>NC_138776.1:273217389-273858622 GCF_965119305.1 Pelophylax lessonae
GGAGAGGGGAGGGGAGGAGAGGAGAGGAGAGGAGAGGAGAGGGGAGGGGAGGTGAGGGGAGGGGAGGAGAGGAGATGAGAGGGGAGGAGGAGAGGAGAGGGGAGGGAGGAGCGGTTAGGGGAGGGGAGAGGGGAGGGAAGAGGAGGAGAGGGGAGGTGAGGAGAGGGGAGGGGAGGGGAGGTGAGGAGAGGAGAGGAGAGGAGAGGGGAGGGGAGGGGAGGAGAGGAGAGGGGAGGAGGGGAGAGGAGAGGGGAGGAGATGGGAGGAGAGGAGAGGGGAGGAGGGGAGAGGAGAGGGGAGGGGAGGTGAGGAGAGGGGAGGGGAGGAAGGAGAGGAGAGGAGAGAAGAGGTGAGGGGAGGAGAGGAGAGGAGAGGAGAGAAGAGAAGAGGAGAGGAGAGGAGAGGAGAGGGGAGGTGAGGAGAGGGGAGGAGAGGAGAGGGGAGGGGAGGGGGAGTGGAGGGGAGGGGAGGGGAGGTGAGGAGAGGGGAGGGGAGGGGAGGAGAGGAGAGGGGAGGGGAGGGAGGAGGGAGAGGGGAGGGGAGGAGAGGGGAGGGGAGGGGAGTGGAGGAGGGGGAGGAGAGGGGAGGAGGAGGAGAGGGGAGGAGAGGAGGGAGAGGGGAGGGAGGGGAGGGGAGTGGGAGGGCAGGGGAGGAGAGGGGAGGAGAGGGGAGGAGAGGGGAGGAGAGGGGAGGGAGGGGAGGGGAGTGGAGGGAGGAGAGGGGAGGGAGGGGATGAGAGGGGAGGAGAGGAGAGGAGAGGGGAGGGGAGGTGAGTGGAGGGGAGGAGAGGGGAGGGGAGGGATGAGAGGAGAGGAGGGAGAGGAGAGGGGAGGGGGGGGAGAGGGAGGGGAGGGAGGAGAGGGGAGGGGAGGGGAGGGGAGGGGATGAGAGGAGAGGAGAGGAGAGGAGAGGAGAGGGGAGGGGAGGGGAGGGGAGAGGGGAGGGGAGGGGAGGAGAGGGGAGGGGAGGGGAGGGGAGGGAGGGGAGGGGAGGGGAGGAGAGGAGAGGGGAGGGGGAGGGGAGGGGAGGGGAGGGGAGGAGAGGAGAGGAGAGGGGAGAGGAGTGGAGGGGAGGAGAGGGGAGGGGAGGGGATGAGAGGAGAGGAGAGGAGAGGGGAGGGGAGGTGAGTGGAGGGGAGGAGAGGGGAGGGGAGGGGAGGGAGGGGGAGGGGAGGGGAGGAGAGGGGAGGGGAGGGGAGGGGAGGGAGGGGAGGAGGGGAGGAGAGGAGAGGAGAGGAGGGAGGAGAGGAGGGAGGGGAGGGGAGGGGAGGGAGGAGAGGGAGAGGGGAGAGGAGTGGAGGGGAGGGAGAGGGGGAGGGGAGGGATGAGAGGAGAGGAGAGGAGAGGGGGGGGAGGTGAGTGGAGGGGAGGAGAGGGGAGGGGAGGGGAGGGGGAGGGAGGGGGAGGAGAGGAGAGGAGAGGGGAGAGGAGTGGAGGGGAGGGGGAGAGGGGAGTGGTGTCTGTCTGTTTAGAACATTGAATCCTCCTCTGTTTGGATCAGTGTATATGACAAGTAATATTACAATGACTACTTCATGCAGTGGTTGTCTATTATAATCTACAGCACAGATGTCAAACTCAAGGCCCGTGGGCTGAATGCGGCCCCCCAGGCCATTTCATTTGGCCCTCGCACCTCTCCTGCAACTGCGGCACCCCCTTTGTCTCTGCCCCCACCTTGTTTCCGTAGTCGGCAGCAGAGAGGACAGAACTTCTTTGCCAGATCCTACGATTCTCTGTGCTCAGAATGGCTCGTTTTTCCCCCCCCCCCTCCCTCTCAGCAGTCTGCAGCAGAGAGGAGGGCAGAACTCCCACACATCCTGCACCTCCCTGTAAAGCCACAACACCACCTTGTCTCTGCCCTCCCCTGGTCTCAGCATTCAGCAGACTGTAAGCTGACTTCCTCTGGTCCTCCTCCAGACCTTGCACGTTCTTCTTCCCAGATCCACCCGCATCTTCTTCCTGGCTATAACACAAGGTAAGGGGGGTGCATTGTGATGTAAGGAAGGGTGGGTGACTCTTGACCTATGATGGTGGGGGGGGGGTGCTCTGGACATCTCATCCTTCAGATATAAGCGGCCCTTTGAGGGCAATCACAATGCGGCCTGCGATTAAATTGAGTTTTACCCCCCCCTGATCTGCGGTCTTCCAGTCTCCTTGATTTGTATTTTGCTCCCCCTTTCCTCTCATTGGCTGTTATATTTTATGGCATTAGAATGTCACAACAATGACAACCTACAAATCCTCAACACCACGAGATTCCCATTCTTCCATATATGGCCGATATTTGTTGTGTCTCCATTGGCTGTGACCATCGGTCAAATATCTTTCTGTATTATTTATAAACATCTTTATGTTTTTATGATATAAATATTTTTATTTGGTTACAAAAAGTGTTTACGTATTTATGGCGTCTTCTTTAGATTTTCTTTGGGAATTTATCGTACATTTAATATATTGGACAATCCTTTACTATATAAATAGGGAATAGATCACCAATAGATAAACCCATACACAGCATACAATACGTCTATTTATATAAACGTCTATTTGACATTCCGCTCTATATCTTGGCTGAGAGAACTTCTTTCGTTTTTTCCATTCGTGTTTAGGAAACTTCTTGACGTTGTACAAAGATTCCGGGACAACCAACATTTCCGGGGAAATATTTTCAGACATGCGTGATCGACCTCAACACCAACCTATAGAATATCGATCTTTCACAAACGAGATGACAGAATTTTTCGGGTTTTTCAAACAGTATTTTTTATTCTCAATATCGACATCGCTCATTGATGGCTGGACATTAACGAGTAGAATATCGGCCGATCGCTCGCTGAACGGAAATTTTCATCCAATATTCTTATCATGTATTCCAGCCATAAATAACTATACAATCTCTATACAATCTCCATATAAACGTACAATCTCCATACAATCTCTATATAAATATAAAATCTGCATACAATCTCTATATAAATGTACAATCTCCATACAATCCATTACAATCTCTGTACAATCTCCATACAATATCTATACAATCTCCATACAATCTCCATACCATCTCCATACAATCTAGATACAATCTCCATACAATCTCTATACAATCTCCATACAATCTCTATACAATCTCCATACCATCTCCATACCATCTCTATACAATCTCCATACAATCTCCATACAATCTATGCAGATCTCTGTACAATCTCCATACAATCTCCGTACAATCTCCGTACAATCTCTGTACAATCTCCATACAATCTCTGTACAATCTCCATACAATATCTATACAATCTCCATACAATCTAGATACAATCTCCATACAATCTCTATACAATCTCCATACAATCTCCATACAATCTATGTACAATCTCCATACAATCTCTGTACAATCTCCATACAATCTCAATACAATCTCTATACAATCTCCATAAAATCTATGGAGATCTCTGTACAATCTCCATACAATCTCCATACAATCTCTGTACAATCTCCTTACATCTGGATATTGGGTACCCCTACACATATTGGAATCTGGAAAGCTTCTTTAACAAGGGGGTCCCCAGATCCCACCCCCCATGTGAATGGATATTGGGTACCCCTACACATTTACCGAAACGACAGGCGGATATTGTACAAAGATTTTACATTTATATAGAGATTGCACAGAGATTGTACAGAAATTGTACAGTTATATAGAGATTGTATGGAGATTGTACATTTATATAGAGATTGTACAGTTATATAGAGATTGTACGGAGATTGTACATTTATATAGAGATTGTACAGAAATTGTACAGTTATATAGAGATTGTACGGAGAGTGTACATTTATATAGAGATTGTACAGAAATTGTACATTTATATAGAGATTGTACGGAGATTGTACATTTATATAGAGATTGTACAGAAATTGTACATTTATATAGAGATTGTACAGAAATTGTACAGTTATATAGAGATTGTACAGTTATATAGAGATTGTATGGAGATTGTACATTTATATAGAGATTGTACAGAAATTGTACAGTTATATAGAGATTGTACGGAGATTGTACATTTATATAGAGATTGTACAGAAATTGTACAGAAATCGTACAGTTATATAGAGATTGTACAGAAATTGTACATTTATATGGAGATTGTACAGAAATTGTACATTTATATGGAGATTGTACAGAAATTGTACATTTATATGGAGATTGTATGTTTATACAGAGATTGTATGGAGATTGTATATATTTATTTATTTATTTTTTGTTTTATAATAAAGGATTTGTCAGAAAATGTTTTTTGTCTTTGTTTGTTTGTAGACATTTTCGGTGAATGTGTAGGGGTCCCCGATATCCATTCACATGGGGGGGCGGGCGGGGTCTGGGCCTTCCAGATTCTGATAAGCCCCTCCCCCTGTATGTAAGGACCACCTGTTCGGGTGCACCCTTGGTTTGCTCTGTGGATGAATCTTCAGCCAGCCGGACAATCAATAAAAACCAATACACAATAGATTGGTTCCAATGACTGCGTTTATTTCTATACAACGCTGAGAATATATAACTTCAAACCACAAAATTATCCTATACCTCCCATTAATTTAATATCCTCTGACACCCACCCCACATTTGATTAGCCAATCAATTATCCAGATTATGAAGTCTCCCCAGATACATAAAAGTCAAATATAGTTCAAAGATTATAAAAAAAATAGCTACTGTGACATCATTCATACCACAAAACTTTCCCTATTCCTACTTTCTGCCCCCATTCACACTAGCACAACTTATGAGGCGACTTGTGTAGCCCCAGGTCGCTTGACATAACAAAAGCAATGTTAATCAATCAGCGCCGTCTTAATTTGCACTACTGATGTCGCTCCGACTTCAGAAAAGGGTCCTGTACTACTTTGAGGCGACCTGTGATCCGACTTGTCCCATATACTTCAATGGGAGTCGTCTCCTTATCTTAATTGACACGACTTGTTATCAGACTTTCCATAAAAATGGTATTGAACAAGAAAAGAGCATAATTTTTATTAAAACATGAATATGTCTTCTGTCAACCTGGCCGTATTTCTTGCATTTATCGGGCATTTTTTTAGGCAGGCATGACTTTCTTTATATTTAGTGTCTGGGGGGTCTAAAATTGTCCCTGTGAAGTTTCAGCTCTGTAGCATGTCCAGAACCCCTAAAAAACAGCATTTTTCTTATAATTTCAGTAATGCGGCTTCTCTCCGGCTGGCCGTTTTTCTTGCAGGCATTTATCGGGCATTTTTTTAGGCAGGCATGACTTTTTTTGGATTTAGTGTCTGGTGGGTCTAAAAAGTGTACCTGTCAAGTTTCAGCTCTGTAGCATGTCCAGAACCCCTAAAAAACAGCATTTTTCTTATAATTTCAGTAATACGGCTTCTCTCCGGCAGGCTTTTTTTTCTTGCAGGCATTTATCAGGCATTTTTTGGGCGTCTTTGGAGGCATGTGCTTCTTAAAAATTATATGAAAAAAGCTTTTTTTTTTTTTTTTAAGTTTCTGGACAGACAGACAAAAGATGTTTTTTCCTTCAATGTGAGTGACCTCAATTAGCATTCTTATCTACTTTCTAGCGTCCAGCTAGACATTCCACAGTTCAGCCACTCCTACACCTCCCCCATAAAACGTTATCTGTACATTGGTCTGCCATGCTTCTTTTCTCATTACACACTGGACTTGCAAACTGTGAAATAATGTCCTCCACAAGACAGCATGATGTGGCTGCTAGGGAGTTGGTGGACAATGTGATTGGCCAAATAGAAAGTCGCCTCGCGCTGAAGTCGCGCCAAAGTTGCGCCAAAGTCACGCTGGAAGCGACGCGACTTTAACCACTTGCTGACCGCCACAAGTAGATTTACTGCGGCGGTCAGTCCCGGCCAGGCAGAGTGACGTTAATTAACGTCACTAGCCTGGGAGGGTCTGGGGAGCGAGCGCGCGCCCGCGGAGGCGCGGTCACGGACCCCCCCCCCCCCCGCGCGTGTGACTGGCGGACCCGATGTCCGCCGGTCACTCGGCGATCGGCGGGGGAGAGGGAGAATGTCAGGCAGCTTGTGTAAACAAGCCACCTGTCATTCTCCTCGGTGTAAAAACACTGATCACATGGATCTAGTATTTAGAACCGTTAATCAGTGTCCTTACAGCTCAAGCCACAGCCAATCACAGTAGAAAGCACGCCCCTAGGGACACACACAGCCCCTCCCTCCCAAATAAAGTTAACCCCTTCACTACCAGTGTATTTTTACAGTAACAGTGCATATATAGAGCACTGATTACTGTAGAAATGTCACTGGTAACCCCAAAAGTGTCAAAAATGTCAGTTAGGGGTCCGATCTGTCCGCCGCAATGTCGCAGTCCCGCAAAAAAAATCGCAGATCGCCGCCATTACTCGTTAAAAAAAAAAACAACAAAAATGACAAAAATCTTTCCCTTTGTTAGTAAACGCAATAACTTTTGCGCAAACCAATCAAAATACGCTTATTGCGATTTTTTTTTTACCAAACATAGGTAGCAGAAAACAAAATAGCCGAAAATGTTAAAAAATTTTGATTTTTACATTTTTTGGGGGGGGGGGAATTTCATATAAAAAAATGTGATAAATATTGTTATTTTTGCAAAATAGTCGCTCTTTTTTTGTTTATAGCGCAAAAAGTAAAAATCGCACAGGTGATCAAATACCACCAAAAGAAAGCTCTGTTTGTGGGGAAAAAAGGACGTCAAATTCGTTTGGGTACAAAGTCGCACGACCGCGCAATTGTCCGTTAAAGTCACGCAGTGCCGAATCACAAAATAGGCCCTGGTCATTGAGCAGCCAAATCCTCCGGGGCTGAAGTGGTTAGTGGTCGCGGCAGTGTGAACCGGCACTGATTGTCTGAACATTTTGCGGTTACATTTGTAGAAGAATTTACATTTCCTCTGCAAAAACATTTCAGCTCCTACAAAACATCTCAGGTGTTTGCATCCCAACTTCCGCTAAACATCTCTCATATTCAGAAATATTCCATGAATTACTATTGCTAAGAAACGTATGCAAGCTGTGTTAATGCAAATATATGTTTAAACCATGCATGTTATATGAATATATCAATAATCAGTATTCTTAAACCATTCGTTATAAATTAACATATTATAATTGCATATACTTTAGCTAATTCTTCTAGCATCCTAGCGAAGCTAATATCTGAAACTTGCTTTAGTGCAAAACATTCTCCTAAGATATAAAGAAGCTCTTGTACTTTTTTGGAGCGTATTGCGTCCAGCGATTTTGTTTGCGCAATGTTACCGCGATTCGGCAGGCGGAAATCGCGGCAACATCGCTCAGCGTTTGGGGGGCTATTGCAAATCAACGGGCAACGCTAGGCGTCCCGCGATTTGCAATAAATCTCCGGATCGCGGGCGGAACCGCGGCGGTTCTGCCCGCGATCCATACGCTGACATGTGAACAGAGCCTAATTATAAAACTAAATCTAAATAAATAAATAATAATTGTCCCCCGATGTCAGTCCCAGGCACACTTGTGCGATGCGGGAAGGCTGCAAATAAACAGCGTGTTCCCGCATGGCAAACGCACCCCTGACAGTTCACACTGCCATACGCGATACACAGGGGGTGTCAATGAAATGTTAACGACACCCCCAGTTTGATCGCATATCGCAGTGCGATCTGACAGTTCGCACAGGATCGGATCGCACAAGTGTGAACCACTGTGCTTTCCGATCGTGATGCAGCTGAAAAAAGGGTCCTGTGCGACTTTACTGCGGATATAAAGTGTATGGCTGAATTCGCACCACACATCCGATCGCATGTAATGAAGGAGCAGTGCGCTCCGATCGCATGTAATGAAGGAGCAGTGCGCTCCGATCACATGTAATGAAGGAGCAGTGCGCTCCGATCGCATGTAATGAAGGAGCAGTGCGCTCCGATCGCATGTAATGAAGGAGCAGTGCGCTCCGATCGAATGTAATGAAGGAGCAGTGCGCTGCGATCGCATGTAATGAAGGAGCAGTGCGCTGCGATCGCATGTAATGAAGGAGCAGTGCGCTCCGATCGCATGTAATGAAGGAGCAGTGCGCTCCGATCACATGTAATGAAGGAGCAGTGCGCTCCGATCGCATGTAATGAAGGAGCAGTGCGCTCCGATCGCATGTAATGAAGGAGCAGTGCGCTCCGATCGAATGTAATGAAGGAGCAGTGCGCTGCGATCGCATGTAATGAAGGAGCAGTGCGCTGCGATCGCATGTAATGAAGGAGCAGTGCGCTCCGATCGCATGTAATGAAGGAGCAGTGCGCTGCGATCGCATGTAATGAAGGAGCAGTGCGCTCCGATCGAATGTAATGAAGGAGCAGTGCGCTGCGATCGCATGTAATGAAGGAGCAGTGCGCTGCGATCGCATGTAATGAAGGAGCAGTGCGCTCCGATCGAATGTAATGAAGGAGCAGTGCGCTGCGATCGCATGTAATGAAGGAGCAGTGCGCTGCGATCGCATGTAATGAAGGAGCAGTGCGCTGCGATCGCATGTAATGAAGGAGCAGTGCGCTCCGATCGCATGTAATGAAGGAGCAGTGCGCTGCGATCGCATGTAATGAAGGAGCAGTGCGCTCCGATCGAATGTAATGAAGGAGCAGTGCGCTCCGATCGCATGTAATGAAGGAGCAGTGCGCTCCGATCGCATGTAATGAAGGAGCAGTGCGCTCCGATCGCATGTAATGAAGGAGCAGTGCGCTCCGATCGAATGTAATGAAGGAGCAGTGCGCTCCGATCGCATGTAATGAAGGAGCAGTGCGCTCCGATCGCATGTAATGAAGGAGCAGTGCGCTCCGATCGCATGTAATGAAGGAGCAGTGCGCTCCGATCGCATGTAATGAAGGAGCAGTGCGCTGCAATCGCATGTAATGAAGGAGCAGTGCGCTGCGATCGCATGTAATGAAGGAGCAGTGCGCTGCGATCGCATGTAATGAAGGAGCAGTGCGCTCCGATCGCATGTAATGAAGGAGCAGTGCGCTCCGATCGCATGTAATGAAGGAGCAGTGCGCTCCGATCGCATGTAATGAAGGAGCAGTGCGCTCCGATCGAATGTAATGAAGGAGCAGTGCGCTCCGATCGAATGTAATGAAGGAGCAGTGCGCTCCGATCGAATGTAATGAAGGAGCAGTGCGCTCCGATCGAATGTAATGAAGGAGCAGTGCGCTCCGATCGCATGTAATGAAGGAGCAGTGCGCTCCGATCGAATGTAATGAAGGAGCAGTGCGCTCCGATCGAATGTAATGAAGGAGCAGTGCGCTCCGATCGCATGTAATGAAGGAGCAGTGCGCTCCGATCGCATGTAATGAAGGAGCAGTGCGCTCCGATCGAATGTAATGAAGGAGCAGTGCGCTCCGATCGAATGTAATGAAGGAGCAGTGCGCTCCGATCGCATGTAATGAAGGAGCAGTGCGCTCCGATCGCATGTAATGAAGGAGCAGTGCGCTCCGATCGCATGTAATGAAGGAGCAGTGCGCTGCGATCGCATGTAATGAAGGAGCAGTGCGCTCCGATCGCATGTAATGAAGGAGCAGTGCGCTGCGATCGCATGTAATGAAGGAGCAGTGCGCTCCGATCGAATGTAATGAAGGAGCAGTGCGCTCCGATCGCATGTAATGAAGGAGCAGTGCGCTCCGATCGCATGTAATGAAGGAGCAGTGCGCTCCGATCGCATGTAATGAAGGAGCAGTGCGCTCCGATCGAATGTAATGAAGGAGCAGTGCGCTCCGATCGCATGTAATGAAGGAGCAGTGCGCTCCGATCGCATGTAATGAAGGAGCAGTGCGCTCCGATCGCATGTAATGAAGGAGCAGTGCGCTCCGATCGCATGTAATGAAGGAGCAGTGCGCTGCAATCGCATGTAATGAAGGAGCAGTGCGCTGCGATCGCATGTAATGAAGGAGCAGTGCGCTCCGATCGCATGTAATGAAGGAGCAGTGCGCTCCGATCGCATGTAATGAAGGAGCAGTGCGCTCCGATCGAATGTAATGAAGGAGCAGTGCGCTCCGATCGAATGTAATGAAGGAGCAGTGCGCTCCGATCGAATGTAATGAAGGAGCAGTGCGCTCCGATCGCATGTAATGAAGGAGCAGTGCGCTCCGATCGAATGTAATGAAGGAGCAGTGCGCTCCGATCGAATGTAATGAAGGAGCAGTGCGCTCCGATCGCATGTAATGAAGGAGCAGTGCGCTCCGATCGCATGTAATGAAGGAGCAGTGCGCTCCAATCGCATGTAATGAAGGAGCAGTGCGCTCCGATCGCATGTAATGAAGGAGCAGTGCGCTCCGATCGCATGTAATGAAGGAGCAGTGCGCTCTGATATTACATGCGATCGCCACAGCCACACATATGTGAACCAGCACTAAATCCATCGTCAATCCCATCACCCGCCGAACATGAAAAATAGAAGATTAAAAAACAAAATGAAAAAAAAAAGGGCCCTTTAAACTGGTTGCTAGGAGACGACGTTTGCCGTCCCTCCAGTCCTCCAACACCATAGAGTGGAGTGGCGGCCATCTTGCCCTCACTCAGCTTCCTGTCTCTGAGGATGCGGGAGCGAATCGTTTTCTCCGCTGCCGGCAAGTCTGCTAAGCAGGGAAAAGGACCGGGACGCGGCGGGAAGGGGGATGGGGGCGCCTCCTCTGCCACCCCGGAAGGGTGATCCTGCAGCAAATCTGCCGCTGGGACCACCTTTATCAAAAAACCGACCGCCTGCTGTTTAAAAACTTACCGGGGTTATGGCCGCTCTCTGTATATCTATAAATATTTAGCTTAAACAGCCGACGTATATAGTCATTGGGCGGTCGGTAAATGGTTGTACGAGGATTGGTACTCCGATTCCTGGAACGGATACTTCCAGGCTCAGTTCTTCCAGCTGTCAGCGGGATTCCCTCACTGACAGCTAAAATGTAAGGGGAAAAAAAAAAGCTGGCAATCACGGGTGGTGAAGGGGCGGGGCCTCCACATGCTTAACAACCAATGAGTCATTGAGCTGTCAGAGGAGTTCCCTGTGTTTATCAACAACATTGCTCAGTGCTGAAAGAGACAGATAAAAAGAAACCTTGTATCTTATCTTTCATTTACTATTCAAAGGGATTGACTTTGGTCTGCAAATCAAATCAGTTTATAACAATCTTTGTCAAGGAAAAAGTTTTTATTACATTGTTCCTCAGTCTAACCCCTTATTAACTCTTATTTACTCTAATCAGTCCTATTAACTCCTTATTCTCCTTCTGCATTTATTTATTTTTTGCTTCTGTTTTATAAACTATTAATCATCAAAACTTTATTTTGTTGTTTTGCTTTTTTCATGAATATTTTTACACCTTTAGGATAAATGAAACCGACCCGAATAGAACTTAATGATCAATTTTATTAATTTCATTACATATTACATTATTTTTATTACATTTCTTTACATTTGATTGAAGCAAAGAAAATTCATTTTTATTATCGCCATCTTGTTTGATAACCGAATATTCGGGGGTTGTAAATATTTAAAATAAAAAAAGTTCTTCAGAATGAAAAGAGAATCGTGATATTTATTCTAAGCAAAGAAATTGTGAAAAATTTGAAAAAAAAAATTGTTAATAAAAATTAGCATAATACATAAATATATATAAATCTATCAATAATAATCTCAGAATTATTCACAGATAATTCTATCAATAATAATCTCAGATTTATTCACAGATAATTCTATCAATAATGATCTCAGATTTATTCACAGATAATTCTATCAATAATGATCTCAGATTTATTTATACCATTATTTGGACTTTATTTTTGGCACTTATTGTTATCTGTGAATAAATCTGAGATTATTATTGATAGAATTATCTGTGAATAAATCTGAGATCATTATTGATAGAATTATCTGTGAATAAATCTGAGGTCATTATTGATAGAATTATCTGTGAATAAATCTGAGATTATTATTGATAGAATTATCTGTGAATAAATCTGAGATTATTATTGATAGAATTATCTGTGAATAAATCTGAGGTCATTATTGATAGAATTATCTGTGAATAAATCTGAGATCATTATTGATAGAATTATCTGTGAATAAATCTGAGATTATTATTGATAGAATTATCTGTGAATAAATCTGAGATCATTATTGATAGAATTATCTGTGAATAAATCTGAGATCATTATTGATAGAATTATCTGTGAATAAATCTGAGATCATTATTGATAGAATTATCTGTGAATAAATCTGAGATCATTATTGATAGAATTATCTGTGAATAAATCTGAGATCATTATTGATAGAATTATCTGTGAATAAATCTGAGATTATTATTGATAGAATTATCTGTGAATAAATCTGAGGTCATTATTGATAGAATTATCTGTGAATAAATCTGAGATTATTATTGATAGAATTTTATGTGAATAAATCTGAGATTATTATTGATAGAATTATCTGTGAATAAATCTGAGATCATTATTGATAGAATTATCTGTGAATAAATCTGAGATTATTATTGATAGAATTATCTGTGAATAAATCTGAGGTCATTATTGATAGAATTATCTGTGAATAAATCTGAGATCATTATTGATAGAATTATCTGTGAATAAATCTGAGATTATTATTGATAGAATTATCTGTGAATAAATCTGAGATCATTATTGATAGAATTATCTGTGAATAAATCTGATATTATTATTGATAGAATTATCTGTGAATAAATCTGAGATCATTATTGATAGAATTATCTGTGAATAAATCTGAGATCCTTTTTTATGTGTAAAATGATAAAAATGTCAGATGGGTACAGAGTTACATGACTGTGTAATTGTCATTCAAAGTGTGACAGCGCTGAGAGCTGAACATTGGCCTGGGCAGGAAGGGGGCGGGGAGAGGGGAGTGCCCAGTAGTGAAGGGGTTAATTACAATATTTATCGTTAGGGGTTACTTGATGTTTCATATATTTTACCTCCAAGGATCTCCTCCTATAGAAGTATTGGAGAGATATTCCCAAGCTGCTCAGCCTTTCTGGGTTTCCGTCCGCCATCTTGGATTTGGGAAATTTTAGTTGCAGTTACAATGGCTTTCCAGTAGGTGGCAGAGTATGGGGGTGACACACTAGCGCCCTCTGTAGTGGGTGATGGGTAACGATACAATCAGAAGCCATGAATATAGAAGAATACAGCTTTTATATCGCTGTCTGCTGTAGTCACCATTATCCATGAAAGGGTTAAAGGAATCTCCTGGGGCCCCCCAGGTCACCAGAACCAGTGCCCCCCCCCCACTAACCCTTTCCTTATATTAAAGTACCCCCCCGATGGTTTTGGGATTTTCCATATTGAGATTTCTATGACCCAAAAATCCGGAGACTCCTCCTATTTGGCGATTATATTTTACATTCCTCCCCTCCCCCATGCCTGGACCGCCACTTATTGACCACACCCACTTCTCTATTTATTTCCTTCTGGGAATTGACTTTACCGCCGTTTTCTGTGGTAATTAGCGAGCGTTGGGGGAGGTGTGAGGTAAGTACCCCATAAGGTGACAGTGAAGTGACATTTCCAGCATCACATGCCATATTTGGGAAAAATGCGTCCGAAATCCTAAATATCGCCCGCCATCTGCTTCAGTGACTGGAGCCCGGAGTGTTCCTTGTCTTCTCCTTGTGTAGGAGGAACCTTCATGTCATGGACAGGAATTTCCCAGCATGCCGGTCTCATCAGGGGGGGGCAGATTTGGGGTGAAGATCCAAAAATCACATTTTTATTTTGTAGTAATGAATAGATTAATGAGTAAGAATAAAATATAATATAATATGGAGGATCGCAGGAAGGAAGGATCACCGCTCACATCATTCCCAATAATGTTCTGTGGAGATCAGTCAAAGGGGAGCCAAAAATCATCACCAAAAGCATCATTATTATCTGAATGGTAAGAAAAGGAAATGATGAATAATCGGAGTCATGAAGAGGAAACTCTGATATCATTCCATTCATTCTATTCATATCAGGATCCGTTTATTACCTGCAGGGGGGGGGAGGATTTCCCACTGTCCATTCTCCAATCTTCTTCTGTATATAGATACTTTCCACCATAAAATCCTTCGTAGAAGAATAAAATGAGAGAATTAGAGGATGAAATGTTCCTGTGATGATGGAAAAGGGGGCACTCGTACTGTGGAGACGGTGGGAGGAGATCTGATGTAGAATGTATGGAGACGGTGGGAGGAGATCGGATGTAGAATGTATGGAGACGGTGGGAGGAGATCTGATGTAGAATGTATGGAGACGGTGGGAGGAGATCTGATGTAGAATGTATGGAGAAGGTGGGAGGAGATCTGATGTAGAATGTATCGAGACGGTGGGAGGAGATCTGATGTAGAATGTATGGAGACGGTGGGAGGAGATCGGATGTAGAATGTATGGAGACGGTGGGAGGAGATCTGATGTAGAATGTATGGAGACGGTGGGAGGAGATCTGATGTAGAATGTATGGAGAAGGTGGGAGGAGATCTGATGTAGAATGTATCGAGACGGTGGGAGGAGATCTGATGTAGATTGTATGGAGACGGTGGGAGGAGATCTGATGTAGATTGTATGGAGACGGTGGGAGGAGATCTGATGTAGAATATATGGAGACGGTGGGAGGAGATCTGATGTAGAATGTATGGAGACGGTGGGAGGAGATCTGATGTAGAATGTATGGAGACGGTGGGAGGAGATCGGATGTAGATTGTATGGAGACGGTGGGAGGAGATCTGATGTAGAATGTATGGAGACGGTGGGAGGAGATCTGATGTAGAATGTATGGAGACGGTGGGAGGAGATCTGATGTAGAATGTATGGAGACGGTGGGAGGAGATCTGATGTAGAATGTATAGAGACGGTGGGAGGAGATCTGATGTAGAATGTATGGAGAAGGTGGGAGGAGATCTGATGTAGAATGTATGGAGATGGTGGGAGGAGATCTGATGTAGAATGTATAGAGACGGTGGGAGGAGATCTGATGTAGAATGTATGGAGAAGGTGGGAGGAGATCTGATGTAGAATGTATGGAGATGGTGGGAGGAGATCTGATGTAGAATGTATAGAGACGGTGGGAGGAGATCTGATGTAGAATGTATGGAGAAGGTGGGAGGAGATCTGATGTAGAATGTATGGAGACGGTGGGAGGAGATCTGATGTAGAATGTATGGAGACGGTGGGAGGAGATCTGATGTAGAATGTATAGAGACGGTGGGAGGAGATCTGATGTAGAATGTATGGAGACGGTGGGAGGAGATCTGATGTAGAATGTATGGAGACGGTGGGAGGAGATCTGATGTAGAATGTATGGAGAAGGTGGGAGGAGATCTGATGTAGAATGTATGGAGAAGGTGGGAGGAGATCTGATGTAGAATGTATGGAGACGGTGGGAGGAGATCTGATGTAGAATGTATGGAGAAGGTGGGAGGAGATCTGATGTAGAATGTATGGAGACGGTGGGAGGAGATCTGATGTAGATTGTATGGAGACGGTGGGAGGAGATCTGATGTAGAATGTATGGAGACGGTGGGAGGAGATCTGATGTAGAATGTATGGAGACGGTGGGAGGAGATCTGATGTAGAATATATGGAGACGGTGGGAGGAGATCTGATGTAGAATGTATGGAGACGGTGGGAGGAGATCTGATGTTGAATGTATGGAGAAGGTGGGAGGAGATCTGATGTAGAATGTATGGAGACGGTGGGAGGAGATCTGATGTAGAATGTATGGAGACGGTGGGAGGAGATCTGATGTAGAATGTATAGAGACGGTGGGAGGAGATCTGATGTAGAATGTATGGAGACGGTGGGAGGAGATCTGATGTAGAATGTATGGAGAAGGTGGGAGGAGATCTGATGTAGAATGTATGGAGATGGTGGGAGGAGATCTGATGTAGAATGTATAGAGACAGTGGGAGGAGATCTGATGTAGAATGTATGGAGACGGTGGGAGGAGATCTGATGTAGAATGTATGGAGAAGGTGGGAGGAGATCTGATGTAGAATGTATGGAGACGGTGGGAGGAGATCTGATGTAGATTGTATGGAGACGGTGGGAGGAGATCTGATGTAGAATGTATGGAGACGGTGGGAGGAGATCTGATGTAGAATGTATGGAGACGGTGGGAGGAGATCTGATGTAGAATGTATGGAGACGGTGGGAGGAGATCTGATGTAGAATGTATGGAGACGGTGGGAGGAGATCTGATGTAGAATGTATGGAGACGGTGGGAGGAGATCTGATGTAGAATGTATGGAGACGGTGGGAGGAGATCTGATGTAGAATGTATGGAGACGGTGGGAGGAGATCTGATGTAGAATGTATGGAGAAGGTGGGAGGAGATCTGATGTAGAATGTATGGAGACGGTGGGAGGAGATCGGATGTAGAATGTATGGAGATGGAGGGAGGAGATCTGATGTAGAATGTATGGAGACGGTGGGAGGAGATCTGATGTAGAATGTATGGAGACGGTGGGAGGAGATCTGATGTAGAATGTATGGAGACGGTGGGAGGAGATCTGATGTAGAATGTATGGAGACGGTGGGAGGAGATCTGATGTAGAATGTATGGAGATGGTGGGAGGAGATCTGATGTAGAATGTATGGAGAAGGTGGGAGGAGATCTGATGTAGAATGTATGGAGATGGTGGGAGGAGATCTGATGTAGAATGTATAGAGACGGTGGGAGGAGATCTGATGTAGAATGTATGGAGAAGGTGGGAGGAGATCTGATGTAGAATGTATAGAGACAGTGGGAGGAGATCTGATGTACAATGTATGGAGACGGTGGGAGGAGATCTGATGTAGATTGTATGGAGACGGTGGGAGGAGATCTGATGTAGAATGTATGGAGACGGTGGGAGGAGATCTGAGACGGTGGGAGGAGATCTGATGTAGAATGTATGGAGACGGTGGGAGGAGATCTGATGTAGAATGTATGGAGACGGTGGGAGGAGATCTGATGTAGAATGTATGGAGACGGTGGGAGGAGATCTGATGTAGAATGTATGGAGAAGGTGGGAGGAGATCTGATGTAGAATGTATGGAGACGGTGGGAGGAGATCTGATGTAGAATGTATGGAGACGGTGGGAGGAGATCTGATGTAGAATGTATGGAGACGGTGGGAGGAGATCTGATGTAGAATGTATGGAGACGGTGAGAGGAGATCGGATGTAGAATGTATGGAGACGGTGGGAGGAGATCTGATGTAGAATGTATGGAGAAGGTGGGAGGAGATCTGATGTAGAATGTATGGAGAAGGTGGGAGGAGATCTGATGTAGAATGTATGGAGAAGGTGGGAGGAGATCTGATGTAGAATGTATGGAGACGGTGGGAGGAGATCTGATGTAGATTGTATGGAGACGGTGGGAGGAGATCTGATGTAGAATGTATGGAGACGGTGGGAGGAGATCTGATGTAGAATGTATGGAGACGGTGGGAGGAGATCTGATGTAGAATGTATGGAGACGGTGGGAGGAGATCTGATGTAGAATGTATAGAGACGGTGGGAGGAGATCTGATGTAGAATGTATGGAGAAGGTGGGAGGAGATCTGATGTAGAATGTATAGAGACAGTGGGAGGAGATCTGATGTACAATGTATGGAGACGGTGGGAGGAGATCTGATGTAGATTGTATGGAGACGGTGGGAGGAGATCTGATGTAGAATGTATGGAGACGGTGGGAGGAGATCTGAGACGGTGGGAGGAGATCTGATGTAGAATGTATGGAGACGGTGGGAGGAGATCTGATGTAGAATGTATGGAGACGGTGGGAGGAGATCTGATGTAGAATGTATGGAGACGGTGGGAGGAGATCTGATGTAGAATGTATGGAGAAGGTGGGAGGAGATCTGATGTAGAATGTATGGAGACGGTGGGAGGAGATCTGATGTAGAATGTATGGAGACGGTGGGAGGAGATCTGATGTAGAATGTATGGAGACGGTGGGAGGAGATCTGATGTAGAATGTATGGAGACGGTGAGAGGAGATCTGATGTAGAATGTATGGAGACGGTGGGAGGAGATCTGATGTAGAATGTATGGAGACGGTGGGAGGAGGAATAAATTCTCTATCATCTATAGATCTACAGAGATTGTATAGAATGTTTGTCCTTCCATCCTCATTACAGTGCAGTCCGGGTGTCAGAAGATCTCCCAACAACGTCCCCCTTCCATCATCTCTCCATTTTATTATTCACATTGTAAGACTTTGTATGTCTGTTACCTCCAATATCACATTTCTTACCATTGACTATACGTAGAGAATCCGGCATTCTCGAGGATCTCACCATAACATTTCTCTTCCGACTGTTCCTCTTCCGACTGTTCCTCTTCCGACTGTTCCTCTTCCGACTGTTCCTCTTCCGACTCTGACATCTCGTCATGATAATGGAATTTTATCTCCAGTCTGGTCAGAGTTTGGTTTGTGGAGATAACGGAGGGAAGATCACCACAGCACCGGAATGTCAGACTGTAGCCCTCAGCTCTGGAGGGAGAAACAGGAAAGAGGTGAAATGTTCCTCCAGGGAGGGGCAGAAGTAGAGACATCCAATGAGTAATCAGTGGGTGGAGTCTTATAAAATGAAATGTTGGGACATTTGGATGGAATATTGGTTGGACCTCCCCTGTGAAATGGAGGTAAGTTGTCACCTGAGAAGTCTGAGGCATAATTTCACTAAGCTTTCCCACATGTGATCAGGGTGTCATCTTACTCATTTCCATAAATTATCACATGCAGTAAATGAAGTCCAATTCACAAAAATACCCAAAAAACGACAATTTTGTATTTACTGGGAATAAAGTGCTGATAAATATCCCAGAAATTTCCTCAGTCCCATCAGAATCGGATCGGAGAATATAAGCGATAATTCCCAGCAGGGATTGGATGGATTGGATGGTGGGATTTGTTATAAACCAGTCTGGGGGAGGGGGACAAATATCTGCCTGCTAAGCAGGGGGATGGGAAGCCTGAAGGGGCTTCTAGGGATATTAAAGGGAACCCCACTCCAAAATTAAAAAAAAAAAAGTGGTGTGGGGACCCCAACAATCCATACCAGACCCTTATCAGACCACACCCCATTTTTCTTATTTTGGCGTGGAGTTCCCCTTAAAATCTATACCAGACACTAAGACCCCTTTCACACGATCCGATACGATCCAATCCCTGTCAGTTTTTCAGGTGGATCGGATCCTCCATGCATCCCTATGGGGCAGCGGGTGTCAGAGGTGAGATCTCCACTGACACCCAGTGCTCTCCGATCTGTCAAATCCGGACACATGGAAACCCTATTCTCCATCCGTCTGGCAGATCAGATTGGATCGGATAGGATGGGATGGGATCGGATAGAATGGGATCGGATAGGATGGCATGGGATCAGATAGAATGGGATCGGATATGATGGGATCGGATGGATTGGGATCGGATAGGATGGGATGGGATCGGATGGGATGGGATCGGATGGAATGGGATCGGATAGGGTGGGATGGGATCGGATAGAATGGGATCGGATAGGATGGGATCGGATAGGATGGGATGGGATCGGATGGGATCAGATAGAATGGGATCGGATAGGATGGGATGGGATCGGATAGAATGGGATCGGATAGGATGGGATCGGATGGAATGGGATCGGATAGTATGGGATGGGATCAGATGGGATGGGATCGGATGGGATCGGATGGAATGGGATCGGATAGGATGGGATGGGATCGGATAGAATGGGATCGGATAGGATGGGATCGGATAGGATGGGATGGGATCGGATGGGATCAGATAGAATGGGATCGGATAGGATGGGATGGGATCGGATAGAATGGGATCGGATAGGATGGGATCGGATGGAATGGGATCGGATAGTATGGGATGGGATCAGATGGGATGGGATCGGATGGGATCGGATGGAATGGGATCGAATAGGGTGGGATCGGATAGAATGGGATCGGATAGGATGGGATGGGATCGGATGGGATGGGATCGGATAGAATGGGATCGGATAGGATGGGATGGGATAGAATGGGATTGGATAGGATGGGATCGGATGGAATGGGATCGGATAGAATGGGATCGGATAGGATGGGATGGGATCGGATAGAATGGGATTGGATAGGATGGGATCGGATGGAATGGGATCAGATAGAATGGGATCGGATAGGATGGGATGGGATCGGATAGAATGGGATTGGATAGGATGGGATCGGATGGAATGGGATCGGATAGGATGGGATGGGATCAGATGGGATGGGATAGGATGGGATGGGATCGGATGGAATGGGGTCGGATAGAATGGGATCGGATAGGATGGGATGGGATCGGATAGAATGGGATTGGATAGGATGGGATCGGATGGAATGGGATCGGATAGAATGGGATCGGATAGGATGGAAAGGGATCGGATAGAATGGGATTGGATAGGATGGGATCGGATGGAATGGGATCAGATAGAATGGGATCGGATAGGATGGGATGGGATCGGATAGAATGGGATTGGATAGGATGGGATCGGATGGAATGGGATCGGATAGAATGGGATGGGATCAGATGGGATGGGATCGGATGGGATCGGATGGAATGGGATCGGATAGGATGGGATGGGATGGGATGGGATAGAATGGGATCGGATAGGATGGGATGGGATCGGATAGAATGGGATTGGATAGGATGGGATCGGATGGAATGGGATCGGATAGAATGGGATCGGATAGGATGGGATTGGATAGGATGGGATTGGATGGAATGGGATCGGATAGAATGGGATCGGATAGGATGGGATGGGATCGGATAGAATGGGATTGGATAGGATGGGATCGGATGGAATGGGATCGGATAGAATGGGATGGGATCAGATGGGATGGGATCGGATGGAATGGGATCGGATAAGGTGGGATGGGATCGGATAGAATGGGATCGGATGGGATGGGATCGGATGGGATGGGATCAGATGGGATGGGATCGGATGGGATCGGATGGAATGGGATCGGATAGGGTGGGATGGGATCGGATAGAATGGGATCGGATAGGATGGGATCGGATAGAATGGGATCGGATAGGATGGGATGGGATCGGATAGAATGGGATTGGATAGGATGGGATCGGATGGAATGGGATCGGATAGAATGGGATCGGATAGGATGGGATGGGATCGGATAGAATGGGATTGGATAGGATGGGATCGGATGGAATGGGATCAGATAGAATGGGATTGGATAGGATGGGATCGGATAGAATGGGATTGGATATGATGGGATCGGATGGAATGGGATCTGATAGGATGGGATGGGATCAGATGGGATGGGATAGGATGGGATCGGATAGGGTGGGATGGGATCGGATAGAAAGGAATCGGATAGGATGGGATGGGATCGGATGGGATGGGATCGGATAGAATGGGATCGGATAGGATGGGATGGGATTGGATAGAATGGGATTGGATAGGATGGGATCGGATGGAATGGGATTGGATAGAATGGGATCGGATAGGATGGGATGGGATCGGATAGAATGGGATTGGATAGGATGGGATCGGATGGAATGGGATCGGATAGAATGGGATGGGATAGGATGGGATGGGATCGGATAGAATGGGATTGGATAGGATGGGATCGGATGGAATGGGATCGGATAGGATGGGATGGGATCAGATGGGATGGGATAGGATGAGATGGGATCGGATGGAATGGGATCGGATAGGGTGGGATGGGATCGGATAGAATGGGATCGGATAGGATGGGATGGGATCGGATAGAATGGGATTGGATAGGATGGGATCGGATGGAATGGGATCGGATCAGATGGGATGGGATCGGATGGGATGGGATGGGATCGGATGGAATGGGATCGGATAGAATGGGATGGGATCGGATAGAATGGGATTGGATAGGATGGGATCGGATGGAATGGGATCGGATAGAATGGGATCGGATAGGATGGGATGGGATCGGATAGAATGGGATTGGATAGGATGGGATCGGATGGAATGGGATTGGATAGAATGGGATCGGATAGAATGGGATGGGATTGGATAGAATGGGATTGGATAGGATGGGATCGGATGGAATGGGATCGGATAGAATGGGATGGGATCGGATGGGATCGGATGGAATGGGATCGGATAGGGTGGGATGGGATCAGATAGAATGGGATCGGATAGGATGGGATGGGATCGGATGGGATCAGATGGGATGGGATCGTATGGGATCGGATGAAATGGGATCGGATAGGGTGGGATGGGATCGGATAGAATGGGATCGGATGGGATCGGATAGAATGGGATTGGATAGGATGGGATCGGATGGAATGGGATCGGATAGAATGGGATCGGATAGGATGGGATGGGATCGGATAGAATGGGATTGGATAGGATGGGATCGGATGGAATGGGATCAGATAGAATGGGATCGGATAGGATTTGATCGGATAGAATGGGATTGGATAGGATGGGATCGGATGGAATGGGATCGGATAGGATGGGATGGGATCAGATGGGATGGGATAGGATGGGATGGGATAGAATGGGATCGGATAGGATGGGATTGGATAGAATGGGATCGGATAGGATGGGATGGGATGGGATCAGATGGGATGGGATCGGATAGAATGGGATTGGATAGGATGGGATCGGATGGAATGGGATCGGATAGGATGGGATGGGATCAGATGGGATGGGATCGGATAGAATGGGATTGGATAGGATGGGATCGGATGGAATGGGATGGGATCAGATGGGATGGGATAGGATGGGATGGGATCGGATGGAATGGGATCGGATAGGGTGGGATGGGATCGGATAGAATGGGATCGGATAGGATGGGATGGGATCGGATAGAATGGGAACGGATAGGATGGGATCGGATAGAATGGGATTGGATAGGATGGGATCGGATGGAATGGGATCGGATAGAATGGGATCAGATAGGATGGGATGGGATCTGATAGAATGGGATTGGATAGGATGGGATCGGATGGAATGGGATCGGATAGTATGGGATGGGATCAGATGGGATCGGATGGAATGGGATCGGATAGGGTGGGATCGGATAGAATGGGATCGGATAGGATGGGATCGGATGGGATGGGATCGGATAGAATGGGATCGGATAGGATGGGATGGGATAGAATGGGATTGGATCGGATGGAATGAGATCGGATAGAATGGGATTGGATAGGATGGGATCGGATCGGATAGAATGGGATTGGATAGGATGGGATCGGATGGAATGGGATCAGATAGAATGGGATCGGATAGGATGGGATGGGATAGGATGGAATGGGATCGGATAGAATGGGATCGGATAGGATGGGATGGGATCGGATTGAATGGGATTGGATAGGATGGGATCGGATGGAATGGGATCGGATAGGATGGGATGGGATCAGATGGGATGAGATAGGATGGGATGGGATCGGATGGAATGGGATCGGATAGGATGGGATGGGATCGGATGGGATCGGATAGAATGGGATCGGATAGGATGGGATGGGATCGGATAGAATGGGATTGGATAGGATGGGATCGGATGGAATGGGATCGGATAGAATGGGATCGGATAGGATGGAAAGGGATCGGATAGAATGGGATTGGATAGGATGGGATCGGATAGAATGGGATCGGATAGGATGGGATGGGATCGGATAGAATGGGATTGGATAGGATGGGATTGGATGGAATGGGATCGGATAGAATGGGATGGGATCAGATGGGATGGGATCGGATGGGATCGGATGGAATGGGATCGGATAGGATGGGATGGGATCGGATGGGATCGGATAGAATGGGATCGGATAGGATGGGATGGGTTCGGATAGAACGGGATTGGATAGGATGGGATCGGATGGAATGGGATCGGATAGAATGGGATCGGATAGGATGGGATGGGATCGGATAGAATGGGATTGGATAGGATGGGATCGGATGGAATGGGATCGGATAGAATGGGATCGGATAGGATGGGATGGGATCGGATAGAATGGGATTGGATAGGATGGGATCGGATGGAATGGGATTGGATAGAATGGGATGGGATCAGATGGGATGGGATCGGATGGGATCGGATGGAATGGGATCGGATAGGGTGGGATGGGATCGGATAGAATGGGATCGGATAGGATGGGATGGGATCGGATGGGATGGGATCAGATGGGATGGGATCGGATGGGATCGGATGGAATGGGATCGGATAGGGTGGGATGGGATCGGATAGAATGGGATCGGATAGGATGGGATGGGATCGGATGGGATCGGATAGAATGGGATCGGATAGGATGGGATGGGATCGGATAGAATGGGATTGGATAGGATGGGATCGGATGGAATGGGATCGGATAGAATGGGATCAGATAGGATGGGATGGGATCGGATAGAATGGGATTGGATCGGATGGGATCGGATGGAATGGGATCAGATAGAATGGGATCGGATAGGATGGGATCGGAAAGAATGGGATTTGATAGGATGGGATCGGATGGAATGGGATCGGATAGGATGGGATCAGATGGGATGGGATAGGATGGAATGGGATGGGATCAGATGGGATGGGATAGGGTGGGATGGGATCGGATGGAATGGGATCGGATAGGATGGGATCAGATGGGATGGGATAGGATGGAATGGGATGGGATCAGATGGGATGGGATAGGGTGGGATGGGATCGGATGGAATGGGATCGGATAGGATGGGATGGGATCAGATGGGATGGGATAGGATGGGATGGGATCGGATAGAATGGGATCGGATAGGATGGGATGGGATTGGATAGAATGGGATCGGATAGGATGGGATGGGATCGGATAGAATGGGATCGGATAGGATGGGATCGGATAGGATGGGATGGGATCGGATAGAATGGGATTGGATAGGATGGGATCGGATGAAATGGGATCAGATAGAATGGGATCGGATAGGATGGGATGGGATCGGATAGGATGGGATGGGATCAGATGGGATGGGATAGGATGGGATCGGATAGAATGGGATCGGATAGGATGGGATGGGATCGGATAGGATGGGATGGGATAGGATGGGATGGGATCGGATAGAATGGGATCGGATAGGATGGGATCGGATAGGATGGGATGGGATCAGATGGGATAGGATGGGATCGGATAGAATGGGATCGGATAGGATGGGATGGGATAGGATGGGATGGGATCAGATGGGATGGGATCGGATAGAATGGGATTGGATAGGATGGGATCGGATGGAATGGGATCGGATAGGATGGGATGGGATCAGATGGGATGGGATCGGATGGGATGGGATGGGATCAGATGGGATGGGATCGGATAGAATGGGATTGGATAGGATGGGATCGGATGGAATGGGATGGGATCAGATGGGATGGGATAGGATGGGATGGGATAGGATGGAATGGGATCGGATAGGGTGGGATGGGATCGGATAGAATGGGATCGGATAGGATGGGATCGGATGGGATGGGATCGGATAGAATGGGATTGGATAGGATGGGATCGGATGGAATGGGATGGGATCAGATGGGATGGGATAGGATGGGATCAGATGGAATGGGATCGGATAGGGTGGGATGGGATCGGATAGAATGGGATCGGATAGGATGGGATGGGATCGGATGGGATGGGATCGGATAGAATGGGATCGGATAGGATGGGATCGGATAGAATGGGATTGGATAGGATGGGATCGGATGGAATGGGATCGGATAGAATGGGATCGGATAGGATGGGATGGGATCGGATAGAATGGGATTGGATAGGATGGGATCGGATGGAATGGGATCGGATAGGATGGGATGGGATCAGATGGGATGGGATAGGATGGGATGGGATCGGATGGAATGGGATCGGATAGGATGGGATGGGATCAGATGGGATGGGATAGGGTGGGATCGGATGGAATGGGATCGGATAGGATGGGATGGGATCAGATGGGATGGGATAGGATGGGATGGGATCGGATAGAATGGGATCGGATAGGATGGGATGGGATTGGATAGAATGGGATCGGATAGGATGGGATGGGATCGGATAGAATGGGATCGGATAGGATGGGATCGGATAGGATGGGATGGGATCGGATAGAATGGGATTGGATAGGATGGGATCGGATGGAATGGGATCGGATAGAATGGGATCGGATAGGATGGGATGGGATCGGATAGGATTGGATGGGATCAGATGGGATGGGATGGGATGGGATCGGATAGAATGGGATCGGATAGGATGGGATCGGATAGGATGGGATGGGATCAGATGGAATGGGA
Source organism: Pelophylax lessonae (assembly GCF_965119305.1). Lineage (NCBI taxonomy): Eukaryota > Metazoa > Chordata > Amphibia > Anura > Ranidae > Pelophylax > Pelophylax lessonae. The sequence goes on from NC_138776.1 coordinate 273,243,662, forward strand.
TAGGATGGGATGGGATTGGATAGAATGGGATCGGATAGGATGGGATGGGATCGGATAGGATTGGATGGGATCAGATGGGATGGGATAGGATGGGATGGGATCGGATAGAATGGGATCGGATAGGATGGGATGGGATCGGATAGGATGGGATAGGATGGGATGGGATTGGATAGAATGGGATCGGATAGGATGGGATGGGATCGGATAGGATTGGATGGGATCAGATGGGATAGGATGGGATGGGATCCCATCCCATCCTATCCGATCCCATTCGGATAGGATGGGATGGGATCGGATCGGATAGAATGGGATCGGATAGGATGGGATCGGATGGGATGGGATCGGATAGAATGGGATCGGATAGGATGGGATGGGATCGGATAGGATGGGATGGGATAGGATGGGATGGGATCGGATAGAATGGGATCGGATAGGATGGGATCGGATAGGATGGGATGGGATCAGATGGGATAGGATGGGATCGGATAGAATGGGATCGGATAGGATGGGATGAGATGGGATGGGATCAGATGGGATGGGATCGGATAGAATGGGATTGGATAGGATGGGATCGGATGGAATGGGATCGGATAGGATGGGATGGGATCAGATGGGATGGGATCGGATGGGATGGGATGGGATCAGATGGGATGGGATCGGATAGAATGGGATTGGATAGGATGGGATCGGATGGAATGGGATGGGATCAGATGGGATGGGATAGGATGGGATGGGATAGGATGGAATGGGATCGGATAGGGTGGGATGGGATCGGATAGAATGGGATTGGATAGGATGGGATCGGATGGGATGGGATCGGATAGAATGGGATTGGATAGGATGGGATCGGATGGAATGGGATGGGATCAGATGGGATGGGATAGGATGGGATCAGATGGAATGGGATCGGATAGGGTGGGATGGGATCGGATAGAATGGGATCGGATAGGATGGGATGGGATCGGATGGGATGGGATCGGATAGAATGGGATCGGATAGGATGGGATCGGATAGAATGGGATTGGATAGGATGGGATCGGATGGAATGGGATCGGATAGAATGGGATCGGATAGGATGGGATGGGATCGGATAGAATGGGATTGGATAGGATGGGATCGGATGGAATGGGATCGGATAGGATGGGATGGGATCAGATGGGATGGGATAGGATGGGATGGGATCGGATGGAATGGGATCGGATAGGATGGGATGGGATCAGATGGGATGGGATAGGGTGGGATCGGATGGAATGGGATCGGATAGGATGGGATGGGATCAGATGGGATGGGATAGGATGGGATGGGATCGGATAGAATGGGATCGGATAGGATGGGATGGGATTGGATAGAATGGGATCGGATAGGATGGGATGGGATCGGATAGAATGGGATCGGATAGGATGGGATCGGATAGGATGGGATGGGATCGGATAGAATGGGATTGGATAGGATGGGATCGGATGGAATGGGATCGGATAGAATGGGATCGGATAGGATGGGATGGGATCGGATAGGATTGGATGGGATCAGATGGGATGGGATAGGATGGGATGGGATCGGATAGAATGGGATCGGATAGGATGGGATGGGATAGGATGGGATGGGATCAGATGGAATGGGATAGGATGGGATGGGATTGGATAGAATGGGATCGGATAGGATGGGATCGGATAGGATTGGATGGGATCAGATGGGATGGGATAGGATGGGATGGGATCAGATAGAATGGGATCGGATAGGATGGGATGGGATCGGATAGGATGGGATAGGATGGGATGGGATTGGATAGAATGGGATCGGATAGGATGGGATGGGATCGGATAGGATTGGATGGGATCAGATGGGATAGGATGGGATGGGATCCCATCCCATCCTATCCGATCCCATTCGGATAGGATGGGATGGGATCGGATCGGATAGAATGGGATCGGATAGGATGGGATCGGATGGGATGGGATCGGATAGAATGGGATTGGATAGGATGGGATCGGATGGAATGGGATGGGATCAGATGGGATGGGATAGGATGGGATCAGATGGAATGGGATCGGATAGGGTGGGATGGGATCGGATAGAATGGGATCGGATGGGATGGGATCGGATGGGATCGGATAGAATGGGATCGGATAGGATGGGATCGGATAGAATGGGATTGGATAGGATGGGATCGGATGGAATGGGATCGGATAGAATGGGATCGGATAGAATGGGATTGGATAGGATGGGTCGGATGGAATGGGATCGGATAGGATGGGATGGGATCAGATGGGATGGGATAGGATGGGATGGAATCGGATTGAATGGGATCGGATAGGATCAGATGGGATGGGATAGGGTGGGATCGGATGGAATGGGATAGGATGGGATGGGATCAGATGGGATAGGATGGGATGGGATCGGATAGAATGGGATCGGATAGGATGGGATGGGATTGGATAGAATGGGATCGGATAGGATGGGATGGGATCGGATAGAATGGGATCGGATAGGATGGGATCGGATGGAATGGGATCGGATAGGATGGGATGGGATCAGATGGGATGGGATCGGATGGAATGGGATCGGATAGGATGGGATTGGATAGGATGGGATGGGATTGGATAGAATGGGATTGGAAAGGATGGGATCGGATGGAATGGGATCGGATAGGATGGGATGGGATCAGATGGGATGGGATAGGATGGGATGGGATCGGATGGGATGGGATAGGATGGGATGGGATCGGATGGAATGGGATCGGATAGGATGGGATGGGATCAGATGGGATGGGATAGGGTGGGATCGGATGGAATGGGATCGGATAGGATGGGATGGGATAGGATGGGATGGGATCGGATAGAATGGGATCGGATAGGATGGGATGGGATTGGATAGAATGGGATCGGATAGGATGGGATGGGATCGGATAGAATGGGATCGGATAGGATGGGATCGGATAGGATGGGATGGGATCGGATAGAATGGGATTGGATAGGATGGGATCGGATGGAATGGGATCGGATAGAATGGGATCGGATAGGATGGGATGGGATCGGATAGGATTGGATGGGATCAGATGGGATGGGATAGGATGGGATGGGATCGGATAGAATGGGATCGGATAGGATGGGATGGGATCGGATAGGATGGGATGGGATCAGATGGGATGGGATAGGATGGGATGGGATCGGATGGAATGGGATCGGATAGGGTGGGATGGGATCGGATAGAATGGGATCGGATAGGATGGGATGGGATCGGATAGAATGGGATTGGATAGGATGGGATGGGATTGGATAGAATGGGATCGGATAGGATGGGATGGGATCGGATAGAATGGGATCGGATAGGATGGGATCGGATAGGATGGGATGGGATCGGATAGAATGGGATTGGATAGGATGGGATCGGATGGAATGGGATCGGATAGAATGGGATCGGATGGGATGGGATCGGATAGGATTGGATGGGATCAGATGGGATGGGATAAGATGGGATGGGATCGGATAGAATGGGATCGGATAGGATGGGATGGGATCGGATAGGATGGGATGGGATCAGATGGGATGGGATAGGATGGGATGGGATCGGATGGAATGGGATCGGATAGGGTGGGATGGGATCGGATAGAATGGGATCGGATAGGATGGGATGGGATCGGATGGGATGGGATCGGATAGAATGGGATTGGATAGGATGGGATCGGATGGAATGTGATGGGATCAGATGGGATGGGATAGGATGGGATCAGATGGAATGGGATCGGATAGGGTGGGATGGGATCGGATAGAATGGGATCGGATAGGATGGGATGGGATCGGATGGGATGGGATCGGATAGAATGGGATCGGATAGGATGGGATCGGATAGGATGGGATTGGATAGGATGGGATCGGATGGAATGGGATCGGATAGAATGGGATCGGATAGGATGGGATGGGATCAGATGGGATGGGATAGGATGGGATGGGATCGGATAGAATGGGATCGGATAGGATGGGATGGGATGGGATAGGATGGGATGGGATCGGATAGAATGGGATCGGATAGGATGGGATGGGTTTGGATAGAATGGGATCGGATAGGATGGGATGGGATCGGATAGAATGGGATCGGATAGGATGGGATCGGATAGGATGGGATGGGATCGGATAGAATGGGATTGGATAGGATGGGATCGGATGGAATGGGATCGGATAGAATGGGATCGGATAGGATGGGATGGGATCGGATAGGATTGGATGGGATCAGATGGGATGGGATGGGATGGGATCGGATAGAATGGGATCGGATAGGATGGGATGGGATCCCATAGGATGGGATGGGATCAGATGGGATGGGATGGGATGGGATCGGATAGAATGGGATCGGATAGGATGGGATGGGATCGCATAGGATGGGATGGGATCAGATGGGATGGGATAGGATGGGATGGGATCGGATGGAATGGGATCGGATAGGGTGGGATGGGATCGGATAGAATGGGATCGGATAGGATGGGATGGGATCGGATGGGATGGGATCGGATAGAATGGGATTGGATAGGATGGGATGGGATGGGATGGGATCAGATGGGATGGGATAGGATGGGATCAGATGGAATGGGATCGGATAGGGTGGGATGGGATCGGATAGAATGGGATCGGATAGGATGGGATGGGATCGGATAGAATGGGATCGGATAGGATGGGATCGGATAGAATGGGATTGGATAGGATGGGATCGGATGGAATGGGATCGGATAGAATGGGATCGGTTTGGATGGGATGGGATCGGATAGAATGGGATTGGATAGGATGGGATCGGATGGAATGGGATCGGATAGGATGGGATGGGATCAGATGGGATGGGATGGGATGGGATCGGATGGAATGGGATCGGATAGGGTGGGATCGGATGGAATGGGATCGGATAGGATGGGATGGGATCGGATAGGATGGGATCGGATAGGATGGGATGGGATCGGATAGAATGGGATTGGATAGGATGGGATCGGATGGAATGGGATAGGATTGGATGGGATCAGATGGGATGGGATAAGATGGGATGGGATCGGATAGAATGGGATCGGATGGGATGGGATCGGATAGGATTGGATGGGATCAGATGGGATGGGATAGGATGGGATGGGATCGGATAGAATGGGATCGGATAGGATGGGATGGGATCGGATAGGATGGGATGGGATCAGATGGAATGGGATAAGATGGGATGGGATTGGATAGAATGGGATCGGATAGGATGGGATGGGATCGGATAGGATGGGATCGGATAGGATGGGATGGGATCAGATGGGATCGGATGGAATGGGATCGGATAGGATGGGATGGGATCGGATAGGATGGGATGGGATCAGATGGAATGGGATAAGATGGGATGGGATTGGATAGAATGGGATCGGATAGGATGGGATGGGATCGGATAGGATGGGATCAGATGGGATGGGATAGGATGGGATGGGATCGGATAGAATGGGATCGGATAGGATGGGATGGGATCAGATGGGATCGGATGGAATGGGATCGGATAGGATGGGATGGGATCAGATGGGATGGGATCGGATGGGATGGGATGGGATTGTTACATAGTAACATAGTAGGTGAGGTTGAATAAAGACAATAGTCCATCCAGTTCCCCCTGTGTAGGTGTGTGTGGGCGGAGTTCCCCCTGTGTAGGTGTGTGTGGGCGGAGTTCCCCCTGTGTAGGTGTGTGTGGGCGGAGTTCCCCCTGTGTAGGTGTGTGTGGCTGTAATCATCTTGCATACCCCTGAATGTTCTGATCCTTGAGATGTAAGTCTAAGAGTCTTTTGAAAGCCACCATACTTCCCGCAGAAACCACCTCTTGTGGTAGAGAATTCCACAATCTTGTAGCCCTAACAGTAAAGAACCCCCCACGTTGCCTGAGGTTAAAACGCTTCTCCTCTAATCGCATTGTATGTCCTCGAGTCCTCATGCAATCCCTTCGACTGAACAGCTTTTTTTCTATGCTGAGATCACCATTGAGATATTTATAAATTGCTATCATGTCCCCTCTCAGACGTCTCTTCTCCAGGGAGAATAAATCAAGCGATTGCAGACGTCTTCATAGTCAAGGTCCTCCAATCCCCTAATTAGTTTAGTTGCCCTTCTCTGGACTCTCTCCAGCTCCAGCACATCCCTCCTGAGGACTGGCGACCAGAACTGGACGGAATACTCCAGATGCGGTCGGACCAGAGTTTTATAAAGTGGAAGGATTATAGTCTTATCTCTGGAATACATCCCTTTCTTTATGCATGCTAATATTCTGCTGGCTTTGGCAGCTGCCGCTTCACATTGCATGCTATTGCCTAATCTATCATCAACCAAGACTCCCAGATCTTTCTCCATTTTTGATTCCCCCAAGGGTTCCCCTCCTAATGTGTATTGTGCTTTTATGTTCTTAGTCCCCAAGTGCAAAACCTTCCACTTCTCCACGTTAAACCTCATTTGCCAAGTCATTGCCCACTCCGTTATTTTGTCCAGGTCATTTTGTAGGATATCTGCTTCATGCTGTGCAGTTATTGCCCTGCCCAATTTTGTGTCATCTGCAAAAACTGCTATCGAACTACTGATCCCGTCCTCAATGCTGTTTATGAATAAATTGAACAAGGTTGGTCCCAGGACTGAGCCTTGGGGGACCCCACTTACTACCTCAGACCAGTCTGAGTATGCGCTGTTTATTACCACCCTTTGGACACGCCCTTTTAGCCAGTTCCGTATCCAAGAGCAAACCCTGCTGTCGATACCTGCAGACCTTATTTTATAAATTAAGCGCTTGTGGGGAACTGTATCAAACGCCTTAGCGAAATCCAAGTACACCACATCCACTGGTCTCCCCCTATCCAGGTACCCCACATCCACTGGTCTCCCCCTATCTAGGTACACCTCATCCACTGGTCTCCCCCTATCCAGGTACCCCACATCCACTGGTCTCCCCCTATCTAGCTCACAGCTCACCTCCTCGTAGAATGCTAAGAGATTGGTTTGACAAGAACGCCCATTTGTAAACCCGTGCTGGTTACTACTGATGATGTTGTTGTCTTTAGCAAACTCTACGATATAGTCCCTTATCATCCCCTCCAGAAGTTTACATACTATTGATGTCAGACTGACAGGCCTATGATTTCCCGGGACGTGTCTCTGGCCCTTTTTGAATATCGGTATCACGTTAGCTTTCCTCCACTCCCCTGGTACATCTCCTGTCCTAATACTGTCAGCAAAGATCAGGAACAGTGGTCTAGATATAACCATACTGAGTTCCTTGAGTACTCTCGGATGTACGCCATCTGGGCCTGGTGATTTGTTTGTGTTGAGTTTATCCAGCCTTTCCCTGATTTCACCCTCTGTTAGCCATAGTGGCAAGTCCTGTGTATTACTACTAACCATACAGTCATGGTCAGTGTACCCCATACAGTCATGGTCAGTGTACCCCATACAGTCATGGTCAGTGTACCCCATACAGTCATGGTCAGTGTACCCCATACAGTCATGGTCAGTGTACCCCATACAGTCTTGGTCAGTGTACCCCTCCTTTTCCTGTGTAAAGACTGACGAGAAAAAAGCATTCAGCACGGTTGCTTTTTCAGTGTCCTCTGTAACCATCCTCCCATCATCGTTAATTATGTGTGCAATATGCTCTGCCTTAGTTTTTTTGCTGTTGATATATTTAAAGAATTTCTTTGGGTTTTTTTTGCTATCCTCCGCTATTTGTCTCTCAAAGTTGATTTTAGCCATCTTGATTTTGTGTTTACTTTTCTTATTTTCCTCCTTGTATTGCTCGAAAGCCAATACTGTGCCCTCTGATTTATATTTCCTGAAGGCCAATTTTTTTCCCCTAATAAGTTTTTTAACGCTCCGGTTTAGCCAGCCAGGTTTGGCTTTGTCTCTTCTAAATTTATTTCCCATAGGAATGCACTGCAAGATGCCTTTGCTTAATATGTTCCTAAAGCATTCCCATTTTTCCTCTGTGGTCAGGGATCCCAGGGTTTGGTCCCAGTTTACCCTTTCCATCAATGAGTACAATTTTGGAAAGTTTGCCCTTCTGAAGTTTAGGGTTCTTATGTTCCCCACTTGCCTTTTTATATTGTTATTTATACTAAATGTGATCATCCTGTGATCGCTAGAGCCCAGGTAGTCCTGGACTCCTACCTCCGAGATTAGGTCTGGGTCATTAGTAATCAATAGATCCAGGACTGCGTTTTCCCTAGTCGGAGAATCCACCAACTGTGACATGTAGTTGTCCTGTAAGGTTTCCATGAATAGACGGGCCTTCTGTGAGTGTGTAGTCTCCTCTCCCCAGTCAATGTCGGGATAATTGAAGTCCAAGGTCTATGTCCTCCTCATGTACTAACATTTCCAACTCATCCATTTTATTAGCTAGGCTCCTGGCATTAGCATATACCCCTCTTAGTTTTACGGAAGTTAAACGTGATTGGTTATGTTTATTCCTGTTTGGTCTGCGGTTCTCCCGCACAGACCTACCAATAGACGTTGTGGACCTACTGTCGCTGCTGACCCTACAGCTGCCTTCAGTCCTCTGCTCCCTCCTGACTGACTCTACTTCTGAGCCCTCCCCCCCGTCTCCTAGTTTAAAAGCTCCTCCAACTTGGTGGCCATCTTTCTCCCCAAAAGAGCTGTACCGTCCCCATTAAGGTGCAGCCCATCCTTACTAAAGAGCCGGTAGCCGACTGAGAAGTCAGCCCAGTTCTCCAGGAACCCAAACCCCTCCTTCCTACACCAATTCCTCAGCCACTTGTAAACTTCCCTAAGCTCCTTCTGCCTCTCCTGTGTGGCTCGAGGTACAGGCAGTATTTCAGAGAAAACCACCTTGGAGGTCCTTTTCCTCAATCTATTACCTAAGTCCCTGAAATCGTTCTTTAGGATCCTCCACCTACCTTTTACTTTGTCATTAGTGCCCACATGCACCATGACCGCTGGGTCATCCCCAGCCCCGCACAACAATCTGTCTGCCAGATCTGCGATGTGCCGAACTCGAGCGCCCAGTAAACAACAAACTGTTCGGTTCACGAGATCTTTTTTACAGATTGCCCTCTCTGTCCTCTTGATAATTGAGTCCCCAACTACCACAACCTTTCTAACCTTTCCTGAGTTACAGCCCCCCTTCTTCCTGGAGCCGCCCCTCCCCTGGCAGCTGGGGGAGGGCGCGTTCTCCAGCTCTGCCACCCCTGAGTTGATATCCCCCTCAACCTGCAACTCGGCAAATATGTTAGGGTGTACCAACTCAGGACTGGCCTCCCTGACTCTCCTCCCCCTAACATTCCTAACAGTCACCCAGCTGCGTACCTCTGCTTCTTGCGTCTCCTCCATTCCTCCCTCCTCTATGCTGGCCCCTGCCAGCTGGGATCGGATAGAATGGGATCGCATAGGATGGGATGGGATCGGATAGAATGGGATTGGATAGGATGGGATCGGATGGAATGGGATCGGATAGGATGGGATGGGATCGGATGGGATCGGATGGGATGGGGACAGGAGGTCTGTTCTCATCAGATTCCCCCATAGAGGAGAGCGGGGATCTGACAGCTTCCTCTCCGCACACAGAACTGTCATCCGCCTGCTCAGCGTTGATTGGTGGATCGATCCCCCACTGAGCAGAACGGAGTCCATCAGCGGAGCGGACCATGTGGGAGGGGCCTAAGGGCTGATATAGATTGGGGAGGGGGGACCCCACTTTGTTATTTTATCATACTTCTAAATTGTCAGCTGTTAGTGAGGAATCCCGCTGACAGCTGAGGAGTCATCGGTTATTAACCACTTTACGACCGCTCACTGTGCCTCTACTGCGGCACAGTGGCTCGTTATCGTCCAGCGACGTAGACCTACGTCGCTGGACTCCTCCCCTTGTGGGCGTATTCATTCACAGTGGGAGTCGGGCCAGGGGAGGAGCGGTGGTGATTGCCGCTGCTCTTTCCCGATCGTCAGGGAATCGAGTCTGGAGATCCGCCCGCTTGTGTAAACAGAGCGGGCGGATCTCCTAAGTGACAGGGAGTGACAGATTGCAGGATTCAGCATAGCTCAATCTGCGATCTGTGTCTGTGTCACACAACCCCCTCCCCCCCCACACGTCAGTAAGCACCAGGCATACATTAACCCCTCCCTCTCCAATAAAGTTAACCCCTTCCCTGCCAGTGTAATTTTTACAGTAACAGTGCATATGTATAGCACTGATTACTGCAGTAATGTCACTGGTAACCCCAAAAGTGTCAAAAATGTCAGTTAGGGGTCCGATCTGTCCGCCGCAATGTCGCAGTACCGCCAAAAAAATCGCAGATCGCCGCCATTACTCGTTAAAAAAAAAAGCACCAAAAATCACAAAAATCTTTCCCTTAGTTAGTAAACGCAATAACTTTTGCGCAAACCAATCAAAATACGCTTATTATGATTTCTTTTACCAAACATATGTAGCAGAAAACAAATTGGCCAAAAAGATTTTTACTTTTTGCGCTATAAACAAAAAAAGAGCGAAAAATTTGAAAAAATAACAATATTTTTCACATTTTTTTATACGAAATTCCCCCCAAAAAAATGTGAAATATATTGTTATTTTTTCAAATTTTTCGCTCTTTTTTTGTTTATAGCGCAAAAAGTAAAAATCGCAGAGGTGATCAAATACCACCAAAAGAAATCTCTGTTTGTGGGGGAAAAAAGGACGTCAATTTCATTTGGGTACAGCGTCGCACAACCGCACAATTGTCCGTTAAAGTCACGCAGTGCCGAATCGTAAAAAGTGGCCTGGATGTAAGACAGCAAAATCCTCCGGTGGTAAAGTGGTTAAAGACGCAGTCACCGGCTTCCCATCCCCCTCCTTACCAATCAGCATTGTCAGAAACCCCCCCAGGCTGCTTTTAGACAAATCCCGGCCCGCTCCTTAGCAACCAGATCAATGCCGTATATTAAATATTGACAGTAACAATGAAATATTGGGGCAATTCCAGAGAATTCAATGAATAATGAATTCTGTATTTAACCACTTCAGCTCCGGAAGATTTACCCCCCTTAATGACCAGACCATGTTTCGCGATTCGGCACTGCATTATTTTAACGGACAATTGCGCAGTCGTGCAACGCTGTACCCAAATAGAATTGATGTCCTTTTTTCCCCACAAACAGAGATTTCTTTTGGTGTGATTTTTAGATTTTGTCCTACAAACAAAAAATAGCGACAATTCTGAAAAAACGCCATAATTTTTACTTTCTGCTATATAACATTCCCAATAAAAAAAATTAAAAATCAAATTTTTTTTATCATTTTAGGCCAATTTGTTTTCTGCTACATATTTTTGGTAAAAAAAAATCCCAAAAAGCGTATTTTGATTGGTTTGTGCAAAAGTTATCGCATTTACAAACTATGGGATAGATTTTTGGACTTTTTATTTATTTGTTTTTTTACTAGTAATGGCGGTGATCTGCGATTTTTTAGCGGGACTGCGACATTGCAGCGGACAGATCGGACCTCTAACTGACATTTTTCACACTTTTGGGGACCAGTGACATTAATAAAGTAATCAGTGCTATACATATGCACTGATATGTATAAATGACACTGGCAGGGAAGGGGTTAATACTGGGGGTGATCAAAGGGTTAAATGTATGCCTGTTTGTGCTTACTGACTGTGTGGGGGTGGGGTTCTGTGACAGGCACAGAGAGATCGGGGGTTGTAGCTGAAACTGCTGATCTCTCCCTGCCTGTCTGTGAGAAGATCCGCCTGCTTTGTTTACATAACATAGGCGGGTCTTCTCTGGCTTTCTTGGATGATTGCGGGAGGGCAGCGGCAATCACCGCCTCTTCCTCCCACAGCCCGCCTCCCGCTGTGTCTAAACACATGCTGAAACCGCATGCACTCCAGTCACGTGGTACTACATAACTGGAAGCAGCCGAGCCACCCTGCTGCAGTAAAAAGGCAGCGGGCGGTCAGCAAGTGGTTAATGGTAAATTCTCAGTGAAGAGATCTTCCACAACTGATTTACCCCATGAGATATTTTAGGGCATTTTTTGAAGGAATCGTTCCCTTAGTATGGAGTCACACTGGTGGGGGTAGATTGCAGAGTACGGGGGAACGCACACATTTGAGGTGTGATTGGCTCCATATAGATTCCTTTTCACACTAAAATCTTCTGCAGAAGACGTCGGATGACGAAACGCGTACAGCGCCGTCACATCACTTCCGGTTTCCTGGTGGAACGCATTGCGTTCCAGGACGCCATTACCACGTTCTGTATTATATTTTCCGATTGTGAGTACCCATCTTTTTATCTACTGATTTAATAAAGTTGTTTAAGCGATATCACACTATCGAGCCTTTCTTTGCTCCATGTGACCCTCCCACCCATATACCTCTGAGTGACCTGACTTCACCCACAGACCGCCGGACCCCATACCATTAGGAAAGGACCCCACACTACCTGGCTCTCTTTTGGGACACCTGGGACCTCCACTGGCCGTCCACTACATCTCCCCCCATACCGAAGGGAATTTAGAAGTCAGAGGAAGGACCACCGAGCCATATCCAAAGTACCCGCTCTATACCCCTGTGTGGGGTGGGTACATCTGGTTAGTAGGTTTTTTATTAGGCGCCACCCCGCACCTCGCCAGTCACCCACCTTGAGGGTCACCGTAAGGTCATTTTTTCACACTTTTTGGCACATCCACTAATATATGGACTATTTTCTTTTTCCCTTATAAATGTATTGGACATTATCTCCTGCCGCACTTTTCTAGAGAATTTCCTGTACACTAATTTATTATTCACGTATTGGATTTTATAAGCACAATTTTATGCCTATTCACCCATCACAGTTTTCATAATTATAATTGATTCTTTTATTTAGCACTTACTGCTCACATCTATAATACCAAGCACTTTCTATATATTTTTATAATATATATTTATTTATGGTGACGCTGTTTTTTGCACTGGGTTACGCCTCCTGTTGGTTATTTATTCATCTATATTGCATTATATCAGTTGCTGTATATATATATATTTTTCCTGACAGACTCCATGGCAGCCTACGTGTGGGTTAGTCCCGCCTCCTCCTACCTCATAGGACCCCACTCCCATAAATTTCACTCTGCCCCAGAGACCATGTTCCTTTTTTGTCCTCCTCCTGTTGGATGGATATCAAGTCTTACCTCATGAAGATTTTCGGTCTATTTCCTGGTGATTACACGATTGATTCCAGGCTGAATTCCTGAAGAGTCCAGTACGCCCGAGCTACTAGCGGGGTAGGACACGGGTGTGCAATCCCATGCATTGGAGAAGCATAAAGCCTGGCCACTGGTGGGCAAGCTGAATACGGCCAATCGTCCTAGCTACTAGCGGGAGGCCCATCAATACACCCCGAATCGATGCGCTGGAGGTTTTCGTGTCCCAGGTCTGACCGCGGTTGGAGCGTGCTTTGGTAATGTATGGCAGCCGTTTTATATTTGTATTTTGTCTTGCGGTGTTTGGAACGCATGTGCGCTCCATCTTGCGACCCCGGCGCTTCCTGTGTCCTGGCGCAGCTTCCGGGTCATCGCTAGGTGTCCGGGGGATGGCGCCGGCGCAGCGGAGTGGCTGTTCATGCTCGCACATGCGCACGAATGCTGTCTGTCACGGGGGGCGGTGACGTCATCACTTAGCGGCAGATTTAAACTGCTGTCACAACGGATCACATTGGGATTGTACTGCGGGCATATGCGGCGGCTTCCCTGTGTCTGATCGGTCTCTACTGGCGGTAAGCTTAATCCTGCTGAACATCTTTGTGTAGCCTAGTGTATGCAGCACTTCCTTATACTTATGTTTGTTACAGTCTTCCTGTTAGGACAGTATGGATACTTCACCGCCCCCCAGTGGCCAACCCTTACTCTACAGGTAAGAGTGGCCTTTTTCTTACCTATCCCTGTATGGTTCGGATTTAGGGCAGTAGGGGTAATTTTCTCTTTTCTCTTAGCCCTTCTAGGTCTGATAAACAGTCCAAAGCACGCGAAGATAAGGACCTTACCAGGTCACAACATCATTACACTTCTCCTGGCACTAGTCGCCATAAGTCTTCTACCAAACATCACAAGGAAAGCTCCACTGTTGCATCAGCACACAAACACCCTGATAGAAGATCTTGCTGGGGTTGTTCAGCACGTGTCTCTGATGGCAAATCACTACGTGATGCATGTTTTGCCCAAGCCTCTAGAGAAAGGGGGAATGATAGCCAGCAGGTGGAATCCCTGGTTAGACGGGTGGTCCAAGAATCCCTACAAAACCTGGAGGTTGACCGCACCGGTAGCCCCTCGGCTGGTATGGCAGACATCCCTGTTAGGGATAGCCTCAGTACTCCCGGCCCTTCTCAGCAGAGCATTTCTGGCCTCAACTCCTCGGATAGTGAGGACGAATCGGATACTCCTGGCGCAGGCTTTGATTTTGCCTTGGTCCCTACTCTGGTTAAGGCGGTTAAGGAAGCTCTAAAATGGGAGGAGCCAGTAGAGTCACCATCTAAACAAAGAAGGTATTTCAAGCACCTAAAGAAAGAGCGCAATAACTTTCCCTTTTTAGGTGAGCTGGGCGAAATCATCTCGGATGAATGGGGATGTGCAGAGAGGAAAAATTCTCTGGTATCCAAAGTTTCCAGGATGTACCCATTCAAGAGTGAGGATGTGAAGCACCTGGAGTCAGTGCCCCTAGTGGACGCCGCCCTCATGAGATTAGCGAGGCACGTTACTCTTCCACTCGAAGACACAGTGTCTTTTAAAGATGGGCTGGAAAGAAGAATTGACACTGACCTTAAAAAGATTTATATGTCTGCTGGAATGGCTTGTAAGTCAGCCCTAGCCATTGCGGCTTTATCCAAGGCCATGGAGGCCTGGACAATAGAGGTGGATTTGGATCTAAGGCCCGTATCAGAAGAAGTAGCCAGAGCTTCAGCAGTGAATGAACTCAGACTGGCGGCTTCTTTTCTGGGGGAGGCTTCCCTAGATATTATTCGTCTGGTGGCCTGGGTCATGCTCTCTTCAGTGACAGCTAAACGGGCTCTATGGCTGCGCCCCTGGCTGGCTGATCCTGCCTCCAAGCAGGCCTGGTGCCGTATTCCTTTCGAAGGATCTTCCTTGTTTGGAAACAAATTGGAGAGCGCTATTTCGCAGGCCACGGGTGGTAAGTCGGGGTTCCTCCCACAGGATCGTCGCCTGCTGGGTCAGAGAAGGACACAGTCCAGACAATCCTCGGATAGAGCGAAGGATGCTCGAAGTTACAGGCCTGGTCGGGAGTTCCGGAAAACATGGAGGAAAAATCCATCTTCAAACCAAAAGGCTTCCAAAGGAGCCTCTTCTAGTAGCCGGGAAGCGGCTAAGTCCTTTTGATGTTGGGCCTGTCCAGAGGGATCAGGTCGGTGCTCGCCTTCTCCGGTTTCGACACGTCTGGGCAGCCTCGATAAAAGATTTTTGGGTCATCAGGACAATCTCCACGGGCCACACCTGGTCGTTCTGCAGTCCACCTATCCTCAAGTTTGTTCCCACAGCTCTTCCAAGGTCTGAAGAAAAAAGGCAAATCCTTTCGGCATACGTAGATGCACTGATACTTCAAGGCGCAGTAGTTCCAGTACCAGCCACAGAAAGGTTTCAGGGCCTCTATTCTCCACTCTTCTTAGTAATGAAGAAGAACGGCTCCTGGAGACCGATCATAGACCTCACACATTTAAACTCCTTTATAAAAAAGGAAAAATTCAAAATGGAGACACTATTGACAATCCGCCAGGCGGTTCAACCAGGAGATTGGCTTGTGTCAATAGACTTGAAGGATGCATATTTCCATGTGCCCATAGCAATAGAATTCCAGAAATACCTGCGGTTTGCTGTGGATCAAAACACCTTCAGTTTACATGTCTCCCATTCGGGCTCACAACATCTCCTCGAGTATTTTCAAAACTCTTATTGGCTGTTTTAGCTCTGATCAGAATCAAGGGAGTTCGTCTTCACCATTATTTAGATGACTTACTACTTCTGTCGCAAGATCGAGAGCAACTCCTGACCCACAGAAATCTAGTCACGGCGACTCTTCTCGAGTTCGGCTGGTTGCTAAACTTGGAAAAGAGCCAGTTGGAGCCCACACAGGCACTTATCTTTCTGGGGGCTCAATTCAATACAGTCAAGGGCACCATCTCCTTGCCTCTGGAGAAAATCCCGATTATCAGAGACAGAGTACAGTTGGCCATGTCATCATCCCATCTCCGGGCCTCACAGTGCCTCAAAATAATAGGTACCATGGTAGCCACGACACCTATGGTGAAATGGGCTCAATGGAGGATGCGTCCTTTTCAAACAGGATTTCTTCGCCAATGGTGCCCAGGTGACATGGATCACCTGATTTGGATCTACCCAGTAATGCGGGACAGTCTCCTGTGGTGGTTGCAGAAGAGGAATCTACTCAATTGCCATTCTATCCTCCCCATCTCTTGGGTCACAATAACGACGGACCCCAGCAACACAGGTTGGGGCGCTCACTGCCTATCAGAGATAGCCCAGGGCAAATGGAACTCTCGGTTACAAAGGGAAGTTTCGAACGTCCTGGAGCTTCGAGCAGCATTTCAGGCTCTCCAAGCATTTCGTCACCTTACAGTAGGAACATCTGTCCTCCTGAGGCTGGACAACACGACGGCAGTGTCGTATATAAAAAGACAAGGGGGAACTCGCAGTCCCTCTTTATTGAGAGAAGTCGAGCCGATAATGGTCTGGGCTCAGAAATACTTTTCCAACCTCACTGCGGTTTATCTACCAGGGACACAGAACATCCAGGCGGATTTTCTATCACGAGTCTCCATGGACAACGAGTGGACGAGTGGAGTCTGAATGCCGATGTTTTTCAGTGGCTCAATTCTCTGGGGTTCCTTCCAGAAGTGGATCTGTTCGCTTCCCCGTGCAACTTCAAGTTGGAGAAGTATTACACCAGATTCAAATGCCCGCAAGCTTTCGGGGTAGATGCCCTAACAGAGCAGTTGAGGTTTCACAAGGCCTATGCCTTCCCACCAGTTCCAGTCCTCCTTCGATTCCTGTCGAGACTCAGGTCAGAAGAAGTGGAGGCTCTTGTGATAGCCCCATATTGGCCGAACAGGCCCTGGTTTCCGATGTTACTACAGATGAGTTTCCGCGAACCGGTTCCACTACCTTCCAGGCAGGATCTCCTGTCTCAGGGAAAGGTGCTACACCCTTGCCCGGCCCATCTGCGCCTGATGGCCTGTTTTTTGAAAGGGAAAGGCTGGTGGCATTAGGTTGTCCAAGTGGAGCTATCTCCACACTGTTGAATGCAAGAAGAGCTGGAACAAATAGAGTCTACAAAAGGATATGGAAGAAGTTCATGTCTCACATCACTGGGAATATGGATGCGCTCCAAAGGTTCAGCACATTTTTTAGTTTTCTACAGTCTGGCCTGGATCTGCCTTTATCAGTCAGCTCCCTTCGAGTTCAAGTGTCAGCTATCTCGGCCTTCACAGGAACATCCTGGGCAAAGCATCCTCTAGTGAGACCATTTTTCAGAGGAGCCTCTAGGCTCAGACCGCAAAGGAAGCCTAGATTCCCTAAGTGGGATCTTCCACTTGTTTTGGATTTCTTTGCAGACCTCAGAAGAGATAACCTGGTTCAACTCTCCATCAAAGAATTGTCTCTTATTGTGGCGTTCCTGGTGGCAGTCACCTCAGCAAAAAGGGTCTCTGAGTTGGGAGCTTTGGGTTGCAAAGAACCCTTTTTGACGTTTTTCCCGGATCGGGTGGTTCTGATTCCTATGTTGGATTCTCATCCTAAAGTATCCTCTATTTTTCATGAAAATCACTAAATTGTCTTACCAACATTCAGATCTTCTGACTCTGCGACTCATCCACTGGATGTAGGGCAAATTCTGAAGCTATATCTGGAAGCCACATCTCATTTCCGCCATACGGATTATCTGTTTGTCTTGATCTATGGGAAGAACAAAGGCTTGCGTGCTTCATCTAGAACGATCGCATCTTGGATTGTCCAGTCCATTCAGTGGGCCTATAGAGCTAAAGGGTTGGCTCCCCCGGAGGCGGGACAGCGCATTCTACAAGAGGAATGTCGACTTCTTGGGCAGCGTTTCGTCATGTGGCTCCTGAAGTTGTATGCAAAGCGGCCTCATGGTCCTCAATTCACACTTTCATGGCTCATTATTGTGTCGAGCCAGCTTCTTTATCATCTGTTGATTTTGGTTTGCGGATACTATCAGTTGATGGTGCAAATTAAATTTCTTTTGAACAGCAGATTGCCCACCCTGGTGTGTTTGGCTAGTTATTTCCCACACGTAGGCTGCCATGGAGTCTGTCAGGAAAACGGAAAATTTATAACAAATACTTACCGTAATTTTCCTTTCCTGATGGACTCCATGGCAGCCGGAGTCCCCACCCATCTGCCGGAGGAGGCTATTTTATGGAACATGGTCTCTGGGGCAGAGTGAAATTTATGGGAGTGGGGTCCTATGAGGTAGGAGGAGGCGGGACTAACCCACACGTAGGCTGCCATGGAGTCCATCAGGAAAGGAAAATGACGGTAAGTATTTGATATAAATTTTCAGTTTTTCCAAATTATTGAGTAATTAACTATGATAAGCACTTTGCACTTTCATCATGCCCTCTGTTGGCTATTCACTATTATTGCACTATATTTATTGTTGCTTATATTTATATTGCACATATTTTTTATTTATTCATTAATTTTATATATTTATATTTGTGTGTGTCAACAGCACACCTATTTTCTACACTTATTTAATTCACTGTCCTGCACTTTATAGATTAAGCAGCGCCAATACCCCAATTTTATACACTATTTTATATAGTTCTCGGACTATAGTTCAAGGTAGGCTGCAGCTGATCTGTGCACATACCTTTTCAATCCTCTGATAACCTTAGCGAGGATTTTATTTTACTCATTATTAAATACAGACTAGAAAATTCTTGCAAAAATGTTGGCCCATAGATTAAACAATGTAATACTTAATATTATACATCCAGATCAAACTGGATTTATGCCAGGAAAATCCACATCTATAAATCTTCAAAGAACACAACTTATAGCTCAGCTTAGAGATCAACTACCAGACTCAAGTGTCTTGGCCTCTCTTGATACAGCAAAGGCTTTTGATTCTATTGAATGGCACTTTTTGCAGGCAGTTCTTAGGGCATTTGGATTTGGGGAGAAAATCTGTACTTGGGTGGAAATAATGTATCTAAATCTAACTTCTCAGTAGAGATGTACAGAACTGTTCCCCGGCGAACAGTTCCCGGCGAACTTCGCATGTTCGCGTTCGCCGCTGCGGGTGAACATATGCGATGTTCGGTCCGCCTCCTATACATCATCATTGAGGCAAACTTTGACCCTGAACATCACAGTCAGCAGACACATTCAAGGCCAATCAGCATACCTCCCTCCCACACCCTCCCACCTCCTATAAATAAGGAAGGGCAGCATCCATCTTACATCATTTCTGTGTTACTGAGAGCAGGGAAAGTGCTGCTGCTGCTGTTATAGCTGGGGACAGTTCCCGGTCTTGTTAGCCAGTGTTCTTGGTACACTCCTGCTGTAAGGACAGCACCCCAAAAAGCCCTTCCTAGGGCTGGTATTTGAGGTTTTTTTTTGGATATATATCTATTGTCCCCAAATGCCCTTTTGAGGGCTGGTATTTGTGTAATTTTTTTTGTTCTGTGATATATATATATATATATATTGTCCCCAAAAGCCCCTTTGAGGGCTGGTATTTGTGTATTTTCTTAATATATATATATATATATATATATATATATATATATATATATATATATGTAGCATGTCCAGAACCAGAAAAAAAAGATCATATAGGTGTAAAAGGGGTTCCCACCATCCCTGCTCTACTGAAAAATTATCTTTTTTTTCTGGTTCTGGACATGCTACAGAGCTGAAACTTCACAAGTACACTTTTTAGACCCCCTAGACACTAAACCACACAAAAAAAGTTCTTAAAAATTGTCATTTTTGATAGAGAGCCAATTATTGGAAAAAAAAAAAAAACTTAACAAAAAAAAAATTTCTTTGGATTTATTGTCTGGGGGGTCTAAAAAGTGTACCTGTGAAGTTTCAGCTCTGCAGCATGTCCAGAACCAGAAAAAAAATAGAATCAGGGTTAGGGCTAGGGTTAGGGTTAGGGCTAGGGTCAGGGCTAAGGTTAGGGTTATTTTTAGTGCTTAGGGTTAGAGTTAGAGGGGTAGGGGTAGGGCTACTAACTCTAACTCTAAGTATCTCACCGTAACCCTAACCCTAGCCCCTAACACTAAACCTAACCCTAACCCTCTAACCATAACCCTAACCCTCTAACCTTAACCCTAACCCTCTAAGCCTAGCCATAAAAATAACCCTAACCTTAACCCTAGCCCTAACCCTAGCCCTAACCCTAATTCGTATTTTTTTCTGGTTCCGGACATGCTACAGAGCTGAAACTTCACAGGTACACCTTTTAGACCCCCAAGATGCTAAATCCAAAGAAATTTTTTATTTTTATTTTTATTTTTTTTTAATTTTTCCAATAATTGGCTCTCTATCAAAAAATTACAATTTTTAAGAACTTTTTTTTGTGTGATCCCTCTCCGGCATGCCACAGTCCAGGTGTTTGTTCCCTTGAAACAACTTTTCCATTACTATTGTGGCCAGAAAGAGTCCCTGTGGGTTTTAAAATTCGCCTGCCTATTAAAGTCTATGGCGGTTCGCAATGTTCGCCGGTTCGCGAACATTCGCCGATGTTCGCGTTCGCCGTTCGCGAACAGCGAATTTTATGTTCGCGACATCACTACTTCTCAGCTGTTGGTAAATGGCTTTTTAACCAAGGCCATACAATTATATAGAGGCACCCGGCAGGGATGCCCTCTATCACCACTCTTATTTTCAGTAGCTATTGAATCTTTGGCACTTCGACTTCGGCAAACCCCTTCTGTACGGGGCATTACATTGGCAGAAAGGATAGATATAGTGGGATTATATGCTGATGATCTTGTTTTATATTTAAATGATGCACATGGATCATTGGAAGCAGCTATGCATATAATAGAACTATTTGGTTCTTATTCAGGCCTTAAAATTAATTGGCAAAAATCCTCCCTTATGCCATTGCAACCACAACTACTCACACTAAGCAAGGATTCAAGTTTATTAAAGGTAGTGTCCTCTTTCAAATACTTGGGAATAAATATTACAAGATTACCACAAGCAGCTTTACAGGCTAACCTTAATCCACTCATGACAACAATTAAAACTAAATTAGCTACTTGGGCTAAATTACCACTTTCAGTTGCAGGGAGAATAAATTTAATCAAGATGGTCCTATTACCGAAATGTTTATACATTTTTTCACATATGTCGGTTATAGTCCCTAAAACTATTTTTAAAAAAATAGATGCCCTATTTACCACATTTATTTGGGGAAAGGGTAGAAATAGAATAAGGTTAACCACACTTCAGAGAGCTAAAACAGAAGCAGGTATGGCTCTTCCTAATATATACAGATACTTAAACATCTCACAGGATGGATAGTACCAGTAACACTACAGATGGTAGAATCACACCTGGCTCATGTTTTACAAATCGATAATTTACTTATAGCCCTAGAAGCACCTTTGAATAAATTAAAATATAAGCAAATACCAATGTTATCATTAGCTCGTACAATATGGAGAGAGGGAAACACACAAATAAACATGGATCTCCCACTATGGCGAAACCCAATGTTTAATCAACTGAAACAATTGGTAGAGTATCAGTTCTGGGAACAAAAAGGGATATCCGTCCTTGCAGACGTATATGACATAACACATATGTACTCTTTTTCAGATATACAAATGAAATATGATATACCACATGTGCTGTTCTCCACATAGTTATTTGTACATTGCATTATCATCTTTCTTTCTCAATATTGTTTTCTATGCATTGTTGTACTGCTGCCATCTGCTGGCCAGAATTTGCATGCCGCACACCTTTGTTCTTTGTTCTTGTCAGTAAAGTTTCTTGACATCATGGGCATGGTTTTTTCAGGCTGTGTGTCTCTATCACACGCAGCAGCCATCTTCAGTTCCTCATGGCTGTGTGACTGAAAACTCCACATTTTGGGCTCGTGAAGGCATCAGTTTTTGACCAGCAGTTAGCCTCAGGATAGACACTAACAGGACAGTATTGATACCACTACTACAGGACAGTATTGTATCACCGTCTATTGCTGTATCTGGATTAAATAAACCCCACGTTTGATTTCATCCTCATGCCTAAGTCTGGATTCATCTAACCTGAGCCTCTGCCGGTCCGGTCTGCCCCACTGCTTGGATACGAAGGTAGGAAGTCACACAGCTATTATCAGTTATACCTTCAATCGCCTTCATGTGGGGACAGAACACCACATACCTCATTATATAGATGCCTACAGTTGCGACATGCGTTACAAGCGCAATTTGGAGTTTTGGGACCTGGGATCTCTAGATATCCAATGATTGGTATCCTTAGGTCCCAGGGCCCTAAAGGATTAATCTCTAAAATATATGCACATTTAACCACGGTTAATTCAGGAATGAATCCCTTGGCAATAAGAACAAAATGGCAGGAAATAATTCCCAATTTAACTGATGAAGATTGGGAAGAAGCTTGCTCTTCCCTTTTATATGTATCGCCAGCAGCAAACAATAGGTTAATACAATTTTATATATGCTACATCAATCATATCTCTCTCCAAGTAGACTTTATGCTATGCAAAGCATTGCATCTCCTAAATGTTTGAGATGCAGTGCTAAGCGGGCAGACTTTATACATATTATGTGGTTTTGTCCAGTGATATCAAGATTCTGGCAGGAAATAATTCAAATATTATCCTCTGTCCTGAATATGCCTGTACCTTTTACCCCAGAAACCTGTTTGCTGGGTATATTAGATGAAATAACATGGTCTAGATATCACAGGATAATGCTTAGAGAAACGCTGTTTATGGCAAGGAAAACAATCACAGTTAAGTGGATTCAAGTGAAGCCCCCTGCTGCTAAGAACTGGATAAGAGCGGTAAATCAGATTTAACCATTTGAAAAAGTATTGTATATGCATAGAGGATGCTCAACGAAATATAATAAAATTTGGGATAATTGGTGTCAATCAACATTAACCAATGGTTGAATATAAGGAGATAACCAAAAGGATATAGAGGGATGCACATAGTATGATGAGGAAATAAATCTATGAATGCAATGGAGCAAGGGGTTGGGGCACACCAGGACAACGGCGATCAATTAAGCTAAATGGATATACATTGGCATAAAGAGATTATGAATACTAAGTAAACAGATAATTATTTGGATATTGTTTAATTTTTTTATTTAATATTGTTTTGTCATTTTGGTGAGAGGACGTTTGGAATGTTCGTTTTTATGCACATATTGAAATAAAAAGAATTAAAAAAAAAAAAAACTATCCATGTGTACATCCATCCATATCCCCATCCAACCATCCACTTCTCCATCCATCTATCCATGTGTCCATCCATACAACTATCCATGTCTCCCTCCAACCATATCCCCATCCAACCATCCATGTTTCCATCCATCCCTTCATCCATCCAACTATCCATTCATCTATCCATGTGTCCATCCATTCAACTATCCATGTGTTCATCCATCCATCTATCCATATCTCTATTCATCTATCCATGTGTCCATCCAATCATCCATGTCTCCATCCAACCATCCATGTCCCCATCCAACCATCCATCCATGTCTCTATCCATGTCTCCATCCAACCATCCATGTCTCCATCCATCCATGCCTCTATGCTTTATTTTGTTGAAGCATGGAGACATGGATGTTAAAAACATCTTCTATAATTTCTGGCCATCTTGATTAATGGCAGATGATTCATGTAACATTTACTTCCGGGAGTCCATCTGCCCTCAGCTCAAACATGCAGACAGGAAGATGTGCTTAGCTGAAAAAAACAATGGGCACACCCTAATCACCTTGTGTGACACCGATTCCACCTGTTTAGACCCCTAATATTTCACCAAAGCCTCCTGGGTTCCTACAAAAATTGTAAAAAAAAATAAAAAATTGTCCACTGCCCTACTGACACCGTCCACTACTCTACTGACACCATCCACTGCTCTACTGACACCATCCATTGCTCTGACACCATCCACTGCCCTACTGACACCATCCACTGCTCTACTGACACCGTCCACTGCTCTCCTGACACCGTCCTCTGCCCTACTGACACCGTCCACTGCTCTACTGACACCGTCCACTGCCCTACTGACACAGTCCACTGCCCTTCTGACACCGTCCTCTGCTCCACTGACACCGTCCTCTGCTCCACTGACACCGTCCACTGCTCTACTGACACCGTCCACTGCCCTACTGACAACGTTCACTGCTCTACTGACACCGTCCACTGTTCTACTGACACCGTCCACTGCTCTACTGACACTGTCCACTGCCCTACTGACACTGTCCACTGCCCTACTGACACCGTCCACTGCTCTACTGACACCATCCACTGCTCTACTGACACAGTCCACTGCCCTACTGACACTGTCCTCTGCTCCACTGACACCGTCCACTGCCCTACTGTTATACCTGAAGGGTTTCACATGTACTGTTACTTTAAGGCTGGCTCCACCCAGGAGTGATGACAAGGGTCAAGGGGCAGAGTGGCCATCTTAGAGACATGTAAGAGATGCATTGATATACAGAGCTGTCCTGTAATGCATGTTGGAGTGTACAGTGAGTCCTGAATAAACAACCGTTGTTCCAGATCAGAGTCCTGTGTCTCTCACAACACGGAGAATATAACAGTGGCGACGAGGGTGGGATTTACAAAGTTACTATCCGTGTGAGAAAAGAAAAGAAGAAAAAAACTCTGGATTGTCAGCTGGATACAAACACCCACAGAGCCCAGCAGGAAAATTTAATTGATCGGGACATTAAGTGAATTTGATGGAGAACAGACATCCTGGAGTTCCTGGATTGAGAGACTGGAACAGTATTTTTGTGCAAATGCCATCCCAGGCGACAGGCAAGTAGCAGTATTTCTGACAGTGGTTGGTGCTAGGACATATGACACTCTTAGGGATCTCCTTTTCCCTGAAAAACCAGCAACTAAGACTTTGGCAGAGCTCCTGACACTGTTAGGGAATCACTTCCAGCCTAAATCACTAGAGATTGCAGAGAGATTCCGGTTCTATCAGCGGCAGCAACAGCCGGTTGAAGATATTAAGGCTTATGTGCTCGCCCTTCGCAGACTAGCCTCAACCTGTTCTTTTGGGGAGTATTTACCGACTGCACTGAGGGATAAGTTTGTCGTAGGACTAAATAGTGAGTCTAGCCAAAAGAGACTGTTAACAGAGAAAGATCTTACCCTTACAAAGGCAATTGAGATAGCTTCAGTGATGGAAATGGCTGTGAAAGATACAGAGGCATTAAACCCCCAGAGCAGAAGGGAAGAGGTTAAAGAGGAAGTTTTCAGAACAGCAGTCAAGCCAACAGCAGCTATAGACCCTCACCAAGCCGGGAGTCAAGCTTGCTACTGTTGTGGGAATACAGACCATGATCACAAAGTCTGCCGGTTTAAGGATCAGTTCTGTCATAATTGTGGTAAGGCAGGCCATCTGAAACGAGTCTGCCATAGTAAGAAGGTGCGAAATAAACAACCTCTGAACCCCAGGACAAAGGCATATATGGTGGGAAGATATACATCGTCATCGGAATCAGAGGATGAGGAAGTGCTCCACAGATTGGACATACATCATATGCATTCAGCACCCTCAGCAATGACTGTAGAGGTAACCGTGGAAGGAAATAAACTCAAGATGGATGTAGACACAGGAGCAGCAGTTTCAGTTATCACCCATATACAATGGAGAAAACTTCTGATCCGAACAACTGTCCGTCCAACACCAATCAAACTGCAGACATACTCAAAGCAGATACTCCACCCATTGGGGTACGTGAAAGTACAGGTATCCTACAAGGGTCAGACTCAAAGGTAGAGCATAGCGAGTGGGCATCACCAGTTGTACCAGTAAAGAAAGTGAATGGGGACTTACGCATTTGTGGCGATTTCCGCATGGCACTAAATTCTCAACTGGAGATAGACCAGTATCCCCTACCCAGAGTAGATGACATTTTTGCCTCTCTTGCAGGAGGTCAAAAGTTCACCAAGCTTGATCTCAGGCAAGCTTATTTACAGTTTGAGGTCCACCCTTCGGCCCGCAAGTTTCTAACCATCAACACTCACAAAGGACTGTATGAATACAATCGGATGGTGCTTGGTGTAGCCCCTGCCCCTGCCATTTGGCAATGCAAAATGGATGAGATTTTGGCGGACATTCCTTTCACACAGTGCCTGTTAGATGACATGCTCATCACGGGCCTGACGGACCAGGAACACAAGTGTAACGTGGAGCTTGTGCTGGTGAGACTTAGCGAAATGCCAATTCATGGTACCTAAATTGGAGTTTTGTGGCCACCTTGTGGATGCAGAGGGTATACACACCACGGAAGCCAAAGTTGATACTCTAGTAAAAGCTCCAGCCCCGGGGCGTGGCCTGGAGCGGCATGAAGTAGGACGCTGTTGAGGTGAGCTCCGCCGGCCTAATCTCACTAATCCTGCACCCCGATATCCTGCACCGCTTCCCCAGTACCTCTTGCAGCCCCGCTGACGCCGCAGAACATGTCGCCGCCGAAGAAACCTGCGGATGTCACCGCTAAACTTGACAAATTTCGCCGCCAGGATAAGTGTGACCAGGCCCAAAATGGCGTGGGAGCGGAGGTAAGCTCGGCGGGAGCCGAGACAGAGCGGGTTCTGGACGCCATAGCTCAGTGTCAGGCATCCCTCACTACTAAAATCGAGGAGGTGAAGATAGATATTTCCCTAGTCCGCCAAGATCTCCAGAAATCGAGGGAAAGGGTGACCGAGGTTGAGCATCAGTGGGGTGGAAGATGCCCTGCCCCCCCCTTCAGCGTACCTCCGATGCTCTGCAGCTCCAAGTGACCCAGTTACAATTAAAGCAGGATGACATGGAAAACCGTCTTAGGAGATGCAATATCAGATTAATTGGTCTACCTGAGGGGGCAGAGGGGTCCCATCCATCAGACTTCCTTGAACAGTTGCTGATTGACACATACCGCCGTGAAGCTTTCTCCCCCACTTTTGTGGTGGAGTGGGCACATCGCCTCTCAGGCAGACCACTGCCCCATGGGGCACCCCCCCCCCCTCACTTTCATTGCAAAGTTACTCAATTTTCGGGACAGAGATACCATCCTTAGGCTCACTAGAGAAAAGGGTAACATCCCCTATGGAAATGGCAGGCTAGCAATCTTTCCAGACTTTTCTGCTGAGGTCCAGAAGAAACGTAAAACCTTAATTGAGGCTAAACGCCGCCTCCGCATTCAACACATAAAATATGCTATGCTATACCCAGCCCGCCTACGTGTTGAGGGGGAAGAAAGGGTGCACTTTTTTTGATGACCATGAAGCTGCTATAACATGGCTGGAGCGACTTGAGGCTCGAGCTTGATTGCACCTTTTGCCTCCCACTGTGGATTTACTTCCATGACGCTGCTTTGGGTTACTGGAACTCTCCTGCATTCTAGCCTGCCTCCACCTGTTTTCCCTGAACCCTACTGCTCTCTTCCCTCTCTGGATTCACCCCTTCGGATGCCTGTCCTGTTACCTGTGACCACCTGCAACAGTCCAGGCCCCCCTGTAGGGAGGCGGTTTTTTGTTTCCCCTTTTTTCCACCTTTCTGCACTGCCAGGGATTCTATTCTACCCCTCTTACCGCCCCTGGATTTATCCTGACCCGGCAGGTTGTGAACTATCCTTGCAGGCCATCGGAGCGCCTGCATCAACCTTCCCCTATTGTGTATCGTTTTTCCCGTTTCCCCCAAGGTTGTTGTTTTTCCTCCTGCCCTTTTTTCCTGTTTTTATTTTTGCTGTGTCCTCTTTGTGTGCCTTGCTGCCCAGCGAACTTTCGCTCCCAAGACTCCCCAGTCATGGACAAGCCAGCTGCCCAATTTGTTGTTGCCAAGTGGGGTGGGAGGCCTTCCTGACTGTTTCGGTGTCCCTTCCCTGGAACGGTGGTGGCTTTCCCTCCATGTTTCTTCTTTCAGTGCTGGTCCTCATGTTTCCATGTTCCTGGGGATTTGTCAACATGGTTGGTTGACTAGTTGGATGGGGTTCTCTCAGGCCCGCACGGGTTGGGGTTTGTGCAGGGCGGGGTGGGTGTTCAGTCTTTATTAATGCATATTCCTTGTAGTTTTTTTATGCCTTTTGATCATATGCCATATCTACTAATGTGTGTAGTGCTTACTTGTCATTATAACTCTAGAAGTTTGTTTACCTTGCATGCTGATGCCGGTGGTGGGGGTGGGGGTATACAGTATGTAATGTAATTACCGGTCGAATGGCATCCCTGGAGCTCATGCGCCCGCCTATGTTTGTCCTTCCTGATGGCCAGCCTTAAGTTTCTTACATGGAATGTCCGTGGTCTGAGAGACAAGGTCAAGCATTCCGCAGTGTTTGATGTGCTCAAACATCATAGGGCTGATGTGATTGTTTTGCAGGAGACGCATCTGGATGGTGCTCTGCAGCAGGCCCTGCGACGCCCGTGGCTCGGCTGGACGTTTCACTCCATGTATACCTCCCACTCCCGGGAAGTTGCGGTTTTAATCGCTAAATCTGTCCACTTTGAGCTCCGGGGATCCCTGGTAGACCCTGCAAGTGTTTTTGGACGTGCTGCTGTTCGGGGATCCCTACCTGCTTATGGCGTTTTATGTCCCTCCCCCTTCTCATCTACGATACTTCTTGAAGGACTGGATGTCATGGTTCAACACCCCCAGGTCCCAGTGGTTTGGCTCGGGGATTTCAATAACACCATGAACCCCAGCCTGGACAAGATGCACGTCTCCGGGCCCCCTGTACCCCCCCCACCACCACTAGGTTCGCCCGCCTGATGGCGGAATTCAATCTTATTGACTCCTGGCGTGTCAAATGCCCTTCCCTTCATGCCTATTCTTGCCACTCCTCAGCCCATGGCTCCATGTCCCGCATAGATCTTATTCTTATCTCCCCCTCACTGCTCCTTAGATTGTTGGACACGGGCTTCTGCGCGCGTGGCCTCTCTGACCACAAGCCCTACTGGATTACGGTGGGTTTGCGGACCGACCGGGCCAGACCTGCTTGGCGATTGAACCCTTTGTGGCTTTCTCTGATTCCTGAGGAGAGAAACTTATCCGAGAGCTGGCAACACTTTTTTGATGATAATGCTACCTCTGCTTCCCCCCTTGTGGTATGGGAGACTTTCAAATTACATGCTAGAGCCACTTTGACTCACACTATTAATTCCATTAAGGCTGACTCTGCTCGGGCGTATGAACAAGCTGAGCAGGCTTTGGCTTCGACGGAGACGGCTTTCCTAACTGACCCAACTCCTCCTGGGGCGGACTAGTTAAAGCTCCTTACCAGGGTGGTGGAACACCTTGACTACGAGAAGGCACATAGGTCCCTCTTTTTTCAGAAACAGAAATTATTTGAGCATGGTGAGCGGGCGGGTAGACTTTTGGCCTATTTAGTCCATAGTAACGACAGACCCCCAGTAGTGATCACCCTCCACTCTGCTGATGG
Source organism: Pelophylax lessonae (assembly GCF_965119305.1). NCBI lineage: Eukaryota > Metazoa > Chordata > Amphibia > Anura > Ranidae > Pelophylax > Pelophylax lessonae. Next base: position 273,273,331 of record NC_138776.1, read on the forward strand.
CCCACCAGTTTCAGATCCAGGCGCTGTGCCAGATTGCTTTCGTTGCTTTTTCCAAGACCTCTACTCAGTGGCCCCTGACGATGACTCCCCAATCTTGCCCTACTTGTCCCTGGACGTCCTACCTCAATTATCCCCTGAACAACTGACCATGTTAGAGGCCCCCTTGACCCATGACGAAATAGTCAAAGCTATAGCTCAGTTCCCAAGATCCAAGTCTCCTGGCTTGGATGGTCTGCCCATTGAATTTTACTCTACATACTCGGAGATATTAGTCCCGCACCTCTTGACTGTATTCATCACAGCCTTTGACACCTCTTCCTTGCCCCCCTCTATGCGGGAGGCTCTCATAGTGCTTATACCCAAGCCAGGCAAGGACCCCCACTTCCCAGCCTCCTACCGCCCTATTTCCCTTTTTTTTTTTTTTTTTTTTCCAAATATTTTATTTATTGAGAAAGGCAGTACAGTGGGAAAAACAAACATAAATACAACCGTGATCGAAAAATACCCCAGTCAAATAGGGGAAGCATATTCCATACAAAATAAACAGTCAAGAATGGTAGTACATTAATGCAAGAGAGAACTGGAAAAACAAGTCTCCACATCCAAAAGAGGGGGCGAAACACCCCCCCCTCGGGACTCGTCCGAACTACAGTAGCTCAAGACACCCGGAGAGGGATACAAGATATCAGCAGGGTATCAACAACTCTTTCCAAACTGTCACTACCCAACCTTTTATAGAACGTTGAAAATACAAGATAAGGAAGTGCAGAGCAGGAGTTCCAAGGGAGGGGAAAGAGTGAAGGAAACAGAGGGCCGAAGGCGGAGAAAAAAAAAAAAAAAAGGGGGGGGGCCTATTTCCCTTTTACAGGTGGACGTTAAGATTCTGGCCAAGGTGCTCTCGCTAAGACTTAACAAAGTTGTACTTTCCCTGATTCCCCCGGACCAGTCGGGTTTTATGCCGGGTAAAAACACCTCGTTCAACCTGAGACGCCTTTTTATGAACCTACAGGCGCAACACAGCAACTCTGGGTCTAGAGTCGTGGTATCCTTGGATACAGCCAAGGCATTCGACTCTGTTGAATGGAACTTTCTCTGGCGCTGCCTCGAGGGTTACAGTTTTGGGCCTTACTTTATCCAGTGGGTTTGTATCCTATACCAGGCTTCGGTCGCCAGGGTATTAGCCAATGGCTGCACCTCGGCGGCGTTCCCTCTCTCCAGGGGGACCCGTCAGGGCTGCCCTTTGTCCCCCCTCATGTATGCCCTGGTGGCCGAACCCCTGGCGATTGCTATTAGATCGCACCCGGATATTCGTGGCCTAAGAGCCGGCGCTTTGGAGGGAAAGATAGGCATGTATGCAGAAGACACTTTGCTGTACTTGTCTGACCCGGGTGAATCACTCCAGCTAGCTCTGTCAATCATAGAGCACTTTGGCTGTTATTCCGGACTGATGATTAATTGGGACAAATCACAAATTTTACCGATACACGACATCCCTCCCCGCCCTGTTGACCCACGTTTCCCCCTTCAGGTGGTGGACAGTATCAAATATCTTGGGGTCCTGGTCACCAACTCACCTAAAAACTATTTGCCAGATAATATCCAGCCTCTCTTCACTTTATTGAAGTCTAAAACTCAAACCTGGGTGCGTCTCCCGTTGGGAGTTCGCGGTAGGGTCAATCTAGTTAAAATGGTGTTACTCCCCAAATTACTATATACATTTTGGCACTCCCCGATCTACCTCCCTCTTAAATAGTTCTTGCAAATCGACTCCATTCTCAAACCCTTCATATGGGGCTCCAGCCGCCATAAATTGGCCTGGAGGAAATTGAAAAGCCCTACGGATTTGGGTGGCCTTGCACTCCCTGACTTCAATATGTACTACATAGCATCGCAATTGTCCCATTTTTTCCACCTTCACAACTCGGGCAGGGAGAGGTTCCTTTGTTCGAAGCTCTTAAACGACAGTTCGACCTTCCCAACCACATGTTTTTTAGATATCTCCAGGTCCGACAGGCCTTTTCCTCCCAGTTTCCTCATCCTTTACCTGATATAGCTCCGATCTCTATGATAGAAGTACTCAGGGGTTCTGAACCTAAACAACTCATTTCTCACCTTTTATAATGCCCTCATTCTTCCCGCTTCTACAGTTTTGGCTTATGCTATTAAAACCAAGTGGGAGGGTGATGTGGCACCCCTGGAGGATGAGGAATGGGAGGATGCCCTTGATAACTGTAAATTGGTATCCCCAAAGCTGTCCAACCGTTTGACTCAGTTGTATGTACTCCATAAGGCCTACCTGACCCCTCTTCTGCAATCTAAATACCAGGCAGATGCTTCCCCTGACTGTCCTATGTGTAGGAGGGAACGGGGTACATTTTTCCACCTTCTCTGGAGTTGCCCTGAACTCCAGGGCTTCTGGAAACAAGTGGTTGGATTCCTACATGACACCATGGGCTCCCCCCTGACGCTGACCCCGAAGCCATGCCTGCTAGGTATATTTCCAGATGTTAGCATAGATAAATCAACCACCCAATTTCTACACGAGACTCTGTTCCTCGCTAGGAAATGTATTGCGCAAAAGTGGATGAGGACCACCCCCCGTCCTTTACAGACTGGCTTAGGGCGGTCAACTCCACTCTGCCCTATAAAAAACTGATCTATGCACACCGAGGCTGCCCTACTAAATATAATTTGATTTGGGATAGGTGGGTCCAGGCCCCGGAGACGTGTGTCTAAATTGCCTATATTGCCTATGACATGTATTGCCTGTATTGTGAATTGTGACGGTGTTCACCGTCACTGGAATTTAAGGACAGGTGGGTGATGGTTTGGATTGCTTCATATTTGTCAGCACTGTCTCCATGTAGAAATATTGAGATTTGTTTCCATTTGCCATGAGGTCTTTGGCCAGGAAGTACAACTCCTAATATGGTCATTCCAGGAAGTTCAATGAGGAGACGGGCTGTCTAACAATGTTGCTTTTGTCTGAGGTGGCTTTCCATTCACCTATTGTCGGGTGTGCTAATGAACTCACCTGCTGTCTGCTAAGGGATGTATTGACACTCAGAGTAATGTGTATTGGGGGCTCGTTAGGGAACCATTGTTCTGTGTCTGGCTATTGTGTACATTGATTGCCCCCTGGGGCTTCTGTCTCATTACACATAATAGTCCTTCTGGTCAAGCTATCCAAGCTGGACCAATCCCTGCTGACTCATTTTCAAGTCCTCATTTGCATGGCTAAAGAGGACCTGAAGGGGAACTGCAGGTACTTTGCAATTGACCAATAGGAGGGCGGTTGTTGGGGGCAGGATGTTCCAAATTCTGTATAAAAGTGTGCTATGTTCTTCCAATAAATTGTCTTCCTGTTTGAACTTACATACAGCCTGCTTGGTGTTTGTTCTAATGGATTCCGGATGGCACATAGCTGTAGTACGGATCCTGGATCCTTGGTTGACTGAACCATTAGACGTTGCGATCTGCAAGCTGACTCACTGGTAGCAGAGGAGTGTCGGGAGAGCGGAAGCGAGCGAGCAAGCGCCTCGTTACATGAATTTACTACTGTCTGTCACTGATTACTGCATCTTTAGGCCCCTGAGACCATGGACTATCTCTTGCCCGAGACTGGTATTGGTCCCTATTTCTGCTCATATCCCTATTTCTGCTCTGCTCATATCTCCTGCTCTCCCGTCGTAGCCATGTCATTGTGCTGAGCTTCCTACCTGCAGTCGCTGGTTTCACACTGATGTATTCTAGAGATGTGGTGTATTATGTATATTGTTTTTTTTTTTTTGTAAGCACTCACGTTCTTTGTACAAGTGTTCACTACTTTTTTTAAAATAAAGACTACTGCTTAATTGAAAAACAAGTGGTCTGGCAATGGCGCCGTGAGACTCAGAGTAGCAGGAGCTCCGTGATCCAGGTGGATGAGATAGCCGTCCTGCGGGCGAGTCAGCTCCCTCCTCCCCCGCCAAATATGTCGGTGGCGGGCCGCTGTGACTAGAGGCAAATGACAGCGAGGCCCTGGTATCGAGGTGTTTGGAGTGGTGGTCAAGCTAAAATAGACAGCGGACTTACAGGACCTTACCTTCCGAGGCACATAGGCGCAGAGCGGATAGTACGGCAAGTGTGCAGGAGGCTGTGGGCGTGAGAGGCGCGGGAGATTCGAGGCCAGGCGGGTGAGTCAGCTGGGACAGCAGGCGTGTAGGTCTTCTTCCCCTCCGCCTATATGAACACTGCAGCCAGCCTAGAACAGCAGCAAGCCCAGGTAAGAAGACCAGACATTACCTCATATTTTCTAAGACGCTCAGTGGTCCCACGAAGTAACATAGGTGTCAAGACGACACAGAAGCGTCCGACAGCCACCGGTCCGGCGTTACAGCAGAAAGGGTCTAAAGCTATGATCGCTCAGCCCACAGTAAACGCCACACTTGTAAGAAAGACCCCTGTAACAGATATGCTGCAGGAACAAAGGATGGAGGTGGTTAATGAGATCCAGAACCTGCCGCAGCAGCCCCAACCACCATCGGCAGCAGAGTGGAGAGATTTCTTAAAGCAGATACCCACGAAACAGGACATTCAAGATATGGCCACAGTAATTGTGAGCGACATTAAATTGGAAATGAATGGCTTAAAACAAAAAATAGATCACATAGAGGCCAGGGTGGCCAAAGCAGAGACAGAACAATCAGATTATGACTCTAGAATGTATGAACTGGAAAGTACACAGTTGTTTCAAAAACAAATCATTCTGTTACAATTACAGCAGGACGATAGTGAGAACCGTAGTCGTAGGAATAACATACGACTGCGGGGCTTACCAGAAGCCATAAAAGGTCCAGAGCTCAAGACAACGGTATGGAAAAAATGGAAATCGATAGAGTTCACAGAGTTAAAGCGCCCCAAAGGCCGGAGACGGAGTTAATATCAGATGTTTTGATTAGGATTCATTTGTTTTCGCTCAAAGAGGACATGAGACAAGCTTGGTCAAAGTGTTTGATTGATTTTGAGGGAACTCAGTTAAAATTATTGCCAGATTCCTAAGGATGAGGGCCGCAATTAAACCCCTTTTAGAGGTTATAAGGAATGTGGGAGCAACCTACTATTGGGGCCATCCCTTTCATCTGAAGGTGGTAAACAGGGACTCATTTATATTGAAGTGGCCGGATCAGCTCCCGGATCATTTCTGGGGTGTGCCCCTATACATGTGAGTGACTGGTTGGACATTCTTGGAAATCAGAGCTCAGGGAACTACAATCCGAATCAAGGCACACAACGTAGGAGAAATCTTGAGAAGACGAGAGTGGGGGACAATATGCGCCCTGGATAGGAAGCATAAAATTATACTTAAAGGACTTACCTAGAGTCAGTGAGGTTTAAAAGAGGAGGCGCAAACACCTAGTGCATTACCCGTGGTCAATTTGCAAATTGTTTAATAAAAAATGCCAAATGCATACTCACAGACGTAGAGATAAAAACATGTTATAAGAATCCACCATGTGTGAGCTGGGACACGTCCTTCAGTCAGGACCGCTAACGCGTTTTCGGGGGTCAGGCCCCCTTCCTCAGAGCTGACCCCCGAAATGCGTTAGCGGTCCTGACTGAAGGACGTGTCCCAGTTCACACATGGTGGATTCTTATAACATGTTTTTATCTCTACGTTTGTGAGTATGCATTTGGCATTTTTTATTAAACAATTTGCAAATTGACCACGGGTAATGCACTAGGTGTTTGCGCCTCCTCTTTTCTTTCTTTTCTATGTACCTGTATTGGAGTTCCCTGCCTGAGGAGAGCAGCACGCCAGTCTTCCCATTCGGAGTGAGCGCTGGGCTGAATTTTTGTACTTCAGTGAGGTTTAAGGTTATGTCCATAGATCCCCCACCTATTTCCCTCTTTTTGCCCTTTTCCAATTTTGTTTTTTTATTTTTTTTATTTTTTGCCTCTCTCTGACACCCCATTTTTTTCTGTTTGTGGGTAAAGACAGAGGCCGTAGATACCCCATAGACACCCTCTTAAGCTGGGCTTTTTTTTTTTTTTTTCTAGGCTCACTGTACTACACTAATATGTTTGCCTTTTTTTTTTTTTTTTTTAAGAAGTGTTTGTGTCCATCCAAGTTGAAAAAAATGTACACTTATAGCCCAATGGGGCGTCTTCAGTTATCTTCTGGGCTCGGCCCTATAGCAAGGGGCCTGAGAACGAAGTTATAGATTTGTCACGCTTATTTGGTATTTGTGTTATATTAGTTGTTTGATCTAACACATTAGGGGGGGGGTGTGTTTTTTTTTTTGTGTTGGATCACACAAGGTATGCAACAAATATGAGTATTATACTATGAGTAGCACTAATTATAAGTAATTAGGTGGAGGGATATGGGGTCATGGGGGTCGTGGGGATCAAGAGCGGTCGGGTATTATTTAATGTAATTCTCCTTTTTGGGCTTAGCCCACAGTATGGGAGTCAGTTTGGAGACAGGGGGCCGGAGAATAGGAATTATACAGATATAGTGATGGGGGGGGGGGTAGGGGGGAACCCCGCTGTACATTTCTAATGGAGGGAGGGGAAGGGGCAAGGGAGGGGAATTAAATAAGTTTATATGAGAAGAGGTCATGAAAAAGGAGGCTGCGTGAGGCTGGGGACCATCAATAATGGCAGCTGGAAGGGGAATAATTCAAAAGGTGACATCAGGATGTAAGATCATGACTTATAATGTCAGGGGACTTTCCACTCCTCAGAAACGTAGACGACTTATGGGGTACTTAAAGAGGGATGCAACGCAAATAGCATTCATTCAGGAGACTTACTTCCGTAAGGATGCAGTACCGAAATTTTTTAACAGGGACTTCCCGTGGGCCTACCATGTATATGATAGGACAATCCTATCACATTGTAGCGCACCAATTATTTTTCACAAACATTTATTTCCACACATTGGATCTTGGTAGCAGCACAAGTTTATTATCAGCGCACTTTTTTTCTATTTTCATTCTTACCATTTATTCGAAGTGCAGCAAGATATAATGGATATCTTTGAGTATCATAGCTCAAGGAAAATCGCAGTAGATGAAATTTTTGAAACTACAAACTTTGACTCTACTGATCTTAGAGGCATATTTATGAGATTGAAGAATGTTATGGTTGCAGAACTTCACGCAGCCTGGGATATTGTCTTTCTCGAGAAATATGTGCAAGAGAAAATGATTCCCAGGAGTTTAAGGTGGAACCTTAACCCAGATCAAGGGGACAAAGAACTACTAGAGTGGTTCCAATTCTTTAATGGGGCAGGAATGAGTCTCCTTAATTTCTTATTAGAGAGAAAAAGGAAAAAAGTTATAAGACTCAAAAAAGAAATCCTGGAGATTAAAGAAAAATTAACACAGTGTGTATCAGTTGTGGATTTTTTTACAAATGTTCCCAATACATGTGTAATAATAATAATAATCTCTTACCCACAGGTGGTCCTAAAATGGCTGCCGCATATTTAATGAACCATGTGCTTGTGGGGGGGAGGTGCAGCCATGTGTGGATGACCTCACTCAAAATGACCTATGAGTGGACAAGAGGTATGACCACATCCTGTGGGCGTTCTCTTGTGCACAGTACTATAAAAAAGGGTTAATTTGCATGAGAAAGCCTCTTTCCTCTCACCCTCGCTCTGGAGGGTCATACAGAAAAACATCCATGATGGAGCCTGGTTTGTTTGTTTGTTGGTAGTTGGAGAAAACATGCAGCGAGGACCTCTTGGTCCTGTTGTTGCAGAGATCCATTGGAAAGCTGCTGAATCCACCATCAGAGCTAAGTATAATTTCATATATTTTGGGAAAAGGGTTGTATGTTCAAAGTGTATTTTGTGTGATGTTTATGGTAACTTTTAAGATGTGCAAGGAAGCTTTATGTATTATGATGTCCAGTAATGGTAACTTTTAAGATGTGTAAGGAAGCTTTGTGTTTATGATGTCCAGTAAAGTTTTGTTTTATGCTTTTCTATCAAAACTACTCTTGGTGCCTGCTTTCATTCTAAATATTCACGAGATATGTCAGTGGCTGTCCAGTATACCTGAATTATAAATTTTGTTGTTATTCACCATTTGTTACACCGTGTATGCAGCAGGAGGCATACAAGATATATAATCAGGAACTGAGAGAGATACTAGCAATAGAGGAGGAAGATCAAAAGAAAAAGAAGAGGAAAAAGTATTTCAGAGACTTGGAAGACTATAAATCAGCCAAAGTCTTCAAGTGGCAGTTGCATTTGGAAGAAAATCAGGTACCCATTGCAGAAGTGCAAACAGAAATGGAGGAAGAAATTCCAGCAGCTACGTCACAAATAGGTTTTAGAGAACCCAAAGATGGACCCAGAAGAGATTCAGCGGTGCAAGAAAGGGTTCATAACCAAGGACCTTCTACATCAAAGGGTCCATCCAATAATACTGTAAAGTTTAAACCTTTAAAAGAACAGGGAGGTCCCCCTAAAAAAGGTAAAAACAAAACAGAAGAAAAACCGAAAAGAACAGATTCATGGGGGTATGAACACCCAAGATCCAGGCGGGATAGTAGAGGATACTCTCTGGAGAGGAATCGTAGACATTCGAGATCTAGATCTCCAAAAGAGAGAGTGGATTACATGGGTAATTACCATGATTCACCCTACTCCCCTAGATATTCACAATATCACAACCAAAATAGATATGAAGCACTGGATTTTGATGAATCGGACAGAGAAGATCATCAGGTACAATCATTAAGAACACCAATTAGTGCTAAACTGAAGGGTTTTTTAGGCCGAGGTACCGTCAAAGGCAAAAGAAAAAAACAACAAGGGGCTGCAGGGGAGGTTCAACCCGGAAAAAAGAAGAAGTAAAAACGCCCGGTATTTTTAACCTCATCGGAATAACCCTTACGGAATCAGAAAAGCACACATTGAATAAAGGATTGAAATATGCTCCGAGAAGACCCCTGAATAAATTTTAAACATTCATAGATGTGCACAAATTTATAAGGAAAATGAATGTTAAACGACATTTTTTGGCAAAAGCCAATGAAAGGAACTATGTATCCTATGAACAAAAGTCGTACATATCAACCAATCTATGAAATGCTTCGACGTTTAATCCTGCACAGGTAAATAACAATAACGTCACAGTTTTTAGAGACGTTATATTAAAAGAGCTGGAAGAAAAAGAAATCCATCCAAAACCACAATGGGATCTTAAGAAGGGAGTGAAGACCATATGTGACAACAAAAATCTTGTCGTAAGACCAGCGGATAAGGGGGGAGGTATTGTGTTACTGAAAAGAGATGATTATCTGACCGAAATGGAACATTTATTATCGGACCAGAACACATACCAAAAACTTAAAAAATACCCCACATCCAATTTTAAAGTGAAATTAGAAAGAGTTGTCAATGAAGGCTTCAAGGCAGGAATTCTGAATAAAAAAGAAAAAGAGTATTTGGTTCCATTGGCACCCAGAATTCCGACTATGTACTATCTCCCTAAAGTACATAAATGCCAGAACAAACCTCCCGGGAGACCCATTATAAGTGGGATAGATTCAGTTACAGCTAGAATTGGGAAGTATGTAGATTTTTTTCTGCAGCCGCTAGTTCAGGAAACTCCTGCATTTTTAAAGGATACCACCCAAAGCATTAGGGAGATGACACAATTAGAGGTGGAAGGGAATATCCTTTTAGTGACAGCCGACGTTACTTCCCTATATACAGTGATCCCGCATCACTTAGGATATGAAGCTGCAAACACATTTTTGGATCAGGATTATAATATCCCGCTAAAACAGAATAAATTTATTTTGGAACTCTTGATTTTTGGTATGGAACATAATTATTTTTTCTTTGGAAACACCTTTTATCTTCAGAAAACTGGAGTTGCAATGGGAGCCAAGTTCGCTCTGAGCTTAGCGAATTTGTTTATGGCTCTGTGGGAGGATAACAACATTTTCTCCAACAGAGCCAAAGAACTAATTCTATGGCGTCGTTACATAGACGACGCCTTGTTCATTTGGAAAGGGAATGAAGAATCTCTACATCAATTTATGAACAACCTCAATTGCAACGACTGGGGGATCAGATTTACCTATCAGTTCAGCAATTCTTCCATCAACTACCTAGACTTGGTCATAAGCAGAAGAGGCTTGGGATTCATAACAAAGACCCACTTTAAGCCAACAGATAAAAATGGATTCATATCAACAGATAGTTGTCATCATCCATCTTGGCTTAAAGCAGTGCCCAAAAGTCAGTTTCAAAGAATCAGAAGAAACTGCACTGAGGATTCTGATTTTCAAATACAAGCTCAAATACTAAAAGGTAGATTTATATAGAAAGGATATGATTCGACAAGTTTGGATGATGAAATCAAACTTGTTGGTAAATGCAAACAAGCTGAACTGATTACACCAAAGGAAATCGGCGTATCCAATCTGAAGAAGAAAGAAATGGGATATGAATATGCTTTCATTACCAAATTTTCCAGCCACTACAAATGGTTGAATCACCTGTTTAAAAAACATTGGGGAATACTGCAGGGTGACAACATTTTGGGATCAAGCCTACCTGGACAACCAAAGATGATATTCCGCAAGTCCAATAACTTGAGAGACATGATCGCCAAAAACCCTGTAGAAAAACCCATACAACCTAATATGTTTCCTAACATGAAAGGATTTTTTCCTTGCAAAAATTGCAAGATTTGCAAAGAAGCATATACGGTCAGAACCAATAAATTTAAGTCCACAACTACAGGAAAGGAATACCCAATAATAGATTTTATTTCTTATCATACAAAGGGGGTAATCTATTTACTCACATGTAGTTGTGGGAAGCAATATATTGGCAGAACCATCAGGACTGCCAGTATTCAGATTGGTGAACATTTGACCAATATATATAAAGGTTTTCCAGGACATAGCTTATCTAAGCACTATGCATCCTGTCATAACAAAGATCCACAAGATATGACCATTACAGTGATGGAAAAATACAATCCCCACTGGCGTGGAAGTAACCTAAGAAGGTCCATTTCCAGAAGAGAAGTCTACTGGATTTATGAAATGAAATGCTTTAGACCTCTAGGTCACAGTATCGAGTGGGACATAAACTCATATATTAACAACAGTTGAGCAGATATACCCAACCTTTTTCCTCTTCCTCTCTATCACACATCTACTCTCAATATCTTGATTTATATACTTATATGGTGAGGTTGGGGGGAGATCAGTGTCCCCAGTGGAAGTATCATGCATTTCCCTACCCATCTGCACCTCCTAAATAGGTGCGTGGATGGGGGGTGGGTTGTTTAACCCTTTAATGCATGACCTTCAGAGATGGGATATTATGGTCTCTCCATGTCAACCTCCTCATATTTGTTTTTATATGTTTTAATAAAGTTTTAATATTTTAATATACTTAAAATGTAAATGTATTGGATTTTAATATGTAATTTAAATCCTTAGATTTTAAATGGGGATCACTTATTTTAAAAGGTTATCCCTGTGTATTGGTTACATTCTAAACCCTGTGGAAAACCACGACAGGGTTAAGTTTTGGATGCATAAGGTAATTTTACTTCCGGTGCAAAGGTCGCAAGAGATATGTGAATAAAACATGTAAAACAGCTTAGAATAAGAAGAGTACGAAGATTTACATGTAGGTCCGCAAAATATATAGACGTAAGAGATTCTCTATGAGGAATTATCCTAATTCATTGTGGCCACAATCTATGGTACACTTCCTGTTTGTAATGCGAATGACACCGGAAGTAAACTTGCATACATGTGTAAAAGGGCATGAGTGACGGCGCCGACTTCCCTCCTGTCTCTTTGGAAGCCTATTGAGGAGAAACGCTGCGTCAGAAGTAGGAGGAGTCGCGCCGCCACTCTACACACCGCCGGTATTGTGCTGCAGACAATCCGCGGTATCGATCGTTACAGGCATCATTAACAACAGATTTTTGTAAGTGTATTCCATTTTAAATAAATTTTATTCTGGGGATAATGCACTATCTGTGGCCTTCCTTGCTTTTCTTTCACATGGGGAAATGCTGTGGATGGTAAATCGATGACAAGTGCCAGGAGAAACTTCCCATCATTCCAGTTCAGGAAGATAAGAGTCAGTTTGATATGCTCTTCAACTCTTTACATCTGGTAAGGAGCCGTCTGAAACATTGGTGAAGGGATATTGATTCACCCTAAGTTGTTTGGAGGTGTTATCAGAAGTTTCTGGGTAGCGATCACTTATATATGCCCTTTATTATCTTTATCTGGTAAGAAGCACATCTAGAAGGTGGTGGGAAACTGTCACCTACTCGGTTCATCACTTCATCACCAGTTTATTTTTCGTTTTCACATCATCACTTGTTGGAGACTGAGTGTGTTCAGCAGAAACATTGAACAGTCGGTGTTATCGGGCTGTAGACTCAGCACATCTTTATTTTCATTGTATATGTGGCATTTCACTTGGTGGACAATATATTTGAGTTTTGGACTATTTTTTGGGATTTTTGTGGGTCACAGTGTTGATCGAACATAATTTGTACCTTCACTCATCATTGTTATCACGTGGTGTATGCACATTGCAATTGTTTATGTTTATATGTTTATATTTAAATGAACTCCTATCACATTGTAGCGCACCAATTATTCTTCACATACATTTATTTCCACTCATTGGATCTTGGTAGCAGCACAAGTTTATTATCAGCGCACTTTTTTTCTATTTTTTTCTATTTTCATTCTTATTAGACTGACTGACATTTTTGACACTTTTGGGGGTACCAGTGACATTACTACAGTAATCAGTGCTATACATATGCACTGTTACTGCAAAAATGACACTGGCAGGGAAGGGGTTAACTGTATTGGAGAGGGAGGGGTTAAGTGTGTCCTAGGGGCGTGCTTCTAACTGTGATTGGCTGTGGCTACTGGTGTAAGAACAGAGATCAACGGTTCTACATAGTAGAACCGTCTGATCTCCCTTTTTACACAGGGGAGAATGACAGGCGGCTTGTTTACATCAGCCGCCTGCCTTTCTCCCTTCCTGGTGAACGATCGCGAGTGACCGGCGGACGATCGGGTCCAGCGGTCACACGCACTGACTTGTCCGTGAACGAGCCGGGGCGGGCGCGCGCTTCGGCGGGCGCGCGCTCGCCCGCTATTGGCTCACAAGCCAGTGACAGGCAAGTGACATACCCCTACGTCAGTTTGCCTAACCGGGGCTGACCGCCGCAGTAAATGTACTTGTGGCGATCGGCAACCGGTTAATTCGATCAGTATTTCATTTCTCATCCAAATATATACTTTCTGTTAATGCATCATGTTACTGTCAGCATTTATGAATTGGGTATAAATTGTGAGATGTAGTGGGACATCTCAAATTAACAATTTGGCTGTGGAGGTATTTACAACACTGCTCTGGCCAGTCTTAGTGGACATCTGCTAGGATGTGCTAAGATAAGGTTCTAAAGCTGGATACACACTATCCAACTTTTGTGGTTAGATTTCCTTCAGATTTACCTTTTCTATGTAGTGCAAGGGCCGGCCGGATTACATACAAATTGAAAGTGTTTAGGTTTGACCTCATATTATATGGTTTTGGTAAGTCTAAAGGAAAAAGTCTTCAGGAAATCTTATAGTGTGTATGGCCCTTTAGATAAGGTCCTTTGAAGTAACAGCTCTTTTTGAAGCCTGCATACTAATGTTAAGTGACGCAGGGAGTTAATTAGCTGGAGGAGAGAGAGGGGGGGGGGCAGAGGCGTACCTTGGCGAGAAGCTGTATCGGCGCCCCCCCCCCCACCCCCCAATCATTAAAGAGTTAGATATTCTGTTGTTTGTCTTTTTACATCAATTTCTATTCATTTTTAATCATCTGTGTATCCATTAAAGATAATGTTTAGGTTATATAAAAAAAAAAAACACTGTTAGGTTATAAAATTTTGCAAACAGGTAGTTGTTCTCCTTCAATAATGTGCGCTAATGAGGCGGCACTGATGGGCCCTGATAAGGTGGCACTGATAAGGTGGCACCGATAGATAGATAGATATATAATCTATAATATATATACATATATATATATATATATATATATATATATATAGTGCAGTATAGAGGAGGCCACATCCTGTGTGTATATAACAGGGTTCATACACATTTTAACCAATAAAATTCCATGACTTTTCCATGACTTTTCCAAGACTTCACGTAAATATTTATGACCTAATTTTTCATGAAATGTCTATGTATACATGTTAAATAAGAAGAAAATCTATGTCACACCCAGCATATTTTTTCTAAAATAAATGACAATCTTTGTAGTGTACAGTACCTCGGCAGTTAGGGTTTCGTTTCTGGATACAGCGCTACTCAAAATGGTCCCTTGTTTTACAGTGGATGAGATGGAAGCACCACTGCCGCAGCTCGGAGTGGGTGTCACTTCAGGCGCACGGGTGAAAAAGCTGAGAACTCTGATGTAGGGGGGACTCTGGTGACCAGAGACCACTTTCCACAGAGTGAATGCACTAAGGAAGGGAGGGGGGGGTCCTGATACAAGGAGGAACCTTTATAACAGTGCCCCCTTACATCAGTGACCCCCCCTCAGACTGGACGGGCAGCACTGTCACTGACCTCCTCTTAGGTGCACCATGCTCTGGTTTTATCCTGTAGTCTCCTCCCCCCAGTCCACACATGTCTGACTTCTCCTGTCATCCCCATCCCGACAGCACTCCCACTTTTGACTCCTCTCCAGACCCCCTCAGAGACTGCAGACATGATAAAAGACAAGAGATGGTAAGAGATTATGGGCATGATAGAAGAGATGGTTAGAGGCTGAGGACATGGTACAGGAGGTGGTTAGAGGCTGCAGACATGGTACAGGAGGTGGTTAGAGGCTGCGGACATGATACAGGAGGTGGTCAAAGGCTGTGAACATGATACAGGAGGTGGTTAGAGGCTGCGGACGTGATACAGGAGGTGGTCAAAGGCTGTGGACATGGTACAGGAGGTGGTCAAAGGCTGTGGACATGGTACAGGAGGTGGTCAGAGGCTGCGGACATGGTACAGGAGGTGGTCAAAGGCGGTGGACATGGTACAGGAGGTGGTCAAAGGCGGTGGACATGGTACAGGAGGTGGTTAGAGGCTGCGGACATGGTACAGGAGGTGGTCAAAGGCGGTGGACATGGTACAGGAGGTGGTTAGAGGCTGCGGACATGGTACAGGAGGTGGTTAGAGGCTGCGGACATGATACAGGAGGCGGTCAGAGGATGCGGACATGATACAGGAGATTTTCAAAGGCTGTGGACATGGTACAGGAGGTGGTTAGAGGCTGCAGACATGATACAGGAGGTGGTCAAAGGCTGTGGACATGATACAGGAGGTGGTTAGAGGCTGCAGACATGATACAGGAGGTGGTCAAAGGCTGCGGACATGATACAGGAGGTGGTCAAAGGCTGTGGACATGGTACAGGAGGTGGTTAGAGGCTGTGGACATGGTACAGGAGGTGGTTAGAGGCTGTGGACATGGTGCAAGAGGTGGTTAGAGGCTGTGGACATGGTACAGGAGGTGGTTAGAGGCTGCGGACATGGTACAGGAGGTGGTATGAGGCTGCGGACATGGTACAGGAGGTGGTTAGAGGCTGTGGACATGGTGCAGGAGGTGGTTACAGGCTGCGGACATGGTACAGGAGGTGGTCAAAGGCTGCAGACATGGTACAAGAGATGGTCAGAGGCTGCGGACATGGTAGAAGAGATGGTCAGAGACTGCGGACGATACAAGAAGAGACAGTCAGGGACTGCTGACATAATACAAGAGAAGGTCAGAGACTGCAGACATGATAGAAGATTGAAGAGCACTAGCGGGGGCCGGAGAGCACAGGGGAAGCAGAGAGCACTGGAGGAGCTGAAGGGCATGGGGGGGGGAATAGAGAGAATTAAGGGGGGGTTTGGAAAGCATTGCAGGGGGCTTGGAAGGCCCAGGGGAGTGGAGAGCACTGGGGGGGGGCAGGCAGGGATGTAGAGCACAGGGGGAGGGGGGGAACTGGAGAGCACTGTCTGGGGGGGGACAGGAAATCACTGAGGGGGAGCCGAGGAGCACAGGGGGGGTGGAGATCACTGGGGGAGCCAGACTAAGAGCACGGAGGGGGCTAAGAGCACTGAGGGGGGGGCTAAAAGAGCACTGGGGGGCTAAAAGAGCACTGAGGGGGGGCTAAAAGAGCACTGGGGGGGCTAAAAGAGCACTGAGGGGGGGCCAGCAAAGGAAGTTGTATAGGAGGGGGATGGGGCAGCTGCATATAGAGGAATTGAACTTTCCATATTCCTAATGCACCTTCTGAGAGGAGGAGAAACAACATTCAGTGACATGAGGCATATGAAAGTTCAATTCCTCTCTATGCAGCTGTCCCATCCCATCCCCCTCCTATCCAGCACACGAGACTCCTCACTGACCTTCCTTCTGCCGCTGCCTTCTTCACACAGAGATGTGAGCGGCCCGACGGACACCGGCCTGACACCCCCCAGTGCACGCCCCCCCTCTCTGGTACGTCCCTGAGAGCGGGACAGTAAATGCACAATTTCTCAGTTTCAGGTTTCAGCGGATTAATCCGCCGCAGAGTTCCCAGCCTGTCACGGTCTATTCATATTGAAGAGACCGGTGACCAGGCTTCAGCTGTGCAGTGTGGCTGATTAATCCACCTATACCCGAAACACAGAAAATAGTCCACTTACTGTCCCCCGCTCCCACAGAATACAGGGGGCCCCGAGACAAAATTAAATAGTTGCACAACACTTTTCCATGACTTTTCCAAAACTTAGTAAGTTTACTCATTTTCCAGGACTTTTCCAGGATTTTCATGACCGTACGAACCCTGTGTATGTATATATATATGACTATGTGTGCATTATAGAGGAGGCCACATCCTTTGTGTGTGTATATATATATATATATATATATATATATATATAGTGCAGTATAGAGGACGCCATATCCTGTGTGTGTGTGTGTATATATATATATATATATATATATATATAGAGTGCAGTATCGAGGACGCCATATCCTGTGTGTGTGTGTGTGTGTGTATATATATATATATATATATATATATATATATATATATTAGTGCAGTATAGAGGATGCCATATCCTGTGTGTGTGTATATATATATATATATATATATATAGTGCAGTATAGAGGACGCCATATCCTGTGTGTGTGTGTGTATATATATATATATATATATACATATATATATATATATATATATATATAGTGCAGTATAGAGGATGCCATATCCTGTGTGTGTGTATATATATATATATATATATATATATATATATATATATATATATATATATATATAGTGCAGTATAGATGTAACGCGTTCGTTCCAGATCCACTCACCTGTGCCCGCTCCGGCTCCCTCCTCCGCTCCCCGCTCACGTGGTTCCCGGCGCGTGCGCCCCTGCACCATAGGGCGCGTGCGCCGGTTGTTTGAAATTTAAGGGGCCTGTGCACCAGTAATTGGTGCCTGGTCCAAACCTCCCTTCCTGTTTCCTGTGACCTGTTTCCTGTGACCCGTTTCCTGTTCCTGTGACCTGTTTCCTGTGACCTGTTTCCTGTTTCCTATATAAACCCACTCCCCCTTCCTGTCCTTGCCGGATCTTGTTGCCTTTTGTGCCTTGAGAAAGCGTTTGGTGTATTTTCCCTGCCTGTGTATCAGACCTTCTGCTGTTGCCCCTGACTACGAACCGTTGCTGCCTGCCTTGACCTTTTGCTTTGTCTGACCCTGCCTTTGCCTTGTCCTTCTGTACCACGCCTGAATCAGCTGTCTGTGAGGTTGAGCCATTACCGGAGGATACGACCTGGTTGCTACCGCCGCAGCAAGTCCATCCCACCTTGCGGCAGGCTCTGGTGAAAACCGGTAGTAACTTAGAACCGGTCCTCTAGTACGGTCCACACCAATCCCTCACTGACACAGAGGATCCACCTCCAGTGCAGTCACCTGCCGCCAGTCCGGACCCTGACAGTAGATCCGGCCATGGATCCCGCTGATGTGTGGTTGCCCAGCAGTCCCAGCAGATTGCCCAACAAGGACAACAACTGAAGCAGTTGACCGCCATGATTCAACAGCTTCTGCCATCACAGCCAGCTTCTGCATCTCCTCCTCCCCGAGCTGCCGCTGCTACCGCTAGAGTCCGCTTATCTCTCCCGGACAAGTTTGATGGGGACTCTAAGATGTGCCGGGGATTATTGTCCCAATGTTCCCTGCACCTAGAGATGTTGTCAGACCAGTTTCCCACAGAACAGTCTAAGGTGGCGTTCATGGTCAGTTTATTATCCGGGAAGGCCTTGGCCTGGGCCACACCGCTTTGGGACCGCAACGATCCTGCCACTAACTCTGTCCAGTCCTTTGTTTCCGAAATCCGCAGTGTCTTCGAGGAACCTGCCCGTGCCTCGTCCACGGAAACAGCCTTGCTGAACCTCGTCCAAGGAGACTCTACAGTGGGCGAATATGCTATACAATTTCGCACTCTGGCCTCCGAATTGGCCTGGAACAACGAGGCTCTCTGCGCGACCTTTAAAAAGGGTTTATCCAGCCATATCAAGGATTGTCTGGCCGCAAGAGAAATACCTGCCTCCCTGACTGAACTTATCCACTTGGCTACTCGCATAGATATGCGCTACATTGAAAGGCGTCAAGAGCTCCGCCAGGAAAAAGATCTTGGTCATGTCAGGCGATACCCACGCCTGGCTCCTCTCTTCCAGCACCCTTTGCAGTCTGCTACCGTGCCTTCCACCGAGGAGGCCATGCAAGTGGATCGGTCTCGCCTGACCCAACAAGAGAGGTCTCGCCGGAGGAACGAGAACTTATGTTTATATTGTGCGAGCTCTGAACACTTCTTAAAGGACTGTCCTCTTCGTCCTCAGCGTCTGGGAAAACGCTTGCACCTAGTGAACGTGGGAGAGACGTCACTGGGTGTAAATTCTTCCTCTCCACGCCTGATCATTCCAGTACGAATTTCTCTAGCCACTAAAGTCTTCTTCTCTGCGGAGGCCTTCTTGGACTCTGGTTCTGCAGGAAACTTCATTAAAGCCTCTTTCATCAACCGGTTTGACATCCCTGTTATCCGTCTCATCAAGCCCTTCTTTATTTCCACAGTTAACGGAGAGAATCTGAACTGCACCGTGCGTTACCGCACAGAACCCGTGCTCATGACCATAGGGGTTCTCCACCAAGAGACGATTGAATTTTTTGTTCTGCCTAACTGCACTTCTGACATCCTTCTTGGCTTGCCTTGGCTCCAGCGCCACGCTCCTACCCTCGACTGGACCTCTGGGGACATTAAATCATGGGGCCCTACCTGCCACACTCATTGCCTCAAGTCGGTACCCACCAGACAAATCTCCTCTCCTTTGCTCGGCCTTCCTAAAGCCTATCGAGACTTTGCTGACGTCTTTTGCAAGAAACAGGCAGAGGTCTTACCACCACATAGACCCTTCGACTGCCCCATTGACTTACTTCCTGGTACCACACCACCTCGTGGCAGGATTTACCCTCTCTCCGCTCCTGAAACCAAGGCCATGTCGGAGTACATTCAGGAGAATCTCAAGAAAGGTTTCATCAGGAAGTCTTCCTCTCCTGCCGGAGCAGGATTCTTTTTTGTTGCCAAAAAAGATGGGTCACTACGCCCTTGTATTGATTATCGCGGTCTCAACAAAATCACGGTAAAGAATCGCTACCCGCTGCCTCTCATCTCGGAGCTCTTTGACTGGTTGCGCGGAGCAAAGGTCTTTACTAAGCTTGACCTCAGGGGCGCTTACAACCAGTGCAGAGAGGGGGGAGGACACCACCAGTAAAGAGGTGGGGGCACCACTAATGCAGAGAAGGGGTGGATCGGGGCACCATCAGTGCAGAGGTGGGGGGGGATGGGGGCACCACCAGTGCAGAGGTGGGGGATGGGGGCACCACCTGTTCATAGATGGGTGGATCGGGGCACCATCAGTGCAGAGGTGGGGGGACGGGGGCACCACCAGTGCAGAGATTGCTCAGGAATGGCAGCAGGCAGGTGTGAGTGTGTCGGCACGCACAGTGAGGAGAACCCTTTTGGAGGATGGCCTGGTGTCAAGTAGGACAGCAAAGAAGCCACTTTTCTCCAGGAAAACCATCCGGGACAGACTAATATTCTGCAGAGGTACAGGGATTGGACTGCTGAGAACTGAGGGAAAGTCATTTTCTCTGATGAATCCCCTTTCCCATAGTTTGGGGCATCCGGAGAGGAAAAGGTGAGCACTACTATCAGTCCTGTGTCATGCCTCCTGAGACCATTCATGGGTGTGGGGGGGGGGGGGGGTGCTTCTCAGCCAAGGGAGGGGCTCACTCACAATTTTTCAAGAATAAAGAATGGTACAAAAACATCCTCCGGGGGCAACTTCTCCCAACCATCCAAGAAGAGTTTAGTGAGGATCAATGCCTTCTCCAGCATGATGGAGCTCCTTCCCATAAGGCAAAAGTCATAACTAAGTGGTTTGGGGAACAAAACATGGAAATTTTGGGTCCATGGCCAGGAAACTCCCCAGACCTTCATCCCATTGAGAACTTGTGGTCAATCCTCAAGAGGCGGGGGAACAAAAAAACTTCACAAATTCTGACAAACTCCAAGCATAGATTATGGAAGAATTGGGTTTGGTCGATAATCTGATGGTTAGTGCACAGCTTTCCAGAGCCAATCACAGCAGTTCATGCAAAATTATCCGAAGGAACAAGCACAAACATTTTTCTCATACGATAACGGAATGATTTTGGTGTAATTAGTACAGTATTTGTATGAAAAAATCAAGTGACTAAACCACGCATGCTCAGGAAGGAAAGAATACATTCCAATACAACTTATGACATCACTTCTGAAGTCGTATTCTGGGGTATGAGAATTCCCGGGAACTTTAGTAACCTATTGGTTTTCAATATGAGATTAGCATGCAAAAACAAATGGACGATCATTCGTCTGATATTCCTACTGTGTTTATGATGCTTAATTACACGAAAATCGTTCATTTTGGTATCGTAAGAGAAAAAATGTCATGCTTGTCCCTTCGGATATTTTCGCTTGAACTGTTGTGATCTCTGGGAAGCTGTGTACTAACGATCAGATTATGAAAGCGGTATTTTTCATCAGATTTGTTCATTGTGTGTACGAGGCATTACAGAGCCCAGGACACACTTCTCCTGTTTTCAATAGTTCAGCTCTATCCACACAGGCTGTTGTCTGTTCGCTCAGCTCCTGCACACTCTGCCAAATGAATGGTCTATGGCGGTGTATTTAGTGACAATGATATTCATTGAAAATACTAGTGAACAACCCATTAAGTGCCATCATCCAAGTAATTGAGGAAGAAAAAAAGGGGGGAAATGTACAGTATGTTGATATGTTGAAAACACAAACATACCCTCCAAGGGAAAGGCGGACTTTCAAAGGCACAAAGTAGGATGTATGACTCAAAATATATAAGAAAAACAAACTTTATTTGTTACATAATAAAATTAGGTAGAGAGTGGCCAAAAGAGGTCACTCCTACATAGACAAAAAAGACTATACATAATATCAAAGAAAAAGACATATTAAAAACAAAGCCAATAACTTATGGTAATGCATTCATGAGTACTATGTATTGTAATTGGTAAATTATTTCTACTTGACTGATGCAAGGAATGCTTAACAGGTCTACGTGTTTATATATATTATAATTGCGATCCACACCATTACAGGCTGTAGGGGTTGTCATCTCCCTGATACTGCCAGGCTTTCCCGGTTATAAAATAAAACAGACTTGCCCCTATATATATATATACACACAATATCCTAATACCACAGGACTGGTGTGGACCTTTTATCTGGACCATACAGGATCCAATGGTCACCATATATTGGCTATTGCATATTTTTGAGACTCCATTATTTGAGGCTCTTTATTTGTGCAATCACTGGAAGTGGCATGCCTCTTTACCATATCTAAATTAGTCTCTTGTTGCCAGCTACCAGCTGACTACTGAAGCTATTATATCCAAATTCAAACTCAAGGCTTTTTTGGATGCCGCACTAGACCATATGTGATACTCACAAAAAAATAACTCTTCTAAACTCCTACATCTGCTTTAGCTGCCCTCACTCCTATTGGTCCCCTGTGCCCGCCCGGGAGACTCTCTGCCATGCATAATATAGAGAAGAATTACTGTGATTAATAAAGGTCCTAAAGAAGCATACTGCGAAACGCGTAGACCTGTTAATCAAGCATTCCTTGCATCAGTCAAGTAGAAATAATTTACCAATTACAATACATAGTACTCTTGAATGCATTACCATATGTTAATAGCTTTGTTTTTAATATGTCTTTTTCTTTGATATTATGTATAGTCTTTTTTGTCTATGAAGGAGTGACCTCTTTTTGCCACTCTCTACCTAATTTTATTATGTAACCATTAAATATTCTTTTTCTTTTATATTTTGAGTCATACATCCTACTTTGTGCCTTTGAAAGTCCGCTTTTCCCTTGGAGGGTATATTTGTGTTGTTTTCAGCATACATTTCTCCCCTTTTTTTCTTCCTCAATGATATCCATTGATTGCATTGGGAAAACATGTATGTGATAGGATGGGTGGAGGAAGTAATGAAGATGTTTTCTTATACAACAAGCTGGACAGTGAGGTAAGGGGGGTGTAAGATAAATAGAAAGATTTTTTATTTCTGCAAAAGAAGTCCATTCATGGTATATTGGTACACAGGGGGGCTGGAATATAGAAAAAAAATTTGAATCTTTATGTCAGGGCCGATGCTAGACTATTTTGTGCCCTAGGCAAGACCAGCTACTTGCGCCCCCCCCCCCCCCCCCAAAAAAAAAAACACGGTCACTGCACTATGGGTGATCAGGGTTTTGGGTAGAAATGCATCTGTGGTGTCACTGAAATAAAAAAAAATCCCTGCATTGGTGATTTCACTGGAAGTTGAAATGTCCTTGTCTCCGTGTTGTCACTGGAAGAAAAACATTGTCCCTGCATCCATCATATATGATGTGCACCAGTAAATTTAAGGGGCTTGGGTGGTAGGAAGCTGGCAGTGGGGTACAGGGGGATGAAGATGACAGGGGGTGGGATGGTGGGAAGATGACAGGGAGGATGAAGATGACAGTGGGGTACAGGGGGATGAAGATGACAGGGGGTGGAATGGTAGGAAGCTGACAGGGGGGATGAAGATGACAGGGAGGATGAAGATGACAGTGGGGTACAGGGGGATGAAGATGACAGGGGGATGAAGATGACAGGGGGTGGGATGGTGGGAAGATGACAGGGAGGATGAAGATGACAGTGGGGTACAGGGGGATGAAGATGACAGGGGGTGGAATGGTAGGAAGCTGACAGGGGGGATGAAGATGACAGGGAGGATGAAGATGACAGTGGGGTACAGGGGGATGAAGATGACAGGGGGATGAAGATGACAGGGGGTGGGATGGTGGGAAGATGACAGGGAGGATGAAGATGACAGTGGGGTACAGGGGGATGAAGATGACAGGGGGTGGAATGGTAGGAAGCTGACAGGGGGGATGAAGATGACAGGGGGTGGGATGGTGGGAAGCTGACAGGGGGGATGAAGATGACAGGGGTGGGATGGTAGGAAGATGACAGCGGGGATGAAGATGACAGGGGTGGGATGGTAGGAAGCTGACAGGGGGGATGAAGATGACAGGGGGTGGGATGGTGGGAAGATGACAGGGAGGATGAAGATGACAGTGGGGTACAGGGGGATGAAGATGACAGGGGGTGGAATGGTAGGAAGCTGACAGGGGGGATGAAGATGACAGGGAGGATGAAGATGACAGGGGGTGGAATGGTAGGAAGCTGACAGGGGGGATGAAGATGAAAGGGGGTGGGATGGTGGGAAGCTGACAGGGGGGATGAAGATGACAGGGGTGGGATGGTAGGAAGATGACAGCGGGGATGAAGATGACAGGGGTGGGATGGTAGGAAGCTGACAGGGGGGATGAAGATGACAGGGGGTGGGATGGTGGGAAGATGACAGGGAGGATGAAGATGACAGTGGGGTACAGGAGGATGAAGATGACAGGGGTGGGATGGTAGGAAGCTGACAGGGAGGATGAAGATGACAGGGGTGGGATGGTAGGAAGCTGACAGCGGGGATGAAGATGACAGGGGGTGGGATGGTAGGAAGCTGACAGCGGGGATGAAGATGACAGGGTAGGGATGGTAGGAAGATGACAGTGGGGTACAGGGGGGATGAAGATGACAGGGGGTGGGATGGTGGAAAGCTGATGGGTGATGAAGATGAATGGGGGTGGGATGGTAGGAAGATGACGGGGGGGGTGAAGATGTCAGGGGATGGGATGGTAGGAAGATGACATACATCCCCCCCCCAGTTCATACACCCTCCATCTCCATACACCCCCCCAGTTCATACACCCTCCATATCCATACATACACCCTCCATCTCCATACACCCCCCCAGTTCATACACCCTCCATATCCATACATACACCCTCCATCTCCATACACCCCCCAGTTCATACACCCTCCATATCCATACATACACCCCCCCCCAGTTCATACACTCACCAATCTCCATTCCAGGACTCACCACTGATTTGCCCGGGGACGATCCCAGACGAATCAGGGATGCTTGGAGCGGGAGGTATGGCTGCGCGTGCGTCCTAGGCGGCAGTGCGCCCTAGGCGGCTGCCTGGTTCGCCTAGCGGGAGCGCCGGCCCTGCTTTATGTAGGAAACATGTCTGGATCCATCACATAGAAGATTTATTCTGGAATCTGGCAGAATATTTTATCATGTATAGTATAATTCTCACCTCATCTCCTTCCGGGTACAGCCAGGATGTCTGATTCCTTATCAGGGCCGGTCTGGCCTACCGAGATACCGGTAAATTTCCCAGTAGGCGGGCAAGTTCCCCCTGCCCTGGGGTTGCTAAGAGTAAGACCTGTAAAAAAAAATGGCCGCGGCCAGCCCGATATGCGCACTGCGCATGCGCCGCCACTGCTCGAGAAAGCCCGTACAGGTTCGGCTATTTCCAGGCAGACGGCGCATGCACGGTGACGTGTTGGTGCCGGGCGGCGCCATTTCAAAATGTAAGGTGCCTCACCAAAAGGTAAGTGAGACTCCTCTGCAGCCCCAGTGCTGCAGGCATGGTACAGGTGATTGTCCTGTACCATGCCCCCAGCACTGCATCTCCTACACTATGCCTGCAGCCCTGCATCTCTTGTACCATGCCCACAGCCCTGCATCTCCTGTACCATCCCCACAGCCCTGCATCTCCTGCACCATGCCCGCAGCCTCTGACATCTCCTGCACCATGCCCACAGCCCTGCATCTCCTGTACCATGTCTGCAGCCCCTGCACCATGCCCCCAGCCCTGCATCTCCTGCACCATGCCCGCAGCCCCTGCCCATGCCCACAGCCCTGCATCTCCTGCACCATGCCCGCAGCCCCTGCCCATGCCCGCAGCCACTGCATCTCCTGTACCATGCCCGCAGCCCCTGCATCTGCTGCACCATGCCCGCAGCCCCTGCAGCTCCTGTATCATGCCCGCAGCCTCTGCATCCTGTGTACCATGCCCGGAGCCCTGCATCTCCTGTACCACCCCCACAGCCCCTGCATCTCCTGCATCATGCCCGCAGCCCCTGCATCTCCTGCACCATGCCCGCAGCCCCTGAATATCCTACACCATGCCTGCAGCCCCTGCATCTCCTGTACCATGTCCGCTACCCCTGCACCATGCGCACAGCCCCTGAATCTCCAACACCATGCCCGCAACCCCTGCATCTCCTGCACCATGCCCGCAACCCCTGCATCTCCTGCACCATGCCCACAGCCCCTGCATCTCCTGTACCATGCCTGCAGCCCCTGCATCTCCTGTACCATGTCCGCTACCCCTGCACCATGCGCACAGCCCCTGAATCTCCTGCACCATGCCCGCAACCCCTGCATCTCCTGCACCATGCACGCAACCCCTGCATCTCCTGTACCATGCCCGCAGCCCCTGCACCGTGCCTGTAGCCCCTACACCATGCCTGCAGCCCCTGCATCTCCTGCACCATGCCTGCAGCCCTTGCATCACCTGTACCATGTCCGCCGCCCCTGCACAATGCCCACAGCCCCTGAATCTCCTGCACCATGCCTGCAACCCCTGCATCTCTTGCACCATGCCCACAGCGCCTGCATCTCCTGCACCATGCCCACAGCCCCTGCATCTCCTGAACCATGCCTGCAGCCCCTGCATCTCCTGAACCATGCCTGCAGCCCCTGACATCTCCTGTACCATGCCCATAGCCCCTGCATTATGTCTGGACCCCCTGCATCTCCTGCTCCATATCCACAGCCCCTGCATCTCCTGTACCATGCCCGCAGCCCCTGCATCTCCTGTACCATGCCCACAGCCTGCATCTCCTGTACCATGCTCGCAGCCCCTGCATCTCCTGTACCATGCTCGCAGCCCCTGCATCTCCTGTACCATGTCCGCAGCCCCTGCATCTCCTGTTCCATGCCTGTAGCCTCTCACATGTCCTCCTGTACTATGTCCACAGCCTCTGACATCTCCTATACCATGTCCGCACAGCCTCTGACATCTCCTATACCATGCCCACACAGCCTCTGACCACCTCCTGTACCATGTCCGAACTTTTACCACTTTTAACCCGAATTTGCATTTATATATATAAAGCCCTATGCACTTTCATATCTGTCTTCTCTATATGTAAGACAATCTTCAAATGTGCTTTAAAATGCATGATTTTCCCTTTTATGAAGAAGAAAATAATGGCATTATGCTGTTGGGTCGGTATAATAATGCTGTGGGGCTGGTATGAAATTATTTCCAGGGCTGAATTTTATTCCCAGTCCAGCCCTGTTCCCTATCACAGAAGATTTATACCGGTGTAACGTTAGAATTACCTACCCCGTGAGAAAAACCTACCCTCGTCCCTTCCGGCCAGGAACAGCTGAGCAGCGCAGCAGTGCGCATGCTCCCAGCCCCGGATACCTAATGGAACAGCCGAGGAGCAGACTAGTGCGCATGCTCACTAGTATTAAACGATCACGGTGTCCGTGAAAAAACCTACCCACGCGGGGGTTACATTAAAACAGCTGGGCTACAATATGAGTCATCTCCGCTCCTGTCACTGTCACTTCCCTGCTCTCGGCTAGTAAATATAAAAGCAGCTCTCGGCTCCGTGATTTATCTTTTCATACAGCCGCCGCCGCTTTAATATTTAGTAGCCGAGAGCAGGGAAGTGACAGTGACAGGAGTGGAGATGACTCGTATTGTAGCCCAGCTGTTTTAATGTAACCGCCGCGTTACACACACTGAGTGAGAACCGGAAGTGACGAGGGTAGGTTTTTCTCACGGGTAGGTAATTCTCACGGAACACTGCAATTATTATATCATTTATAGTATAATTCTCACCTCAGCCACTGCAGAGTACAGTCAGGATGTGTGAGCCCCTCACATAGAAGTTTTATTCCAGAGTCTTGCAGATCATTATGTGATAAATGCAGTGTGGTGAGGGATCGGTTAGTGATAAGAATGGATCGGAGATCATCACAGGCAGAGAAAGTCCCATCACATCCCTTCAACCTGCAGAGAGAAATCCAGACACATGAGAGTATATTGGGGAAATAACATAAAACTCTTAGAGAAAGGTCATAATAAATGTAATAGAAAAGAAAGAAGGAAGAAGACAAGGGAAGGCCTTTCTGATGATCCATGGAGGGGGGGGGGTAAATACCTCCTGCAGTCCAGTCACCCTGTACAGGTCGTGTCACCAGAATAAAGCCCGGTACACATTATCTGAGGTCGGGAGCAGCCGCTGCACTAACTGTGATGTTAGTGATCTCCCTGCTGAGCTATTGTGTTCTGACAGAGGGAATGCCCCCCCACTATGGTGACCACATGTCCCGGATCGCCCGGGACAGTCCCGCATTTGGAGAGTCTGTCCCGGGTCCCGGTCACCCTCATTCTGGGACAATGCAGTGTCCTGGAATGGCCCGTGATGAGCCGCGGCCGCCGTCCGCGGAAGTGCACGAGCATGGCGAGTCCGCTGCTCCAAGTCCTCCCCTTCCGTGACGACGGTGACGTGACTGGGCCGGCGGCCATTTTCAAGGAGACCATATACCGGGGAGCGGAGTGAAGACATTGAATACCCGGAAGCAGCTCCCCTATCAGCGGCATGTCTGCGAGCCCTGCACTGCGCATGCTCATGTCAGGACTGTGATTTCGCGGGTTTGGGGGTGTTGGATGGTTTCGCGCCGGATTTGAAGGTGAAGAGCGGAGTCGGTGCTCCGAGTGGAGGAGACGATGAGTCTGTGGGTGGACAAATACCGGCCCAGCGCCCTCAGCAAGCTGGACTATCATAAGGAGCAGGCGGCCCAGCTGAAGGATCTGGTAACTTAGACACTTCTAGAGAGGAACATACATTGTACAATCATATCTTATGACGTCACGTCAGGACAGTGTTTCTTGTCCTTTAATATGAGACGTTTCATTGCATTGAGAAGAAAGTAATTAGTCAGGGGTGTGTAATGTTCTGGGTACACAGCGTGCGCTCAGCGCTGTGCTTTGGCCATTCTATTTTTTCTGATTGGGCTGTGTAATGTGACATGTGGCACCCCCCCCCCCCCCACACTGCTCAAAAATTGGCAAATGAAGGTATCAAAAAACATAATTTTTATTTTGGGGGGGGGGGGGTCCCGGAATGGCAGTTTGGAGATGTGGTCACCCTACCCCCCACTAGAACACACCGATCATTGGCTGAGAGCGCTGATCGGCAGACCTTTTTCCATCATGCCCCTTTAACAAAAGCCGTTCAAACGGTCGCCTTCTGTCTGACCAGCTACAGCAGGCACATGCAGAGGGGGGTGGGGTGGAGGGTGCTCGAGGGTGCTTGATGCCCAAAGTGCCCTTTTGTCAAGGCAAAATTTTCACAGCAGCACCCATAAATAGTATGGCTGCGGGCCGACAGTACAACTGCGCATGCGCCATTCCTGAAGCCTGCCAGCAGACAAGGAAGTAAGTCACACATGTGCAAGTCACAAGCAAGTCTCAAGGCTTAACCTTCAAGTCTCAAGCAAGTCCCAAGTTACTGTAGTGAAAAGCAAGCAAGTCAAGTCATTTATTTTGGTCAAGTCACAAATTAAGTCAAAATACTGATCTACCCCAATTTTCACCTTTAAATCAGTTAAAAGTCAGGAAAGGTTTTGTTTTATTTTCAACATTAACAAAACTGCTTAGTGCTTTTTTTTGGCATATTATTATTATTATTATTTTTCGGTGGTACTGGGAAGATCTATCGCCGAAAGCCTCCGGTTCTCCACAGCTCTTACATGTTTGCTTATATCCTTTGTGGGTGAGTGCATACCCTATTGTTACTGTTAATAAATTGTCTTTGAGGTAATACACTATGGGCATGTCCCGTTTGTTTATTATCCCCCACTCCATGTGAGATACTCTGTGTGAGACACATACTATCAAGATCCAGAGGGGAGCCTGTTCCGGTCACTTCAAGTGGTTTGGAAGTCCCTGGAGCAGTTGGGTTCGGGAGATAGGCTGCAGTAGTCCTAAACTACTCGATGCGCTTATCCCACCGCTTTCTGGTAAGAGGCAGTACATGGTGGTCGGGAACTCACGTTGCTTGATGTCATCATAATCACCTGGGTGGATAACCTTTGCAGTGTATTTGTCTGGACTTTCAACCACTTTTGCTACAGGCTTTATTGGCTGGGTGGATAATGTTTGCCAGGGCCGGCCTTTGGGGTGTGCGAGCTGTGCGGCCGCACAGGGCGCGCCATGGGCAACAAGGGCGCCGTGCGGGCATCACAGCTCACAGAAGATCAGGCGATTCAGGCTGCACAGCGGGAGGTAAGCGGTGACCGCGGCCTGGACAGGGCAAACACAGGCCGCCGCTTACCTCCCGCTGTGCGGCTGTGCCTCAGTCACCTCATGGTCACCTACTGAGGCGAGCTGTGTATTACACACAGCTCAGCCTCCGATCCACGGTGACAGATCTCTCCTCCCTGTAGGACGCCAGAGGAGAGATCGTCAGCTCCTCCTCGCCGCGCCCCTTCTCCTCTTCCTCCCGCCCTGCCCACAATCCCCAGGGATGTGTGGGCGGGAAGTTTAAAGAAAAAAAAAAGCTGCAGAGTGCACGTGCAGAGAGAGTGAGGTAAGTGAGGTCTCCTTCAAAAAATGTAAGGGGGGTCTCTGATGTGGGGGGCTCTGATGTAAGTGGGCTTTGTGTGGGGGGCCTGTGATGTAAGGGGGGCTCTCTGATGTGGGGGGGCTCTGATGTAAGGGGTCTGTGATGTAAGGGGGGCTTTGTGTGTGTGTAGGGGGTCTCTGATGTTAGGGGGGCTTTGTGTGGGGGGGTCTCTGATGTGAGGGGGGCTCTGTGTGGGGGGTCTCTGATGTGAGGGGGGCTCTGTGTGGGGGCCTCTGATGTGAGGGGGGCTTTGTGTGGGGGGTCTCTGATGTAAGGGGGCTCTGTGTGTGGGGTCTCTGATGTAAGGGGGCTCTGTGTGGGGGGTCTCTGATGTGAGGGGGGCTTTGTGTAGGGGTTCTCTGATGTGAGGGGGGCTTTGTGTGGGGGTCTCTGATGTGAGGGGGGCTTTGTGTGTGGGGTCTCTGATGTGAGGGGGGCTTTGTGTGGGGGGTCTCTGATGTGAGGTGGGTCTCTGATGTGAGGGGGGGCTGTGTGGGGGGCTCTCTGATGATGTGGGTGGGGCTCTAAATTAAGGGGGGCTTTGTGTGCGGGGTCTCTGATGTAAAGGGGGCTCTGTGTGTGGGGTCTCTGATGTAAGGGGGGCTAAGTTATTAGTGATCATAAAAAAGAAAAGTCAAATAAAGTGCAAAAAAGGTTCAAGAAAATGCGCGGGGGGGGGGGGGCACAGAATTAGCTCGCACAGGGCGACTGAACACCTAAGGCCGGCCCTGATCTTTACAGTATATTTGTCTGGATTTTATACCACTTTCGTTATAGGCTATACTGGCTTATGTCTAAATTTTACATCTACAGCCTATTTGATTCATGTGGACTGTTTCAATATACAGTAAAACCTTGGTTTGAGAGTAACTTGGTTTAAGAGTGCTTTGCAAGACAAGCAAAATTTTCAAATAAATTTTGACTTGATATACAAGTAGCCTCAAGTCACAGCTGAGTATAAAAGAGGAGAGAGGTGCCTCTAAGTGTAGCAATATGGTTACATTTAATGAAGGTACAACATTTAGCAACTCACATGGTTGATGATTGGAACAGGCACATCTAAGGATGCAGGCATCCAGGCTAAAGCTGTCCACATAGACTATCTTCTGCACCGCCATCTACATCATCCCTTCCATGCTGCCCCTCGCTTTCAGATCGCTTTACTGCAGGGTGGTCTTCCCGGTCAGGATTACAGACTGGCAGCCAGCAGTGCAGAAGATGGTCTATGTGGACAGCTTTACCCCGGATGCCTGCATACTTAGATGTGCCTGTTTTATTCATCAACCTTGTGAGTTGCTAAATGTTGTACCTTCATTAAATGGAACCATATTGCTACACTTAGAGGCTCCTCTCTTCTCTTTGATACTCTGTAGCTCCTGCTGGATTTTGCTTCTAATCCTCTTGTGGAAGCGGCTATTTGTAGATGGACATTTTATGGTTACACAACCTATCGCAATGCTATAATCTTTTTATATGGACTATAAACTGAAGGACTTATGAATAAATGGTTGTGGAACGAATCATCTGAGTTTCCATTATTTCTTATGGGGAAATTCGCTTTGATATAAGAGTGCTTTGGATTACAAGCATGCTTCCAGAACGAATTATGCTCGCAATCCAAGGTTTTACTGTATGTGTATTTTTCAGTCATTTTATCTTAGTTATATCCATCAGCATACTCAAGCTATTGATATATGTGTGGAATGTTTTATGGGCTATAGCGCAACTCCCCTTTCTTTCTTTTGTATCCTATAACCTACCAGTGTTTGGAGTTTGCTGCTTTAGTCTTATAGGGGCGTGGGTTAAATTTTCTTTTATATTGTTTCTTTTATATTAAAGAAACACTTTGAATGCCCAAACAGCTCAAAATCCTTCGTCCGGTCATCAACACCACAGTCAGTAAAAACATGTTAAGTATTTCCATTGTTAAACAGCCAGTGTCCTAAAAATCAGAACACACTGAGGTTTTTAAGTGACTGTGGTGTCAGAAACATAACAGGCACATTCATTTTGCTTTAACACATCCTGAGAAAATGCAAATATTTAATAACTTAAAAAAGTAAAGTCATTTCGAGTCATGTGTCTCAAGTCAAAGTCAAGTCTCAAGTCATGAATACCAAGTGAAAGTCGAGTCTTTTATTAATTTTAGTCAAGCAAATCTAAAGTCCTCAAACTGGTGACTTGAGTCTGAAGGCCCGTACACACGTACCGATCGTCGGCATACAAACGTCGGTGGACGAAGGATCTGCCGATTGTACACGTGTTAGTATGGTGCCTCCGACAGATGTCTGCGCACAATCCGCGGACAAAAGTCTTTCGTGCAAACATGAAAATATTTGTATGCCGACACCAGAACGGACGATTGTTCGCCTGTCAGTACACAATTCGGCCGACAGACCGCAGATTTGCAAGACTGGGCATGCTCAGAAAATAGAAAACACAGGGAAAGTTAACCATTACATGACATCACTTCTGCAGTCGGCGGACAAAATTCTTGTGCTGTCCTTGTGCTGTCTTTGCACTTTTCAGCAGACACCGACATCCCGGGGAGAAAAGAGGAACATTTGTAAGCCGACCATCGGTACGTGTGTACGGGGCTTGACTTAAGTCAATTCATGTGACTCGAGTCCCCCACCTCTGCCTACCAGGGCTCGGGAAAGCTCGTACATGCTCGGCAGAGCGGGCGCATGAGCAGTGACATAATAGCGCCACCTGGCGCCATTTTTGAAAGTGAGGCACTCAGTCTCAGCGCAGCAACAGCACCTTGTTGTCACATCAGCAGCTAAGACCAGACCCCGGACCACTCCACAGCCTCTGACTACCCCCTGCACCATGTCCACAGCCTCTGACCACTCCCTGCACTATGTCTGCAGCCTCTGACCAGACCACCACCTGCACCATGTCCACAGCCTCTGACCAGATCACCACCTGCACCATGTCCAAAGCCTCTGACCAGATCACCACCTGCACCTTGTCCACAGCCTCTGACCAGATCACCACCTGCACCATGTCCAAAGCCTCTGACCAGATCACCACCTGCACCATGTCCAAAGCCTCTGACCAGACCACCACCTGCACCAAGTCCGCAGCCTCTGACCACTCCCTGCACCATGTCCGCAGCCTCTGACCAGACCACCACCTGCACCAAGTCCGCAGCCTCTGACCACTCCCTGCACCATGTCCGCAGCCTCTGATCACCCCCCGCACCATGTCCGCAGCCTCTGACCAGACCACCACCTGCACCATGTCCACAGCCTCTGACCAGACAACCACCTGCACCATGTCCACAGCCTCTGACCAGACCACCACCTGCACCATTTCCACAGCCTCTGACCAGACAACCACCTGCACCATGTCCACAGCCTCTGACCAGACCACCACCTGCACCATGTTCACAGCCTCTGACCAGACCACCACCTGCACCATGTCCACAGCCTCTGATCACCCCCCGCACCATGTTCGCAGCCTCTAACCAGACCACCCTCTGAACCATGTCCGCAGCCCCTGTCCAGACCACCACCTGCACCATGTCCGCAGCCTCTGACCAGACCACCACCTGGACCATGTCCACAGCCTCTGACCAGACAACCACCTGCACCATGTCCGCAGCCTCTGACCACTCCCTGCACTATATCCGCAGCCTCTGATCACCCCCCGCCCCATGTCCGCAGCCTCTGACCAGACCACCACCTGCACCATGTCCACAGCCTCTGACCAGACCACCACCTGCACCAGGTCTGCAGCCTCTGACCATACCACCCCCTGCACCACGTCCACAGCCTCTGACCAGACCACCACCTGCACCATGTCCACAGCCTCTGACCAGACCACCCCCTGCACCACGTCCGCAGCCTCTGACCAGACCACCCCCTGCACCACGTCCGCAGCCTCTGACCAGACCACCACCTGCACCACGTCCGCAGCCTCTGACCAGACCACCACCTGCACCATGTCCGCAGCCTCTGACAGGGTTCATACACATTTTTACCAATAAAATTCCATGACTTTTCCATGACTTCACGTAAATATTCATTACCTAAAGTTTCATGAAATGTCTATGTATACATGTTAAATAAGAGATGGTCAGAGACTGCGGACATGATACAAGAGATGGTCGGAGACTGCGGACATGATACAAGAGATGGTCGGAGACTGCGGACATAATACAAGAGATGGTCGGAGACTGCGGACATGATACAAGAGATGGTCGGAGACTGCGGACATGATACAAGAGATGGTCGGAGACTGCGGACATGATACAAGAGATGGTCGGAGACTGAGGACATGATACAAGAGATGGTCGGAGACTGCGGACATGTTACAGGAGATGGTCGGAGACTGCGGACATGATACAAGAGATGGTCGGAGACTGCGGACATGATACAAGAGATGGTCGGAGACGGCGGACATGATACAGGAGATGGTCGGAGGCTGCGGACATGATACAAGAGATGGTCAGAGACTGCGGACATGATACATGAGATGATCAGAGGCTGCGGACATGATACAAGAGATGGTCAGAGACTGCGGACATGATACAAGAGATGGTCAGAGACTGCGGACATGATACAAGAGATTGTCAGAGACTGCGGACATGATACAAGAGATGGTCAGAGACTGTGGACATGATACAAGAGATGGTCAGAGACTGCGGACATGATACAGGAGATGGTCAGAGACTGCGGACATGATACAAGAGATGGTCAGAGACTGCGGACATGATACAAGAGATGGTCAGAGACTGCGGACATGATACAAGAGATGGTCAGAGACTGCGGACATGATACAAGAGATGGTCAGAGACTGCGGACATGATACAGGAGATGGTCAGAGACTGCGGACATGATACAAGAGATGGTCAGAGACTGCGGACATGATACAGGAGATGGTCAGAGACTGCGGACATGATACAGGAGATGGTCAGAGACTGCGGACATGATACAAGAGATGGTCAGAGACTGCGGACATGATACAGGAGATGGTCAGAGACTGCGGACATGATACAGGAGATGGTCGGAGACTGCGGACATGTTACAGGAGATGGTCAGAGACTGCGGACATGATACAAGAGATGGTCAGAGACTGCGGACATGATACAAGAGATGGTCAGAGACTGCAGACATGATACAAGAGATGGTCAGAGACTGCGGACATGATACAGGAGATGGTCAGAGACTGCGGACATGATACAGGAGATGGTCAGAGACTGCGGACATGATACAAGAGATGGTCAGAGACTGCGGACATGATACAGGAGATGGTCAGAGACTGCAGACATGATACAGGAGATGGTCGGAGACTGCGGACATGTTACAGGAGATGGTCAGAGACTGCGGACATGATACAAGAGATGGTCAGAGACTGCGGACATGATACAAGAGATGGTCAGAGACTGCAGACATGATACAAGAGATGGTCAGAGACTGTGGACATGATACAAGAGATGGTCAGAGACTGCAGACATGATACAAGAGAAGGTCAAGAACTGCGGACATGATAGAAGATAGAAGAGCACTAGGGAGGCTGGAGAGCACAGGGGGAAGCAGAGAGCACTGGAGGAGCTGAATGGCACGCAGGGGGGGGACTGGAGAGAATTAAGGGGCTGTTTGGAAAGCATTGCAGGGGGGTTGGAAGGCGCAGGGGGGGGAAGCAGGGAAAACCAGGGGGATGGAGAGCACAGGGGGAGGGGGGGGGGGACTGGAGAGCACTGTCTGGGGGGGGAACTGGAAATAACTGAGGGGAGAGCCAGGGAGCACAGGGGGTGGAGAGCACTGGGGGAGCCAGAGAGCATGGGGGGAGATGAAAAGCACTGAGGGGAGCTGAAGAGCACGGGGGGGGGCTAAAGAGCACTGAGGGGGTAAAGAGCACTGAAGGGGGGGTTAATAGCACTGGTGGGTTAATTGCACTGAGGGGGGGCTAAAGAGCATGGGGGGGGCTAAAGAGCACTGAGGGGGGCCAGCAAAGGAAGTTGTATAGGAGGGGGTTGGGGCAGCTGCATATAGATGAATTGAACTTTCCATATTCCTCCTGCAGCCGCTGAGAGGAGGAGTAACAAGAATTCAGCGACAGCATGAGGAATAAATATGGAAAGTTCAATTCATCTCTATGCAGCTATCCCATCCCATCCCCCTCCTATCCAGCACACAAAACGAGACTCCTCAGGCACTGACACCCATCAGTACGGTGATGCGGGCAGCCCTTCGGACAACCCCCAGTGCGGCGATGCGGGCGGCCCGGTGGACACCGGCCTGACACCCCCCCCAGTGCGGCCTGACACCCCTCAGTGTGGCGATCCGAGTGGCCCAACTGACACCCCCAGTGCGTGCGCCCCCCTCCCTCCCCCCCCACTGGTACGCCCCTGAGAGCGGGACAGTAAGTGCACTTCTCAGTTTCAGGTTTCAGCAGATAAATCCGCCGCAGAGTTCCCAGCCTGTCACGGTCTATTCATATTGAAGAGACCAGTGATCAGGCTTCAGCTGTGCAGTGCGCTGCGACTCATTAATCCGCCTAAACCCGAAACAGAGAAAATAGTCCACAGAATACAGTACAATACAATACATTTTCTAAATAAAATAGTTGCCCAAAATTCCATGACTTTTCCAAAACTTAGTGGGGTTTACTCATTTTCCATGACTTTTCCAGGATTTTCATGACCGTACGAACCCTGCTCTGACCAGACCACCACCTGCACCATGCACCATGTCCGCAGCCCCTGACCAGACTACCCCCTGCACCATGTCTGCAGCCTCTGACCAGACCACCACCTGCACCATGTCCGCAACCTCTGAACAGACCACCACCTGCACCATGTCCGCAGCCTCTGACCAGACAACCATCTACACCATGTCCACAGCCTCTTACCACCCCCTGCACCATGTCCGGAGCCTCTGACCAGACTACCCCCTGCACCACGTCCGCAGCCTCTGACCAGACTACCCCACGCACCACGTCCACAGCCTCTGACCAGACCACCCCCTGCACCATGTCCACAGCCTCTGACCAGACCACCACCTGCACCATGTCCACAGCCTCTGACCAGACTACCCCCTGCACCACGTCCGCAGCCTCTGACCAGACTACCCCACGCACCACGTCCACAGCCTCTGACCAGACCACCATCTGCACCATGTCCGCAGCCTCTGACCAGACCACCCCCTGCACCATGTCCACAGCCTCTGACCAGACCACCACCTGCACCATGTCCACAGCCTCTGACCAGACCACCCCCTGCACCATGTCCGCAACCTCTGACCAGACCACCCCCTGCACCATGTCCGCAACCTCTGACCAGACAACCATCTGCACCATGTCCGCAGCCTCTGACCAGACCACCCCCTGCACCATGTCTGCAGCCTCTGACCAGACCACCACCTGCACCATGTCCGCAGCCTCTGACCAGACCACCACCTGCACCATGTCCGCAGCCACTGATCCCCCTCCCCCCGCACCATGTCCGCAGCCACTAATCACCCCCGCACCATGTCTGCAGCCACTAATCACCCCCCGCACCACGTCCGCCGCCTCTGATCACCCCCTTCACCATATCCGCAGCCACTGATCACTCCCCGCACCATGTCCACCGCCTCTGATCACCCCCTTCACCATATCTGCAGTCACTGATCACCCCCTTCACCATATCCGCAGCCACTGATCACCCCCGCACCATATCCGCAGCCACTGATCACCCCCGCACCATGTCCGCAGCCACTGATCACCCCCGCACCATATCCGCAGCCTCTGATCACCTTCCGCACCATGTCCGCAGCCTCTGATCATCCCCCCGCACCATATCCGCAGCCTGTGATCACC
This sequence comes from Pelophylax lessonae, assembly GCF_965119305.1. Taxonomy (NCBI): domain Eukaryota; kingdom Metazoa; phylum Chordata; class Amphibia; order Anura; family Ranidae; genus Pelophylax; species Pelophylax lessonae. Next base: position 273,311,406 of record NC_138776.1, read on the forward strand.
CCCCGCACCATATCCGCATCCACTGATCCCCCCCCCGCACCATGTCCGTAGCCACTGATCCCCCCCCACACCATGTACGCAGCCACTGATCCCCCCCTCGCACCATGTCCGCAGCCACTGATCCCCCCCCCACACCATGTCCACAGCCACTATTCACCCCCTGCACCATGTCCACAGCCACTATTCCCCCCCTGCACCATGTCCGCAGCCACTAATCACCCCCCGCACCATGTCCACAGCTACTGATCATCCCCCGAACCAAATCCGCTGCCACTGATCACCCCGGCACTATATCCGCAGCCTCTGACCAGACCACCCCCTGCACCATGTCCGCAACCTCTGACCAGACAACCATCTGCACCATGTCCGCAGCCTCTGACCAGACCACCCCCTGCACCATGTCTGCAGCCTCTGACCAGACCACCACCTGCACCATGTCCGCAGCCTCTGACCAGACCACCACCTGCACCATGTCCGCAGCCACTGATCCCCCTCCCCCCGCACCATGTCCGCAGCCACTAATCACCCCCGCACCATGTCTGCAGCCACTAATCACCCCCCGCACCACGTCCGCCGCCTCTGATCACCCCCTTCACCATATCCGCAGCCACTGATCACTCCCCGCACCATGTCCACCGCCTCTGATCACCCCCTTCACCATATCTGCAGTCACTGATCACCCCCTTCACCATATCCGCAGCCACTGATCACCCCCGCACCATATCCGCAGCCACTGATCACCCCCGCACCATGTCCGCAGCCACTGATCACCCCCGCACCATATCCGCAGCCTCTGATCACCTTCCGCACCATGTCCGCAGCCTCTGATCATCCCCCCCGCACCCTATCCGCAGCCTGTGATCACCCCCCGCACCATATCCGCATCCACTGATCCCCCCCCCGCACCATGTCCGTAGCCACTGATCCCCCCCCACACCATGTACGCAGCCACTGATCCCCCCCTCGCACCATGTCCGCAGCCACTGATCCCCCCCCCACACCATGTCCACAGCCACTATTCACCCCCTGCACCATGTCCACAGCCACTATTCACCCCCTGCACCATGTCCGCAGCCACTAATCACCCCCCGCACCATGTCTGCAACCACTAATCACCCCCGCACCATGTCCGCAGCCTCTGACCACTCCCTGCAACATGTCCACAGCCTCTGACCAGACCACCACCTGCACCATGTCCGCAGCCTCTGACCAGACCACCCACTGCCCCACGTCCACAGCCTCTGAACAGACCACCACCTGCACCATGTCCGCAGCCTCTGACCAGACCACTCCCTGCACCATGTCCGCAGACTCTGACCAGACCACCCCCTGCACCATGTCCGCAGCCTCTGACCAGACCTGCACCATGTCCGCAGCCACTGATTACTCCCTGCACCATGTCTGCAGCCATTAATCACCCCCCCCCAGCACCATGTCTGCAGCCACTAATCACCCCCGCACCATGTCCACAGCTACTGATCATCCCCCGAACCAAATCCGCTGCCACTGATCACCCCGGCACTATATCCGCAGCCTCTGACCAGACCACCCCCTGCACCATGTCCGCAACCTCTGACCAGACAACCATCTGCACCATGTCCGCAGCCTCTGACCAGACCACCCCCTGCACCATGTCTGCAGCCTCTGACCAGACCACCACCTGCACCATGTCCGCAGCCTCTGACCAGACCACCACCTGCACCATGTCCGCAGCCACTGATCCCCCTCCCCCCGCACCATGTCCGCAGCCACTAATCACCCCCGCACCATGTCTGCAGCCACTAATCACCCCCCGCACCACGTCCGCCGCCTCTGATCACCCCCTTCACCATATCCGCAGCCACTGATCACTCCCCGCACCATGTCCACCGCCTCTGATCACCCCCTTCACCATATCTGCAGTCACTGATCACCCCCTTCACCATATCCGCAGCCACTGATCACCCCCGCACCATATCCGCAGCCTCTGACCAGACCACCACCTGCACCATGTCTGCAGCCTCTGATCACCCCCCGCACCATGTCCGCAGCCACTGATCACCCCCTGCAACATGTCCGCAGCCACTGATCACCCCCCGCACCATGTCCGCAGCCTCTGATCATCCCCCCCGCACCATATCCGCAGCCTGTGATCACCCCCCGCACCATATCCGCATCCACTGATCCCCCCCCCGCACCATGTCCGTAGCCACTGATCCCCCCCCACACCATGTACGCAGCCACTGATCCCCCCCTCGCACCATGTCCGCAGCCACTGATCCCCCCCCACACCATGTCCACAGCCACTATTCACCCCCTGCACCATGTCCGCAGCCACTAATCACCCCCCGCACCATGTCTGCAACCACTAATCACCCCCGCACCATGTCCGCAGCCTCTGACCACTCCCTGCAACATGTCCACAGCCTCTGACCAGACCACCACCTGCGCCATGTCCGCAGCCTCTGACCAGACCACCCACTGCCCCACGTCCACAGCCTCTGAACAGACCACCACCTGCACCATGTCCGCAGCCTCTGACCAGACCACTCCCTGCACCATGTCCGCAGACTCTGACCAGACCACCCCCTGCACCATGTCCGCAGCCTCTGACCAGACCTGCACCATGTCCGCAGCCACTGATTACTCCCTGCACCATGTCTGCAGCCATTAATCACCCCCCCCAGCACCATGTCTGCAGCCACTAATCACCCCCGCACCATGTCCACAGCTACTGATCATCCCCCGAACCAAATCCGCTGCCACTGATCACCCCGGCACTATATCCGCAGCCTCTGACCAGACCACCACCTGCACCATGTCTGCAGCCTCTGATCACCCCCCGCACCATGTCCGCAGCCACTGATCACCCCCTGCAACATGTCCGCAGCCACTGATCACCCCCCGCACCATGTCCGCAGCCACTGATCCCCCCCGCACCATGTCCACAGCCAATGATTACCCCCCGCACCTTGTCCGTCGCCTCTGACCAGACCATCACCTGCACCATGTCCGCAGCCTCTGACCACTCCCTGCACCATGTCCACAGCCTCTGACCACTCCTTGCACCATGTCCACAGCCTCTGACCAGACCACCCCCTGCACCATGTCCGCAGCCTCTGACCACTCCTTGCACCATGTTCGCCGCCTCTGACCAGACCATCACCTGCACCATGTCTGCAGCCTCTTACCAGACCACCACCTGCATCATGTCCGCAGCCTCTGACCACTCCCTGCACCATGTCCAGAGCCTCTGACCAGACCACCACACAGTGGCGTACCGTGGGGGGTGCTGAGGGGGCCACTGGCACCGGGTGGAACATTTAGGGGGAGCATCCCATGCCCGCCATCTGCGGGATCATAGTGTCCCTTTATTCTGACGTTGCACTGCTCCTCTTGGCTCCTTGACTGCCGCTTTGTGCAGGACGAGCGGCGGACCGCTGAAGGTGTCACTTGCGACCAGGGAGCGGGGCGGGTCGTGGATGAAGATGCCAGTCTGTGGCTCGGTCCATGTGCAGCACCGCACCGCTTCCGGAGTCTCCCCCTGCTGTCCAGGCTGGCCACCGACACGCTGTCTCTCCCCTCCTCGAGTCGCCAATGTTTGGGCACAGAACAATGTAAGTGATGTGCTGCCTGCCCCCGGGGTCCAGGGTAGTGTACATGGCAGGGGGAGGGAGGGGGTCAGTGAAGGGGGTGTCAGTATAGGTGTCAGTGCATGGGGGGGTCAGCGTAGGGGGGTCAGTATAGGTGTCAGTGTATGGGGGGTCAGTATAGCTGTTAGGGTAGAGGTCAGTGTAGGGGGGGTCAGTGTATGGTAGTGTCAGTGTATGTGTCAGTGTAGGGGGTCAGTATAGGTGTCAGTGTATGGGGGGGTCAGCGTAGGGGGGTCAGTATAGGTGTCAGTGTATGGGGGGGTCAGTATAGGTGTCCGTGTGTGGGGGGGTCAGTATAGCTGTTAGTGTAGGGGAGGTCAGTGTATGGGGGTGTCAGTGTATGTGTCAGTGTAGGGGGGACAGTGTAGGCGTCAGTGTAGGAGTCAGTGTATGGGGGGGGGTCAATATAGGGGGGGTCAGTGTATGTGGGAATGTAAGGGGGTCAGTGTAGGTGGGGTCAGTATAGGTGTCAGTGTATTTAGGGGTCAGTATAGGTGTCAGTGTATGGGGGTGTCAGTGTGTGGGCGTTCAGTATAGGTGTTAGTGTAGGTGTCAGTGTATGGGGGTCAGTGTAGGGGGGGTCAGTGTATGGGGGGGGTCAGTGTAGGGGGGTCAGTGTAGGTGTCAGTGTATGGGGAGATAAGTGTAGGGGGTGTTAGTGTATGGGGGGGTCAGTGTATGTGGAAATGTAGGGGGGTCAGTGTATGGGGGGTCAGTGTAGTGGGGGTCAGTGTAGGTGTCAGTGTATGGGGGGGTCAGTGTATGTGGGAATGTGGGGGGGGGGGTGAGTGTGGGGGGTCAGTGTCGGTGTCAGTGTAGGGGGGTCAGCGTGGGGGTCAGTGTAGGTGTCAGTGTATGGGGGGGTCAGTGTAGGAGGTGTCAGTATAGGGTGTCAGTGTATGGGGGGGTCAGTGTATGTGGAAATGTAGGGGGGAGTCAGTGTAGGGGTCAGTGTATGTGGGAATGTGGGGGGTCAGTATAGGTGTCAGTGTAGGGGTCAGTGTAAGAGGGTCAGTGTAGGTGTCAGTGTATGGGGGGGTCGGTGTATGTGTCAGTGTTGTGGGGGTTAGTGAAGGGGGGTCAGTGTAGGTGTCAGTGTATGGGGGGTCAGTGTATGTGGGAATGTGGGGGGTCAGTATAGGTGTCAGTGTAGGGGTCAGTGTCGGTGTCAGTGTAGGGGGGTCAGTGTGGCGGTCAGTGTAGGTGTCAGTGTATGTGGTGTTCAATGTAGGTGTCAGTGTATGGGGGGGTCAGTATGGGGGGTAAGTGTAGGGGGTCAGTGTATGTGGGAATGAAGAGGGGTGTCAGTGTAGGGGGGTGTAAGTGTAGGGGGGTGTCAGTGTAGGTGTCAGTGTATGGGGGGGTCAATGTAGGGGGGTCAGTGTAGTGGGGTCAGTATAGGGGTTGTCATTGTAGTTGTCAGTGTAGGGAGGGTCAGTGTAGTTGTTAGTGAAGGTGTCAGTGTAGGGGGTCAGTGTAGGGGGCACCATGTCCGCAGCCACCGATCACCCCCTGCACCATGTCCGCAGCCACTGATCACCCCCTGCACCATGTCCGCAGCCACCGATCACCCCCTGCACCATGTCCGCAGCCACTGATCACCCCCTGCACCATGTCCGCAGCCACTGATCACCCCCTGCACCTGACCTATTTAAAGCCCAGTTCCATGTGCCCCTTTTATATTTTGAGCACCTGCCCCTCCAAAGGTCACTGCATGGCCCTGGGCTACAGTAAGACCGCACTCCGGTTAATGGTTTAGTTGAAATCAAAAAATTTCTTTTGACACACAATTATTTTTCTTTTGATGGCAATTTTTACCTCCAAAGATGTGGGGCAGCGATGGGAGCCAAGTTTTCCCCCTCTCTCGCCAACCTATACATGGGTTGGTGGGAGAGATCCCACATCTTTGGAGGTAAAAATCCTTACAGAGACCAGATCGCTCTATTTTTTCGATATAATGACGATCTGGTCTTTGTATGCCATCGGGATGTCAATTTAGAAGATTTTTTGCATTATCTTAATTGTAATTCGCTAAATTTAAAATTTACGGGCCAAAAGAGTACTGATAACATAGAATTTGTGGATGTTACACTGGGCCATTCAGGTAACAAAGTTACATCTAATCTATATAGAAAACCTTTATCCGGCAATAGCCTCTTACATGCAAAATCCAGCCATCCTCTGCATACTGTACAATCAAGGGCATACAGTACCTGTTGGTCAGTTTTTGAGACTACGCAGAATCTGCAGTAATTTGTCTGATTTTAAGGTAGAAGCATCTGCACTTTATTTTCGGTTCCTCGAAAGAGGTTATCCGCATTGGATGCTTGATAGAGCGTACTATATAGCTCTAGACAAGAATCGTACTGACCTTTTATGTTCAGGGAGCCCAAAAGAGTTTCTTGAGGTAAATAGTGATGTTGTTGGAAGTGCTGCCCAGGACATGGACAATTGTGCCATAGCTACCGACAAATGTGGTTACAAAAATAGAGTGACCCATAAATATAAGAATAAAAATAAGAACAATAATATAAGTAAAGTGAAAACATTCTCGTCTGTCACTCTATCTTTGCCTTACAGCCTAGAATTCAATGAGGTCAAAAAGATAATTCAAAGTCATTTGCCCATTCTAAACTCTGATGAGATTTGTGCCGACATATTGAGTGATGGGGTTAATATAGTTGCCAAAAGGGCAGTTACCCTAGGAAATTCCTTGTCACCAGTGTTTTAAGTGGCCCAAAAGAGGTGCCGGTACTCTATTTTTTACACTTTGTATGGCTGAAATTCGCACTGTATCCGCAGTAAAGTCGCACAGGACCCTTTTTCCAGCCGCATCAGGATCGGATCGCACAGTGGTTCACACTTGTGCGATTCGATCCTGTGCGAACTGTCAGATCGCACTGCGATATGCGATCAAATTGGGGGTGTCGTTAACATTTAATTGACACCCCCTGCGTATCGCATATGGCAGTGTGAACTGCCAGATGTGCGTTTGCGATGCGGGAACAGGCTGCGAATTCGCAGCCTTCCCACATAGCACAAGTGTGAACCGGGACGTGCCGGTTCACACTTGTGCGATGCGGGAAGGCTGCGAATTCGCAGCCTGTTCCCGCATCGCATCCGCACAAGAGGCAGTTCACACTGCCATATGCGATACGCAGGGGGTGTCAATTAAATGTTAACGACACCCCCAATTTGATCGCATATCGCAGTGCGATCTGACAGTTCGCACAGGATCGAATCGCACAAGTGTGAACCACTGTGCGATCCGATCCTGATGCGGCTGGAAAAAGGGTCCTGTGCATCTTTTGTGCGGGTGCAGTGCGAATTTCAGCCATACAAAGTGTATGGCTGAATTCGCATCTGCACATGAGATCGCATGTAATGAAGGAGCAGTGCGCTCCGAATTACATGTGATCTCCGCAGCTGCACTAGTGTGAACCGGCACGAAGCCAGGATATTTTGGGCCTGGTGGTAATGGTAACTCACCTGATGTGTTGTGCTGGTGGCAGGAAGGATGGCACGGCAGGCCAGGCAGGTGCTGTGGTGGCAGGTGGCAGGCCAGGCAGGTGCTGTGGTGGCAGGTGGCAGGTCAGGCAGGTGCTGTGGTGGCAGGTGGCAGGCCAGGCAGGTGCTGTGGTGGCAGGTGGCAGGCCAGGCAGGTGCTCAGGAGTCAGGAGTCTCAGTCAGGACACCACACCACGCTCTGCTGGAGGGGGTGGGGGATGGAGCACTGCCGCGCGCGCGGAGGAATAAGTTCCTCCTCCGCTGTGAATGCTGGGGCGGCGGGCCGGGCATATGACGTCACGGTCAGTGTTTGTGCTACAGAGGGAGGGACACAGCAGAGGCTCTGGTCAGCGATCGGCATCGATGTTGTGTCTGCAGAGCGGCGCCCCCCCCCCCCTTTTCGTCAGTGGATGATGGATCAGCCCTGCGTACCGGTACGTTAAAATTACGTTCTGGGAGCAGGGAGAGGTGGCGATACTCTCTACAGCTTTCCACAGAAGTGGCGTTACTGAGTACCGGGGCGTACCGGCCCAGTTAAAGCACTGCTTGTCACCCAGTTTGTATGCCTCTAAAAAATGCAATACATCTACCACTTGGTTACATTTTAAGGGCAATTTTAGATGTGGCATGACGGATTGTGTAACCTGTCCTCACATCCTGCAGAGAAACAACTTTATTTCTAGCCACAACAACAAAACATATGATATATGCAAATTCTTCAATTGCAATACTCAGTATGTAATTTACCTTATCACATGTAAAGCATGCTCCGCACAATACGTTGGTAGAACCACGCGCAAACTTAAAGAGGTTGTAAACCGAGAAAAATTTTTTTTCTCTTCTTTACATCCTGAAAGAGAAACCCATAATGAGCTAGTATGCATCGCATAGTAGCTCATTATGAAATACTTACCTTAGAACGAGCCCCCGCCGTGCCGTCCGCTTACCTGTATGACGGGCGACATGTATAGTCGCCCGTCTTCCGGGATCGCGGCATCCGGCCATCTGATTGGCCGGAGCCGCGGTGACGTCACTCCCGCGCACGCGCGCGGGAGCCGATGGTCACGGCACGGGGCTCTGAAGGAACGGCACGATCTGCCGTTCCTTCAGAGCGCATGCGCCAGTGACGTCACTGGCTGCATTAAAGGTAAATATCTCCTAAACGGTACATGTTTAGGAGATATTTACAGTACTTATAGGTAAGCCTTATCATAGGCTTACCTATAGGTACAACTTCCTGAGGAGGGTTTACTTCCTCTTTAAGGAACGTTTTAGGGAACATCTTAGCGACATACGCACACTTAAATCTACAAATGTAGCACAACATTTTAACAACACTCATGGGGGCGATACAGCATTGGTATAGGTACAAGTCATAGATCACATCACCAAACCCATCAGAGGCGGTGATGTGTTCCGACTTCTCTGCAGGAAAGAAGTTTTGTGGATTTTCAGGCTCCATACTCGGATGCCACACGGCCTAAATTGGGAATGGGATGTCACTCATTTTTACGAGTGACATCCCCTTCCCGGGTTGTTGTTCCTTGAGTTGTCCATATATGTGCTCTGTATATATAGGTGGGCTCCTTATGGGTATTTCCCGTATTTCCATCTTTTTTACTATATCCACATAGTTGGACCATATCGGTTTGTGTATGGCACTTTAACAGCGATTTTTATCTTGAGAGAGTTGTGTGCTATAGTTTTGCTCTCCCTGGTAAATTCTTGTCCTAAGAGTTTTTATGGAAACATTTATATTGTTATGTTTTCTATATATACTAGTTCCGTATAACTCTGTTGTTTTGTGGATTTAGATTTGATATACATTTGATGATAGTATAGGTGGGAGGGTTTTTCTCCATCGTATCTTTTGTGGTTTCGTTCTCATTTGATATCCATATGTCGACTTTTGTTTTGGTCGATATGTGCATATGTTATAGATACATTCTATTGTGTTATAGATACATCTTATCCAGACATGTGTATTTTTTTTTTAAACCTACACATGTGTGGCTTTTGTCTTATATGCGCTTAATTATAATGATTTCTATATATTCAGTATTTATCGTTTACAAATCAACAGCGATTACTGTTTTTGCATGCGTATATATATATATATGCACATCTGCTGTTTTACACATGTCTATTAGATTTACCTGGATTATTTCCAGTATTTGATATCAATTTTTAATATGTATCTTTTTATAATGAGACCGTTTTTCCACAATTTGGACATGTTTATGCACACGGTTTCTCTCCTACACAGGCTTCAGTCTTTTGAATATTTGTGGATCAATATTTTTGGTGTTTAGTACACCTTTATTGAGTGTTACTTTAAACACTCATATATGATTATTTTTACCCTCACTCCAGCACTTTCCCATTAGTGATGTCACGAACCTAAAATTCGCCGTTCGTGAACGGCGAACGCGAACATCGGCGAATGTTCGCGAACCGGCGAACCGGGCAAACCGCCATAGACTTCAATAGGCAGGCGAATTTTAAAACCCACAGGGACTCTTTCTGGCCACAATAGTAATGGAAAAGTTGTTTCAAGGGGACTAACACCTGGACTGTGGCATGCCAGAGAGGGATCACACAAAAAAAAGTTCTTAAAAATTGTAATTTTTTGATAGAGAGCCAATTATTGGAAAAATTAAAAAAAAAATAAAAATAAAAAATTTCTTTGGATTTAGCATCTGGGGGGTCTAAAAAGTGTACCTGTGAAGTTTCAGCTCTGTAGCATGTCCAGAACCAGAAAAAAAAGATAATTTTGCAGTAGAGCAGGGATGGTGGGAACCCCTTTTACACCTATATTAATTTTTTTTTCTGGTTCTGGACATGCTACATATATTAAAAAAATACTCAAATACCAGCTCTCAAAGGGGCTTTTGGGGACAATATATATATACTGTATATATATATATATATATATATATATATATATATCACAGAACCAAAAAAATTACACAAATACCAGCCCTCAAAGGGGCTTTTGGGGACAATATATATATACTGTATATATATATATATATATATATATATATATATATCACAGAACCAAAAAAATTACACAAATACCAGCCCTCAAAAGGGCATTTGGGGACAATAGATATATATCCAAAAAAAAACCTCAAATACCAGCCCTAGGAAGGGCTTTTTGGGGTGCTGTCCTTACAGCAGGAGTGTACCAAGAACACTGGCTAACAAGACCGGGAACTGTCCCTAGCTATAACAGCAGCAGCAGCACTTTCCCTGCTCTCAGTAACACAGAAATGATGTAAGATGGATGCTGCCCTTCCTTATTTATAGGAGGTGGGAGGGTGTGGGAGGGAGGTATGCTGATTGGCCTGGAATGTGTCTGCTGACTGTGATGTTCAGGGTCAAAGTTTGCCTCAATGATGATGTATAGGAGGCGGACCGAACATCGCATATGTTCGCCCGCAGCGGCGAACGCGAACATGCGAAGTTCGCCGGGAACTGTTCGCCGGCGAACAGTTCTATACATCTCTATTTCCCATACCCTTCATGGGCTTTTAGCTGAATATCACTATTCATATATTGGAGCTTTGTATGTGTGTGTCACCAGTGATTTGAATTCTAAAATGTAAACATATTTTAAACATATTATATATTATGCATGTGTTTGTCTTTTTTAGTGTGTTCCATAATATGTGGATTTTATTTCATTGGTGATTACCGCATACCTTTCACACTGGTTTTCTTCTTTTTCATATAGGCTCCCCTTTTTCTTCATATTTCTTTTTTGATTTTTATATACATCTCCATCTCTGCCTTGGAGTTTGTTTTTCATTACACAAATAAGATCTTTATACAATTATATATACTCATATAGGTGATAGTTTACTTTTCACATTTATATAATAATTTTTTCTTCTATATATATATATTTATGTAGCCTGTTTTCTGAGAGAATCCGTTGTGTACATATGTTTTTATGTTTTTGTAATCGTTTGTTTAAACTCTTTATCACTTTTCCCTATCGGGATCTTATGTGCAATTAAAATGTCCTCACTATGTTATTGCAAACAGTTCGGCAAAATCATCTGTCCAAGTGTTTCAACATGTGTTTTTCATACCACTTGATTGATGTTAATTGATTGACTTTCTTAAAAATACTCGGCCGACCTTTGCAATCTCACAGTGTGGTTATGAGTAAGCGACTGGGAATGTCGTGAAACGCATCAACCTATACGTCTGCTTGTACACTGTCTGTCTTTTTGCTTTTACTTGAAGAATAAAGGAAACAATTTTTTGATTTCAACTAAACCATTAACCGGAGTGCGGTCTTACTTTTTCAATTTTCGCATGTTCCTGGACTACGGATCCGACCTGCACCTGGTTTTAGACACACACCTGAGCGGCTACACCTCTCTTTCTCCTGGACTACAGTACACACGGGCCGAATGTCAGACATTTTTTTTTGAACAGGCCGATATCGCCCCCGACATTTGACCCATGTGTTGGTGACGTCACACATCTGCAGACAGAAGTAATCACACAGAAAGACAGGAGACACAAAGGACACTTTCCTGGTGATATCACCCAGAAAACCTGAAATTCAGAAATGGGTAAAACCCTCCAGAAGGAGAATATATGGAGGACGCTCCTCACCAGAGGAGAACTCTACTCATCTTATGGAGAAATCGTTTGTAATGAGGAAATCCAACAGAAAGGAAGAAAATACAATAAGATGAAGCTGACTGCCCCGCTCTACATAGTATAATATGGGGTTGTGGGGGGACTCCTGTAACATAAATGTCAGATATAGGGTAGCTTTGTGATAGCGAAATATGAAATATGAAGTGAGTGATCTGTAGATGTAGTGTCATTTTGAGTTAATTCATTTAGTATCAGTCACACACACACATGTCCTGTTATTAGCATTTGAAAAGACAGGGGCCATCCTAAGATAGAGTTGACACCTACATGCCAATAAGGTCCCCCATGCAATTGAACAAGAGAATTGTCACCATCCGGAGGCTTCAAAGAAGACTGCTAGTCATTTTGGCTGCAGAAATCCGCAGGAGGGTGACAATAGGTTCCGAACCGTCTGTGAGCTGTTGCTGCTTTTATCAGATCAAAGGAATGTATTTTATCTCTCATAAAAGTTAAAATATTAGTGGCAGAGAGATGAAAATAATTCCTTCTCGTGGCTCACATATGGGGCTACGAGTACATATGAATTTGTGTCTGTGGCATGGGTGGGGTCCTGGAGAATTGCACAAAACCTTTGTATGGCGCCTGATTGCGATAGGCAAGCAGTGTTTGGTACTGTCGGAATCAGACCGATGCGCTGGTGTCAGAACTCCTATCCCTGGCCCAGCGGTCAGCGCCATTCTGGGCCAATTCAACTATGGTCAGTTCAGAACACAGGACTTCGGGTGGGCTGAGCTGGGGGCAACCCCTTGTGGCTGATTCGTTAAGGGCTAAAGTCCAGCCCACATCAATATTCCAATAAATTGGGGATCTGAGATTTGCACATTGTTCTTCCTTGAAGCCAGTTCTGAACTGGGGAGTTCCCGCACGATTTCCGGTATGCTTCTGCCAAAGAGATAAGCTTAGGTAAAGTTTATTTCTGTGTTATTCCCTTTTATTTTCATAGCAAATTGCCAATTGTGTGTCTTTTTATCTTTTTTGTATTTTTGGAACTGTTTTTGCTTTGTATATATTTTTTATGCACTGCCCACTTTTGTGATATTAAATTATAAAATTAATAAGTGACTTCTGTGTACTAAGCTAGGACTCATACCTCTAGAGAGATTTTATTTGCATTTTAGTGCCTAAATCGCTTGATATATACGCTACATGCCAATCTGTATGCAATTGCACTGTGTGTTGGCAAATTGCATGCAGATTGTACACCAGACGGAGATCTGCGTGTGTGTGGTGTCCCAGCAGACCAGTCTGCGGACAAACTGTTGGGTGGTGGCAGGCTATCGTTTGTGGTGTGTGGGTGTAGGGACAGTGGGAAGAGTGATCAACACAGGGGTTCTAGCTGGCAGGATAGCTGGAGGAATCCTAGTAGTGTGTGGTAATTGCTAAACTGCTCCCCAACCCTTAGAGTGCACCAGATTGTATGTAAGATTTGTATCTGCCTGTGTGTGGTCAGCCAGCTGGATTGGAGTGGAGTCTCCCTCTAGTGGTGACTGAAGGCAGTGCAGGCTGTGAAAGTATTGCAGCCAATCTAATTACTCAGTATGAATTTTCTTTAATCTGTTATCCCCTTATACTTCCCCAGTCACGATTCACCGCGTCTTGGTTAGCTAGTCGCCGTGGGCGTGGTCGAATCGTGACAGACTCCGGAGGGGGGTTATGTACATAGGACCTTCATACCTGAACAGAACCCCCACCAGGAGCAGAGAGGGGGAGATAGACACTCACTGCCCAGAGCCAGGACAGAGGAAGTCTGGGGACTTTTTATGGCAGACAAGGACTCACCTCAGATCCTGCAGAGTACAGCCGGGATGTCTGAGCCCCTCACATAGAAGTTTTATTCCAGAGTCTTCCAGATTATTACATGATATCTCCAGTTTGATGAGGGATCGGTTAGTGATAAGAATGGATCGGAGATCCTCCCAGCCAGAGGAAGTCACGTCACACACCCACAACCTGCAGAGAGAAATCCAGACACATGATATTATATTATAGGCTGAATATGAGGAATTATTCCCATTTAGAGAGAAGTAACATAACATCAGTAGAGCGGAATATCCGGATATACAGAATCTTATACACTGGAAAGATCTTCTTATTAGGGAATCTGATAAAGGTGAAGCTGTTGTAGTACTTATGTCTACACAGTATAGAGAGGGGGCGCTGTGACAGCTCAGTCACCCCCTTATGTACCCGGGTATTAAACAGAACCTCACACAGTGCCTCACACAGTGGTATAGAAATAGATAAAGGAAAGGATGGGGGGGGGGGGGTCTTAGGAAATATGTCTGGGGAATTTCTGATGGTGGATCCCCCAGGGACCCCAATATTCCATCACCTTCCTAAAGCCCACAAATCAGGAGTTCTGCAGAGGTCACCGGATTGTGGCAGGAATCGGCTTCCTTATATAGAATGTAGGGGGGGAGGGGGGTAGTGCTGAGGCTTCTGGGATATATGAGAGGTACAAGTACTATATTGGGGAATATTCTACATTCACATGGGGGACACGTGACATCACAGCACTTTATTCTCCCATCCCCCATTCTTTATCAGTGACATCACTCAGATCCATCTCCATAGATACCGATCATATACTCGGAGTTACAGAATTATTCATATCTGTTGGATTTCTATCAACTCCTCATTTTTCTTATCTGATGGTGTGTACTGTGTACAGAAATGTGGGGGAGGGGTTCTCCCTCTATAATCCCTATATGGGATGGTGGGGGGAGGGGTTCTCCCTCTATAATCCCTATATGGGATGGTGGGGGGAGGGGTTCTCCCTCTATAATCTCTATATGGGATGGTGGGGGGAGGGGTTCTCCCTCTATAATCTCTATATGGGATGGTGGGGGGAGGGGTTCTCCCTCTATAATCTCTATATGGAATGGTGGGGGGAGGGGTTCTCCCTCTATAATTCCTATATGGGATGGTGGGGGGAGGGGGGCATTCTCCCTCTATAATCCCTATATGGGATGGTGGGGGGAGGGGTTCTCCCTCTATAATCTCTATATGGGATGGTGGGGGGAGGGGTTCTCCCTCTATAATCTCTATATGGAATGGTGGGGGGAGGGGTTCTCCCTCTATAATTCCTATATGGGATGGTGGGGGGAGGGGGGCATTCTCCCTCTATAATCCCTATATGGGATGGTGGGGGAGGGGTTCTCCCTCTATAATCTCTATATGGGATGGTGGGGGGAGGGGTTCTCCCTCTATAATCTCTATATGGGATGGTGGGGGGAGGGGGGGGGTTCTCCCCCTATAATCCCTATATGGGATGGTGGGGGGAGGGGTCATGTTCCCTTTAGGACCTGTATATATGTTTAGTTAGGCTGGATTTGGATTCATAGAGGATCTACTACTGGTATGGAAGATCCCCAACATTTAGAGGATTGTAAAATATTGTAATAAGAATAATATAAATGTACAATGTTCCTATGATTGGGTTGATAGGAGGATTGATTTTTGGGGGTGACATCGGAGGGTGATTGATTTTTGGGGGTGACATTGGAGGGTGATGATTGGGGCGATGGGGGATTGATTTTTGGGGGTGACATTGAAGGGTGATGATTGGGGTGATAGGGGGATTGATTTTTGGGGGTGACATCGGAGGGTGATGATTGGGGTGATGGGGGATTGATTTTTGGGGGTGACATCGGAGGGGGATTGATTTTTGGGGGTGACATCGGAGGGTGATGATTGGGGTGATGGGGGGAATGATTTTTGGGGGTAACATTGAAGGGTGATGATTGGGGCGATGGGGGATTGATTTTTGGGGGTGACATTGGAGGGTGATGATTGGGGTGATAGGGGGATTGATTTTTGGGGGTGACATCGGAGGGTGATGATTGGGGTGATGGGGGATTGATTTTTGGGGGTGACATCTGAGGGTAATGATTGGGGTGATAGGGGGGATTGATTTTTGGGGGTGACATCGGAGGGTGATGATTGGAGTGATGGGGGATTGATTTTTGGGGGTGACATCGGAGGGTGATGATTGGAGTGATAGGGGGATTGATTTTTGGGGGTGACATTGAAGGGTGATGATTGGGGTAATGGGGGATTGATTTTTGGGGGTGACATCGGAGGGTGATGATTGGGGTGATAGGGGGATTGATTTTTGGGGGTGACATCGGAGGGTGATGATTGGGGTAATGGGGGATTGATTTTTGGGGGTGACATCAGAGGGTGATGATTGGGGTGATGGGGGATTGATTTTTGGGGGTGACATCGGAGGGGGATTGATTTTTGGGGGTGACATCGGAGGGTGATGATTGGGGTGATGGGGGGAATGATTTTTGGGGGTAACATTGAAGGGTGATGATTGGGGCGATGGGGGATTGATTTTTGGGGGTGACATTGGAGGGTGATGATTGGGGTGATAGGGGGATTGATTTTTGGGGGTGACATCGGAGGGTGATGATTGGGGTGATGGGGGATTGATTTTTGGGGGTGACATCTGAGGGTAATGATTGGGGTGATAGGGGGGATTGATTTTTGGGGGTGACATCGGAGGGTGATGATTGGAGTGATGGGGGATTGATTTTTGGGGGTGACATCGGAGGGTGATGATTGGAGTGATAGGGGGATTGATTTTTGGGGGTGACATTGAAGGGTGATGATTGGGGTAATGGGGGATTGATTTTTGGGGGTGACATCGGAGGGTGATGATTGGGGTGATAGGGGGATTGATTTTTGGGGGTGACATCGGAGGGTGATGATTGGGGTAATGGGGGATTGATTTTTGGGGGTGACATCGGAGGGTGATGATTGGGGTTATGGGTGATTGATTTTTGGGGGTGACATCGGAGGATGATTGATTTTTGGGGGTGACATCAGAGGGTGATGATTGGGGTGATGGGGGATTGATTTTTGGGGGTGACATTGGAGGGTGATGATTGGGGTGATAGGGGGATTGATTTTTGGGGGTGACATCGGAGGGTGATGATTGGGGTAATGGGGGATTGATTTTGGGGGTGACATCGGAGGGTGATGATTGGGGTGATGGGGGGATTGATTTTTGGGGGTGACATCGGAGGGTGATAGGGGGGATTGATTTTTGGGGGTGACATCGGAGGGTGATGATTGGGGTGATGGGGGGATTGATTTTTGGGGGTGACATTGGAGGGTGATGATTGGGGTGATGGGGGATTGAGTTTTGGGGGTGACATCGGAGGGTGATGATTGGGGTGATAGGGGAATACATTTTTGGGGGTGACATCTGGGGGTGATGATTGGGGTGATGGGGGATTGATTTTTGAGGGTGACATCGGAGGGTGATGATTGGGGTGATGGGGGGGATTGATTTTTGGGGGTGACATCGGAGGGTGATAGGGGGGGTTGATTTTTGGGGGTGACATTGGAGGGTGAGACGTAACAGGTGATATACTGATCAGAACTTCTCTCACATCCTGTGCTGCCAATTCTACATTGATAGCCTGGAGCTGTCCTCCTGCACCCCCAACAAGTCAGTCCTGGGGGGAGAATTTGTTGGTGTCAGAAGGATCACCTGATGATCTGATTGGATGTAAACCCTCCATATGTACCCAGTGACCGGCCTCAGGGGATACACAGAGATGAAACAAATCCTTCTACATATGTTGTACCTGTTTATCTACTGCCATATCTCCTCTACAGCCATCTAAAACACACAGATCAAAGGCTTTTTCTCTGCACCAGCAGGCGGGGTGGGGATCTGATATCACACATTGCACAGCATAGAGAGGAAAGCTGAGTGTAATCTGAGATCCGAGTGTAGGGACAGGACACACCCCCTCTATATGACATCATAGGAAAACATGCACAGCTGAGACGATCAATCACCTGCTATGTGCTGGGGGGCTTCTCCAGGATTCTGTGGTGACGGCACAGACTGATATAAGTAACTAATGCAGATAACGGAGGGAAGAGAGCAGATAGGAAGCACACGAGGTGCTGTGATATGAGGTCAGTGCACACTATAGAAGGATATACTTTGTTCATTTCTCATTTCCGAGGTTTACAACCCCTTTATCTCTGAGTGTGTAACTATACAGGAAGGAGTAAGGAGGAGGCGACCCACAGGGGGAAATACACTGGGGGCAATACACAGGGGGCAATACACAGGGGGCAGTACACAGGGGGCAGTACACAGGGGGCAGTACACAGGGGGCAGTACATAGGGGGCAATACTGTTATAGAGTTCAAAAGTTCAGAGTTCCCCCAAGCATCAGTCTTAATGCCTCCTGATCCGGTAGGAGCAGATCCTTGAGACACTGGAGGTGCAGCCGATGTCAGGGATTCGGGAAGCTAAGAACGAGGACGCAATTGGTCTGCATGCCGTCTGCAAATGGAACCATCTTCCTGGCAGACCCTATACATTTTGGGTCCCAAAGTCTCTGCGACTATAGCAGGAAGCCAACGAGTCTTGGAAGCGCCATAAGATCGAGCCCATACCTTTTGCTGGGCTGTAAACCGGGGAATCTCATCGTGTTCGACCCTCTTGTCTTGGGACTGCCGTACATGTTCCTGGACCGTTTGAGGGCGGAGCATGTCCAAAACAGTCCATGGCTGCCAACCCAAAAGAAGTTCAGCTGGAGTTTTCCCAGTGGTTGCATGTGGTGTGGTTCTGTAAGCAGAAAGGAAGGAGTCCAGCTGCTGGGGTGACAGGGACTGTTGTTTACTTGTAGCCACAGTAGCTTTGAAATAGCGTTTGAAGGTCTGTACAAACCTTTCTGCTTGACCATTTGTAGCCGGTTGGTAAGGTGCGGTCAACTTGTGTTTGATGTTGTGGGCAGTCAGGAAACTCTGAAACTCCTGGCTTGTGAATTGTGCACCGTTGTCTGTGACAATTTGTCTGGGGTATCCAAACGTAGCAGCGAGATGTAACAGTATGGGAATCGTCGCCTTAGTCGTCGGCTGGGTAACAGGAATGACCTCAGGCCACTTTGAATGGGCATCAATAATGATCAAAAAGGTGTGTCCTCTGATCGGGCCTGCAAAGTCCAAGTGTAGGCAAAACCAGGGAACCGTGGGCCAAGTCCAGGGCTGGACGCACCCTCGAGGAGGGTCCCTTGCAGTTTGTGCACATCCAGCACAAGCATTCACATATGTCGTGATATCGGAGTCGAGGTTCGGCCACCACACATAGCCTCGGGTCTTTTGTTTCATACGTGTGCCCCCGGGATGACCAGTATGTAGCAAGTCCAGAATGTGTCTCCGGAGGGTCTGTGGAACGATCACTCGGTCTCCCCATAAAACACAGTTGCCAGACACAGTTAATTCCAGACGCCTACGGAAGTAAGATTCATAATCCTGTGTGACAGTTGCAGGCCAACCGTACCGTACCCAGGAGAGTATTGTCTTAAGGAAGGTATCCTTGGCTGTGTGGGCTGCTACTTCCCTTGAAGACAGAAAGGACAGGCTGGTGTAACGACAACTCTTGACCGGTGGAGAAGAGTCTGTTAATGTCCCTGTCAGACGGGACATGGCGTCCGCATTAGCATTGGCATCATGGCTGCGATACTGGATTTTGTAGCTATATGCTCCCAAGAATAGGGCATAGCGTTGAAGACGGGCCGCAGTCGTCTGGGAGATGCCTTTGTCAGGGCTAAAGATCTGAAGGAGTGGTTTATGATCAGTCAGTATGGTGAATTCCCTACCATACAGGTAAAGATGAAACTTCTTAATTGCCCATATGAGCGCTAGAGCCTCTTTGTCAATGTGAGAGTAATTGCTTTCTGCTTTTGTCAAGGACCTGGAGGCGAATGCCACAGGTTTCTCTGACCCTTCTGGTAAAACGTGAGATAGTACAGCCCCTAGACCATAGGGCGAGGCATCACAAGCCAAGGTGAGAGGCCTTTGGAGGTCATAGTGCACAAGCATGCGTGACGCCAACAGCTTTCGCTTAGAAACTTCAAAAGCACGTTGGCATGCAGCCGACCAGTTCCATCTGGAGTATTTCTCCAAAAGCTTGTTTAATGGAAACAAAGCGTGTGCTAGATCTGGCAGGAATTTGTGGTAATAGTTCAGCAAGCCCAGGTATGATCGCAGCTGTTGGACGTTGGTTGGGGCTGGAGCTTTTACTAAAGCATCAACTTTGGCTTCCGTGGTGTGTATACCCTCTGCATCCACAAGGGGGATGCAGAGGGAGAGCGATGATGTTTTGATCTTGATCTCTCTGAAGATCTGTGGCGGGACCTGCGATCAGGGCTGTCATCGTCGTGGTGTCTTGAGGACCTTCCTGATCTTCTAGAATGAGTAGGGCTGAAATAAAGGACTCTTGTCAGCCCAACAATGCACTCTTTTATTACCTATATATATACTCACGAGAGGTGGTCCTATACCTATTGTGATGATCTTGAATACGAGATGAGTGGCTCATCGCGTTACAGGAGGGCTGACTGGACACAAAAAATAGCATAGATGAAAGAAGGATATTTAGAGAGAGAGCAGGAAGCAGGCTCCTCTTCCCATGGGAAAGGATAGGAAGATGATGAAAAAGAAAATAAAAGCTTCCTCTCCATATATATATTATTTTTTTTTAATTATTATTTTTTATTTTTTTTTCTTCTCCCACACCCTGCTGCCCCGCAGAATGCAAGGCATTACCTTGGGTTTAAGAAGAGGAGGAGGAGGCAGGCAACCATCAGCCTGGAGAACTCCAAGGCAAATGGTCCCTTAATAAGGAAAGGAGGAGGGAGGGAGCCAGAAATCCCTCCTCCTCCATTGACTACAATGTTAAGGGAAACAATGGGCAAAAAAGCCCTGAATGTTTCCCTTAACCAAGATGGCCGCTTTTGACTCCTCCGAACACTAACCCTAACGCCGAGAGGACGTATGGGGGCACTCCATGCGAGAAGCACACGTGGATGGAGAGAGAAACAACCCATAAAAAAGGAAACTGGAGAGAAGGTAAAAGATGAAAATTAAAAGGGGTACCTTTCCTTTCTTTTTTTAAAAAAAGAAAAAGGGAGGGGGGGGGGAAGGGAAGATAAATTAGAGAATAGAGAGAGAGAGGAGAAAGAAAGGAAGACAAAACAACATACACATAAAAAAAGGAAAACAAGGAGGTCAGAGATAGTGGGTCCTTCTGCAAAAACCTGCAAGCAATTCATCCAAAATGTTTTTCTCTGTAGGCAGAATGCGTTCCTATGAGGAAACTCTGCACAGTACCCCCAGATCCACCAAAGGGGTTCCCAGTCTTATTAGTGCTTTGAGCGACCCAAGAACAGGGACTGCGCACGGGAGAGGCTTAACCCAGGCGGAAGTTGCCAGATGGTCAGCAGGTAAGTACATACTGCAAACTCTTCACCAGTCAAGAAGGTATGAGGAAAAAAAGGAGAATCCTTGGACAGGGGGTCAGTCCTTAATTTATGCTATTCACTAGTCCTGAAGGAGGAGTAGAGGCGAAGCTCTATCATTGGTATGCTCCCATGGAGGCACCAGGAAAAATGATTACTAAATAAAAGATTGCTACAGCGCTGTATTCATGCATGACTGACTCACCTTTTTAGTTGCAAAGAAAATGGCCTCTGCCCCCACCTATAACTGGCCTTCATAGCAAAGAACACATGGAAGGGCAACGCACAAATAAAATTCCCAGTTCAATTTGCCAACCAGTCTGCTTACCAACCAAATTAACCTGTCTAACAGTTTGCGTCAAAACAGGGGTTTAGTTAGCACACATTTGCAAACGCATGTGAAAGCTGCAGGGCCACTTCACGGCTCCCTGTATTACCTGCAGTCCTACTCTAATGAATTTATAAGATAGATAGGGGGCAGGTGAGCCTGGAGGTGGCCCATACCTCCTGAAAGGTAATTATGTGCAAACTAAACCCCTGTTTTGACGCAAACTGTTAGACAGGTTAATTTGGTTGGTAAGCAGACTGGTTGGCAAATTGAACTGGGAATTTTATTTTTGTTTGTTTCACCCTTTTAGTTGGCCTAGGTCAGTGATAGTGAACCTTGGCAACACAGGTGTTTTGTAACAACATTTCCCATGATGCTCATCTACACTGCAGAGTACATGAGCATTATGGGAAATGTAGGGCAAAAACATTTAGGTTGGGTTAAGGATTAACATCACTGGCCTAGGTCTGTGTGCACCATTTTTAAAATAAAGCAAAATACCTTTAAAATAAATTGCAAATGGCACATAGGCGTTCGCCCTGGACTAGAAATGACACCAAATTGGGTTGCACACATTCCAGGAAGTGGTCACAATCAACTGGCTAATCATGGTGAGGGCCATTTTCAGCCGTGAAGAAATGACATTCATATTGCAAAGTAAGTGTGTGTGTGTGTGTGTGTGTGGGGGGGGGGGGGTCTGTGCTTGTAATCAGAGCATTTATTACCAGTGCAGACCCTTGGGGGATGCCACTAGAGCCACCAGGGATTGCTGACCCATGGCCACCAGGGATGCCCACCCATGCCACCATTGATGCCAATCAGTGCTCAGGGAGCATGTTAGTGCCCTCCTCGTCAGTGCTGCCCATCATTACCATCTATCAGTGCTGCCCACCAGTGCCAATCATTGCCCATCAGTGCCACCTATCAATGCCCATCAATGCTGTATATCAGTGCCGCCTATCAGTGTCCATCAGTGCTGCATATTAGAGTCTCACAGTGCCAGCCAGTAGTGATGAACGAACATCGGCCGGGGCAGTTCGCAAACGCCAGCCGCAAATTTTCTCAAAAGTCCGCGAACCGCGAGTTCGCGGCTGGCCCCATTGACTTTAATGGGAGGCGAATGTTAAAAACGTTTAGGTCATATTTGCAGACACAAAAGACGTACTAGCTGTGCACAAATAGCACATGGACAATGTCATAACAGAAGTATTGCAATTGAAAAAGTTGCCCTAAATCTTTTTTTTTTTTTTTTACAGCAAATAATATATATATTTTTTTCATAAATCAGCCAGAACTGACAGCAGCCGGTAAATACATGTCTAATACATATAGGGTCCATTCACACATCTGTAAAATGGGTCCACATCCATTCCAAAATTTGGCGGAACCTCTACAGACCCAGTGATTTTCATTTCCAGTCTGAAAAATTAGGCATTCACTGGATAAAGAAGTAAGTGTCGGTCATTCCAGGCCCCAAAAATTAGTCCACATGCCTTTACCTGACAGCTAAGAACGTTGTATTCTGTGGCTGAAGGTACATTAGGCATTCACAGGATACAGAAATAAGTGTCGGCCAGTATTGGCCTCAAAAATTAGCCCACATGGGTTTAACTGACAGCAAAGAAGTTCGTTTTTGATGGCTAGAGGTACAGTAGGTGTTCGCAGGATACATGGCCTGTATAGGCTCCAAAAATTAGCCCACATGGGTTTACCTGACAGACTAAGAACGTAGTATTCTGTGGCTGAAGGTACATTAGAAATTCACAGGATACAGAAGTAAGTGTCGGCCAGTATTGGCCCCAAAAATTAGCCCACATGGGTTTAACTGACAGCAAAGAACTTTGTTTTTGATGGCTAGAGGTAGGCGTTCACAGGATACATAAGTAAGTGTCGGCCAGTATAGGCTCCAAAAATTAGCTCACGGGGTTTGAACTGACAGCAAAGAACTTCGTTTTTGATGGCTAGAGGTACAGTAGGCGTTCACAGTATACAGAATTAGGTGTCAGCCTGTATAGGCTCCAAAAATTAGCTCGCGGGGTTTGAACTGACAGCAAAGAACTTCGTTTTTGATGGCTAGAGGTACAGTAGGCGTTCACAGGATACATGGCCTGTATAGGCTCCAAAAATTATCTCACATGGTTTGAACTGACAGCAAAGAACTTCGTTTTTGATGGCTAGAGGTACAGTAGGTGTTCACAGGATACATAAGTAAGTGTCGGCCTGTATAGGCTCCAAAAATTAGCTCACGTGGTTTGAACTGACAGCAAAGAACTTTGTTTTTGATGGCTAGAGGTACAGTAGGCGTTCACAGGATACATGGCCTGTATAGGCTCCAAAAATTATCTCACATGGTTTGAACTGACAGCAAAGAACTTCGTTTTTGATGGCTAGAGGTACAGTAGGTGTTCACAGGATACATAAGTAAGTGTCGGCCTGTATAGGCTCCAAAAATTAGCTCACGTGGTTTGAACTGACAGCAAAGAACTTTGTTTTTGATGGCTAGAGGTACAGTAGGCGTTCACAGGATACATAAGTAAGTGTCGGCCTGTATAGGCTCCAAAAATTAGCCCACATGGGTTTACCTGACAGCTAAGTACGTAGTATTCTTTGGCTGAAGGTACATTAGGCATTCACACAGTATACAGAAGTAAGTATCGGCCTGTATAGGCCCCAAAATTAGCCCGCATGGGTTTAACTGACAGCAAACAACGTAGTGTATTTGATGGCTGGAGGTACAGTAGGCATTCACAGTATACAGAAGTAAGTGGCGGCCGGTATAGGCTGCAAAAATTAGCTCACATGGGTTGAAATGAAAGCAAAGAACGTAGTATTTGATGGCTAAAGGTACAGTAGGCATTCACAGTACACAGAACAGTAAGTGTCGGCCTGTATAGGCTGCAAAAATTAGCTCACATGGGTTGAACTGACAGCAAAGAACTTCGTTTTTGATGGCTAGAGGTACAGTAGGCATTTACAGTACACAGAACAGTAAGTGTCGGCCTGTATAGGCTGCAAAAATGAGCTCACATGGGTTGAACTGACAGCAAAGAACGTAGTATATGATGGCTAGAGGTACAGTAGGCATTCACAGTATACAGAAGTAAGTGGTGGCCGGTATAGGCTGCAAAAATTAGCTCACATGGGTTGAACTGAAAGCAAAGAACGTAGTATTTGATGGCTAAAGGTACAGTAGGCATTCACAGTACACAGAACAGTAAGTGTCGGCCTGTATAGGCTGCAAAAATTAGCTCACATGGGTTGAACTGACAGCAAAGAACTTCGTTTTTGATGGCTAGAGGTACAGTAGGCATTGACAGTACACAGAACAGTAAGTGTCGGCCTGTATAGGCTGCAAAAATTAGCTCACATGGGTTGAACTGACAGCAAAGAACTTCGTTTTTGATGGCTAGAGGTACAGTAGGCATTTACAGTACACAGAACAGTAAGTGTCGGCCTGTATAGGCTGCAAAAATGAGCTCACATGGGTTGAACTGACAGCAAAGAACGTAGTATATGATGGCTAGAGGTACAGTAGGCATTCACAGTATACAGAAGTAAGTGGTGGCCGGTATAGGCTGCAAAAATTAGCTCACATGGGTTGAACTGAAAGCAAAGAACGTAGTATTTGATGGCTAAAGGTACAGTAGGCATTCACAGTACACAGAACAGTAAGTGTCGGCCTGTATAGGCTGCAAAAATTAGCTCACATGGGTTGAACTGACAGCAAAGAACTTCGTTTTTGATGGCTAGAGGTACAGTAGGCATTGACAGTACACAGAACAGTAAGTGTCGGCCTGTATAGGCTGCAAAAATTAGCTCACATGGGTTGAACTGACAGCAAAGAACTTCGTTTTTGATGGCTAGAGGTACAGTAGGCATTTACAGTACACAGAACAGTAAGTGTCGGCCTGTATAGGCTGCAAAAATGAGCTCACATGGGTTGAACTGACAGCAAAGAACGTAGTATATTTGATGGCTGGAGGTACAGTAGGCATTCACAGTATACAGAAGTAAGTGGCGGCCTGTATAGGCTGCAAAAATTAGCTCACATGGTTTGAACTGACAGCAAAGAACTTCGTTTTTGATGGCTAGAGTTACAGTAGGCGTTCACAAGATACATAAGTAAGTGTCGGCCTGTATAGGCTCCATAAATTAGCCCACATGGGCTTACCTGACAACTAAGTACGTAGTATTCTGTGGCTGAAGGTACATTAGGCATTCACACAGTATACAGAAGTAAGTGTCGGCCTGTATAGGCTGCAAAAATGAGCTCACATGGGTTGAACTGAAAGCAAAGAACCTAGTATTTGATGGCTAGAGGTACAGTAGGCATTCACAGTACACAGAACAGTAAGTGTCGGCCTGTATAGGCTGCAAAAATTAGCTCACATGGGTTGAACTGACAGCAAAGAACTTAGGTTTTGATGGCTAGAGGTACAGTAGGCATTCACAGTATACAGAAGTAAGTGGCGGCCTGTATAGGCTCCAAAAATTAGCTCACATGGTTTGAACTGATAGCAAAGAACTTAGTATTTGGTGGCTGGAGGTACATTAGGCATTCACAGAAAAATTAATTGTCGGCCCTGAAAGGCCCCAAAAATTTGCCATTTAATGGATATGAAATGCCTTTTATGCCGCTGTATGTAGCGAAGCCAAGGACCAGGAATTGTTGTGGGTGGATGGCGGTCTTTCGGATATTTGTGGCCTGGAATTTCGATGAAACCTGGTCTACTGGTCACATGTGTTGAACTCCTCAGAGATCCATGTCTCATTAATTTTTATAAATGTGAGGTAGTCTACACTGTCATGAGCTAGGCGAGTACGCTTATCGGTCACGATCCCCCCTGCTGCGCTGAACGTCCTTTCAGACAGGACACTGGACGGGGGGGCAAGCCAACATTTCCATTGAAAATTGTGCAAGCTCTGGCCAGAGGTCAAGCCTGCCCACCCAGTAGTCCAGTGGTTCATCACTCCTCAGAGCGTCCACATCGGCCGTTAACCCGATGTAGTCGGACACCTGTTGGTCTAGGCGTTCCCTCATGCTACATCCGGAGTAAAGCTGTCGATGGTTCGGCTGAAAGAAGGATCTCATATCTGAAGTGACCAAGACATCTTCCAACCGCCCTCTTCTTGCAGGCACTGTTGGATTGCTACCCGCAACTGTCTCTCTGTGACTGGAAATTCCTCTGCCAGCGCACGGAAAAGCAGAATGCAGCATTTCCCTCAGCAAGGCCTGGAAGTGCTGTATTCTGACCGCCCTCTGTGATTGTGGTAACATTTCCGCCATTTTGTGTTTGTACCGGGGGTCTAAGTACGTTGCCACCCAGTACTGGTCCTTGGCCTTTATGTGTTTTATACAGGGGTCCCCCTTAAAACACTGCAGCATGTAGGCCCCCATTCCCACTAAACTGGAAGCGGTATAGTGGCCTGCTTCCAGCTCATCATCCAGGATAGTGTCGTCCTCGTTCTCCTCCCCCCATCCATGGATAACACCAGGGATCCTAGAAAGGTTTAAAGCATGCTCTTCTTGCTCTTCCTCATCTGTCCCGGAACCATCCTTCTCTGACTCTTCTTCAGACTCCTGTTGTTGACTTGTCTCAGCTGGAGTAGCACCCACTGGGAATTCATCCAACATTGTGACTTCCTGATCTTCCTGCTCCTGCTCCTCGACGGCTTGATCAATGACACGACGCAATGCACGCTCCAGAAAGAAGGCGTAAGGTATGATGTCACTTATGGCGCCCTGGCCGTGACTGACCAGTTTGGTGATCTCATCAAATGGCCGCAGAAGTCTGCATGCATCCCGCATGAGCAGCCACTGGCGGGGTGAAAAAAACCCAAGCTCCCCAGAACCTGTCCTGCCGCCGAGTTCGAACAGGTAGTCATTAACTGCACGTTTCTGGTGGAGCAGCCTATCGAGCATATGCAACGTTGAGTTCCATCATGTCGTGCAGTCACAAATAAGACGCCTGATGGGCAGGTTGTGTCGCCGCTGAATCTCAGCAAGGCGAGCCATGGCTGTGTAAGATCTTCAGAAATGGCCTGAGATTTCCCTGCCACAAGAAGTCCTGGACCCCAGGGTATTTGCCAACGAATCGCTGCACCACCAAGTTCAGGACGTGTGCCATGCATGGCACGTGTGTTAATTTGCCCTGTTTCAGCGCGCTCAGCAGATTGGCACCGTTGTCGCACACCACTTTACCAACTGTCAAATTGAGCGGTCTCAGCCACTGATCTGCCTGTGAACGCAAAGATGAAAGGAGTGCAGGACAAGTGTGGCTCTTGGCTTCCAGGCACAACAGACGCAGCACAGCATGGCAACGTCTCACCTGGCATGTGGAATAGGTTCTGGGGATTTTGGGCGGCGCAGGAGAAGAGACGGTAGCAGCGGAAGAGGAGGAGTCAGCTGAGGAGGAGAGGGAGGATGGAGGAGGAGAAGAAGAGGCAGGCCTGCTTGCAATCCGTGGCGGTACAACTAAATCTACACGGGTGCCACGGGCCAGAAGGTTCATCCAGTGGGCAGTAAAAGTGATATACCTTCCCTGCCCATGTTTGCTAGACCATGTGTCTGTGGTCAGATGTATCTTGGCACCAACACTGTGTGCCAGAGATATATTCACTTGCCGCTGAACATGGCCATACAGCTCTGGAATGCCTTTCTGCGAGAAATATTTCCTGCCTGGGACTTTCCATTGTGGTGTTCCAATGGCCACAAATTTACAAAAGGCCTCCGAGTCCACCAGTTGATATGGCAGTAGTTGGCGGGCTATCGGTTCTGACAAGCCAGCAGTCAAACGTTGGGCAAGAGGGTTATCCGGCGTCATCATTTTTTTCCGCTCCAACATTTGGACCACAGAAGCCTGCCCTTTTCCAGAACAACGTGACGACGGCATCATGGAAGGTGGAGTGGAGGGCAAATGTGAGGAGAGAGGAGAAGGAGAAGGGGCTGGACGGTGAGAGCCTGGAGTGTGGCTTTGTGGGTTCTGATGGTGTTGCTCCCACTTGGCACGGTGATGGGAGTTCAGGTGCCTTCTTAAGGCGGTCATCCCTAGGTGAGTGTTGGGCTTACCGGGACTTATGCGTTGCCTGCAAAGGCTGCAGATGGCAACAATGTTGTCCGCAACGAACACATTTAAAAAATCCCACACTGCGGAGACATGTGCCGGTGTCCTGGGAGTGCCAGATGTGACTGTACATGGTTGATGGCTCGCTCCTGATACATTTGCAGTCTGCTTTCTACCTCTTGTGCAATGCAAGTTCTGCCTGCCTCTCCTCCCTATCTGCCAGTCCGTCTCTCCCTCTGAACTCCCTTCCCCTTCCTTTCTTGTGGACACCCACGTGACATCCATAGACACGTCATCATCCACGTCACCTTCCCCACCACTAACATTCGAGATCTCGGAGTAGGCAGCAACAGCGGGAACCAACCTCCTTGGGCTGATCTGGGTACTGTCGTCAGACTGCTGAGTGGCGGCTGTTGATACCTCCTCTTCTTGATCCGATGCCAACAATGGCTTTGCATCGCAAACGTCTTGTGATGGTTCGGAAAATAATTCCAGTGACTCAAGTGGAGGGTATGTGGTGGTGGTAGTCGTGTCTTTGGGGGTGCACACAGCAGAGCGTGAAGAGGGTGCAGATAGAGAGGATGAGGAGGGTGCAGAAGAGGAAGGCTGAGTGACCCACTCAACCAAGTCTGGTGCGTCCTTTGTCGTAATTGCACGCGGCTTTTGAAACTTCACAGTTAGGCTCCGGCCTACTGCTCCTGCCCTACCTCTACCACCCCTGCCTACGTCTCTGCCTCTTCCTCGGCCTGTCATGTTTTTTAATTAAGCTGTGACAAAAGTCTAGAGAATCGCAGTATACCTGGAAAGAGGTAGATAACACCCCGCTTCAATCTGTGGTATTGGGGGGCCACAAGTGTATCACATCAGACCTACAAATAATTGGCCAGTATCTGTTGTCACTGTGTGTAGCATAGTTAACACAGAAAAAGAGGCCAAATTTTTGCAGGACTACAATACACTCTTAGAAAAGTATACTGTTAAATAACACCCCGCTTCAATATGTGATATTGGGGGGCCACAGTTTTATCACACCAGTTCTACAAATAATTGGCCAGTAACTGTTGTCACTGTGTGCAGCACAGTCAACACAGCAAGAGAGGCCACATTTTTGCAGGACTAAAATACACTCTTAGAAAAGTATACTGTTAAATAACACCCCACTTCAATATGTGGCATTGGGGGGGGGGGGGGGGCATTGGTGTATCACACCAGTTCAAAAAATTGGCCAGCGAGTTTGGCACTGTGTGTACCAGACTTCACTCAGCAAAAAAGGCAATATTGTTGCAGGACACAAATACACTTATAAAAGTATACTCAGCTAACACCCCACTTCAATATGTGGTATTGGGGGGGCACTGGTCTATCACACCAGTTCTACAAATAATTGGCCAGGGAGTTTGCCACTGTGTGTAGAGTTGCTGCAGAAACGCTCAGTCTCACCACCACACCTGTCACAATGCTGCACAGTGCACAATAATACTACTAATCCACTATAATATGCTTTCTACAAAGTATATCATACTGTGGATTAACCCCCTCCCCCATCCCCCCCCCTTTTTAGTGCACTGCACACAGATACCAAAAAATTTGCAGCCCTTTAAATGACTTCTGTGGACATTGACAGAGCGATTTGTGTCACTGCTGACGATCTCTAACTGCCCCTACAGCAACCACAGGATACCTCTCCCTATACTAAAGAGACTGTAATAGACCCTATAACAACATTGGAGCACTTTAAATGACTTTTGTGGACATTAACAGAGCGATTTGTGTCACTGCAGATGACGATCTCTAACTGCCCCTACAGCACAGACTGGATAACCTGTCCCTATAATGAAGAGAGACTGGACCTATACCAAAATACCAGCCCTGAAAAGGACTTTTGTGGACATTGACAGAGCGATTTGTGACTGCAGCCGTTCTCTAACTGCACCTAAAGCAACCACAGGATACCTGTTCCTAACCTGAAAAGAGACTGTAGAAGGCCTATACCAAAATACCAGCCCTGGAAAGGACTTTTGTGGATCTTCACAGCACTATATGTGTCTGGCAAACTCTGCCTGATGAGCACAGCAGACCTCTCCCTACACTGGCAGAAAGCGGAATGTGAAATGGCCGCCAGCTCAGGTCTATTTATAGGGTAGGGGGACTGTCCATGTGCTGGAATGTTTCAATTGGCTGTCCTGTTCCACCTGACGGCTGTGTCATGGGTCAAAGTTCTCCCAAATGTAAACAAATATGGCCGCCGTGAACAACGCCATGTGTTCTAAAATTTGCCCAGAGATGTATAGTAACTAAGTAGAACTACTTCACTACTGTACTTAAGTACAGAAATGCGGTATCTGTACTTTCCTAGAGTAGAATTTTTTTCTCCTACTTCCACTTTTACTTCGCTACATTTTTTTCAATGATTTCAATACTTCTACTCCAATATTTTTTTTTTTTGTGCTGCATAGTTACTCGTTACTATTATAAAAATTACCACTGCCAGAACAGTAGATGGAGGTTTCATGAAGCTCAAAACATTGTGTATTATCAGCGCATACGAAAATAAATGCTACTCTATGTATAAATAAAAGCTGCATTTGAAATAATAAAAAACAATATGATGTTCAAACTTTTGACTTCTTTCTTTAATAACTACATAACACAGTACTTGTACTCTTACTTTCAGTACTTGAGTAGCAAAATTTAAAAAAAAAACTACTTGCAATACTATGGTAGACCAGTGGCCCCCCAATACCACAGATTGAAGTGGGGTGTTATTTAACAGTATACTTTTCTAAGAGTGTATTTTAGTCCTGCAAATAGTCGTGCGGCGGTCAGCAAGTGGTTAAGATGCTAATGAGTTTAGCTTGGAGTTAATTTTGCAGAAGTGAGCAGCGACTAGGCGAAGGCGCAAATGCAATTCACTATACCTCCATCAGGAACGTTATGAGCAATGTGAAATTCACTAAGATCAAATAACGTCAGGGCTGGAGTTAAAAACAGTCCAGCTAAAAGCTGGACTGCTTTGTTCAAAATCACAATATACGGCAGGAAAAAAATAAAAAATGCTTGGGAAAGATGTGTTATATGATCTTGAGATAAACTGCTTTCCTGACAGACTCCATGGCAGCTTACGTGTGGGTTAGTCCCGCCTCCTCCCACCTCATAGGACCCCACTCCCATAAATTTTTACTCCATGCCAGAGGCCGTGTTCCTTTTTTGTCCTCCTCAAAGGATTATGGTCAAATCTTACCTCATGAAGATTCCCGATTCAGGCCTGGCGGTCTGCACGTTGGATCCGGTGGTGTCCCCTTCATGTCCTAGCTATTAGTGGGGTAGGACACGGGTGTGGAGTCGGTTGTCAGAAGAGCTTACAAGCCTGGCCAATGGCAGGCAAAGCGACATTTGGCCAATCGTCCCAGCTATTAGCAGGAGGCCCATTAATACGCCCTATCATGTGTGCAGCCGCGGTGTCCGTATGGTCCAAGGTCTGGTCGTGGAAGTGGTGATGTACCCTGCTTTACATTTTATGGCAGCAGTTTGTATTTTGTGTTTCTTCCTGTTGTTGTTACTTATCTTTCCCTGGGGTCTAGTTTGGCTGTGGGACGCACAGCGTTCCATTCCGCGTCCTTCCCCTCCGCTCCACTGCTTCCTGGTGCCTTCCGAGCTCGATCTGAATCGAGGCTTGGTTCGCACAGGTGTGTGTGGGGGGGGGGGGTGGTGATGTAATTCCAGCGGCAAATTCAAATAGCTGTCAGTTTCAGCTGTCGGTGGGTTTGCTCAGCAGTGTTTCCAGCGGCTTCCCTGTGCTCTGCAGGAATCTGTTACAGGTGAGAGATGGCTGTGATTATGGGCTTAGGCTTCATGCCTCCCCTCTGCCTGTCACTCATTCATGGGTCTCTTGCAGTTTTCCTATAGTGATATGGATGTTTCACTGCCCCCTGGTGGCCAGCCCTTACATTACAGGTAAGATTGGTTTTATTCCTCTCCCTGTAATGTTTGGGTTTTTTTCTTCTGTTCTGTTATTTTTTCCTAAAGCCCTTCTAGGTCTGAAAGACATCACTCAGCCCGCAACTCAGCCCGCGAAGATAAAGATCCTCCCAGGTCACAAAGGTGGCATTCATCATCAAGTTCCAGGCGCCAACGGTTGTCCTCGAGGCGCCATGGTGAAGAGTCTGGAGCAACTTCAGGACACCATTACTCTGACAAAAGATCCTGCTGCGGATGTGGGGCACAGGTGCCTGGTGGAAAGTCGCTCTGTGAGCCCTCTGTGAGCCCTCTGTGAACACGCTGCAAACGAAAGGGAAGACAGCAACCAGCAGATGGAGTCGCTGGTCAGGCGAGTGGTTAAGGAATCCTTAAAAACCTTTGATCCTGCTCGTGCTGGTACTTCCTCCCCCAGGATGGCAAGTACTTCGGCCGGTGATAACACCTATATCCCTGGGCCTTCCCAGCACAGTCACTCCTCATCTGACAACTCTGAGGGTGAGCTTGAAACAGACGACCCTGGTGCAGGTTTTGACTTTTCCATGGTTCCCTCCTTGGTCAAAGCGCTGAAGGAAGCCCTGAAGTGGGATGAGCCGGTAGAGTCACCCTCTAAACAGAAGAGGTATTTTAAGCACCTCAAGAAGGAGTGCCCTTTCTTTCCCCTGCTAGGGGAGGTTGGCGAGGAGATTATTACAGATGAATGGGGCTGCACAGAGAGAAAGAACTCTCTACTCTCCAAAATAAATAAAATGTACCTGTGACGGTACTAGCCGTCACTATGGGTGACGGATCACCCTGTCCCTGGATTGTAAACCCCTTTGTGTCATTTTCTTATGAGTTTGGGACATTGCATTTTATTTTCCCTTTATTCATCCTCTGAACAACTGACTCATGGCATTGAGTTAATGTAATGTTACAACCCATCCCCCCCCCCCCCCTCCTGTTTCTGTGTCTAAGTGTGTGGATTCATGGCAGACAATGGTCTGAGTTGGAGACATCTCTCCGCAGGGGGTGTGTATTAAGACTGCATGTTTCAAATGTACAAATGTTCAGTTCTCATTGGTTGGTCCCTGTTCCCTTCCCCCCCTTCTGTGGAAAGGCTAAGGGGAGTTTCCCTAACTGTGTGTAAAACTGTTGTCTTGGAATGTAATAAACAGTTTAAGCTCTGCATGTTTAACCCTCAACACCTGTGTGGATTGTCTCGTGATTGAGGGGTTACGGGCTGGGGATGGCTTCTCTGCAGGCTGTGGATGCGTTTGGAGGACAGGAGACACAGTTTCGGCGGATGTGCCCAGCTGGGGTACAAAGATCCGTTACATTGGTTGGCAGCGGTGGGATGTCTCCTGCAGTCCAGGACATCCAAACCACCACCATGATTCAAGATCTGGGCAGCTGCCGAGGAGTGATACGGGGACCAGCCAGCATGAGAGCGGAGTTCGGGAGGAGGCTGCAAGGCATGTGGAAGCACCATCGGGGACCAGCGACAGAGCA
This sequence comes from Pelophylax lessonae, assembly GCF_965119305.1. Taxonomy (NCBI): domain Eukaryota; kingdom Metazoa; phylum Chordata; class Amphibia; order Anura; family Ranidae; genus Pelophylax; species Pelophylax lessonae. Next base: position 273,345,361 of record NC_138776.1, read on the forward strand.
CACCATGCTCGGCTGGGAGGATGTGATCTGCCGGCAACTCTGGCATGAGGCGCTAAGCCACGAGCGGCACCATCAGGGGAAGATCCTTCCCTCCTCTACAGAGATGTACCAGAAGCAGTACCGTGCGCGAGAGGTGTTCCTGAGGGAACGACCGCGAGATGAGGGGAAGACGGAGCTCGGAAGATTGGTCCAGGAGGAAATGAGGCTGGACGCCAGCTACAGAGCCCTCCGGTGGTTCGCGGCTCAACTGTGGCCAGGTACAGCAGATGGCACAAACAAATGGTAAGAAATATCAGCGCTCAACCCTATCAGATAGCAGCTGGACACTAAAAACAGGCACAGAAACAAAACCTGGGTAGCAAAAATATAAACAGTAGAACAGTGCAGCGCTCTAAAAATAATAAAACACAATGGAATAAAATCGCAGCTAAAATCGCAGATAAAACACAAAAGCAAAGTCCATCTATAAGAGCCAGATCAGAGGTCGGGTAAGAAGTAGTAGGTGTAATAGTCCTTATAAGGTGCAAAGATTTCTAATGAATTCCCGAGGAGCCAGGTGCAGATAGCAGAAGACACACACACTCCCTCCACCTTCCAGAGTGGCCTCTCACCTTATTAAGGTTTTACACGGGCATTGTAAACATAGACACATCACCAACTCCAACCTCTTGACGATCCTTCCGGTTATCAATGAAGGAAAACAATCTGTAGTAAGCATGAACCTACACAGCTTCGTACTGCACACTCCTGGATGTCTCTCCGATGACAGGGTATTAAAAGGAAAAAAACGCCAGGATAGTGTAATACTGATTTTTAATATGATTAAAAACTTCACAAAGTGGCCTCTTACTTGTTAAAGATGGACATCAGGCATATAACAATAGAAGGACCGGGACAGCGGGACTCGCTCGGTGTCACTCGGTCTCCTCCGTGCCAGCGGGTGACGTCAGACGCTCGACTCCTCCTCCCTCCGCACGCGTATCGCCTCCGTGGGTGGAGGCTTCGTCAGCGATGAAGAGGATTGGTCCAACGTCACCTTATTAATAATCCTCCCCTTAATCTGATTGGCCAGTCCTTCTACAACGTTCCCATGGATACCCTAATGCCGGAACTAGAGGGAAATCCCAGCTCAGACTTCAGACAATCCCGAGTATGGCTATAAACAAGATGAGAGGAAACTTAACCCCTTCTCCACCTTCGGGCAGCTTAATACGCTCCCCAAAGCCAATTATTAACAGGATCAGGATGGATAGCACTCAATTGATGTGCTTAATTAAGAGTTTAAAAAATAATAAATAATACAACAGCGTATGACGCCATATACCCGTTGGCACGGAAGATACATAAAGAATATATACATCATAAATATACATGTTAAGAACGATAAAAACTTTAAACATGATAATACAACTACTTAGAACACTGCACATGTAGCTATATAAATAAAAATAGAAATGAACATAAAAGAATAATTTATCGATCAGAAATAAAACAATTCAAATCAAAATCCGTGTTCAGACCCCGGGGTACGGCAACTTTCATTTCATAAATCCAAAAGGATTCCCTTTTACTTAATTGGCGAATGTAGTTGCCGCCCCTCCAGTGCTTTTTAACTTTTTCAATGCCCCAGAAATTCATATCCTTGGGGTCTTTGTTATGGAAGTTTTTGAAATGCTGGTACAGAAAATGGGGGGATTTTCCCTTTCTAATGCACCTAACATGTTCAGCAAGTCTTACTTGGAGGGCTCTTGAGGTCCTACCGACGTACTGTAGTCCACAACTACATTCGATCACATACACAACCCCAGTAGTCGCACAGGTAATAAGGTCATTGATCTTATACTCTCTACCTGTCGCCTGAGCCACGAAATCCTTCCTGCGTTTCACATTCTTTTTCGCAGAACGGCACACTATGCATTTGCCACATGCATAAAAACCTTTCAGGAAAGCAAACAATTTATTATGTGCCTCCACTGGGGGATCTACTACTCCTGGGGCTAAAATATTCCTCAAAGTAGGTGCCCGTTTATAAACAAAACGTGGTCTGGCTGGGAGATGGTCGCATAGTACTCGGTCTTGCATCAAAATGGGCCAATGTTTGTTAAAAATACTTTCAATTTTTTTGTATTGAATATTGTAATCTAAAACAATCCTTACATCACCTTTTGGTGCTTCTCGTTTGGGGCCACTAGTTAACAGCGTATTACGGTCAATCTCTTTGACACTTGAGAGGTCCTTAGATAGTCTCTCTTTATTGTAACCTTTCTGTAAAAACCTTTCAGATAAGACATTGGCCTGTTCCATATAGTCAACTTCTGAGGAACAATTGCGTCTTAGCCTGACAAACTGTCCTTTCGGAATGTTACAGAGCCAAGAGGCATGATGGCAGCTGTCGAGAGGGATGTATGCATTTCTGTCAGTTGGTTTGAAGTGGTTACTAGTCATGAACCCTCTGGTTCCCTTTGAGATGACCAGATCCAGAAAAACTACACTGGTAGTACTAGTGGTCCATGTGAGTACTATGTTTTTGTTATTATTATTTAATTTACTCATAAATGTCTCAAGGTGGTCCATTTCACCGTTCCACACAAAGAACACGTCATCGATGTACCTTTTATAGCACACCAGTTCGGGGGGACGGTCATGAAATACCACCTCCTCCTCCCAGTGGGCCATAAATAGGTTGGCCACACTGGGAGCGAAACGGGCGCCCATGGCCACACCTCTTTTCTGGAGATAATAGTTATTGCCATACCAGAAATAATTTCTTGAGAGGCAAAAGAATAAACTACTTAGGAGAAAACTCCTAAGTTTCCTCGGAAGGTTAGATGTTGCAAATGCCCACTTGACTGCTGCCTCTGCTTCTTCATGGTCCATGATAGTATACAGCGAACCTACGTCCGCTGTAACTAAAATAGAATTAGAAGCGCAGGGCACATCTTGCAGAAGCCAACTAACTAGTTCATCGAGCACAGTTATGCCCAGTTCCAATTTGCGGAATAAATCAGTATTCAATCCTCTTAATAAAAACAATAAATTTATTGATGTCTTCAAAAATATGGTCTGTAAGGACCTGGAAAGTTTGAAGGTTAAAAGGATATCGGACCCACAATATATTAAAGCAGGTATAAAATCTCTTGAAGATAACAAAGGAATTGTGATCAGACCTGCCGATAAAGGTGGAGGTCTGGTAGTACTGAGTCTGGAATACTATAAAGAGGAGATGAACCGCTTATTGGCAGATAGCGATACATATGAACTATTAAGGAGTGACCCCTCTTTGAAATTCAAAGGGGAACTGAGCAAATTAATAGAGTCAGGCAAACATAAGGGAGTCCTCAACAAGAAAGAGTCACTTTATTTGGATCCACTTTTCTGTAGAACTCCGATTATCTATTGTCTACCGAAGGTGCACAAAGACAGGGAACGCCCACCGGGAAGACCGATTGTCAACGGTATTGATTCCGTGACATCCCGGTTGGGCCAATTTGTCGATGTGCACCTTCAACCATTAGTAGTGTCTACAGAAGCCTACTTGAAAGACACTAAGCACATTATCCAGCTTCTGCAAGATGTGCCCTGCGCTTCTAATTCTATTTTAGTTACAGCGGACGTAGGTTCGCTGTATACTATCATGGACCATGAAGAAGCAGAGGCAGCAGTCAAGTGGGCATTTGCAACATCTAACCTTCCGAGGAAACTTAGGAGTTTTCTCCTAAGTAGTTTATTCTTTTGCCTCTCAAGAAATTATTTCTGGTATGGCAATAACTATTATCTCCAGAAAAGAGGTGTGGCCATGGGCGCCCGTTTCGCTCCCAGTGTGGCCAACCTATTTATGGCCCACTGGGAGGAGGAGGTGGTGTTTCATGACCGTCCCCCCGAACTGGTGTGCTATAAAAGGTACATCGATGACGTGTTCTTTGTGTGGAACGGTGAAATGGACCACCTTGAGACATTTATGAGTAAATTAAATAATAATAACAAAAACATAGTACTCACATGGACCACTAGTACTACCAGTGTAGTTTTTCTGGATCTGGTCATCTCAAAGGGAACCAGAGGGTTCATGACTAGTAACCACTTCAAACCAACTGACAGAAATGCATACATCCCTCTCGACAGCTGCCATCATGCCTCTTGGCTCTGTAACATTCCGAAAGGACAGTTTGTCAGGCTAAGACGCAATTGTTCCTCAGAAGTTGACTATATGGAACAGGCCAATGTCTTATCTGAAAGGTTTTTACAGAAAGGTTACAATAAAGAGAGACTATCTAAGGACCTCTCAAGTGTCAAAGAGATTGACCGTAATACGCTGTTAACTAGTGGCCCCAAACGAGAAGCACCAAAAGGTGATGTAAGGATTGTTTTAGATTACAATATTCAATACAAAAAAATTGAAAGTATTTTTAACAAACATTGGCCCATTTTGATGCAAGACCGAGTACTATGCGACCATCTCCCAGCCAGACCACGTTTTGTTTATAAACGGGCACCTACTTTGAGGAATATTTTAGCCCCAGGAGTAGTAGATCCCCCAGTGGAGGCACATAATAAATTGTTTGCTTTCTTGAAAGGTTTTTATGCATGTGGCAAATGCATAGTGTGCCGTTCTGCGAAAAAGAATGTGAAACGCAGGAAGGATTTCGTGGCTCAGGCGACAGGTAGAGAGTATAAGATCAATGACCTTATTACCTGTGCGACTACTGGGGTTGTGTATGTGATCGAATGTAGTTGTGGACTACAGTACGTCGGTAGGACCTCAAGAGCCCTCCAAGTAAGACTTGCTGAACATGTTAGGTGCATTAGAAAGGGAAAATCCCCCCATTTTCTGTACCAGCATTTCAAAAACTTCCATAACAAAGACCCCAAGGATATGAATTTCTGGGGCATTGAAAAAGTTAAAAAGCACTGGAGGGGCGGCAACTACATTCGCCAATTAAGTAAAAGGGAATCCTTTTGGATTTATGAAATGAAAGTTGCCGTACCCCGGGGTCTGAACACGGATTTTGATTTGAATTGTTTTATTTCTGATCGATAAATTATTCTTTTATGTTCATTTCTATTTTTATTTATATAGCTACATGTGCAGTGTTCTAAGTAGTTGTATTATCATGTTTAAAGTTTTTATCGTTCTTAACATGTATATTTATGATGTATATATTCTTTATGTATCTTCCGTGCCAACGGGTATATGGCGTCATACGCTGTTGTATTATTTATTATTTTTTAAACTCTTAATTAAGCACATCAATTGAGTGCTATCCATCCTGATCCTGTTAATAATTGGCTTTGGGGAGCGTATTAAGCTGCCCGAAGGTGGAGAAGGGGTTAAGTTTCCTCTCATCTTGTTTATAGCCATACTCGGGATTGTCTGAAGTCTGAGCTGGGATTTCCCTCTAGTTCCGGCATTAGGGTATCCATGGGAACGTTGTAGAAGGACTGGCCAATCAGATTAAGGGGAGGATTATTAATAAGGTGACGTTGGACCAATCCTCTTCATCGCTGACGAAGCCTCCACCCACGGAGGCGATACGCGTGCGGAGGGAGGAGGAGTCGAGCGTCTGACGTCACCCGCTGGCACGGAGGAGACCGAGTGACACCGAGCGAGTCCCGCTGTCCCGGTCCTTCTATTGTTATATGCCTGATGTCCATCTTTAACAAGTAAGAGGCCACTTTGTGAAGTTTTTAATCATATTAAAAATCAGTATTACACTATCCTGGCGTTTTTTTCCTTTTAATACCCTGTCATCGGAGAGACATCCAGGAGTGTGCAGTACGAAGCTGTGTAGGTTCATGCTTACTACAGATTGTTTTCCTTCATTGATAACCGGAAGGATCGTCAAGAGGTTGGAGTTGGTGATGTGTCTATGTTTACAATGCCCGTGTAAAACCTTAATAAGGTGAGAGGCCACTCTGGAAGGTGGAGGGAGTGTGTGTGTCTTCTGCTATCTGCACCTGGCTCCTCGGGAATTCATTAGAAATCTTTGCACCTTATAAGGACTATTACACCTACTACTTCTTACCCGACCTCTGATCTGGCTCTTATAGATGGACTTTGCTTTTGTGTTTTATCTGCGATTTTAGCTGCGATTTTATTCCATTGTGTTTTATTATTTTTAGAGCGCTGCACAGCAGATGGCAGCCCGACAGAAGGCATTGCCAATGGCGGCGTGGGGCTGCTCCATCAAAAAATGTACAGAGACCCAGACTTTGGGAGCGAGGAGGAGTGGCAGCTGGAAAACATCCTGGACTTCCGAGATGAGGTGCTGGACCTCCCCGAAGAGGCGTGTGACCTGGAGGAATTGGAGTTCCTGGTTGAGCAGGAATGGGAGCTCGAGATTGCCTACAAGCGGCTGTTTGACAGTGATCAGCAGCCTGGCATGGCTCCCGTTGCCTGGGACTGTCCGAGAGAAATAGCAGACAGTCACGAAGATGAGAAGCAAATGGGGCCAGGGGTGACCCTGCGTTTTCCCGTACTAACTGCAATGGAAGAAGCAGCGATGATACAGAGGGCACTGCAAGCGCTAGAATGCCGGAACGCACCGGAGGTCCACCAGGCAGCGAGACAAGCTGATAGCATGAAGGTCTCAGAAGGGGGAGTTGAGACAGGCGCTGGAAGGCTGGGAAATGGTGATCAGCAGCAAGTCCAGAGTATCTCATCTGGTGCCCCAGCAGAAGCATTGGCTACAGGGCAGAGTACCCCTGGCATCTGCCCAGCATCAGAAAAAGAGTTGGATCCGGAGAGTCTGAGAGAGGATCTGCGTGAGCTGTTTTCCCAACAGCAGATACCCCCACCGGGAGTAGAGGAAGCAATTCTCCCTCCCCAACAATTGGACACTACTCCAGTGTTTATTCCCCCAGCAGAAGCGCTGGCTACGGGGCAGAGTGCCGCTGGCCTCTGCCCACCCTCAGAGGTAGATCCAGGGAGTCCGAGGGGTGACCTCAGTGAGCCGTTTCCCCAGCACTTGGACACTACCCCAGTGGTTATCCCCCCAGCAGAAGCGCTGGCTACGGGGCAGAGTGCCGCTGGCCTCTGCCCACCCTCAGAGGTAGATCCAGGGAGTCCGAGGGGTGACCTCAGTGAGCCGTTTCCCCAGCACTTGGACACTACCCCAGTGTTTATCCCCCCAGCAGAAGCGCTGGCTACGGGGCAGAGTGCCGCTGGCCTCTGCCCACCCTCAGAGGTAGATCCAGGGAGTCCGAGGGGTGACCTCAGTGAGCCGTTTCCCCAGCACTTGGACACTACCCCAGTGTTTATCGCCCCAGCAGAAGCGCTGGCTACGGGGCAGAGTGCCGCTGGCCTCTGCCCACCCTCAGAGGTAGATCCATGGAGTCCGAGGGGTGACCTCAGTGAGCCGTTTCCCCAGCACTTGGACACTACCCCAGTGTTTATCGCCCCAGCAGAAGCGCTGGCTACAGGGCAGAGTGCCCCTGGCATCTGCCCAGCATCAGAAAAAGAGTTGGATCCGGAGAGTCTGAGAGAGGATCTGCGTGAGCTGTTTTCCCAACAGCAGATATCCCCACCGGGAGTAGAGGAAGCAATTCTCCCTCCCCAACAATTGGACACTACCCCAGTGTTTATCCCTCCGGCAGAAGCGCTGGCTACAGGACAGAGTGCTGATGGTCTCTGCCCAGCATCAGAACCAGAGATGAAGAATCCGGGAGACAGTCCCTGCAAGATACCTTCTCAGCGGCTCGTAACTACACCAGGAGAAAAGCAAGTACCTTTTTCTCCCCAAATGCATAGCCCTACCAGCCTACATTCCCTACCAGCGGAAGCGCTGGCATCAGGGCAGAGAATTATTCAGCTCCCCCCAATATCTGCAACCCAGCCCTGGATCAGAGGAGTGCAGACAGCTGTTCCCACTCTGCAGCGGCTGTTTTTATTCATGGGAGACCCTATGTGCGGTTTTGCTCCCCAGTGCCAGAGTCGTACTTTTACTTTTCCTGGTTGCCTGGGGTGGAAGTTTGTGACTAACACAGGTCCAGACCATTTGAGGGTCAGGAACCTCGTTAGCCTGTTTTTAAAAGGGGAGAAATGTGACAGAACCCACTGTCACTGTGTGTTTTGGAGGGGACTGTGCGCAAGCCTCCTACCGACAGACTATGGGCCAGAAGATACTGGAGTTTGGCGCTGCAGCCTTTTGACTTTACCATCCACTACTGCACTGGGAAGCAAAACGGCAACGCCGACGAATTATCCAGGCAAACAGACATTGACTCTTTGGGATTTGTTACCCGACTATCTCAGGCACAGACCAGTTGGAGGTCTGGTACCTGGATTAGTCTACCTTTGGGGGGAAGAGATGTGACGGTACTAACCATCACTATGGGTGACGGATCACCCTGTCCCTGGATTGTAAACCCCTTTGTGTCATTTTCTTATGAGTTTGGGACATTGCATTTTATTTTCCCTTTATTCATCCTCTGAACAACTGACTCACGGCATGTAATATAATGTTACAACCCATCCCCCCCCCCTCCTGTTTCTGTGTCTAAGTGTGTGGATTCATGGCAGACAATGGTCTGAGTTGGAGACATCTCTCCGCAGGGGGTGTGTATTAAGACTGCATGTTTCAAATGTACAAATGTTCAGTTCTCATTGGTTGGTCCCTGTTCCCTTCCCCCCTTCTATGGAAAGGCTAAGGGGAGTTTCCCTAACTGTATGTAAAACTGTTGTCTTGGAATGTAATAAACAGTTTAAGCTCTGCATGTTTAACCCTCAACACCTGTGTGGATTGTCTCGTGATTGAGGGGTTACGGGCTGGATATGGCTTCTCTGCAGGCTGTGGGTGCGTTTGGAGGACAGGAGACACAGTTCAGGCGGATGTGCCCAGCTGGGGTACAAAGATCCGTTACAGTACCCATTTAAAATGGAAGAGGTTAAACACCTAGAATCAGCGCCTCTGGTGGATGCAGCACTGATGCGTCAGGTGCGTCATGTCACCCTTCCGCTTGAAGATACAATCACCTTTAAGGATGGCCTTGAGAGGCGTATTGATTCAGACCTCAAGAACATCTATGTGTCAGCTGGAATGTCGTGCAAACCAGCATTGGCTCTCGCAGCTCTGTCTAAAGCGATGGAGGCGTGGACAGATAGCGTGGACACAACGCTCAGGAGCGTGTCGGAAGAAGTCGCAAGGAGTTCGCCAGTACATGAGCTGAGGCTGGCAGCGGCTTTTTTGGGGGATGCCTCCCTAGACATGGTCCGCCTGGTTGCGCGGGTGATGCTTTTGTTGGTCACTGCAAAACGGGCTCTTTGGTTACGTCCTTGGTTGGCCGATCCTGCATCAAAGCAGACTTGGTGCCGAATTCCGTTTTAAAGGGTCTTCCCTATTTGGCAACAAGTTAGAGAGCGCCATTTCCCATGCCACAGGTGTTAAGTTGGGGGTTTCTTCCCCAGGATAGGCGCTTGCTGGACCAGAAGAGGTCTCAGCCTAGGCAAGTGGCTAATTGGGCAAGGGATGCTCGCCTATATAAGCCTGGCTGTCAATTCCAGAAAAACTGGAGAAGACAGCAGCCTTCAGGACAGAAGGCACCCAGAGGAGGGTCTTCTGGTGGTCGGGAGTAGAGATGGCCTCGCGGTTCGCCCGGCTGTCGGTTAGCGGCAAACTTTGCTCGTTCGCAGTCCGCCGATTTGGCGGACACATGGCGTTGTTCACGGCGGCCATATTAGTTTACATTGGGGAGGACTTTGACCCATGACAAAGCCATCAGGTGGAACGGGACAGCCAATTGAAAAATTGCAGCACATGGACAGTCCCCCCACCTTATAAATAGACCTGAGCTGGCATCCATTTCACATTCTGCTTTTTGTCAGCATAGGGTGAGGTTGCTGTGTGCTGCAGGGAAAGACTGCCAGTGAAGCAAATCGCTCTGTTAACATCCACAAAAGTACTTTTAAGGGCTGGTATTTGGTATAGGAAGTTCTGCAGTCTCTTTTGTCAGTGTAGGGAAAGGTTTGTTGTGAGCTGCAGGAACAGATTGTTCGTCAGTGACACAAATCGCTCTGTTAATGTCCACAAAAGTCATTTTAATGACTGGTATTTGGTATAGGTGTGCAGTGCACTATATAGGGGTGTAATTTACTTATAATATACTTTCTAATGCATTTGTATTGTGCACTGTGCAGCATTGTGACTGGTGTGTTGAGCGTTTCTGCAGCAATACTACAAATAGTGACAAAATCACTTTTAAAGTATTATAACTGGTGTGATAGAACAGTGGCCCCCCAATACCACATATTGAAGTGGGGTGTTATCTGAGTATACTTTATAAGTGCATTTGTGTCCTGTAACAATATTGCCTCTTTTGCTGCATTTACTCTGCTACAGACAGCGCCAAACTCACTGGCCAATATTTTGTACAACTGGTGTGATAGACCAGTGGCCCCCCAATACCACATATTGAAGTGGGGTGTTAGCTGAGTATACTTTTATAAGTGTATTTATGTCCTGCAACAATATTGCCTCTTTTGCTGCTTAAACTCTGCTACAGACAGGGCCAAACTCACTGGCCAATTTTTTGTACAACTGGTGTGATAAACCAGTGGCCCCCCCAATACCACATATTGAAGTGGGGTGTTATTTACCAGTATACTTTTATAAGAGTGTATTTAAGTCCTGCAAAAATGTGGCCTCTTTCACTGCGTTAACTGTGCTACACACAGTGACAACAGTTACTAGCCAATTATTTAAAGAACTGGTGTGATAAACCAGTGCCCCCCCCCCCTATACCACATATTGAAGTGGGGTGTTATTTACCAGTATACTTTTATAAGAGTGTATTTAAGTCCTGCAAAAATTTGGCCTCTTTTACTGCGTTAACTGTGCTACACACAGTGACAACAGTTACTAGCCAATTATTTGTAGAACTGGTGTGATAAACCTGTGGCCCCCCAATACCACAGATTGAAGCGGGGTGTTATATACCTTCTTCCACATATACTGCGCTTCTCTAGAGACTTTTGTCACAGGGTAATTTAAAAAATGACAGGCAGGGGAAGGGGCAGGCATTTACGCAGGGGTGGTAGGGGTAGGGCGGGAGCAGTAGGCCGGAGCCAAAGTGATAAGTTTCAGAAGGTGCATTCGATTACGTCAAAGGACGCACCAGACTTGGTTGAGTGGCTCACTCAGCCTTCCTCTTCTGCACCCTCCTCACTCTCTGCTGTTTGCACCCCCAAAGACACCACCAACACCACCACCATATACCCTCCGCTTGAGTCACTGGAATTATTTTCCGATCCATCACAAGACATTAGCGATGCGCAGGCATTGTTGGCATCGGATCAGGAAGAGGAGGTAGCAACAGCCACCACCCAGGAGTCTGACGACAGTACTTAGATCAGCCCAAGTAGGTTGGTCCCCGCTGTTGCTGCCTACTCCGAGATCTCGAATGTTAGTGGTGGGGAAGGTGACGTGGATGATGACGTGTCTATGGATGTCACATGGGTGGCCACAAGAGAGGAAGAGGAGGGGAGTTCAGAGGGAGAGACAGACCGGCAGATAGGGAGGAGAAGGAGGAGGAACCTTCATTGCACAAGAGGGACAAAGCAGACTGCAAATGTATCAGGAGCGAGCCATCAACCATGTACAGTCACATCTGGCGCTCCCAGGACTCCGGCACATGGCTCCACAGTGTGGGCTTTTTTTAATGTGTCCGTTGCCGACATCAGTGTTGCCATCTGCAGCCTTTGCAGTCAATGCATAAGTCCCGGTAAGCCCAACACTCACCTAGGGACAACTGCCTTAAGAAGGCACCTGAACTCCCATCACCGAGCCCAGTGGGAGCAACGCCGTCAGAACCCACAAAGCCACACTCCAGGCTCTCACCCGTCCAGCCTCTTCTCCTCTCTCCTCACAATTGTCCTCCACTCCACCTTCCATGATGCCGTCGTCACGTTGTTCTGGGAAAAGTCAGGCTTCCGTGGGCCAAATGTTGGAGCGTAAAAAAATGATGACGCCGGATAACCCTCTTGCCCAACTTTGACTGCTGGCTTGTCGGAACTGATAGCCCGCCAACTACTGCCATATCAACTGTTGGGCTCGGAGGCCTTTCGGAAATTTGTGGCCATTGGAACACCACAATGAAAGGTCCCAGGCAGGAAATATTTCTCGCAGAAGGGCATTCCAGAGCTGTATGGCCATGTTCAGCGGCAAGTGAATATATCTCTGGCACACAGTGTTGGTGCCAAGATACATCTGACCACAGACACGTGGTCTAGCAAACACGGGCAGGGAAAGTATATAACTTTTACTGCCCACTGGGTAAACCTTCTGACGGCTGTCAAGCATGTAACCCGTGGCACCCGTGTAGATTTGGTTGTACCGCCACACATTGCATGCAGGCCTACCTCTTCTTCTCCTCCTCCATCCTCCCTCTCCTCCTCGGCTGACTCCTCCTTTTTCGCTGCTACCGTCTCTTCCGCTGTGCCGCCCAAGATCCCCAGAACCTATTCCACATGCCAGGTGAGACGTTGCCATGCTGTGCTGCGTTTGTTGTGCCTGGAAACCAAGAGCCACACTGGTCCTGCACTCCTTTCAGCTTTGTGTTCACAGGCAGATCAGTGGCTGACAGCTGAATTTGACAGTTGGTAAAGTGGTGTGCGACAACAGTGCCAATCTGCTAAGCGCGCTGAAACAGGGCAAAATAACACACGTGCCAAGCATGGCACACGTCCTGAACTTGGTCGTGCAGCGATTCGTTGCCAAATACCCTGGGGTCCAGGACGTCTAGCAGCAGGCCAGGAAAATCTCGGACCATTTCAGAAGATCTTACACAGCCATGGCTCGCCTTGCTGACATTCAGCGGCAACACAACCTGCCCCTCAGGCGTCTTATTTGCAACTGCTCGACGCAATGGAACTCCTATAAGCATCTGGTATGAATTTTGGTGGAGACCCCATGATGTGTTTTTTTTTTATTTTGTCTGGGTTCCCCTTAACCACTTCAGCTCTGGAAGGTTTTTCCCCCTTAATGACCAGGCCATTTTTTGCGATTCAGCACTGCGTTACTTTAGTGAAAAATTGCGTGGTTTTGCAATGCTGTACCCAAATAAAATTGATGTCCTTTTTTCCCCACAAACAGAGATTTCTTTTGGTGGTATTTGATCACCTCTGCGGTTTTTAGATTTTGCACTATAAACAAAAAAAGAGCGAAAATTTTGAAAAAAAAACGATGAAAAATTAAAAAAAAATTTTTTTTTATCAGTTTAGGCCAATTTGTATTCTGCTACATATTTTTGGTAAAAAAAATCCCAAAAAGCATATTTTAATTGGTTTGCGCAAAAGTTATAGCGTTTACAAACTACGGGAAAGATTTTTGGACTTTTTTTGTATTTTTGTTTATTAGTAATGGCGGAGATCAGTGATTTTTAGCGGGACTGCGACATTGCAGCTAACAGGTCGGACACCCAACTAACTTTTTTTACACTTTTTGGGGACCTGTGACATTACTACAGTAATCAGTGCTAAATAATATGCACTAATGACACTGGCAGGGAAAGGGTTAATACTGGGGGTGATCAAAGGGTTAAATGTAGGCCTATTTGTGCTTACTGACTGTGGGGGGGGGGGGGGGGAGGGTTCTGTGACAGGCACAGAGAGATCGGGGTTGTAGCTTAGCTGAAACTCCTCATCTCTCTGCCTGTGTGACAGAAGACTCGCCTGCTTTGTTTACAAAAGCAGACGGCTCTTCTGTCAGTTTCCCCGAAGAATGTGGGAGGCCGGCGGTAATCGCCACGCTCCTCCTGCGGTCTGGCTCCCGCTGTGTCTAATCACTCACGCACTGCCGATTCCACATGCACATAATCATTTAGATCAACTTGATTATGCGCAGCCGAGCTGCCCTGCCACAGTAAATCTGTTTGGGGCGGTCAGCAAGTCAATAAAAAATGGATTGAGGGGCCCCCCGGGCCATTTTTTTTAAATCTTTTTGCATTTCCCGCAATTTCAATTTCTTTATAACCTTCAGTTCTAATGCAGCAGGTTCTATACATGGTACAGATTAGTGATGGGCTGAGCACCCCCCTGTTCGGTTCATCCCAGAACATCTTGAACAGGGAAGATGCGACTTATATGCACCTTATTGGCCATAAAAAGTGTATGGGGGTCCGGATACTGCCCTGGGGGACATATACCAATGCAAAAATAATTTTTTACAACGGTTGTTTTTCAGGAGCAGCGATTTTAATGAGGCTTAAAGTGAAACAAAAAAATGAAAAATTCCTTTAAATATCGTGCTTGGGGGGGTCCCCTTAATGTGCCTGTAAAGTAGCGCATCTGTACGATGTATGGAGCCTGCTGCAGCTATACTGACATTTCTAAAAGGAGAAAATGTAATTTAAGCGTACTCGCGGCTGTAATGTATTGTCGGCTCCCGGCAATACAGATGAAAAAAAACGAAAAAAAAAAAAAAACGGTATAGGATCCCCCCCCCCCCAAATCCATACCAAACCCTTATCTGAGCATGCAGCCTGGCTGGCCAGGATGGGGGGGGGGGGGCGGGACAAGCGAGCGCCCCCCCTCCTGAACCATACCAGGCCGCTTGCCTTCAATCATGGGGAGGGTGCTTTGGGATGCTCCCCCCCCATGTGAATGGATATCGGGTACATCTTACCCCTACCCATTCACCAAAAAAAAAAAAATACCAAAAAATAATGACAACAGCCAGTTTCTGACTAGTCCTTTATTTAAAAAAAAAAAATAGTGTCCCCCAATGAAAATCCATAGTCAATCATGTCGCCCGCTGAACCCAAAAAATAGAAAAAAAAAAAGATGCTCCCACCTTTTCAGACGCCTCCTGGCTAATGAGCCGCTTGAGCCATGACAGCTCTTTTATAGGAAAGGGGTGGGGACACCCAGTTACATTACCCGGTGGCACCGCCCCTTCTGACATCACGTAACATGGCACTGCACCCAATCTTTAACATTGGCGTGTATGGGAAACCTCGGTCAGCTTGGCATGGCACTGCACATGAACTATAAGTGACAGGGACACAAAACTTGGGGAGCACTGAGAGGGGACCCAGAACTACAACATATCCATACATGATAAAAGTGGGGTATAACCTGTACATTACACTTACTGCACTAATCTAACTCAACTCACTATCCACTAATTACCTGCCTGACCTCTATTATCACACACTATACACAACTGCCGTGTAAGCAGCAGCCTTATATAGTGTGGGGCGTGGACTTCGCTCCTGAGCCATGATTGGCTAAAGGCAGCTTGCCTTTGGCCCATCATGGCTCTGACAGGACACTGTACTGTAATTGGCCAAAGCATACAGGTCATGGGCATGCTTTGGCCAATCATCAGTAATTTATTTAAAGGACCAGCGCAGTGCATTATGGGGGGCTCATCAGCTGAGCTTCCCCCCGAGCGCCCCATTTGTTCCTGTGTTCAGTGAACATCAAGCCCATCCTTAGTACAGAGGGGCCACTTTACACTTCCCCACTGTCACTCTCATTTTAACCACTTCAGCCCCAGAAGGATTTGCCCTCTTTCTGACCAGGCCCTATTTTGCGATTCGGCACTGCGTTACTTTAACCACTTGCCGACTGCCGCACAACTATGTACTGCAGCGGTCAGCCCCTCCTGGGCAAAGTGACGTAGGGGTACTTCACTCGCCCATGAGCCTCTAGGCTCGTTCCCTGACATCCCCGCATGAGTCACCAGCAGCTCCGATGTCCGCCGGCCACTCGCGATCTCCCGCTAGAGAGGGAGAAAGGCAGGCGTTGATGTAAACAAAGCCGCCTGTCATTCTCCCTGGTATAACTGCAGAGATCATACGATCCTGCTATGTAGGATCGTATGTCTCTGTGGTTACATCACTAGTCACGCCCCCCACAGTTAGAATCACCCTCCTAGGGACACACTTAACCCACTGATCACTAATAAAGTTAACCCCCCCTTCACTGCCAGTGTCATTTTACAGTAACAGTGCATATGTATAGCACTGATTACTGCAGTAATGTCACTGGTAACCCCAAAAGTGTCAAAAATGTCAGTCAAGGGTCCGATCTGTCCGCCGCAATGTCGCAGTCCCGCTAAAATAAACGCAGATTACTAGTTAAAAAAAAACAATAAAAATTACATAAATCTTTCCCTTAGTTAGTAAACACAATAACTTTTGCACAAACCAATCAAAATACGCTTATTGCGATTTTTTTTTTTTACCAAAAATATGTAGCAGAAAACAAATTGGCCTAAAATGTTAAAATTTTGATTTTTACTTTTTTTTTCTGAGAATTTCATATAAAAAATGTGAAAAATATTGTTATTTTTTCAGAATTGTCGCTCTTTTTTTGTTTGTAGCGCAAAAAGTAAAAATTGCACAGGTGATCAAATACCACCAAAAGAAAGCTCTGTTTGTGGGGAAAAAAAAGGACATCAATTTCATTTGGGTACAGCGTCGCACGACCGCGCAATTGTCCGTTAAAGTCACGCAGTGCCGAATCACAAAATAGGGCCTGGTCTTTGAGCAGCCAAATCCTCCGGGGCTTAAGTGGTTAACGGACAATTGCGCGGTTGTGCAATGCTGTACCGAAATAAAATGGATGTCCTTTTTTCCCCACAAATAAAGATTTATTTTGGTGGTATTTGATCACCTGTGCAATTTTTATTTTTGCGCTATAAACAAAAAAAGAGCGATAATTTAGAAAAAAAAAAAAAACAGTATTTTTCACATTCTGCTATATAACATTCCCGATTTTTTGCAGGACTGCGACATTGCGGCGGACAGATCGGACCCCTAACTGACATTTCTGACACTTTTGGGGGTACCAGTGACATTTGCTGCAGTAATCAGTGCTATACATATGCACTACTGTCACTGTACTAATGACACTGGCAGGGAAGGGGTTAACACTGTTGGTGATCAAGGGGTTAAATGTGTGCCTCAAGTTTACTGACGTGTGCGTGTGTGTGTGTGTGTGGGGGCGGGGGGTTCTGTGACAGACACACTACTAGATTCACTGTTCTGAATCTGCTGATCTCTCCCTGTCTGTCACAGAGAAGATCCGGCTGCTTTGTTTACATAAGCAGATGGGTCTTCTTGCAGTTTCCCAGACGAGAGAAGGCAAACGCCGCCTCGCCTCCTCCGGCCCGAGGTCTACATCGCTGGACCCAGGAGAGCTGCACTGCCGCAGTAGGATTACTGTTGGCAGTCGGCAAGTGGTTAAAGTGTGAATGGTTTGGCCCCAGTATGAGTTTGGGCCAAACATTTGCCTGTTTTGCCATTCGCTGAACACCCGAATTTGCAGGGTGTTCATTGTGTGTTCACCCTAACACCCTGTAATACACTGAGCACTGCATAGTGCATTCTTCGCTCTGATTGGTCAAAGCTTTGGCCAATTGGCACAGTGTGAATTTGTTGTTAAGGAGCGGGCAGGGAAGCCACTGGCAGCGTTCTTATCAATCAATGAGCCATCAGCTATCAATGTGTCGGTAAAAAAATTTTAAGAAAGACGTTGTGGGGTCCCCCAGTCCATACCAGGTCCTTCAGGTCTTGCCACTGTGGCCACGCCAAAATTAAAAAACACAAAAAAAATCCACACCAGACCAGGAAAGGGGAGGGGACGAGTGAGCGCCCTCCTGGAGGGTGCTGTGGGGCATAACGGAACAAAACTTTGGACAAAATTTGAAACGTTTTCAAATAGATTTTAAATTAGAATAATTTTCCAATCTAATTTGAATTAAAATTTCCAAAGAGAATAAAATAGAATAGAAAATAAAAGATTGGAATAGAATAATAGACAGTGCTCTGGTATGCACAAACCAGAGAGGAGCCTCCTTGCTCTACAAGTAAGACAGCCGTGTAGACAAGGAGCTTGTGTCCTATGTAGCTGCGGTGAAAGCGATCCTCTGCTCCTGGCTCCCCCCTCACCTGCTTAGCCTGCACGCCCGCCTGCTAGCTCTCCGGCCGGACGCCATACCTTGGCAGCTGATATCTACTCGTCGGAGGACACAGTGGACGGTCTTCTCCCTTTTCCCCACACTGTAAGATCCCGGAGGCTCTTCTGTTCGCAGACGCACCAGCCGCATAGCTGCACTGTCCACTCCAGCTGAGGACACCGACCAGGAGCCGACATGGAGGGGTTATGACCTGACCCTGCACCCTCTGCAGGTCTCTTAGGAGGAACCCCGCTATGGTACGGTATGGAGAGAGACATAGCTTGGAGCTGAGAGCTGGAAGTTAAAAGAAAAACAATGGAGTGATAAAGACTCACATCCTGGAGCTCTGTGACCCTTAGTGGTGATTCAGCCCTCTACGGTCAGCGTTTTAGCCCCTTCTTTACATGCCCACCAGTGCTAAGCCTCTGGGGTCCCAGGCGATCACTCGGGGGGCCTGACATTTCTACTTATTTCCTCCGGCATCCTCCTTCACAGCCGAACCCCTTGGCCTCCAAGATGGCGCCGCCGCGCCTGTCCACGGCGGGATCCGCTGCATCTAAGAGGAACGGGAAAACTAGTTCCAGCCAGGCTGGGGTGCAGGATCCTTCTCCCGGGAGTCCATCATCCCCGATTCTCTCGCCGGAGCTGCCGCTTGTAAACCCCTTGGCGGTCTCTGCATCATCTTATCAGCCGCAGCAGCCCCCTGCATCTGAATGGAGAGATCCTTTACCTTATACCTACTAAGCAGGACTTCACGGAGATGGCGGCATCTATTGTAAATACCCTCTCTCAGGAGATTAACTCCCTCAAGCACCAAATAGATCAAGTAGATAGCAGGGTAGAGGCTGTGGCATCAGTACATTCCTCTCTGACCTCCAGGGTCTCTGCATTGGAAACCTCCCAGTCCTTATTCCACAAACATTTAATTACACTCCAGCTGCAGCAGGATGAAGGGGAGAACCGCAGCCACAAGAAATAATGTCCGCCTGCGGGGCCTTCCAGAGGCGACCCAGGGCCCTGACTTGAAGGCTATGGCTACTGCAATTTTCAACAGGCTTTTGGATCAGCCCTCCACGAAGGACATTGAATTAGACCGAGTACACAGGGTCCGGGCCCCCCCCCCAGCTCGGGGGCTGACCATCCATGCAACGTGCGGGCCAGGGTACATTTTTTCTCCCTCAAGGAAGAGATCACGAAGAAGGCCTGGGCCAGGGGCCCGCTGGATTTTGATGGGGCTACTATACGCCTGTTCCAGGATTTGTCCCGCCATACTCTACGGATGAGAGCCCTCCTGAAACCCCTCCTGGAGACCGTCCATACTGCTGGTGCCACTTACCATTGGGGTCACCCCTTCCATCTATTGGTCTTGAGAGGTGGGTCCACCTTTGCTCTGCGCTGGCCGGATCAACTGCCTGAGCTTTTTGCCTTTCTGGAAGCTCCCCCTGCCTCCGTCCCTGACTGGTTGGATGACCCCTGGCAACAACATTCACCGAGGCCTTCTTCATCAAGACCTTCGGGGGCACCACTCCAGGTCCGCCAGGCGCAGAGACTCGGCTGAGGCTCCTGCCTCTTCTGAATTGTAGGACTGTTGAACACTGACCCCTCTGCATTCTGCAGGTTACCTGGAGGGTCTCTGGCTCGTGTTGTTGCCCCCCTTCTACTCCCCTCTTGGGTTACCCCTGCCGTGCCACCCGCATGGAGTTGCTCCTCCCCCCCCCACCCATGCCCACCTGGTGGTCTGTTGGTCTCCTTGTATCCCCCCCCTCGCAGATGACGGAGCTGGCCATTTCGGCCTCTGTCGGGCACCCGGCGTCGGGCTATAAACTGACCTCGCTGAATGTGCGAGGCCTCTCTACCCCTGAGAAGCGCTCACGGCTGTTGCTCGATCTCTGGCGCAGCCGCTCCCATATTGCCTTTTTTCAGGAGACCTATTTTAAGATGGATTTAGTTCCCAGATTGCACACTAGGGATTTTCCGTGGGCGTATCATGCCCCTTCGCCCATCCCAAAGTCCAAGGGAGTGAGCATTGTTATTTCCAAAACTGTCCCCTGGACTTTTGAGGCCATGCGGGCAGATCCCCAGGGTAGATATTTGCTGGGGAAGGGCACCTTAGGCCATCGGGTAGTCACTCTAGTAAATGTCTAGCTTTTAACTCTGATTATTATGGACTTCCGTGAGGGTCACCTCATTGTGGGCGGGGACTTCAATTTTGCTCCTGAGCCCCTCATTGATACCTTGCGTGGATCATCCCACCTCTCCTATGCACGGCTGCATAGACTTAAAAGGGAACTCTCCATCCTCGACCTGGTCGATCCGTGGCGAATCATGCATCCAGGTGAGCGAGATTACACCTATTATTCTGCCACCCATAACATTTACTCTAGGATAGACCGTTTCCTGATTCCTCAGAGCGATCTCTCCCTGATTTCCTCCTCTCACATTGACTCCTTCTCTTTCTCGGACCACTCACCCATCCGTATTTCTATTGACTGGGACTCTGGGCCACCGAGACCGCCGACCTGGTGATTTAACGAATCTCTACTGCAACTCCCCGCGGCCCGCGCCAAAATTAATGCATCCCTGTCCACGTTCTAATAATATAGACCCTGCCTTATCCCCCTCGGTCATTTGGGAAGCCCATAAATGCATTATCCCGGGGGTTCTCATACGAATCGTCTCTCACCACAAACGGGAACAAGAGAGCGTGGTAGCTGCATTTCTATCGCGCATTACGACCCTGAGTTCGTCCCATAAGCAGTCCCTGGCGACGGAGCACTTGCTGCCTCTCACGAGAGCATGGGAAGAACTGAATAACTTATTGTTTCACAGAACGGTGCGGAGCCTGGCCTGGGCCAGGCGATACTATTATGAATTTTCCGATAAACCCGGGGTAATGTTGGCGCGGGCTCTGCGTGGTCCTCGGAAACGCACAGTGATCCCCCATATACAGTCCGCGGCTGGCCGCAAAGTTCACTCGTCAGCGGCTATCGCCGATGAATTCCGCACCTTTTTTCATTCTCTGTATAAACTTTCCCCTCCGGGTTCATCCTTGGGCCCCCCTGGCGGGCTCGACACGGCGGCTGTTTACATCCGGTCCTCGGTATGCCCTCTCTTACGGCGGAGCAGGCCTCCGCCTTGGAGGGGGAGATCTCTGAGGATGAATTAACTATGGCCCTATCTCAGTCCAAGCCCCACAAGGTGCCGGGCCCCGACGGCTTTACCTTGCCTTATTACCAGCAATTTATGTCGCGCCTGAGGACTCCTCTCTCCTATCCCACTACAATGCTATCGGAGGGGGGGGGTTCTATGCCCGTGGATTCTCTGCGGGCCTACATCACCCTCATCCATAAGGAGGGAAAAGACCCGTCATCCTGCGAGAGTTATCGTCCCATTTCCCTCCTTAATGAGGATCTCAAGCTATTTGCTAAGATTCTCGCTAACCGACTCATACCCCATATTCCCCAGCTGATACGTTACGATCAGGTTGACTTTGTACCATCTAGGGAGGCCAGGGACAATATGACCCAGGTGGTTGACCTAATTTATTGTTCCCACGCATCTCGTCGTCCGCTGGGATTTTATCGAGGCCACCCTGTCGCATATCGGCCTGGGGTCTTGGATGTTGACTTGCATCATGGCTCTCTACTCCGCACCTTCGGCAGCAGTGCGGGTCAATGAATGGAGATCTGATTTTTTCCCTATCAGCAATGGCACCCGCCAGGGTTGCCCACTGTCTCCTCTGATTTTTATTTTGGCTCTTGAACCTTTCCTCTGCACGCTGCGTGGGAACCCAGATGTCACTGGTCTTCAATTGGCGGACAGCCACCACAAAGTAGCCGCATACGCCGATGATTTGATCTTTTTTGTTTCAAATCCCATTACGTCCCTTCCGCAGATTTTGGATGCACTTCTTGTCTATGGGAATATTTCCCATTATAAAATAAATCTCTCTAAATCCGCTGTGCTCAATATCTCCTTACCCTCGGATACCTTGTGTTTTTTCTGGTCCTCCTTTACGTTCCAATGGGCTGATGGCTCCTTGGTATACCTCGGGGTGCGCATCACGGCTGACCCTAGTGACCTCTATTTGACTAATTTTCTTCGCTTTTTGGGGATTCTTCGCTCAGACATTCGCACCTGGCAGTCGCTTACAAGAATCTGGTTTGGCTGCTGTAATGCGCTAAAAATGAATGTGCTACCGCATTTACTCTATATTTTACAAGCTCTGCCAATAGCGGTGCCCCTTGCCTTTTTCATCCAGGTGCGGTCGCTATTCTGGTCCTTTGTGTGGGCTACCAAGTCCCCCTGGATCGGGCTGCGAATCCTCTCTCTTCCCAAGGCGAGGGGGGGGGGGGGGTGGGCCTGCCTCCTTTGTTATCATAGGGCTTCCCATCTTGTGCGGGTCCTGGACTGGCATTGTAATGCTTCAAATAAGCAATGGGTGGGTCTGGAAAACACGATCGCTGGCTGTCCTTTGCCCATGGCCCCATGGACACCCCTGCTAACGGCTGATCCACTCTATTCTCACCCGACGATCGGGCCACCCTGCGGGAATCTCGGAGGATACAACGTCATCCGATGGTCGCCCCCTCGACTTCTCCTATGACACCTCTTCTGGGCAATCCTGACTTCCCTCTGGGTTGCACGAGTGCCAGGGTGCTGGGCATGGCCCAGGCCGGGAGGGCCCGCCTTTTGGACGTTTGGGCACGGGGTTGCCCACCTACTCATGCGGAGATCGTGGCTTGGCCGGATCTGGATTTGGACCCCCTCAGTGCCTACCAGATTCAACACTTTCTTCTCAAACACTTTCAACAATTTAGGACATGTTGAAGTCTATTATAGTTTTTTTTTTTTTACCCCTCTTGTTTTCCTTTTTGGGCCTTGGATAGATTTCTTGGGCTGAAGCTAAACGTTTCAGCATATCCAGGGTCACACTTTTTGTAACATTTTTACCATCTGATAACTAGATTTAGGGTTCTCGCCTCGGTATTTGTTACGACTTAGGAGTTCATTTTTTTTTATACATAATACATTATAGCGACAGGAGATAATAACATTTGCATGGATAACAACTCATTAGGAACTGATGAGGAGGATTGGTCTTGGCCCCATCCGGACACAGATAGTTCCCAATGGGGGTGTTTGGACGTTCTAGGGGCATCGGCGACGTCGCCAGAATCCTCTATGCTCTGTGTGTTTATCGTTGTGCTATGTCTCGCCTGTATTGCTACCGTTGACAATGTTGAGCCAGACGCCAATGTAATAAGCACTATGCTGGCAGAAAATGGAAAATGTTCTATTTAATTGTTTGTATTTTATTTGCAATTCTTAAATAAAAACATGGTAAAAGAATAGAATAATAAAAACGATTATAACCATCTTCTGAAATTCAAATTTCAAATATAATAATTTTGAATTTTAATATAATAGAAAAGAATAAAACGCATCCGGAAAGTATTCACAGCGCTTCACTTTTTCCACATTTTTTTGTTATTTCCTTATTCCAAAATGGAATGAATTCATTATTTTCTTAAGCCTTTCCTAAGCACACAGCCAAGATAACAAAGGAGTGGCTACGGGTCAACTCTGTAAATGTCCTTGAGTGGCCCAGCCAGAGCCCAGACTTGAACCCGATTGGACATCTCTGGAGAGATCTGAAAATGGCTGAGCACCGACCCTCCCCCATCCAACCTGATGGAGCTTGAGAGGTCCTGCAAAGAAGAATGGGAGAAACTTCCCAAAAATAGGAGTGCCAAGCTTGTAGCATCATACTCAGAAATACTGGAGGCTGGAATTGGTGCCAAAGGAGCTTCACCAAAGTATTGGGCAAAGGGGGTGAATACTTATGTTCATGGGAGTTTTTCCTTTTTTATTTTTAATAAATTTGCAAACATTTCCAACAAACTTCTTTCACGTTGTCATTATGGGGGATGTTTGTAGAATTTTGAGAAAAATAGTTAATTAAATCCATTTTGGAATAAAGCTGTAACATAAAATGTGGAAAAAGTGAAGCGCTGTGAGAACTTTCCGGATGCGCTGTAGAATAGAAAAAGAATAGAAATTATAGAACCACCTTTCAAAATTCGAATTTGGGATAGAATAAATCCAAATTGGAATAGAAAAGAATAGAATAGAATCCTGCAGAAGTGAGACAATGACAGATGATATTTCTGGAGTAGGAGTTGTATTGGTTATGGGACGGCCTTTTATACAGAAGTGAGAACTGTCTGAGGTCTTTACCTTCAGAGGAATGTGTCGTGTTTTCTGTCTTTATTATGGTCAGGATGAAATGTTCCATTCAGAGAGAGGAGAAGACATGAGAAGAGGAGAGGTGATGGAAGATGGGTGAGGATGGAGGACACCCAGAGATAGAAGGAAACACTGAGAGATGGGAACAATCACAAGACGTCACATTTCCCCATCACTGCAGGATCACACATTTCTCTTACCGTAATTCCTGAATTTTACTCTCCGGGTTCATCAGAAAGGAAAGAGTATCAGACTTCCTTCCATATCCTGTAGAGGAGAACTCTTCTTCATCTCCCAGACAATCTTCACTGGAAATAGTACAACCCTCAAATCTAAAACCCAATAATGAGATAATAATTACCACCAATAATGGATGACCTCTGACACCAAGAATAACAATGACACACTGGGAAGGCCATAGAATCTATTGATGGGACATAATCAGACTTGTATAAAGTACTCAAAATTTCTACTTGAGTAAAAGTACAAGTGCTCGATCAAAAAATTACTTGAGTAGAAGTGGAAGTGCTCGCAGAAAAAGTTACTTAAGTAGAAGTACTAAAGTATTCAACATTTTTTTTACTTAAGTATTGCAAGTAGTTTTTTCAAAAAATTTGCTACTTAAGTACTAAAAGTAAACAGTAAAGTAAAAGTACCAGTAGTTTTGAAAAAAAAATTCTACTCAAGTACTGAAAGTAGAAGTACAAGTACTGTGTTATGTAGTTATTAAAGAAAGAAGTCAAAAGTTTGAACATCATATTGTTTTTATTATTTCAAATGATTTATTCAAATGATTAACCTGTGTTTGTTAGTAGTTTCTTGATGCACTTTAAGCGCTGTAGCACCATTTATTTGTTTGTTTCATATTTTCTTTTTATTGGAAAGATTTGGTATAGCAGCTTTTATTATACACAGCCTTTATTTTCCTATGCGCTGATTTACAAATGACATTATACACATTTTTTTGAGCTTTATGCAACCTGCCATCTACTGTTCTGGCAGTGGTAATTTTTTTTAAAGTAACGAGTAACTATGCAGCACAAAAAAAAAATACTTGAGTAGAAGTATCGAAATCATCGAAAAAATGTAGTGAAGTAAAAGTAGAAGTAGGAGAAAAAAATTCTACTCTAGGAAAGTACAGATACCGCATTTCGGTACTTAAGTACAGTACTTAAGTAGTTCTACTTCGTTACTATACATCTCTGGACATAATATCACAATACTGGGGGGGCTATGAAGTGAGATGTGAGGATTGCTGTCATCATTTCACCCCACTGATCATCTCACCCCCATACAGGTTTAGGGGAACCCTCTATATGTGTACTGACCAACCTATAATCCTTTCATGTTGGGGGTCTGTGCTGTATATTGGGAGATAGAAAAAGGGAGAAATGAAGAGGAACCTTCTGACTTGTGTCTGTACTGCCTCCAATATTGGAGGAAGATATTTCCAGGGAGAGAAGATTGGAGTTGTAGTGGAGGAAAGGATTTCCAGGGAGAGAAGATTGGAGTTGTAGTGGAGGAAAGGATTTCCAGGGAGAGAAGATTGGAGTTGTAGTGGAGGAAAGGATTTCCAGGGAGAGAAGATTGGAGTTGTAGTGGAGGAAAGGATTTCCAGGGAGAGAAGATTGGAGTTGTAGTGGAGGAAAGGATTTCCAGGGAGAGAAGATTGGAGTTGTAGTGTAGTGGAGGAAAGGATTTCCAGGGAGAGAAGATTGGAGTTGTAGTGGAGGAAAGGATTTCCAGGGAGAGAAGATTGGAGTTGTAGTGGAGGAAAGGATTTCCAGGGAGAGAAGATTGGAGTTGTAGTGGAGGAAAGGATTTCCAGGGAGAGAAGATTGGAGTTGTAGTGGAGGAAAGGATTTCCAGGGAGAGAAGATTGGAGTTGTAGTGGAGGAAAGGATTTCCAGGGAGAGAAGATTGGAGTTGTAGTGGAGGAAAGGATTTCCAGGGAGAGAAGATTGGAGTTGTAGTGGAGGAAAGGATTTCCAGGGAGAGAAGATTGGAGTTGTAGTGGAGGAAAGGATTTCCAGGGAGAGAAGATTGGAGTTGTAGTGGAGGAAAGGATTTCCAGGGAGAGAAGATTGGAGTTGTAGTGGAGGAAAGGATTTCCAGGGAGAGAAGATTGGAGTTGTAGTGGAGGAAAGGATTTCCAGGGAGAGAAGATTGGAGTTGTAGTGGAGGAAAGGATTTCCAGGGAGGAGGGAGGAAGATTGGAGTTGTAGTGGGAAAGGATTTCCAGGGAGAGAAGATTGGAGTTGTAGTGGAGGAAAGGATTTCCAGAGAGAGAAGATTGGAGTTGTAGTGGAGGAAAGGATTTCCAGGGAGAGAAGATTGGAGTTGTAGTGGAGGAAAGGATTTCCAGGGAGAGAAGATTGGAGTTGTAGTGGAGGAAAGGATTTCCAGGGAGAGAAGATTGGAGTTGTAGTGGAGGAAAGGATTTCCAGGGGGAGAAGATTGGAGTTGTAGTGGAGGAAAGGATTTCCAGGGAGAGAAGATTGGAGTTGTAGTGGAGGAAAGGATTTCCAGGGAGAGAAGATTGGAGTTGTAGTGGAGGAAAGGATTTCCAGGGGAGAAGATTGGAGTTGTAGTGGAGGAAAGGATTTCCAGGGAGAGAAGATTGGAGTTGTAGTGGAGGAAAGGATTTCCAGGGGAGAGAAGATTGGAGTTGTAGTGGAGGAAAGGATTTCCAGGGGAGAGAAGATTGGAGTTGTAGTGGAGGAAAGGATTTCCAGGGAGAGAAGATTGGAGTTGTAGTGGAGGAAAGGATTTCCAGGGGAGAGAAGATTGGAGTTGTAGTGGAGGAAAGGATTTCCAGGGGAGAGAAGATTGGAGTTGTAGTGGAGGAAAGGATTTCCAGGGAGAGAAGATTGGAGTTGTAGTGGAGGAAAGGATTTCCAGGGAGAGAAGATTGGAGTTGTAGTGGAGGAAAGGATTTCCAGGGGGAGAAGATTGGAGTTGTAGTGGAGGAAAGGATTTCCAGGGAGAGAAGATTGGAGTTGTAGTGGAGGAAAGGATTTCCAGGGAGAGAAGATTGGAGTTGTAGTGGAGGAAAGGATTTCCAGGGAGAGAAGATTGGAGTTGTAGTGGAGGAAAGGATTTCCAGGGGAGAGAAGATTGGAGTTGTAGTGGAGGAAAGGATTTCCAGGGGAGAAGATTGGAGTTGTAGTGGAGGAAAGGATTTCCAGGGAGAGAAGATTGGAGTTGTAGTGGAGGAAAGGATTTCCAGGGAGAGAAGATTGGAGTTGTAGTGGAGGAAAGGATTTCCAGGGGAGAAAGATTGGAGTTGTAGTGGAGGAAAGGATTTCCAGGGAGAGAAGATTGGAGTTGTAGGTGGAGGGAAAGGATTTCCAGGGGGAGAAGATTGGAGTTGTAGTGGAGGAAAGGATTTCCAGGGAGAGAAGATTGGAGTTGTAGTGGAGGAAAGGATTTCCAGGGAGAGAAGATTGGAGTTGTAGTGGAGGAAAGGATTTCCAGGGAGAGAAGATTGGAGTTGTAGTGGAGGAAAGGATTTCCAGGGAGAGAAGATTGGAGTTGTAGTGGAGGAAAGGATTTCCAGGGAGAGAAGATTGGAGTTGTAGTGGAGGAAAGGATTTCCAGGGAGAGAAGATTGGAGTTGTAGTGGAGGAAAGGATTTCCAGGGGAGAGAAGATTGGAGTTGTAGTGGAGGAAAGGATTTCCAGGGAGAGAAGATTGGAGTTGTAGTGGAGGAAAGGATTTCCAGGGAGAGAAGATTGGAGTTGTAGTGGAGGAAAGGATTTCCAGGGAGAGAAGATTGGAGTTGTAGTGGAGGAAAGGATTTCCAGGGAGAGAAGATTGGAGTTGTAGTGGAGGAAAGGATTTCCAGGGAGAGAAGATTGGAGTTGTAGTGGAGGAAAGGATTTCCAGGGAGAGAAGATTGGAGTTGTAGTGGAGGAAAGGGATTTCCAGGGGAGAGAAGATTGGAGTTGTAGTGGAGGAAAGGATTTCCAGGGAGAGAAGATTGGAGTTGTAGTGGAGGAAAGGATTTCCAGGGAGAGAAGATTGGAGTTGTAGTGGAGGAAAGGATTTCCAGGGAGAGAAGATTGGAGTTGTAGTGGAGGAAAGGATTTCCAGGGGAGAAGATTGGAGTTGTAGTGGAGGAAAGGATTTCCAGGGAGAGAAGATTGGAGTTGTAGTGGAGGAAAGGATTTCCAGGGAGAGAAGATTGGAGTTGTAGTGGAGGAAAGGATTTCCAGGGGAGAGAAGATTGGAGTTGTAGTGGAGGAAAGGATTTCCAGGGAGAGAAGATTGGAGTTGTAGTGGAGGAAAGGATTTTCCAGGGAGAGAAGATTGGAGTTGTAGTGGAGGAAAGGATTTCCAGGGAGAGAAGATTGGGAGTTGTAGTGGAGGAAAGGATTTCCAGGGAGAGAAGATTGGAGTTGTAGTGGAGGAAAGGATTTCCAGGGAGAGAAGATTGGAGTTGTAGTGGAGGAAAGGATTTCCAGGGAGAGAAGATTGGAGTTGTAGTGGAGGAAAGGATTTCCAGGGAGAGAAGATTGGAGTTGTAGTGGAGGAAAGGATTTCCAGGGGGAGAAGATTGGAGTTGTAGTGGAGGAAAGGATTTCCAGGGAGAGAAGATTGGAGTTGTAGTGGAGAAAGGATTTCCAGGGAGAGAAGATTGGAGTTGTAGTGGAGGAAAGGATTTCCAGGGAGAGAAGATTGGAGTTGTAGTGGAGGAAAGGATTTCCAGGGAGAGAAGATTGGAGTTGTAGTGGAGGAAAGGATTTCCAGGGGAGAAGATTGGAGTTGTAGTGGAGGAAAGGATTTCCAGGGAGAGAAGATTGGAGTTGTAGTGGAGGAAAGGATTTCCAGGGAGAGAAGATTGGAGTTGTAGTGGAGGAAAGGATTTCCAGGGAGAGAAGATTGGAGTTGTAGTGGAGGAAAGGATTTCCAGGGAGAGAAGATTGGAGTTGTAGTGGAGGAAAGGATTTCCAGGGAGAGAAGATTGGAGTTGTAGTGGAGGAAAGGATTTCCAGGGAGAGAAGATTGGAGTTGTAGTGGAGGAAAGGATTTCCAGGGGAGAAGATTGGAGTTGTAGTGGAGGAAAGGATTTCCAGGGAGAGAAGATTGGAGTTGTAGTGGAGGAAAGGATTTCCAGGGAGAGAAGATTGGAGTTGTAGTGGAGGAAAGGATTTCCAGGGAGAGAAGATTGGAGTTGTAGTGGAGGAAAGGATTTCCAGGGAGAGAAGATTGGAGTTGTAGTGGAGGAAAGGATTTCCAGGGAGAGAAGATTGGAGTTGTAGTGGAGGAAAGGATTTCCAGGGAGAGAAGATTGGAGTTGTAGTGGAGGAAAGGATTTCCAGGGAGAGAAGATTGGAGTTGTAGTGGAGGAAAGGATTTCCAGGGAGAGAAGATTGGAGTTGTAGTGGAGGGAAAGGATTTCCAGGGGGAGAAGATTGGAGTTGTAGTGGAGGAAAGGATTTCCAGGGAGAGAAGATTGGAGTTGTAGTGGAGGAAAGGATTTCCAGGGTGAGAAGATTGGGAGTTGTAGTGGAGGAAAGGATTTCCAGGGAGAGAAGATTGGAGTTGTAGTGGAGGAAAGGATTTCCAGGGAGAGAAGATTGGAGTTGTAGTGGAGGAAAGGATTTCCAGGGGGAGAAGATTGGAGTTGTAGTGGAGGAAAGGATTTCCAGGGAGAGAAGATTGGAGTTGTAGTGGAGGAAAGGATTTCCAGGGAGAGAAGATTGGAGTTGTAGTGGAGGAAAGGATTTCCAGGGAGAGAAGATTGGAGTTGTAGTGGAGGAAAGGATTTCCAGGGGAGAGAAGATTGGAGTTGTAGTGGAGGAAAGGATTTCAGGGGAGAGAAGATTGGAGTTGTAGTGGAGGAAAGGATTTCCAGGGAGAGAAGATTGGAGTTGTAGTGGAGGAAAGGATTTCCAGGGGGAGAAGATTGGAGTTGTAGTGGAGGAAAGGATTTCCAGGGAGAGAAGATTGGAGTTGTAGTGGAGGAAAGGATTTCCAGGGGAGAAGATTGGAGTTGTAGTGGAGGAAAGGATTTCCAGGGAGAGAAGATTGGAGTTGTAGTGGAGGAAAGGATTTCCAGGGAGAGAAGATTGGAGTTGTAGTGGAGGAAAGGATTTCCAGGGAGAGAAGATTGGAGTTGTAGTGGAGGAAAGGATTTCCAGGGAGAGAAGATTGGAGTTGTAGTGGAGGAAAGGATTTCCAGGGAGAGAAGATTGGAGTTGTAGTGGAGGAAAGGATTTCCAGGGGAGAAGATTGGAGTTGTAGTGGAGGAAAGGATTTCCAGGGAGAGAAGATTGGAGTTGTAGTGGAGGAAAGGATTTCCAGGGAGAGAAGATTGGAGTTGTAGTGGAGGAAAGGATTTCCAGGGGGAGAAGATTGGAGTTGTAGTGGAGGAAAGGATTTCCAGGGAGAGAAGATTGGAGTTGTAGTGGAGGAAAGGATTTCCAGGGAGAGAAGATTGGAGTTGTAGTGGAGGAAAGGATTTCCAGGGAGAGAAGATTGGAGTTGTAGTGGAGGAAAGGATTTCCAGGGAGAGAAGATTGGAGTTGTAGTGGAGGAAAGGATTTCCAGGGAGAGAAGATTGGAGTTGTAGTGGAGGAAAGGATTTCCAGGGAGAGAAGATTGGAGTTGTAGTGGAGGAAAGGATTTCCAGGGGAGAGAAGATTGGAGTTGTAGTGGAGGAAAGGATTTCCAGGGAGAGAAGATTGGAGTTGTAGTGGAGGAAAGGATTTCCAGGGAGAGAAGATTGGAGTTGTAGTGGAGGAAAGGATTTCCAGGGAGAGAAGATTGGAGTTGTAGTGGAGGAAAGGATTTCCAGGGAGAGAAGATTGGAGTTGTAGTGGAGGAAAAGGATTTCCAGGGAGAGAAGATTGGAGTTGTAGTGGAGGAAAGGATTTCCAGGGAGAGAAGATTGGAGTTGTAGTGGAGGAAAGGATTTCCAGGGGAGAAGATTGGAGTTGTAGTGGAGGAAAGGATTTCCAGGGAGAGAAGATTGGAGTTGTAGTGGAGGAAAGGATTTCCAGGGAGAGAAGATTGGAGTTGTAGTGGAGGAAAGGATTTTCCAGGGAGAGAAGATTGGAGTTGTAGTGGAGGAAAGGATTTCCAGGGAGAGAAGATTGGAGTTGTAGTGGAGGAAAGGATTTCCAGGGAGAGAAGATTGGAGTTGTAGTGGAGGAAAGGATTTCCAGGGAGAGAAGATTGGAGTTGTAGTGGAGGAAAGGATTTCCAGGGAGAGAAGATTGGAGTTGTAGTGGAGGAAAGGATTTTCCAGGAGAGAAGATTGGAGTTGTAGTGGAGGAAAGGATTTCCAGGGAGAGAAGATTGGAGTTGTAGTGGAGGAAAGGATTTCCAGGGAGAGAAGATTGGAGTTGTAGTGGAGGAAAGGAGTTTCCAGGGAGAGAAGATTGGAGTTGTAGTGGAGGAAAGGATTTCCAGGGGGAGAAGATTGGAGTTGTAGTGGAGGAAAGGATTTCCAGGGAGAGAAGATTGGAGTTGTAGTGGAGGAAAGGATTTCCAGGGAGAGAAGATTGGAGTTGTAGTGGAGGAAAGGATTTCCAGGGGGAGAAGATTGGAGTTGTAGTGGAGGAAAGGATTTCCAGGGAGAGAAGATTGGAGTTGTAGTGGAGGAAAGGATTTCCAGGGGAGAGAAGATTGGAGTTGTAGTGGAGGAAAGGATATCCAGGGAGAGAAGATTGGAGTTGTAGTGGAGGAAAGGATTTCCAGGGAGAGAAGATTGGAGTTGTAGTGGAGGAAAGGATTTCCAGGGGAGAAGATTGGAGTTGTAGTGGAGGAAAGGATTTCCAGGGAGAGAAGATTGGAGTTGTAGTGGAGGAAAGGATTTCCAGGGAGAGAAGATTGGAGTTGTAGTGGAGGAAAGGATTTCCAGGGAGAGAAGATTGGAGTTGTAGTGGAGGAAAGGATTTCCAGGGGGAGAAGATTGGAGTTGTAGTGGAGGAAAGGATTTCCAGGGAGAGAAGATTGGAGTTGTAGTGGAGGAAAGGATTTCCAGGGAGAGAAGATTGGAGTTGTAGTGGAGGAAAGGATTTCCAGGGAGAGAAGATTGGAGTTGTAGTGGAGGAAAGGATTTCCAGGGAGAGAAGATTGGAGTTGTAGTGGAGGAAAGGATTTCCAGGGGGAGAAGATTGGAGTTGTAGTGGAGGAAAGGATATCCAGGGAGAGAAGATTGGAGTTGTAGTGGAGGAAAGGATTTCCAGGGAGAGAAGATTGGAGTTGTAGTGGAGGAAAGGATTTCCAGGGAGAGAAGATTGGAGTTGTAGTGGAGGAAAGGATTTCCAGGGAGAGAAGATTGGAGTTGTAGTGGAGGAAAGGATTTCCAGGGAGAGAAGATTGGAGTTGTAGTGGAGGAAAAGGATTTCCAGGGAGAGAAGATTGGAGTTGTAGTGGAGGAAAGGATTTCCAGGGAGAGAAGATTGGAGTTGTAGTGGAGGAAAGGATTTCCAGGGGGGAGAAGATTGGAGTTGTAGTGGAGGAAAGGATTTCCAGGGAGAGAAGATTGGAGTTTGTAGTGGAGGAAAGGATTTTCCAGGGAGAGAAGATTGGAGTTGTAGTGGAGGAAAGGATTTCCAGGGAGAGAAGATTGGAGTTGTAGTGGAGGAAAGGATTTCCAGGGAGAGAAGATTGGAGTTGTAGTGGAGGAAAGGATTTCCAGGGGAGAGAAGATTGGAGTTGTAGTGGAGGAAAGGATTTCCAGGGGGGAGAAGATTGGAGTTTGTAGTGGAGGAAAGGATATCCAGGGAGAGAAGATTGGAGTTGTAGTGGAGGAAAGGATTTCCAGGGAGAGAAGATTGGAGTTGTAGTGGAGGAAAGGATTTCCAGGGAGAGAAGATTGGAGTTGTAGTGGAGGAAAGGATTTCCAGGGAGAGAAGATTGGAGTTGTAGTGGAGGAAAGGATTTCCAGGGAGAGAAGATTGGAGTTGTAGTGGAGGAAAGGATTTCCAGGGAGAGAAGATTGGAGTTGTAGTGGAGGAAAGGATTTCCAGGGGAGAAGATTGGAGTTGTAGTGGAGGAAAGGATTTTCCAGGGAGAGAAGATTGGAGTTGTAGTGGAGGAAAGGATTTCCAGGGAGAGAAGATTGGAGTTGTAGTGGAGGAAAGGATTTCCAGGGGGAGAAGATTGGAGTTTGTAGTGGAGGAAAGGATTTCCAGGGAGAGAAGATTGGAGTTGTAGTGGAGGAAAGGATTTCCAGGGGAGAAGATTGGAGTTGTAGTGGAGGAAAGGATTTCCAGGGAGAGAAGATTGGAGTTGTAGTGGAGGAAAGGAATTTCCAGGGAGAGAAGATTGGAGTTGTAGTGGAGGAAAGGATTTCCAGGGAGAGAAGATTGGAGTTGTAGTGGAGGAAAGGATTTCCAGGGAGAGAAGATTGGAGTTGTAGTGGAGGAAAGGATTTCCAGGGGAGAAGATTGGAGTTGTAGTGGAGGAAAGGATTTCCAGGGAGAGAAGATTGGAGTTGTAGTGGAGGAAAGGATTTCCAGGGAGAGAAGATTGGAGTTGTAGTGGAGGAAAGGATTTCCAGGGAGAGAAGATTGGAGTTGTAGTGGAGGAAAGGATTTCCAGGGGAGAGAAGATTGGAGTTGTAGTGGAGGAAAGGATTTCCAGGGAGAGAAGATTGGAGTTGTAGTGGAGGAAAGGATTTCCAGGGAGAGAAGATTGGAGTTGTAGTGGAGGAAAGGATTTCCAGGGAGAGAAGATTGGAGTTGTAGTGGAGGAAAGGATTTCCAGGGAGAGAAGATTGGAGTTGTAGTGGAGGAAAGGATTTCCAGGGAGAGAAGATTGGAGTTGTAGTGGAGGAAAGGATTTCCAGGGAGAGAAGATTGGAGTTGTAGTGGAGGAAAGGGATTTCCAGGGGGAGAGAAGATTGGAGTTGTAGTGGAGGAAAGGATTTCCAGGGAGAGAAGATTGGAGTTGTAGTGGAGGAAAGGATTTCCAGGGAGAGAAGATTGGAGTTGTAGTGGAGGAAAGGATTTCCAGGGAGAGAAGATTGGAGTTGTAGTGGAGGAAAGGATTTCCAGGGAGAGAAGATTGGAGTTGTAGTGGAGGAAAGGATTTCCAGGGGAGAGAAGATTGGAGTTGTAGTGGAGGAAAGGATTTCCAGGGAGAGAAGATTGGAGTTGTAGTGGAGGAAAGGATTTCCAGGAGAGAAGATTGGAGTTGTAGTGGAGGAAAGGATTTCCAGGGGGAGAAGATTGGAGTTGTAGTGGAGGAAAGGATATCCAGGGAGAGAAGATTGGGAGTTGTAGTGGAGGAAAGGATTTTCCAGGGAGAGAAGATTGGAGTTGTAGTGGAGGAAAGGATTTCCAGGGGAGAGAAGATTGGAGTTGTAGTGGAGGAAAGGATTTCCAGGGAGAGAAGATTGGAGTTGTAGTGGAGGAAAGGATTTCCAGGGGGAGAAGATTGGAGTTGTAGTGGAGGAAAGGATTTCCAGGGAGAGAAGATTGGAGTTGTAGTGGAGGAAAGGATTTCCAGGGAGAGAAGATTGGAGTTGTAGTGGAGGAAAGGATTTCCAGGGGGAGGAAGATTGGAGTTGTAGTGGAGGAAAGGATTTCCAGGGAGAGAAGATTGGAGTTGTAGTGGAGGAAAGGATTTCCAGGGGGAGAGAAGATTGGAGTTGTAGTGGAGGAAAGGATTTCCAGGGGAGAGAAGATTGGAGTTGTAGTGGAGGAAAGGATTTCCAGGGAGAGAAGATTGGAGTTGTAGTGGAGGAAAGGATTTCCAGGGAGAGAAGATTGGAGTTGTAGTGGAGGAAAGGATTTCCAGGGAGAGAAGATTGGAGTTGTAGTGGAGGAAAGGATTTCCAGGGAGAGAAGATTGGAGTTGTAGTGGAGGAAAGGATTTCCAGGGGGAGAAGATTGGAGTTGTAGTGGAGGAAAGGATTTCCAGGGAGAGAAGATTGGAGTTGTAGTGGAGGAAAGGATTTCCAGGGAGAGGAAGATTGGAGTTGTAGTGGAGGAAAGGATTTCCAGGGAGAGAAGATTGGAGTTGTAGTGGAGGAAAGGATTTCCAGGGAGAGAAGATTGGAGTTGTAGTGGAGGAAAGGATTTCCAGGAGAGAAGATTGGAGTTGTAGTGGAGGAAAGGATTTCCAGGGAGAGAAGATTGGAGTTGTAGTGGAGGAAAGGATTTCCAGGGAGAGAAGATTGGAGTTGTAGTGGAGGAAAGGATTTCCAGGGAGAGAAGATTGGAGTTTGTAGTGGAGGAAAGGATTTCCAGGGGGAGAAGATTGGAGTTGTAGTGGAGGAAAGGATTTCCAGGGAGAGAAGATTGGAGTTGTAGTGGAGGAAAGGATTTCCAGGGAGAGAAGATTGGAGTTGTAGTGGAGGAAAGGATTTCCAGGGAGAGAAGATTGGAGTTGTAGTGGAGGAAAGGATTTCCAGGGGGAGAAGATTGGAGTTGTAGTGGAGGAAAGGATTTCCAGGGAGAGAAGATTGGAGTTGTAGTGGAGGAAAGGATTTCCAGGGAGAGAAGATTGGAGTTGTAGTGGAGGAAAGGATTTCCAGGGGGAGAAGATTGGAGTTGTAGTGGAGGAAAGGATTTCCAGGGAGAGAAGATTGGAGTTGTAGTGGAGGAAAGGATTTCCAGGGGAGAGAAGATTGGAGTTGTAGTGGAGGAAAGGATTTCCAGGGAGAGAAGATTGGAGTTGTAGTGGAGGAAAGGATTTCCAGGGAGAGAAGATTGGAGTTGTAGTGGAGGAAAGGATTTCCAGGGAGAGAAGATTGGAGTTGTAGTGGAGGAAAGGATTTCCAGGGAGAGAAGATTGGAGTTGTAGTGGAGGAAAGGATTTCCAGGGAGAGAAGATTGGAGTTGTAGTGGAGGAAAGGATTTCCAGGGAGAGAAGATTGGAGTTGTAGTGGAGGAAAGGATTTCCAGGGAGAGAAGATTGGAGTTGTAGTGGAGGAAAGGATTTCCAGGGAGAGAAGATTGGAGTTGTAGTGGAGGAAAGGATTTCCAGGGGGAGAAGATTGGAGTTGTAGTGGAGGAAAGGATTTCCAGGGAGGAGAAGATTGGAGTTGTAGTGGAGGAAAGGATTTCCAGGGAGAGAAGATTGGAGTTGTAGTGGAGGAAAGGATTTCCAGGGAGAGAAGATTGGAGTTGTAGTGGAGGAAAGGATTTCCAGGGAGAGAAGATTGGAGTTGTAGTGGAGGAAAGGATTTCCAGGGAGAGAAGATTGGAGTTGTAGTGGAGGAAAGGATTTCCAGGGAGAGAAGATTGGAGTTGTAGTGGAGGAAAGGATTTCCAGGGAGAGAAGATTGGAGTTGTAGTGGAGGAAAGGATTTCCAGGGAGAGAAGATTGGAGTTGTAGTGGAGGAAAGGATTTCCAGGGAGAGAAGATTGGAGTTGTAGTGGAGGAAAGGATTTCCAGGGAGAGAAGATTGGAGTTGTAGTGGAGGAAAGGATTTCCAGGGGGAGAAGATTGGAGTTGTAGTGGAGGAAAGGATTTCCAGGGAGAGAAGATTGGAGTTGTAGTGGAGGAAAGGATTTCCAGGGAGAGAAGATTGGAGTTGTAGTGGAGGAAAGGATTTCCAGGGAGAGAAGATTGGAGTTGTAGTGGAGGAAAGGATTTCCAGGGAGAGAAGATTGGAGTTGTAGTGGAGGAAAGGATTTCCAGGGGGAGAAGATTGGAGTTGTAGTGGAGGAAAGGATTTCCAGGGAGAGAAGATTGGAGTTGTAGTGGAGGAAAGGATTTCCAGGGAGAGAAGATTGGAGTTGTAGTGGAGGAAAGGATTTCCAGGGAGAGAAGATTGGAGTTGTAGTGGAGGAAAGGATTTCCAGGGAGAGAAGATTGGAGTTGTAGTGGAGGAAAGGATTTCCAGGGAGAGAAGATTGGAGTTGTAGTGGAGGAAAGGATTTCCAGGGAGGGAAGATTGGAGTTGTAGTGGAGGAAAGGATTTCCAGGGGGAGAAGATTGGAGTTGTAGTGGAGGAAAGGATTTCCAGGGAGAGAAGATTGGAGTTGTAGTGGAGGAAAGGATTTCCAGGGAGAGAAGATTGGAGTTGTAGTGGAGGAAAGGATTTCCAGGGAGGGAAGATTGGAGTTGTAGTGGAGGAAAGGATTTCCAGGGAGAGAAGATTGGAGTTGTAGTGGAGGAAAGGATTTCCAGGGAGAGAAGATTGGAGTTGTAGTGGAGGAAAGGATATCCAGGGAGAGAAGATTGGAGTTGTAGTGGAGGAAAGGATTTCCAGGGAGAGAAGATTGGAGTTGTAG
The DNA here is from genome assembly GCF_965119305.1 of Pelophylax lessonae. Taxonomy (NCBI): domain Eukaryota; kingdom Metazoa; phylum Chordata; class Amphibia; order Anura; family Ranidae; genus Pelophylax; species Pelophylax lessonae. The sequence continues at coordinate 273,382,709 of NC_138776.1, forward strand.
TGGAGGAAAGGATTTCCAGGGAGAGAAGATTGGAGTTGTAGTGGAGGAAAGGATTTCCAGGGAGAGAAGATTGGAGTTGTAGTGGAGGAAAGGATTTCCAGGGGGAGAAGATTGGAGTTGTAGTGGAGGAAAGGATATCCAGGGAGAGAAGATTGGAGTTGTAGTGGAGGAAAGGATTTCCAGGGAGAGAAGATTGGAGTTGTAGTGGAGGAAAGGATTTCCAGGGAGAGAAGATTGGAGTTGTAGTGGAGGAAAGGATTTCCAGGGAGAGAAGATTGGAGTTGTAGTGGAGGAAAGGATTTCCAGGGGGAGAAGATTGGAGTTGTAGTGGAGGAAAGGATTTCCAGGGAGAGAAGATTGGAGTTGTAGTGGAGGAAAGGATTTCCAGGTGGAGGAATCTTAGAATCTCCCATTTCTTCCACTTTTCTAAGCAGAGGAATTGGAGGAACTCCGGGGATTCCAGGTTCCTCCAGAAGAAGAAATCTCCTTTTATTACCACTACGGCTGGAACTATTATGGTGGGGCCGTGAGAGGCCATGGACACAATGGAGGCCAGAGACGGATCTAGAAATGTGACAGCTGGATCTACGCCTTCTTGTAGAACCCCTCCCCCTTCCTTGTAGAACCCCTCCCTCTTCCTTGTAGAAGCCCCCCCTCTTTGTAGAACCCCTCCTCCTTCCTTGTAGAACCCCTCCCCCTTCCTTGTTGAACACCTCTCCTTCTTGTAGAACCCCTCCCCCTTCCTTTTAGAACCCCTCTCCTTCTTGTAGAACCCCTCCCCCTTCCTTGTTGAACCCCTCTTTTTCTTGTTGAACCCCTCTCCTTCTTCCTTGTAGAACCCCCCACTCTTACATTGTAGAACCCCTTCCCCTTCCTTGTAGAACCCCTACCTCTTCTTTATAGAATCATATCCCCTTCTTGTAGACCCCTCCCCATTCTTGTGGACCCCCTTCCTTGTAGAACCCCTCCAGTTTCCTTGTAGAACCCCTCCCTTTCTCCCTTTTGCTTGTAGAACCCCTCCCCCTTCCTTGTTGAACACCTCCCCTGTCCTTGTAGAACCCCTCCCCCTCATTGTAAAACCCCTCCCTTTTCCTTGTAGAACCCCTCCCCTTCCTTGTCATAGAAATAAATCTGTAAAGAATATACACCCCCCCCCCCCATACACACACACACACACGTCCCCCTCAGACACCCCTATTGTATAAGACATATTGAGGTTTCCACACCCCAGAAGGGAGGAACCATTTCCAGCCTCTTTTAGGGAGACTCCGGATTGATGAGCTGTATTCCCAATGTTGAAGGTTGTAGTTTCTCAGACTTCTTTTCTATGTAATGGGGAGTCTGAGGATCGGATTGTGGGACTAGAAATCATTTTAGGGTTCTACTTATATAAAATGTCCCCAATAATCCCCGTAATGTGTGTAATATGTGTGAGATGTCAGCTTCTATCTGTTGCCTCTCAGAGAGTGAATGGAACATTCAGTAACATTCCATCCTGAGAAGAAAGAGCCGTAAGGACATTCGACCACAGAAGGTAAAGAACATTCCACCAATAGAGAAAATATCCTCACAGTATAGGATAAGAACATCCAATCAGAAGAGGGAGACCTCCGCACTGTATACTAAGGGGGGATTTATAGAAAGGTCACAGCTATTCATCCTGTGATCCTCCATCTATATTCACTTTGTGTGAATGGGGGAAAACAAATGTTATTATGGGATTTTCTCTCCACTTCCAATGCTTTACATTCATAAGAAATAGAATGAATCAGGAAAATACCGCATTATGGCCACTAGATGGAGCTGATGAGAGGAAATACCAGACTGAGGGCCGGTTCACACCACACTTCTGTGACTCCGATGTGTTTCTGCAGACGCTCTTCTCATGCGTTCCGGTGCACGGTTTCCTCTGGGGGTTTTTGGCAACATTTCCTGAGTTTTGGTTGCTAGGAGATGGCACCCGCCAGCGTCCTAACAATGGTGACTCCTCCCTCCTGTCAGAAGGGATTCCCCGCTAACATCACAATGTAAACCAAAGAGCCGGCATTAAAAGGAATATTGTAGGGTCCCCCCTCCCCCCATACCAGGCCATTGAGCCTGCTATGGAATTTAGGGGAACCCCGTGGTTTGTGACCCCCAAAATCCATATCAGACCCTTTTATGAGCCTGAAGACTGACAGACCAGGAAAAGGGGGGACAAGCGAGCGCCCCCATTCTCCTGAATCATACCAGGCCACATGCCTTCAACATGGGGGGTGACCGTGTCATGAGGTGGGGTCACTAGGTGGCTCCACCCCTTTTTTTTACTTAGCGGCAGGGAAAGTGGTGCCGGTATTTGGGGGGCGGGGGAAAGGGGGTTCCATGCAGGTCGGTGGCTGCCATTAATGATGATGTAATTAGTTTGGAGGAAAGAATTTGTCAGAAACTGCATTTATGTTTTATTTACTTTTTTCATCAAAATGGGGACAAGATGCCCCCCCCCCCCGGCAAACTGCCCCCCCCCATGTGGAGGGAATGTGACTTGGTATGAATTGGGGTGGAGCTTGCTCGCCCCTCCCCCCTTTTCTGTCCTACCGGGCTCCATGTTCTAACAAGGGTCTGATATGGAGTGGGCGGAGCCTCGTGCTGCATTTATTTTTGTGCTGTCAGCGGGGAATCCCCTCTGACAGCAGGGATGACTCATCATTGTTAGGACACCGGCGGGTGCCGTCTCCTAGAAACCAACACAAATCACAGGCAAACATTTATTACACCGAGCGAGGAATCTCCACACACCAATCGAGGAATCTCCACACACTGAGCAAGGAATCTCCACACATCGAGCGAGGAATCTCCACACATCAAGCGAGGAATCTCCATACACTGAGCTAGGAATCTCCACACATCAAACGAGGAACCTCCATACACTGAGCCAGGAATCTCCATACACTAAGTCAGGATTCTCCACACATCAAACGAGGAATCTCCATACACTGAGCCAGGATTCTCCACACATCGAACGAGGAATCTCCATACACTGAGCCAGGAATCTCCACACAACGAGCGAGGAATCTCCACACATCGAGCGAAGATTAGAGATGGCCTTGCGGTCAGTTCGCGGCGAATTTTGCTTGTTCGCTACCAGCCAAATTTTCGGACACATGGCGTTGTTCGTGGCGGCCATATTTGTTTACATTGGGGAGAACTTTGACCCATGACACAGCTGTCAGGTGGAACGGGACAGCCAATTGAAACATTCCAGCACATGGACAGTCCCCCTACCCTATAAAGAGACCCGATCTGGCCATTTCACATTCCGTTTACTGCCAGTGTAGGGAGAGGTCTGCTGAGCTCATCAGGGAGAGTTTGCTAGACACATATAGTGCTGTGAAGATCCACAAAAGTCCTTTCCAGGGCTGGTATTTCAGTATAGGCCTCCTACAGTCTCTTTTCAGGTTAGGGAGAGGTATCCTGTGGTTGCTTTAGGGGCAGTTAGAGATCCGCTGCAGTCACACACAAATTGCTCTGTCAATGTCCACAAAAGTCATGTAAAGGGCTGCAAATTTCTTGGTATTGCTGTGCAGTGCACTAAAAAGTGTGGGGGGGGGGGGGGGGTAATCCACAGTATGATATACTTTGTAGAAAGCGTATTATAGTGGATTAGTACTATTATTGTGCACTGTTCAGCATTGTGACAGGTGTGGTGGTGAGACTGAGCGTTTCTGCAGCAATACTACACACAGTGACAAAAGCACTTATAATGTATTATAACTGGTGTGATAGACCAATTGCCCCCCCCCCCCAAATGCCACATATTGAAGTGGGGTGTTATCTGAGTAAACTTTTTCAAGTGTATTTGTGTCATGCAACAATATTGCCTCGTTTGCTGAGTGAAGTCTGGTACACACAGTGCCAAACTCACTGGCCAATTTTTTGAACTGGTGTGCTACACCAATGCCCCCCCCCCCCCCCCCAATGCCACATATTGAAGTGGGGTGTTAAAATTTAACAGTATACATTTCTAAGAGTGTATTTTAGTCCTGCAAAAATTTGGCCTCTTGCTGTGTAAACAGTGCTACACACAGTGACAACAGTTATTGGCCAATTATTTGTAGAACTGGTGTAATAAACCTGTGCCCCCCCCCCCCCAATGCCACATATTGAATTGAGGTGTTATTTAACAGTATATTTTTCTAAGATTGGATTTTAGCTCTGCAAACATTTGGCCTCTTTTGCTGTGTTAACTCTGCTACACACAGTGACAACAGTTACTGGCCAATTATTTGTAGAACTGGCGGACTGACGGACCGGCAGATAGGGAGGAGAGGCAGGCAGAACTTGCATTGCAGAAGAGGTAGAAAGCAGACTGCAAATGTATCAGGAGCGAGCCATCAACCATTTACCGTCACATCTGGCGCTCCCAGGACGCCGTCACATGGCTCCGCAGTGTGGGCTTTTTTTAATGTGTCCGTTGCTGACACCAGTGTTGCCATCTGCAGCCTTTGCAGTCAACGCATAAGTCACGGTAAGCCCAACACTCACCTAGGGACAACCGCCTTAAGAAGGCACCTGAAATCCCATCACCAAGCCCAGTGGGAGCAAAACTGTCAGAACCCACAAAGCCACACTCCAGGCTCTCACCGTCCAGCCTCTTCTCCTTCTCCTGTCTCCTCACAGTTGTCCAACACTCCACCTTCCATGATGCCATCGTCACGTTGTTCTGGAAAAGGCAGGCTTCTGTGGCCCAAATGTTGGAGCGTAAAAAAAGGTGTCAGTTCAACCCATGTGAGCTCATGTTTGTGGCCTAAACAGCCCGCCACCAACTTGTGTATACTGTGAACGCCTACTGTACCTCTAGCCATCATATACTACGTTCTTTACTGTCAGTTCAACCCATGTGAGATCATGTTTGCGGCCTAAACAGGCTGCCACCAACTTGTGTATACTGTGAACGCCTACTTTACCTCTAGCCATCATATACTACGTTCTTTGCTGTCAGTTCAAACCATGTGAGCTCATTTTTGGAGCCTATCTGTGTATACTTTTACAAGTGTATTTGTGTCCTGCAACAATATTGCCTCTTTTGCTGAGTGAAGTCTGATACACACAGTGCCAAACTCACTGGCCAATTTTTTGAACAACTGGTGTGATAGACCAGTGGCCCCCCAATAGCACATATTGAAGCGGGGTGTTATTTAACAGTATACTTTTCTTCTAAGATTGTATTTTAGTCTTGCAAAAATTTGGCATCTTTTGCTGTGTTAACTGTGCTACACACATTGACAACAGATACTGGCCAATTATTTGTAGAACTGGTGTAATAAACCTGTGGCCCCCCAATACCACAGATTGAAGCGGGGTGTTATCTACACAGACACATGGTCTAGCAAACACAGGCAGGGAAGGTATATCACTTTTACTGCCCACTGGGTGAACCTTCTGACGGCCGTTAAGCATGCAACCCGTGGCACCCGTGTAGATTTAGTTGTACCGCCACGGATTGCAAGCAGGCCTGCCTCTTCTTCTCCTCCTCCTCCATCCTCCCTCTCCTCTTCGGCTGACTCCTCCTCTTCCACTGCTACCGTCTCTTCTCCTGCGCCACCCAAGATCCCCAGAACCTATTCCACATGCCAGGTGAGACGTTGCCATGCTGTGCTGTGTCTGTTGTGCCTGGAAGTCAAGAGCCACACTGGTCCTGCACTCCTTTCAGTTTTGTGTTCACAGGCAGATCAGTGGCTGTCACCGCTGAATTTGTCAGTTGGTAAAGTGGTGTGTGACAACGGTGCCAATCTGCTGAGCGCGCTGAAACAGGGCAAAATAACACACGTGCCATTCATGGCACACGTCCTGAACTTGGTCGTGCAGCGATTCGTTGCCAAATACCCTGGGGTCCAGGACGTCTTGCGGCAGGCCAGGAAAATCTCGGGCCATTTCCAAAGATCTTACACAGCCATGGCTCACCTTGCTGAGATTCAGCGGCGACACAACCTGCCCCTCGGGCGTCTTATTTGTGACTGCCCGACGCGATGGAACTCAACGTTGTATATGCTTGATAGGCTGCTCCAGCAGAAACGTGCAGTTAATGACTACATGTACGAACTCTGCAGCAGGACAGGTTGTGGGGAGCTTGTTTTTTTTTCACCTCGCCAGTGGCTGCTCATGCGGGATGCATGCAGACTTCTGCGGCCATTCAATGAAATCACCAAACTGGTCAGTCAGGGCCAGGGCGCCATCAGTGACATCATACCTTATGCCTTCTTTCTGGAGCGTGCATTGCGTCGTGTCATTGATCAAGCCATCGGGGAGCAGGAGCAGGAAGATCAGGAAGTCGCAATGTTGTATGAATTCCCAGGGGGGGCTACTCCATATGAGACAAATCAACAGCAGGAGTCTGAAGAGGAGTCAGAGGAGGAGGATGGTGCCAGGGGGGGGATGAGGAGGAGCAAGAAGAGCATGCTTTAAACCTTTCTGGGATCCCTGGTGTTGTCTGTGGATGGGGGGAGGAGAACGAGGACGACATTATCCTGGATGATGAGCTGGAAGCAGGCCACTATACCGCTTCCAGTTTAGTGGGAATGGGGGCCTACATGCTCCAGTGTTTTTAAGGGGGACCCCCGTATAAAACGCATAAAGGCCAAGGACCAGTACTGGGTGGCAACGTACTTAGACCCCCGGTACAAACACAAAATGGCGGAAATGTTACCACAATCACAGAGGGCGGTCAGAATACAGCACTTCCAGGCCTTGCTGAGGGAAATGCTGCATTCTACTTTTCCGTGCGCTGGCAGAGGAATTTCCAGTCACAGAGAGACAGTTGCGGGTAGCAATCCAACAGCGCCTGCAAGAAGAGGGGGGTTTGAAGATGTCTTGGTCACTTCAGATATGAGATAATTCTTTCAGCCGAACCATCGACAGCTGTACTCCGGATCCAGCATCAGGGAACGCCTAGACCAGTAGACCGGGTTTCATCGAAATTCCTCCACCCACAACAATTCCTGGTCCTTGGCTTCGCTACATACAGTGGCATAAAAGGCATTTCATGTCCATTGAATGGCAAATTTTTAGGGCCTTTCAGGGCCGACAATTATTTTTTCTGTGAATGCCTAATGTACCTCTAGCCACCAAATACTAAGTTCTTTGCTGTCAGTTCAAACCATGTGAGCTCATTTTTGCAGCCTATACAGGCCGACACTGTGAATGCCTAATGTACCTTCAGCCACAGAATACTACGTTCTTAGCTGTCAGGTAAACCCATGTGGGCTAATTTTTGGGGCCTGGAATGGCCGACACTTACTTCTGTTATGACATTGTCCATGTGCTGGGACTATTTGTGCACACCAATGAGTGTTTTGTGGCTGCAAATATGACCTAAAGGTTTTTAAAGTTTGCCTCCTATTAAAGTCATTGGGGCTCGCCGCAAACTCGCGGTTCGCAGACTTTTGAGAAAATTCGCAGCTGACGTTCGCGAACCGCCCCGGCCGATGTTCGTCCATCACTAGCGAAGATTCTCCACACATTAAGAGAGGAATCTCCATACACCAAGCCAGGAATCTCCACACACAGAGCCAGGAATCTCCACAGACAGAGCCAGGGATCTCCACACATAGAGCCAGGAATCTCCACACACAGAGCCAGGAATCTCCACAGACAGAGCCAGGAATCTCCACACACAGAGCCAGGAATCTCCACACACAGAGCCAGGAATCTCCACACACAGAGCTAGGAATCTCCACACACAGAGCACAGGAATCTCCACACACAGAGCACAGGGATCTCCACACACCGAGCAAGGAATCTAAACACACACGAGCCAGGAATCTCCACACACGAGCGAGGAATCTCCATACACCAAGCAAGGAATCTCCACACATCAAGCGAGGAATCTCTACACACCGAACCAGGAATCTCCATACACCGACAAGGAATCTCCACACATCAAGCGAGGAATCTCTACACACTGAAAGAGGAATATCTACACACCAACTGAGGAATATCCATACACCAACTGAGGAATATCTGTACACCGAACTGCATGTGGTGCCACCCGACCCTGAACCCTTCACAGATCACTGAATCTCCTTACGAGCGAGGAATCTCCACACACCGGGCGAGGAATCTCCACACACCGAGCGAGGAATTTCCACACACCGAGCAAAGAATCTCCACAGAGCGTGGAATCTCCACACACACAGCGAGGAATCTCCACACACACAGCAAGGAATCTTCACACCAATCGAGGAATCTCCACACACCGAGTGAGGAATCTCCATACACGACCTAGGAATCTCTGTACACCGAACTGCATGCGGTGCCACCCCGACCCTGAACCCTTCACCGATCACTGAATCTCCAAACATCGAGCCAGGAATCTCCACATACCAAGCAAGGAAACTCAACACATAGAGCGAGGAATCTGCACACACATAGCGAGGAATCTCCACACACCGAGCGAGGAATCTCCATACACCAAGTACAGGAATCTCCACACACCGAGCGAGGAATCCCCACACAGAGCGAGGAATCTCCACACACCGAGCAAGCAATCTCCATACACCGAGCGAGGAATCTCCATACACCGAGCCAGAAATCTGCATACGAGCGAAGAATCCCCACAATCTAGCGAGGAATATTCACATATCGAGTGAGGAATCTCCACACACTGAGCGAGGAATCTCCATACACTGAGCGAGGAATCTCCATACACAGAGCGAGGAATCTCCATACACAGAGCGAGGAATCTCCACACCCCGAGCGAGGAATCTCCACACACCGAGTGAGGAATCTCCACACAACGAACAAGGATTCTCTATACAACGAGCGAGGAATCTCAATACACCGAGCGAGGAATCTCAATACACCGAGCGAGAAATCTCAATACACCGAGCGAGGAATCTCCATACAGCGAGCGAGGAACCTCCACAGACCGAGCTAAGAATCTCCATACACAAGCAAGGAATCTCCATACACCAAACGAGGAATCTCCATACACTGGATTGCATGTGTTACGATCCGGCCCTGAACCCTTCACAGATCACTAAATTTCCACATACAGAGCGAAGAATCTCCACAGACCAATCAAGGAATCTCCACACACCGAGCGAGGAATCTGCATACACTGAACTGCATGTGGTGCGATCCGACCCTGAACCCTTCACAGATCACCAAATCTCCTTACACCGAGTGAGGAATCTCCATACACCAAGCGAGGAATCTCCACACACCAAGCCAGAAATCTGCATACAAACGAGAGAGGAATCTCCACACACAAAGCGAGTAATCGCCACACACCGATCGAGGAATCTCCATACGCCGAGCGAGGAATCTCCATATATAGAGTGGAGGAATCTCCATACACAGAGTGGAGGAATCTCCATACACTGAGCGAGGAATCTCCATATGCAACACACTTCTGTCTCTGCAACATTGTATCCATTCTGTATAAAACTTCCCTCTGCAGGATCTGATCATTCCATAGGGGAATCTCCATACACTGAGTGAGGAATCTCCATACACTGAGTGGAGGAATCTCCATACACTGAGCAGAGGAATCTCCATACACTGAGCTAAGGAATCTCCATACACTGAGTGGAGGAATCTCCATACACTGAGCTAAGGAATCTCCATACACTGAGTGGAGGAATCTCCATACACTGAGAGGAGTAATCTCCATACACTGAGTGAGTAATCTCCATACACTGAGTGGAGGAATCTCCATACACTGAGTGGAGTAATCTCCATACACTGAGCAGAGGAATCTCCATACACTGAGTGGAGGAATCTCACATTATTCCCTCCAATCTTCTTAGGGAGATTCTCTTAGGATGGAATGTTGGGGAATGTTACATTCACCCTGTGAGAGGCCACAGATAGAAGCTGACATCTCACATTCTGGTGAAATTATAAAACATTCACACAATTCTTTATAAATAGAACCCAACATAAAATACAAAGAGCTTCGTTTTATTCCCCGGATCTCTGCTATAAGGAAATGTGAAGTTCTGGGGGGATTTAGTAGATGTTGGTGAGATGTTCTCCTGGGTGTGATAAATGGTAGAATTGGGGGTCAGTGATTGGTTCTTACCATGGAAATCATGTGATTGTAGGAGGTGATATGGGGGGGAGGGGCACCATTTAGGGACTGAGGAAAGCCGGAGTTCCCAGGACTTCTAACAAGAAGAACATGTCTGATAACCCCGTTATACTCTATGCAGGCTCCTGACCATTCTCTCCCCGTTATACTCTATGCAGGTTCCTGACCATTCTCTCCCCGTTATACTCTATGCAGGTTCCTGACCATTCTCTCCCCGTTATACTCTATGCAGGTTCCTGACCATTCTCTCCCCGTTATACTCTATGCAGGTTCCTGACCATTCTCTCCTCGTTATACTCTATGCAGGTTCCTGACCGTTCTCTCCCCGTTATACTCTATGCAGGTTCCTGACCATCCTCTCCTCATTATACTCTATGCAGGTTCCTGACCGTTCTCTCCCCGTTATACTCTATGCAGGTTCCTGACCATTCTCTCCTCATTATACTCTATGCAGGTTCCTGACCATTCTCTCCTCGTTATACTCTATGCAGGTTCCTGACCATCCTCTCCTCATTATACTCTATGCAGGTTCCTGACCATTCTCTCCCCGTTATACTCTATGCAGGTTCCTGACCATTCTCTCCTCGTTATACTCTATGCAGGTTCCTGACCATTCTCTCCCCGTTATACTCTATGCAGGTTCCTGACCGTTCTCTCCCCGTTATACTCTATGCAGGTTCCTGACCATCCTCTCCTCATTATACTCTATGCAGGTTCCTGACCATTCTCTCCCCGTTATACTCTATGCAGGTTCCTGACCATTCTCTCCTCGTTATACTCTATGCAGGTTCCTGACCATTCTCTCCCCGTTATACTCTATGCAGGTTCCTGACCATTCTCTCCCCATTATACTCTATGCAGGTTCCTGACCGTTCTCTCCCCGTTATACTCTATGCAGGTTCCTGACCATTCTCTCCTCATTATACTCTATGCAGGTTCCTGACCATTCTCTCCTCGTTATACTCTATGCAGGTTCCTGACCATCCTCTCCTCATTATACTCTATGCAGGTTCCTGACCTTCCTCTCCCTGTTATACTCTATGCAGGTTCCTGACCTTCCTCTCCCCGTTATACTCTATGCAGGTTCCTGACCTTCCTCTCCCTGTTATACTCTATGCAGGTTCCTGACCATTCTCTCCCCGTTATACTCTATGCAGGTTCCTGACCTTCCTCTCCCCGTTATACTCTATGCAGGTTCCTGACCATTCTCTCCCCGTTATACTCTATGCAGGTTCCTGACCATTCTCTCCCTGTTATACTCTATGCAGGTTCCTGACCATTCTCTCCCTGTTATACTCTATGCAGGTTCCTGACCATCTTCTCCCCGTTATACTCTATGCAGGTTCCTGACCTTCCTCTCCCTGTTATACTCTATGCAGGTTCCTGACCATTCTCTCCCCGTTATACTCTATGCAGGTTCCTGACCTTCCTCTCCCTGTTATACTCTATGCAGGTTCCTGACCATTCTCTCCCTGTTATACTCTATGCAGGTTCCTGACCATTCTCTCCCTGTTATACTCTATGCAGGTTCCTGACCATCTTCTCCCCGTTATACTCTATGCAGGTTCCTGACCTTCCTCTCCCTGTTATACTCTATGCAGGTTCCTGACCATTCTCTCCCCGTTATACTCTATGCAGGTTCCTGACCATTCTCTCCCTGTTATACTCTATGCAGGTTCCTGACCATTCTCTCCCTGTTATACTCTATGCAGGTTCCTGACCATCTTCTCCCCGTTATACTCTATGCAGGTTCCTGACCTTCCTCTCCCTGTTATACTCTATGCAGGTTCCTGACCATTCTCTCCCCGTTATACTCTATGCAGGTTCCTGACCTTCCTCTCCCTGTTATACTCTATGCAGGTTCCTGACCATTCTCTCCCCGTTATACTCTATGCATGTTCCTGACCATTCTCTCCCCGTTATACTCTATGCAGGTTCCTGACCGTTCTCTCCCAGTTATACTCTATGCAGGTTCCTGACCGTTCTCTCCCCGTTATACTCTATGCAGGTTCCTGACCATTCTCTCCCCGTTATACTCTATGCAGGTTCCTGACCATTCTCTCCCCGTTATACTCTATGCAGGTTCCTGACCATCCTCTCCCCGTTATACTCTATGCAGGTTCCTGACCATTCTCTCCCCGTTATACTCTATGCAGGTTCCTGACCATTCTTTTTTTTTTTACTTTATTTTTATTTGCATATAAAATTTCAATATATAACAGTATTCCACCAATTTGATTTAGATTCACAAAATACATAATAAAATTATGCAGAAGGGAAAAAAAAAGAAAAAAGGAAATACAGTAATTCATACATTAAATATCATACATTTTTCCCTTCCCACCCTCCCCCCCCCTCCCAGGATTCCTCCCCTTCTTGCCAGCAGTTTCCATTCTACAGTGCCACCCCATGGTAGATATGCTTAACTATTTAATTCAATATATTTAGATGATTTTTTAAATTCTATCCATTTCCCCCATTTTCTTTTCATATTTCTTGGGATCTCCTCTTGAGTATTACATACATATTCCATATTAAAGTTGTTATTTATCTTTTTACACCATTCCTTTATTTTCGGGCTCTCCTTTTCTCTCCACTTTTTTGGTATGGTTCCTTTTGCTATATTCAGCATGGTTGGGACCAGAGTCATATTATATTTTTTTAAAGGTATTGTTGTTTTATGAAATAGGCAGGCCCATGGATCGTCCGGCACTTTTATTTCGGTGATTTCTTCAATCAGTTGTCTTACCTCTAACCAGAAATCTTTTATCTTGGGACAATCCCAAAATAAATGATATATTGTACCTATGTTGCCACAATCCCGCCAGCATTTGTCTGTCTTGCCTGGTTGGTATTTATTTATTACTTCTGGGGTGATATACCACCTAAATAGACATTTATAGTTTAGTTCTGTGGTACTTACGTCTATGGCTGTGGATCCGACCATCCCCAGTACAGTCCCAAGTTCCTGTCCTTGCAAATGTGTCCCTATTTCTTTCTCCCATTTTACTATATATGGAGGTTTCTCCATACTGTGCCATTCCGTCAGCATTTTGTAAATCTGAGACACTCCATGCCTTTGCATGGAAGAGTAGCTCAATTTCTCGATAATGTTAAGATTTTTTTCAGACCTAATCGGCTGTGGTAATGAGCTGACAAAATGTTTCAGCTGGAGATATCTCCAATCGTCTATTTTTATATTATTATTTTCTTGTTTTAATTTCTGAAGTGTTTTTATGTGACCTTTGTGTAAGATATCTTTTAATTGAGTGTTCCCTATCCAATTTCCACCCTGTTCTTCTTCCCCGGGTGGGAAGTATTTAGTGCCATTTAATGCTATCATTGGTGAATTGTATTCCCATTTCAGTTGTTTGTTTATCCCATCCCATATTTTATAAACTACCTTTGTCAGTTCATGTGCTCCCTGTGTTTCCCTATATTTTGGTGGGATCCATATTGTTTTGTGTAACTGATTATTATTTTGTGTACATTCTATCTCTACCCATCTTTTTTCCCTCCTTTCTGTTTTCGTCCAATCCACCATTCGTGTAATAATTACCGCCTTATAATACCTTTCTATATCTGGAGTAGCTAATCCTCCTTGTGTTTTGCTTCTTGTAAGGATCTTGTACTGTACTCTGGGTTTTTTCCACTGCCATATATACTTTGTCAGTAAGGTTCTGATTACCCTAAAAAAAGTTGCGGGGATGTTTATTGGCAACAGAGAGAAGGTGTATAAGATTTTTGGCAAGATAAACATCTTAACAACATTGTTTCTTCCGATCCATGAGATTTGACCATTTGATTTCTTTCTTATTTCTGTTTTTATTTCGTTCAATAACGGTATATAATTAGCTTGGTATAATTTTTCAGTTTGAGGTGTTAAGTATATCCCTAAGTATTTTAATTTTTCTTTTGTCCACGTATATGGGAAGTATGTTTTTATATTTTGTTCTTCCTGAGTATTTAACCCTATATTCAAAATTTCTGATTTTATTGGATTTATTTTAAAGTTTGACAACTTTCCATAATCTTTTAACTCCTTTTGAATGTTTGGGAGGGTAATCCTTGGATTTGTGACGATGAATAACAAGTCGTCAGCGTATGCTGCGACTTTGTGTTCATCTTGGTTTACCATCACTCCTTTTATGTCTACATTTTGTCTAATTTTTGCCAGTAATGGTTCCAGGGTTAACACGAATAATAGGGGTGACAGGGGACATCCCTGTCTCGTCCCATTACTCATTCCAAATTTCTCTGATAGACTTCCGTTTATTTTGATTTTTGCCGTGGGGTTGTTATATAATGCCTCTATCCATTGCCTCATTCTTAACCCAATCCCTAAATTTTTTATGGTTTCTTTCATGAAGTCCCAGTCCACCCTATCAAAAGCCTTTTCGGCGTCAATTGATAATAGGATGGAGGGGGTCTCATGTTTTTTTGTTTTCTGTAGGAGAAGCAGGGTGCGTATCACATTACCCTTCCCTTCTCTACCTGGAACGAATCCGGTCTGGTCCGGATGGATCCACGTTTTTTGTAATTCTTTTAATCTCGTTGCCAAGATTTTCGCAAATAATTTTGTGTCTGCGTTTAACAACGCAATTGGCCTATAACTAGAGCAAAGGGTTTGATCTTTCCCTTCTTTCGGTATGACCGTTATATATGCCATTAGAGATTCTTCTCTTAGTTCTTCCTTCCCTATTTTATTCAGGTATTCTTGCATTTTTGGTATTAATATTTCTTTAAATCTTTTGTAATACTTTATTGTGTATCCATCCGGACCCGGACTCCTTCCATTTTGAGTGGTTTTTAATGCTTCTCTTATTTCATTTTCAGTAATTGGAGCCTCGAGAAGTTCCAATTTATCTTCTGGGATTTTGGGCAGGTTTGCTTCCTCAATATATTTTTGGATATTTTTTATTCTTTCCTGTCTTATTTTTGAGGTTTCTTCCTTCCGGACGTTGTATAAAGCACTATAAAAGGCATGAAACGCTTTAGCTATTCCTGTGGTTGAATTAACTGTTTCGTTTTTACTGTTTTTAATTTTTTCTATGTAATTTTTTGATTTTTTCTTCCTCAGTAATCTTGCTAGAGATTTCCCTGGTTTATTTCCAAATTTGTATCTGTATCTGGCTATCTTATTGAAATGATTTCTAGATTCTTCTTCCAATAGATCTTTTAATTCATCTCTTTTAATTATAAGGTTTTTCTCTATTTCTTTTTTAAATTCTTTTTTATGTTTTTGTTCTAGATCATATATTTCTCTTATGAGTGTATTGATTTGATTGGACCTCTCTTTCTTTTTTCTTGATGCACTAGATATTAATATTCCTCGGATATACGCTTTGTGTGCTTCCCAGAGTATAGCGGATGATATTTCTGGCGTGTCATTCTTTTGAAAATATAACTCTAGTTCTTTTTCTAGTCTATTTCCTATTTCTTCCTCTAGAATTAGTTCTTCGTTTAACCTCCATGTTCCCATACTTTTGTGGTGGGTCGGTGTCTTAATTGTTAAGGTTAGGGGAGCGTGGTCTGACAATGTGGTTGTACCTATTTCTGTAGTTTCTATAAATTCCAATAGGCGGTGATCAATAAAAAAGTAATCCAGTCTTGAGTACATCGAGTGTATTGAGGAATAGTAAGTATAATCTCTTTTTTTTGGATGTTGAACCCTCCATGCATCTACTAATTGACTCTGGTGTAGCTTTACCCTTATTTTCCTTAGTTTTTTTTCTCCCAGCATCCTTACACCCGATGTACTGTCGACGCTTGGGTCTATACAAAAATTTATATCCCCTGCCATTATCAAATAGCCTTTTTTAAAGCTCTCTAGGTCATACAGGATTCTCCCCAGATATTCACTTGGTTTTTTGTTTGGGTTATAGATATTGGCTAATGTCAGCTCCATCCCCCTTATTTGTCCCTTAAGAAAAATGTATCGACCATTCGGATCTGTTTTCATTTCATCTAGGGAGAATTCTATATTTCTAGCTATTCCTATTGCTACTCCTCTTGCACGCTCTATTGGTGAGTCCCCGTAATACCATTTAGGAAAGTGTTTAGAAAAAAGTTTTATATTCGAGTGGAGAGAGATGTGCGTTTCCTGCAAAAAAGCGATATTTGCTGCTTCTCTCCTCAACTCTTCCAATATTTTATACCTTTTTATATGGGAATTTAATCCTCTTACATTGTATGTTATTATTTTTAGTTGTTCATCATTCATTTTTATTTTTTCTGTTCGGTCCAGCTCCTCCTCGAACACGGAGGCGCCGGATCGATTTAAATTCTGCTGACAGCATACTACCAATGTTGTTGGTCTGACAAACTTTTAAAATTTCTTTTCCTTTTAGGCAATGGAGAGTTTCCCTGTCCCTTCCCTTCCTCCCATCTCTCTCCCTCTCCCCCCCCCCTCCCCCCCACCTCCGTCCCTCTCCGTCTCGTATTGATATTCTTTTGATCAGCTTTTGATCTTAGGGTATTTAGTTGTTTCTTTGGGTCCTTCTCCCTGATACCCATTTCCTTTGGGGTGATGCTCTAATGGATTAGCACGATATATCTCCTACCTCAATTGGAAGGACATTCCGGCTTTGGGGGGGCTATCCTACTTCCTTTGTATAGCTTACCTCCCTTCCCCTCCCTCCCCCTCCCTCCTTCCCCCCTCCCCGACCCCCCCTCCCTTCAGTCCCCCCACACAGTTCACATCGATATGAGGGTAGGAGAGAGCCCCTCAGCGTATGGCAGGAGAGAAGAGGAAGAAAAAAAAAAAAAAAAAAAAAAAGGGTTCTCTCCCGGTTTGCATTATTTAGACAGTATTTCCACGTATTTTATCTTTTGTTTTTCCTAGCTAATGTCCATTGTTGTTCTTCCGTTTGTGAGTTTCTTCCTGGTTCATCTTCCTTGTCACCTTCATACCATCCAGGCAGGTTTGGCTCCTGTATATCAAGTTTTTTGCAAAATTCTTGAGTTTCCTCTGGAAAAGTGAGTTTTGCTGATCGTCCATCTCTTTTTCCTATTAAACTAGCTGGGAAACCCCAGTTATATCTGATTCCTTGTTTTTGCATCTCTTCTGTCAAGGGCTTTAAAATTCTTCTCCTCCTCAATGTTTCCGGTGTCAAATCTGTAAATATCTGTATCTTGTCATTTTCTGTATTTACTGCATTTAGTAATGATTTATTCTTCTTTAGGTTTTCCCATATTTGTGCTTTATCTGTATAGTTTTGAAACCTGATTATCACATCTCTAGGTGATTCTGCTGGGATTCCTGTCGGTTTTCTTATGCGATGGGCTCTTTCAATCAGTAATTGGTCTTCTTCCCCTCTACCTAATACTGGGTTTAAGATTTTTTGAAGTTTATCTCCTAAATTTTCTTCCTGTGCTGTATCCCTTAATCCTCGGATCCTCAAATTTTTTCGTCTTGCTCTGTTCTCTTGATCCTCTAGTTTATAAGCTAGGTCTCTGGCTTTTTTCTTGGTCTCATTTATTTCTTTTCTCATTCCCTGTATTATTTTTGTTTGGTCCTCTTGTTTTTTCTCTAGTTCTTCTACCCGTCCCAGGGCGTGTCCCAGATCCATCTGGACACGGCCTAGGTCGGTCTGAATTTTAATCAATTCGATTTTTAATGATTTTTCCAATCCTGCGAACATTTCTCGCATTTCACCTTTTGTGGGGGCGTGTTCTTTTGTTTCTCCCTGCTCTTCCTCTTCTTCCTCATCATTTTCAGTCCTTAGGCTTAAGTCTGAGTTAGCTGAACTGATTGGTGATTTAGCTACTTCCGCTTTTTGACTTTTCTCCGCTTTCTTCTTGTCTGTTCCTTGTTGTTTTTCCTGAGATGTTTTTCCTGAGACGTTTTCTTGTGTCATAAATTTCCTTATTGTATTAGGGCTTGAGGTCACCCTTGGTGATTTTGCAATAGCTCCTCCTCTTGTGGATTTACCCCTCATGATGTAGAGAGTTGTTCCGAGGTTCCTTTATAAAGTCTCACAACTCCATATGTTGGTACTCAGAAATTAGGTATACCGTGTTGATATTCAGTATAAAATTTGTTTGCATTCAAGCCGGAGGGAGACACAGAAAGGCCGAGTAACCTCTATTTTGACTCCGTATTAACAGGCAGCTATAAAGGATAGAAGTATGAGGCACTTCCAGCCTTCCACCTCTCTACTCAGGTCCTTATACAAGCTGGGGTGAATCTCATCCTTAAATGTTAAAAAATGAAAAAAAGCAAAAGAGCAAGAAAGAAACTCATGCTGTATGGGATAACAGAATGCTTGGGCAATGCCAGTTATTATTTCACAGAGAAAGTGTTAATTGTTTTATATAGCCCCGAGGTCTTTGTTTATACCTGTGTTCTTCTTATGAGTCTCTGTGTAGATCCTTCATTCCTTCACCTACTAAATTGGTATACATACATATGTACCTACATATGATGGTCCGGCTGCCGAGGTACAATGTAATATAGACATGTGCTGATTTAAGGTAAGGTATGGAGAAACTGTTGCAGCTGCTAATCCAATAAAAGACGCTTATGTGAAGTTACTGGTTTAAACAAGGAGCAGCTAGATCAGTCTCAGGTGTGCTGACTTTATGTTTTACCATACTGTTTTGTTGTATATTATCTCTAGGAAGTCTATTATAAGTCCTTCTAATAAACAGTAGGGTAACAGTAGAGATGATATAGAAAGAGGGTTTACTCCTCTGTAACTCACGGTTTTGTAGACTGTCCTCTTTTAAAATTTCTTTCTGTTCATCTGTAGGCTGTTTGCTCTCCTGTCTCCTCAGCTTCCCAGCCCTCAGGCATCAGGGCATCGGCATCTCCTAATAGATTATGCGGGATAGGGTGAGACGGTGCAAAAATGGTGAGGAGTGTTTCTCTCCTTTTCAGCTACCCTGTTGACTTCACGTCACTCACAGGACTCAGGTGGACCGGGCAGCTCTCTTGAGGTCCGCTCCCTCGGGATCCGCTTCTTACCGTCCACGTCCGGCTTCCCGCGCTGGCGGCTAGCATAGAGGTCTCACCTATCGCCGCTGTGGCTGCCCACCTGCGTCGCCGTGCAGGAGACAGGGCTCGCCAGCGTCGGCGTCAGTGTGCTGCAAGGCGAGCGGAACTCCTCCAGGTATTGGTGCTGCACGGAGCGTGGTATCAAACCATGGAGGGAGACGTCAGGCAGGGGGGGGGGTCAACGAGGTTCACCGCTCACAGTGCCCGCGCTCATCCCCGGGAACTTAGGCGTCTAGAGTCTGGCCGAGGGTGGGTCGGGAGCGGTCGGGATCCTTAGTTCTTTCATGTAGGAGATAGCCTTCTCCCCCTCCGGCCTACGTGCGTGCCGTTAGGCTCCTCCCCCTCATGACCTTCCTGACCATTCTCTCCCCGTTATACTCTATGCAGGTTCCTGACCATTCTCTCCCCGTTATACTCTATGCAGGCTCCTGACCATTCTCTCCTCATTATACTCTATGCAGGTTCCTGACCATTCTCTCCCCGTTATACTCTATGCAGGTTCCTGACCATTCTCTCCCCGTTATACTCTATGCAGGTTCCGGACCATCCTCTCCCTGTTATACTCTATGCAGGTTCCTGACCATTCTCTCCCCGTTATACTCTATGCAGGTTCCTGACCATTCTCTCCTTGTTATTCTCTATGCAGGTTCCTGACCATTCTCTCCCCGTTATACTCTATGCAGGTTCCTGACCGTTCTCTCCCCGTTATACTCTATGCAGGTTCCTGACCGTTCTCTCCCCGTTATACTCTATGCAGGTTCCTGACCATTCTCTCCCCGTTATACTCTATGCAGGTTCCGGACCATCCTCTCCCTGTTATACTCTATGCAGGTTCCTGACCATTCTCTCCCCGTTATACTCTATGCAGGTTCCTGACCATTCTCTCCTTGTTATTCTCTATGCAGGTTCCTGACCATTCTCTCCCCGTTATACTCTATGCAGGTTCCTGACCGTTCTCTCCCCGTTATACTCTATGCAGGTTCCTGACCATTCTCTCCCCGTTATACTCTATGCAGGTTCCTGACCATTCTCTGCATTCAGTTAGGAGATTCTCACACTCACTTACCTGACCTTCTGACTCCTGTGTAGGAATGGAGAGAGAATTTTCTGGCACTCTGGACCCACAGTGAGAGATTCAAAATATAAAGACTGAAAACTTTCTTGCTTCAAAGTCTTCAGGCAATAGCTCAGCTGCTTGGAATAATTCCTGTTCATCCACAAGTGATTAGTATATGAGCTACGCAGCTCCAAACTTCTACAACCAGACATGACTCTCCCAATGAAGTCCTCATCCTGAGTCTCATACAGACAGAAGATGGTCTGAGTATAGAAAATCTGAATATTGTCCTTCATGGCCCATTCTAGGATTGCAGGTTTGGCTCGGAGTGAGATGGGGATTCTTGTGAACCCTGAGAAAGTCTTCACCCGATTTTCATTTAAGAGACCAAACAGGAATTGTAGAGATAATTCTAAACGTGAGGAATACATATAGAAGTAACGGAATGATTTCCCTTCACAGATCTCCGGGAGGAAAGTGCCTTCCATAGACCCAGACCCATCATCCAGCACATAGTACAGAGCAGCAAGGAACTCCTGTACACTCAGGTGGATGAAGCTGTAGCAGGTCTGGGTGCGGACGTCCCAATGAAAGATGTTCTCATTCAGAAATACAGACTCCACCTCATCCAGAGAAAGTCCATGTCTTTCTAGATCTTTCTTCTCAAATAAGATTTGTTGGTTCAGAACTCCCTGATTGGCCAGAGCACACAGCTTCTTCAGACAGGTTTGTTTCTGGTCTACAGACTGCTCCTTCTTACTGTGATGGGTTAGTAAAACCTCCAGGTAGAGAAGGTAAATTGAAGTCGTCGTATGACACCGAATTGAACCCAAATCTTTCTTTATTCCTTGTTTCATGACAGTGCAGACAATCCAGCATGTGATGGGGACGGCACACATGGTGTACAGAACTTCATTGTCCTTTATTATACTGAGAACCTTGTCTGCATCTTCTTTATTTCCAAAGAATTGATGGACATATTCCTCTCGATCCTCCCTTGTAAATCCCTGGATTTCTACATTGCGAGAATCTTTGATGAATGTGTTCAGTTTCTTTATGGCCAGTGACCTCGTGGTGATGATCAGAGAAGATTTTTGGAGAATCTGTCTCCTGAGCAAGCTTTGGAGAATTATTTCTTTGTTGGTTTCCATAGAAATGTCAGGACAAACCTCAGAATTCTCCTCCAGAGTCCACCTCAGTTCATCAAACCCATCAACTATGGTGAGAAGTTTTCTCTGACTTCCAGGATCCTCCAGAATAGACACCAGGTCATCTGAACTCAGACTGCAGGTTCTGGAGAAAAGTCCCACAAGGCTTATCTTTCCAGGGATGGTGCTGATTTCTCTACAGCTTAGATAAAACACAAAGTCAAACTTGTCTTCATAGAGATCCCCAGAGGCCCAGTCCAGCACGATCTTCATGGCGGTCATTGTTTTTCCAATCCCAGCAGATCCTTCTAACACCACAATCTTAGGGATGAACCCATCTTCATCAGAGTCAAAGAGGGCCTGGATTGTGGTTGGGGATCTTTTCTCCATGATCTGTAGATGTTTTCTGCCTGAACTCCTTATTTCTTCTTCTTTTTCCTCTTTATTCTGGCGTCCCTTTATCATCCATAACTTGGAGAATCTTTTCTTTAGATGAACTTTCTCCCCCATACGGGAATTATATTCTGGAATCCTCTGGAAGTTCTCCTTCATTGACTCTTTGTGTTCCTTGCTGATGTCTTTATGAGAGAAAGGAGAAGATTTTATTCCTCACACACACATGAAATAGTCAAAGAATAAAATTGATTACGCTGAGTGCTGAAATCAGAATAATTTCAGTGACTAAAACCTAAAACAGTGATAGCTGCACTCACTATAAATCCACATAAATCGAATCATCTAATAAACATAAAAACGTTACGCTACCCACATAAAGTGCTAGTGCCGCAATCATCAAATGAACAAAAAATTGATGATAAATATCATAACCATCCAAAAAAAATATATATATATGTGTGGTTCAATGTGGTTTATAAACACGCCGCTATTGCAATACCATAGTTGCCAACATTAAAAAAAAAAATTCCAGGGACACTTTGCAGCACAGCTATCAATTTCCAAACCCACTTTCCTGAAGCTCCGCCCACTCTGCATAATTAATCTCGCCTACTTATCAGATTATAGGGTCTACTCAATATAGAGAGAATTACAGGAAATTCAAACTTAAGGCCACAGTAGCAGAGTTGAAATAATTCTCCCATTCAGCTGCACTACTTCTGTGTAACATTTATGGGCAGCGCTTCCAGGGACAATATAAATTACCTGGGACAGGCTCCTATTTGCAGGGACTGTCCCAGGAAAAATGGGACAGTTGGCAAGTATGCAATACACATGACAGGAATAATAAGTCTGTTATCTCTACAGGGAAGGAGCGGAACATTCGTGGCTTCATCATCTGCAGCAGAAAATATGTGGTGTATATGGTAGAATGGATCACATGTTCCCTACAGTATGTGGGCTGTACATCTAGAACCCTTAGGGTTAGAATAAGGGAACACTACAACGGCACATCATACTCCAGTGACAAAAACGTGTCAAACCTTTCTAAACATTTTAAGTATGTGCATGCAGGGAACACGGACTCTTTTCTTTTCAAAGGTCTAGAGAGGGTTAAAAAACTTCCTCGGGGGAGGGGATCTCCACCACAGACTCCGAGAGGGAAGTCTGCTGGATTTTCACCATGAATATTAGAATTCCCTTTGGCATGAAATCCAGATGGGATTTAGATTTATTTTTGAAGTAATCTTCTATATCCATCGTTTTCTGATTTTTTTTTTAGTCTGAGGCATCTTTGTATCACTGAGGAATGTTTAGATAGATAATAATACAATATAATGTTTTCTAGATGGGTGACAACATTTCACATTTATTGATCCTTCCTTTCCCCAGAAGGGGTCACAGACCACGTGATTACTATCTACTGCTGCTTTTTTCTCTGTCCACTGATTAGACTTGATTGTATGTAATGTAGCAAAGGTATAACCGCACTAATATTAGTATAAGCTGCAACTTATAGTGAGATAGCACCAGAGAATAAAACCAAATAAGAAAGCTGTGCTAAATCGTGACAACAATACAAATAAATGTATCGAAGAAATCTGTGTAAAAATTGTGTAGATAAATAAATAAGTGAATATTTCAACTTAATAATAAATTCCCAGAGGTAGTGATAACAAATAATTTGTGTATAAAAATTAGTCCCAAAAATAGGTGATAAAAATGATAAAAAATAGTGCAAATGTATCGTCCTCAACCTCAGTGAATCAATCACCAAGACATGCGGATATACTTACCAGATGCCGGTAAGTAATGTGCCAATCAAGCAGCCACTTATATGCAGATCAAGATGACAATTTCCACAGGAGATCCGGGCAGCAGAGAGACACCAATATGGCGGCACAGCACCAGGAAACAGCTGACGTCAGCACCCAACCCGGAAGGACAGGCAGATACGGAATCCAACCGGCTTTGTCTGTGTTCTTAGCGATTACTATTCTATTGAATGCGAGTTTTTCTCTTTTTATTTAACCACTTGCCGACTGCCGCACAACTATATACAGCGGCAGTCAGCCCCTCCTGGGCAAAGCGACGTACCGGTACGTCGCTCGCCCACGAGCCTCTGGGGGGCGAGCGCGCGCCGCCGGAGGCGCACTCCCGCCCCCCGCTCGTTCCCTGACATTCCAGCGCGATTGACTGGATGATGTAAACACAACCGTCTGTCATTCTCCCTGATGTAAGAACAGAGATCATACGATCCTGCTATATAGGATCATATGTCTCTGTGGCTACATCACAAGCCACGCCCCTTGACAGTAAGAATCACACCCCTAGGGACACACTTAACCCCTTGATCACTAATAAAATTAACCCCTTCCCTGCCAGTGTCATTTTTACAGTAACAGTGCATATGTTTAGCACTGATAACTTTTGCGCAAACCAATCAAAATACGCTTATTGCAATTTCTTTTACCAAACATATGTAGCAGAAAACAAATTGACCTAAAATGTTAAAAAATTTTGATTTTTACATTTTTTTTAGGAATTTCATATAAAAAAAATGTGAAAAATATTGTTATTTTTTAAAAATTTTCGCTCTTTTTTGTTTATAGCGCAGAAAGTAAAAATCGCACAGGTGATCAAATACCACCAAAAGAAAGCTCTGTTTGTGGGAAAAAAAGGACGTCAAATTTGTTTAGGTACAGCGTCACACGACCGCACAATTGTCCGTTAAAGTCATGCAGTGCTGAATTACAAAATAGGCCCTGGTCTTTGAGCAGTCAAATCCTCCGGGGCTTATTAATAAAGTATTTTAAGACATATTACACTATGGTGAGAGCAAGTACCTCTTTCAAAGAAAGGTGTACTCCCCGCGCCTAGGAATGAGTGCTTTAAGTATAAATAATAACAAGTGTGTTTAAATAGCAGCAGCAGTAGTGTAAACGGTATAAATTGAGAAAAAATAGTCCTAGGAATAGGGCTATCTACCGCGCTTGCTAAGATAGTAAAACATGTAACATAAAAATTGTGCAATTATTAAAAATACAAATATATGTGCAAATGTGCAAAATTATGTGCCAATCCAATACCAAATTCCTACAAATCCATACATAAATTAATTCAAGTCCATCTTGTACGACGGTACGTCGCTTTGCCCAGGAGGGGCTGACTGCCGCTGTATATAGTTGTGCGGCAGT
Source organism: Pelophylax lessonae (assembly GCF_965119305.1). NCBI lineage: Eukaryota > Metazoa > Chordata > Amphibia > Anura > Ranidae > Pelophylax > Pelophylax lessonae. Next base: position 273,407,574 of record NC_138776.1, read on the forward strand.
CGGCAAGTGGTTAAATAAAAAGAGAAAAACTCGCATTCAATAGAATAGTAATCGCTAAGAACACAGACAAAGCCGGTTGGATTCCGTATCTGCCTGTCCTTCCGGGTTGGGTGCTGACGTCAGCTGTTTCCTGGTGCTGTGCCGCCATATTGGTGTCTCTCTGCTGCCCGGATCTCCTGTGGAAATTGTCATCTTGATCTGCATATAAGTGGCTGCTTGATTGGCACATTACTTACCGGCATCTGGTAAGAATATCCGCATGTCTTGGTGATTGATGCACCGCGGTTGAGGACGACGCATTTGAACTGTTTTTTATCATCTTTATCACCTATTTTTGGGACTAAATTTTATACACTAATTATCGTTATCACTACCTCTGGGACTTTATTATTAAGTTGAAATATTCACTTATTTATTTATCTACACAATTTTTACACAAATTTCTTCAATACATTTATTTGTATTGTTGTCACGATTTAGCACAGCTTTCTTATTTGGTTTTATTTTATGTAATGGATTGTTTTCTTGTAGTATCCACCCTGAAATGAGGTGTGAGGTGTCTCTATAGGTTTGTCTTCCATTGGTAAAAATCTGCGGTGATCAAGGCTTTGTGATGAAACATGTACGCGGTTTTTATCCCCCTCTATGTAGCAATAAAGATTATTCATTTTCCTGGATTCTGGAGTTGTCGGCTACCTTTTCTTCTGATTCTAACCATAAACCCCAAGAATGGAACCATAAAAGAAGATATCCCATGAAATACTGGAGGATTGTGGAAGCCTCCAAACTATGGACTCATCATCCAGACTAAAGCTAGGTCACGTTGTATTGGGTCCATGCAGGTGCATTGGTGTGGGCACAGTAACCTATTCATGTGAATGGACTGCTGTACCTGCCAGAAAGAAGTCCCCGCCCCTTTTTATAATAAAGCAGCCACACAGGACTACATGGTGCTGCATCCTCAGATGTGTTGGGATGCCATGAAGAATTCCCAGCACCCTGGGGCATCTTCTAAAGAGCTGTGCGTTGTGTCTGAGGGTCGGGAACGTGAAATTTACACAATTCCTGGATCCACCACAGTGTGAGCCTAAAACACAACAAAATGTTCATCCAGAAGAGATTTCATATCAAACATGGATGTCCTACCAACCTGAGAATCTGTTCTCCAGTTTCCTCTTCTTTGTCTGTTTGGCTGGAAAAAGAAAAAATATATTTAGATGGATTCACAGGACAGAAGGTTCAGAACATCGAGCAACACTGATGGGGGTATCTCTGGAATACGGCCACAGATGTGGAGGTTCTGTGAGATAGGTAAGTGGCCACCATTGTATTACACTGTCCGGCATGCTGAGTGACTCTGAAGTCATCGGGGGGGGGGGGGATAATAAAGCAAATTAGTGACTGCTGTACCTGCTGGGAAAAAAGTCCCCGACCCTTTTTAACCACTTCCTGACCACTCGCTGCAGTTATACTGCAGCCGGGCGGCCCTTCTGTGTGAACCGACGTAGGTATACGTTGGTTGCGCACCTGCAGATAGGGGGCGAGTGCGCGCCGCTGGCAGTGCGCTCCCGCCCCCACTCATCAGCAGGGACTCCGATGAACGGGGCTAGCAGCTCTGATTGCCGCCTGCCACTGGCGATCGCTCCCTGCTGAGAGAGAAGGACGGTCGGATGATTTAAACACAGCTGACCGTTCTTCTCCCTGGAATGATCACAGAGCACCTTCTATATAGGAACACAGGTCTCTATGGTCATTTCACAAGCCACGCCCCCCACAGTTAGAATAACGCCCCTATGCTCACATTTAACCCTTTCATTACCCCTGATGTTAACCCCTTCCCTGCCAGTGTCATTAGTACAGTGACAGTGCATATTTTTTAGCACTATAAAAAAAGTGTGAAAAAAAACTCCCACAAGCTGCGCAAAAACACTTCAAAGAAATAAGTGTTCAAATAAATGTGTGCAAAATATACAATATTGCAACAAATAATCATAAAAAACTAACACATATAAGGTGGAATTGTGCACAAAATAAATCAGATAAAGTCCATTAATCAAATGTGCTAAAATAGTGACCGGTGTGAAGAAAGGAGCTCCGAGCTGAATGTTGGACACCACTTAGATCCACCACCTGCATGATTCCTCCCCCATCAGCTGCTAACTCACCCCAACAAGATGCCCCCCATTTTCATGGTCAGGGCTATGACCATTAGGTGTGGGGGTCCTCCTTAAATGATATCTCCTCTCGCATGTACATATAGGGAAAACAAAGGGGAATCCACCAGTGCAATACGGTTTTAAAACTCCAATTTTTATTGTTAAAACATAATAGTTACACTCACATAAACCAAAATCAACAGAGCATGTAAAATATGGGATTTGGGGTGTCCCCTCCCCCCTCCTCACCAACTCCACGCTTTGACAAAGTCGGAATGACGAAACGTTAGGGCATGGCTACACAGCAGACAGGAGAAGTGAACGGGTGAAGCGGTGGCAGTTCCTCCAGGTCTGGCACATTAGCGTGGAGTTGGTGAGGACGGGGACACCCCAAACCCCATATTTTACATGCGCTCTTGATTTCGGTTTATGTGAGTGCAACTGTTATGATTTAACAATAAAAATTGGAGTTTTAAAACCGTATTGCACTGGTGGATTCCTTTTTATTTCCCCCTATATGTACATGTGAGAGGAGAGATCATTTGACCACTTCAGCCCCAGAGGATTTGGCTGCTCAATGACCAGGGCCTATTTTGCGATTCGGCACTGCGTGACTTTAACGGACAATTGTGCGGTCGTGCGACGCTGTACCCAAACGAAATTGACGTCCTTTTTTCCCCACAAACAGAGCTTTCTTTTGGAGGTATTTGATCACCTGTGCAATTTTTACTTTTTGCGCTATAAACAAAAAAATAGCGACAATTTTGAAAAAATAACAATATTTTTCACATTTTTTTATATGAAATTCTCAAACAAAAAATGTAAAAATCTAAATTTTTTTAACATTTTAGGCCAATTTGTTTTCTGCTACATATGTTTGGTAAAAAAAAAAATCGCAATAAGCGTATATTGATTGGTTTACGCAAAAGTTATTGCGTTTACTAACTACAGGAAAGTTTTATGTCATTTTTATTGTTTTTTTTTTTTTACTAGTAATGGCGGTGATCTGCGATTTTTAGCAGGACTGCGACATTGCGGCGGACAGATCGGACCCCTGACTGACATTTTTGACACTTTTGGGGGGACCAGTGACATTACTACAGTAATCAGTGCTAAAAATATGCACTGTCACTGTAATACTGTCACTGGCAGGGAAGGGGTTAACTTTACTGGTAATCAAGGGGTTAAGTGTGTCCCTAGGGGTGTGATTCTTACTGTGGGGGGGGCGTGGCTTTTGAGATGATCACAGAGACATACGATCCTACATAGCAGGATCACATGATCTGTGTGATCGTCACAGGGAGGAGGATGGACGGCTGTGTTTACATCCTATTATCATATGTATAGCACTGATTACTGTAGTAATGTCACTGGTAACCCCAAAAGTGTCAAAAATGTCAGTTAGGGGTCCGATCTGTCCGCCGCAATGTCGCAGTCCCTCCAAAAATGCAAATCACCGTCATTACTAGTAAAAAAAAAAAAAACAACAATAAAAATAACATAAATATTTCTCCTAGTTTGTAAACGCGATAACTTTTGCGCAAACAAATCAAAACACGCTTATTACGATTTTTTTTTTTCAAAAATATATAGCAGAAAACAAATTGGCCACAAATGTTAAAAAACTTAGATTTTTTAAAAAAATTTTCATGGGAATGTTATATAGCAGAATGTGAAAAATTTTGTTTGTTTTTTTTTTTTCAGAATTGTCGCTATTTTTTAGTTTATAGTGCAAAAAATAAAAATCGCAGAGGTGATGAAATACCACCAAAAACAAGCTCTATTTAAAAGGACATCAATTGTATTTGGGTACAGCGTTAAAAGACTGCGCAATTGTCAGTTAAAGTAACGCAGTGCCGAATCACAAAATATGGCCTGGTCATTAAGGGGGAAATCCTTCCGGTCCGGGAGTGGGTAAATAATGCAGCCACACAGGACTACATGGTGCTGCATCCTCAGATGTGTTGGGATGCCATGAAGAATTAGCAGCACCCTGGGGCATCTTCTAAAGAGCTGTGTGTTGTGTCTGAGGGTCGGGAACGTGAAATTTACACAATTCCTGGATCCACCACAGTGTGAGCCTAAAACCCAACAAAATGTTCATCCAGAAGAGATTTCATATCAAACATGGACGTCCTACCAACCTGGTAAACTGTTCTCCAGTTTCCTCTTCTTTGTCTGTTTGGCTGGAAAAAGAAAAAATATATTTAGATGGATTCACAGGACAGAAGGTTCAGAACATCGAGCAACACTGATGGGGGTATCTCTGGAATACGGCCACAGATGTGGAGGTTCTGTGAGATAGGTAAGTGGCCACCATTGTATTACACTGTCCGGCATGCTGAGTGACTCTGAAGTCATCGGGGGGGGGGGGGGATAATAAAGCAAATTAGTGACTGCTGTACCTGCTGGGAAAAAAGTCCCCGACCCTTTTTAACCACTTCCTGACCACTCGCTGCAGTTATACTGCAGCCGGGCGGCCCTTCTGTGTGAACCGACGTAGGTATACGTTGGTTGCGCACCTGCAGATAGGGGGCGAGTGCGCGCCGCTGGCAGTGCGCTCCCGCCCCCACTCATCAGCAGGGACTCCGATGAACGGGGCTAGCAGCTCTGATTGCCGCCTGCCACTGGCGATCGCTCCCTGCTGAGAGAGAAGGACGGTCGGATGATTTAAACACAGCTGACCGTTCTTCTCCCTGGAATGATCACAGAGCACCTTCTATATAGGAACACAGGTCTCTATGGTCATTTCACAAGCCACGCCCCCCACAGTTAGAATAACGCCCCTATGCTCACATTTAACCCTTTCATTACCCCTGATGTTAACCCCTTCCCTGCCAGTGTCATTAGTACAGTGACAGTGCATATTTTTTAGCACTATAAAAAAAGTGTGAAAAAAAACTCCCACAAGCTGCGCAAAAACACTTCAAAGAAATAAGTGTTCAAATAAATGTGTGCAAAATATACAATATTGCAACAAATAATCATAAAAAACTAACACATATAAGGTGGAATTGTGCACAAAATAAATCAGATAAAGTCCATTAATCAAATGTGCTAAAATAGTGACCGGTGTGAAGAAAGGAGCTCCGAGCTGAATGTTGGACACCACTTAGATCCACCACCTGCATGATTCCTCCCCCATCAGCTGCTAACTCACCCCAACAAGATGCCCCCCATTTTCATGGTCAGGGCTATGACCATTAGGTGTGGGGGTCCTCCTTAAATGATATCTCCTCTCGCATGTACATATAGGGAAAACAAAGGGGAATCCACCAGTGCAATACGGTTTTAAAACTCCAATTTTTATTGTTAAAACATAATAGTTACACTCACATAAACCAAAATCAACAGAGCATGTAAAATATGGGATTTGGGGTGTCCCCTCCCCCCTCCTCACCAACTCCACGCTTTGACAAAGTCGGAATGACGAAACGTTAGGGCATGGCTACACAGCAGACAGGAGAAGTGAACGGGTGAAGCGGTGGCAGTTCCTCCAGGTCTGGCACATTAGCGTGGAGTTGGTGAGGACGGGGACACCCCAAACCCCATATTTTACATGCGCTCTTGATTTCGGTTTATGTGAGTGCAACTGTTATGATTTAACAATAAAAATTGGAGTTTTAAAACCGTATTGCACTGGTGGATTCCTTTTTATTTCCCCCTATATGTACATGTGAGAGGAGAGATCATTTGACCACTTCAGCCCCAGAGGATTTGGCTGCTCAATGACCAGGGCCTATTTTGCGATTCGGCACTGCGTGACTTTAACGGACAATTGTGCGGTCGTGCGACGCTGTACCCAAACGAAATTGACGTCCTTTTTTCCCCACAAACAGAGCTTTCTTTTGGAGGTATTTGATCACCTGTGCAATTTTTACTTTTTGCGCTATAAACAAAAAAATAGCGACAATTTTGAAAAAATAACAATATTTTTCACATTTTTTTATATGAAATTCTCAAACAAAAAATGTAAAAATCTAAATTTTTTTAACATTTTAGGCCAATTTGTTTTCTGCTACATATGTTTGGTAAAAAAAAAAATCGCAATAAGCGTATATTGATTGGTTTACGCAAAAGTTATTGCGTTTACTAACTACAGGAAAGTTTTATGTCATTTTTATTGTTTTTTTTTTTTTACTAGTAATGGCGGTGATCTGCGATTTTTAGCAGGACTGCGACATTGCGGCGGACAGATCGGACCCCTGACTGACATTTTTGACACTTTTGGGGGGACCAGTGACATTACTACAGTAATCAGTGCTAAAAATATGCACTGTCACTGTAATACTGTCACTGGCAGGGAAGGGGTTAACTTTACTGGTAATCAAGGGGTTAAGTGTGTCCCTAGGGGTGTGATTCTTACTGTGGGGGGGGCGTGGCTTTTGAGATGATCACAGAGACATACGATCCTACATAGCAGGATCACATGATCTGTGTGATCGTCACAGGGAGGAGGATGGACGGCTGTGTTTACATCCTATTATCATATGTATAGCACTGATTACTGTAGTAATGTCACTGGTAACCCCAAAAGTGTCAAAAATGTCAGTTAGGGGTCCGATCTGTCCGCCGCAATGTCGCAGTCCCTCCAAAAATGCAAATCACCGTCATTACTAGTAAAAAAAAAAAAAACAACAATAAAAATAACATAAATATTTCTCCTAGTTTGTAAACGCGATAACTTTTGCGCAAACAAATCAAAACACGCTTATTACGATTTTTTTTTTTCAAAAATATATAGCAGAAAACAAATTGGCCACAAATGTTAAAAAACTTAGATTTTTTAAAAAAATTTTCATGGGAATGTTATATAGCAGAATGTGAAAAATTTTGTTTGTTTTTTTTTTTTCAGAATTGTCGCTATTTTTTAGTTTATAGTGCAAAAAATAAAAATCGCAGAGGTGATGAAATACCACCAAAAACAAGCTCTATTTAAAAGGACATCAATTGTATTTGGGTACAGCGTTAAAAGACTGCGCAATTGTCAGTTAAAGTAACGCAGTGCCGAATCACAAAATATGGCCTGGTCATTAAGGGGGAAATCCTTCCGGTCCGGGAGTGGGTAAATAATGCAGCCACACAGGACTACATGGTGCTGCATCCTCAGATGTGTTGGGATGCCATGAAGAATTAGCAGCACCCTGGGGCATCTTCTAAAGAGCTGTGTGTTGTGTCTGAGGGTCGGGAACGTGAAATTTACACAATTCCTGGATCCACCACAGTGTGAGCCTAAAACCCAACAAAATGTTCATCCAGAAGAGATTTCATATCAAACATGGACGTCCTACCAACCTGGTAAACTGTTCTCCAGTTTCCTCTTCTTTGTCTGTTTGGCTGGAAAAAGAAAAAATATATTTAGATGGATTCACAGGACAGAAGGTTCAGAACATCGAGCAACACTGATGGGGGTATCTCTGGAATACGGCCACAGATGTGGAGGTTCTGTGAGATAGGTAAGTGGCCACCATTGTATTACACTGTCCGGCATGCTGAGTGACTCTGAAGTCATCGGGGGATATTAATGAAGAAAATTAGTGACTCGTTTAGATGGAAATGAGGATTCCTCTAACATAAATTCTCTGTGACACACCTACTGTGTATTTGTGACCCTGTGTGTCTGGATTCCTGGGCAGACAACTGCAACAGATTTATTCCTGATGATGAGACAGATTATCCCTCTGAACAGACACAGAGCTGAGAATGTAGCAGAGGAGCCGTGGGGTTCTCTCTTCATAGGGGAGAGGTCTGCTCAGGAACTGGAATGGGAATTAGGAAATAAGTAGAGGACATGACACAATCATGAGGACCACAATTCTCCGTCCTTCCACCTTGCTGGACATTATTGAAGAGTGACCTTATTATCAGCGCCGTCTTTTCCAATGGGCATGCCCGGCGGTTGCCTGGGGGCCCCACTTGCCAAGGGGCCCCACAGCCCACACACATGGTGGCAATCACTGTCAACAGGCCAGAATCCTCCAGATTAGTTTACCTGGTGGTCTAGGGCCCCCCCGTTGTCCGCCAGGCCCCGCCGCCCCCCGTTATTGTCTGCCGGTGGCTCGAGTCCACTGGTTGCTAAGGCCAGGCCGATTGGCATCTAGCAACCAGTGACGTCACGTTCTGAGAGCAGAGCAGACCCATGATGCACAGCTCCTCGTCGGCTCATCCACCTCTACGCGCCTAGAAGACTGGCTCCGCCTTCACCCAACTTCTCCCTTCATGTGCAGCCGTTGTGAAAGGTAAGGCAGCCAGCCCAGCTGCCAGGCTGCTTGATTTTCTTTTTTTTTCACTGTCTCTCTCCATCCACACAAGAGAGAACTAGTACCTGGAGGATATACCTTACTATATATTGGTCCCTGTAATATGTATATAGTAAGGTATATATCCTCCAGGTAGTAGTTGTACTCTCTTGTAGTAAAGTGTTCCCTGTAATGTGTATATAGTAAGCTAACAGAATATTAGTATGCATAAAGAAAGGGATGTATTCCAGAGATAAGACTATAATCCTTCCACTTTATAAAACTCTGGTCCGACCGCATCTGTAGTATTCTGTCCAGTTCTGGTCGCCAGTCCTCAGGAGGGATGTGTTGGAGCTGGAGAGAGTCCAGAGAAGGACAACTAAACTGATTAGGGGGTTGGAGGACCTTACCTATGAAGAGCGGCTGCAATCGCTCGATTTATTTTCCCTGGAGAAAAGACGTCTGAGAGGGGACATGATAGCAATTTATAAATATCTTAATGGGGATCTCAGCTTAGAAGAAAAGCTGTTCATTCGAAGGAATTGCATGAGGACTCGAAGGCATACAATGCGATTAGAGGAGAAGAGTTTTAACATCAGGCAACGTGGGGGGTTCTTTACTGTTAGGGCTACAAGATTGTGGAATTCTCTACCACAAGAGGTGGTTTCTGCGGGAAGTATGGTGACTTTCAAAAGACTATTAGACTTACATCTCAAGGATCAGGAGATTGAGGGCTACGTTAGATGATTACAGTCACACACACCACACAGGGGGAACTGGATGGACTATTGTCTTTATTCAACCTCACCTACTATGTAACTATGTATATCCTCCAGGTAGTTCTACTCTCTTGTAGTATATAGTGTTCCCTGTAATGTGTATATAGTCTATATACATATTACATGGAACACTATCTACTACAAGAGAGTACAACTACTACCTGGAGGATATACAGTACCTTACTATATACACATTACAGGCAGGGGAGGACTGGCAGGGGGGGCAGGGGGGCAATTGCCCCCCAGGCCACTCTGAAAAGTGGTAAAACTGGTAAAAAGGCCTCACTCAGGGCTGGATTAATGTAGGGGCCAGACACTGTATACAGCTGCAAGTCCAAAACCAGGTGGGCATGGATGGTAAACTGATTCGATGGTTCAATGGGCCACTTGACTGGACTTGCCCCCCAGGCCTAAGGCTGCCAGCCCTCCCCTGATTACAGGGAACACTACACTACAAGAGAGTACAACTACCTGGAGTATATACCTTACTATATACATATTACGGGGACCAATATATACTACAAGAGAGTACAACTACCTGGAGTATATACATTACTATATACATATTACAGGGAACGCTATATACTACAAGAGACTTGTAGTATACCCTTCAGGTAGTTAGTTGTACTCTCTTGTAGTATATACGGGTCCCTGTAATATGTATATAGTAAGGTATATACTCCAGGTAGTTGTACTCTCTTGCCATGATGAATGCATGTCCTCGCTCACCTCCTCCGGACTGCTCTCCACCCCGCCATTTTTATTCTCGTGGGTGATTGTGTAGGCAGGGGGCCCCAGTGCACTGCAGTGCCCAGGGGCTTATAAGGCTTTTAAGATGGCACTGCTTATTATGGGACTGTTTCCCATCTTCATGGACTGTTATGTAACCATTTACCATATGTATGGAATTGCACTGATCTCACTGCTGTGGACGGTTTTCACTCACATTAAGTAAAGAAGATAATTGTAGGAGTCCTCCATGTGATGTAACGAGAGGCACTAAAAGTGTAAATCAGAATGCAAAGCCAATAACTGGTGATAGGGGGCATTTGAGTGACTAAAGCAAACCTGATTGGTCCAGGGGCTGGTGGTGGTTAGGGAAAGGGGTCACCCTCCTGGTGGTGAGAAAGGACCCCTCAATTGTAAACATATCAGGGGACCCTGACCCTCATCCCTCATATCCGGGGGTTTGGGTGGACTTCTAGAGTCCTCATCTGAACCATGATTGTTCTGCAGGTCCTGTGTAAAGTGTGCTCCAGGCATATGGTGGTTGTTATGGACTTGTATTCGGGGGATGGAGTGTAAGAGTCTCCAACCACCATCTGCATCCTTTGTGTGGCAGGCAGGGATCGGATGGGTACAGAGTACAGAGAATGTTCCTATAGGACACTAGCTAAGACATTCACCCATGAGGAGTCCCACGCTTACATGACTAAGGCACTTCAGATGTGCTCTTGGACCCAAACCTCCAGCCCTGATCCAACCCCCCTTATTGCTACCCCCATTATCTATAAAAATTGGCAAACACAATTCTTGCAGTAAAATATTGGCCGTAATGGCCGTTTATTAAAAACCAAAACAAATTATACCAAACATTCCTTAAATCCGGAAACAAATAATACAGTGACAAGAAAAACTGAGGTTGCCGATCTTTGGAGGCACCAATTATCAATCATCTGCTTAACTATTTTCTTGGTCCCCAGCCGCACCCTCCGGCTCGGGGACGACCTCGATATTCAGCAGATACCACCATTTTTACCTTCCAGTTAAAACCGCCATTAACTGGCATTCCAGAGGTGACTCCATACCTTAGATGGGTCCCTAAACTGATAAAATAGCATGTTATTTTACCCACCTCAAAAGACCCCACCCGCCATGCACAGGTCCATGTTGATGTCAATAACTACCCGATAAAGGGAGGGAGGGCGGGGATGTTCTTGCTTCCTTGGCCACGCTTGAAATGGCGGCCAGGTAAAGGTGGTCCTTACCTGACCTCCCAGTAGCCCCACCCCCTGTAATGAGACCCCCCTATCTGCTGGGGGATGGGTCTGTTATGAAAAAACCGGACATTGCCCTGCCTAAACCAGCTCCCCCTGACTGCCCAGTCATGCAGCCCTGCGCTTTATGTTATTTTGCTACGGGCTGTTCTTGACTAAGGCACTTCAGATGTGCTCTTGGACCCAAACCTCCAGCCCTGATCCAACCCCCCTTATTGCTACCCCCATTATCTATAAAAATTGGCAAACACAATTCTTGCAGTAAAATATTGGCCGTAATGGCCGTTTATTAAAAACCAAAACAAATTATACCAAACATTCCTTAAATCCGGAAACAAATAATACAGTGACAAGAAAAACTGAGGTTGCCGATCTTTGGAGGCACCAATTATCAATCATCTGCTTAACTATTTTCTTGGTCCCCAGCCGCACCCTCCGGCTCGGGGACGACCTCGATATTCAGCAGATACCACCATTTTTACCTTCCAGTTAAAACCGCCATTAACTGGCATTCCAGAGGTGACTCCATACCTTAGATGGGTCCCTAAACTGATAAAATAGCATGTTATTTTACCCACCTCAAAAGACCCCACCCGCCACCGGCACAAAGTGGGACCACCTCACACCTTTGTGCCCCGCCAAACCCGTAAGGCCCTCTGCACCCCGTCCTGTAAACCCAGTGCCCACAGGTCGATGCCCACCGCATTCAGATGTACCCCATCGTGGCGAAGGTAGCGCCAGGTATCCACTTCCAGCTCTCTGTGCCTGACCACCACACCCCCGTTGCGCACAATGAACCTGCCCACTTCTTTGTTGACCTTCACTCTGGCTTTGTTGAGTTTTTCCACTGACCGGGCGAGTCGCCATGATGATCGGCCAACAATGTCCGACCAAACCACCACCATGTCCGGAAAATCCGTCCTCAACCGTAGGACATCAAACTTGACATCCCGGATGAGATGGCGACAGGACCGGACCCCCAGATCGTTGCCACCCGCATGGATGACCAGCACGTCAGGGGCCCTGTCCCAGCGAGCGACCCTATGTACCTCGGGTACCACCCTGTGCCATAACATGCCTGAAATGCCTATCCACCGGACCTTGGCCTCGCACCGGGGGAAACCTAACTGACGTCCTTCATGTCTAACGTCCGCCCTCCTGGCCCCCCAGTATACGTAGGAGTGGCCCAAGATCCATACGAGGCACGCAGCATCTGTAAAGAAATGAAGCAAATGGAAGAGCACGAACGTAAGTAACGGTACGCTCTAACACCCATAATTGAAAGCAACATAAAAAGCTCTTTTCCCACCCCCGCCACGTGTACCAAGCATATTTTTTAAACCAAGTGAGGGCGGACGTAAAGCCGATACCGGTCAGATTCCCACCTGCCAATACGCTGCAAAATGGAATCCTCCAACCCCCACCTGGCGGCTTCCGTGGCTGCCCCGATGCGAAAGGAGTGCGAGGCGTAGCTGCGAGCCTCCAATCCTGCTGCCGTCAGACAGCGGCGGAGAACCGTAATGAATTGAAAACGGGACAGAGCCCCACCGTCAGCGTGCTTAAGAAAAGAACCAGGCCCAGGAGGGCGAAAACGCAAGTACTCTAGTACAGCCGAAACAGGGCAAATGGGTGATCCCTGCACCCGAAGCAGCTGCAAGCGAACTCCCTTACCCGTCTGATCCGTTTTTGAGCGGCGGATGAAAAGAGACACAGTGGCATGATTGCAGCGAACGTCTGCTGCCAGCAGGCCCCCCTGGGCCGACTTAGACGGGCTCACCAATTCGCCCACCCTGAGAGCCCCGTAGAAAGCTAGAGCAAAAGCCACCCGGAATAAGAGGCCCTCGTAAGCCGAAGAACAAATGGAACCTGTTTGCTTGAATAAAGCCCCCAGAATTTCAAAAGTGATAGGTCGGCGCCCGTCAGGCCGGCGTGAACCCTTTCTATAACCCCGTAGGGCCTGCTTCAACAAAAAATCTTTTGTGAAATCCGGTAAGCCCCACAATTTGAATAGGAAAGCTAAAGCACTCAACTTGCGATTAATGGCCGAAGCCGATACTCCCCCCGAAAAATTCAAGCAGATGAAGTAAATCACTACAGTTCTAATCTCAGAGCTGACCATGTCCAAGCCCGCCCGCTGAAGAAGCTCCCACCACTCTTGCCAGACCCTGCGGTATGCATGCCAAGTCGATTCAGTCAAAGAATCGCGAATCAGTCCTGAGGCAATCCCAACGCAATCTTCCATAGCCGCTGTGGACAAGGGGCTCCGAGCTGCTCCGCCTCCGGTGCCAACTCCCTGAACCTGTCCAACTGAAAGCGGGATAAAGCGTCAGCCATTGAGTTTTTTGCCCCCGGAATATGCACCGCATACAAAAATACATTCAATTGAAGGCAACGCAAGACAAGGTGACGTAAAAGCCTAACCACTGGCGGCGAAGAACCAGAGAGTGAGTTGATGACCTGGACCACCCCCAAGTTATCACAGTGGAGTCTAACTTTCTTATTCTTGAACCACTCGCCCCATAATTCCAGGGCAACCAGCACCGGAAAGAGCTCAAGAAGGACCAAGTTCCTCAAGAAGCCCGCCTCACGCCATGCTGTTGGCCAGCGCTCTGCACTCCACTGGCCGCGACAAAAGGCCCCATAACCGGTGGAGCCCGCTGCGTCGGTGTAGAGATTCAGGTCGCAGTTGCTAACCGGCCCATTCATCCAGAGTGAGCGACCGTTAAACGCCCCCAAAAAGGCGTGCCACACCTGTAAGTCGTCCGACAGTTCCCTGGTTATGCGAATGAAATGATTAGGCGAGCGTGCCCCTGCAGTGGCAGCCGAGAGCCGACGGCTGAAAACCCTGCCCATTGGCATAATACGACAAGCAAAGTTCAACTTGCCTATCAAAGACTGCAGCTCGCGCAATCGGAGCTTACGCTTACCCGATGCAAGCCGAACTTCTTCCTTTAGAGAAAACAGCTTATCATCCGGCAAACGACACTCCATTGCCTGAGAATCTATGACAATTCCCAAGAACTTAATCATAGGCGTGGGAGCCTCCGTCTTGTCTGCCGCAAGAGGGATGCCGAAACGCTCTGCAATGTGCTGTACAGTGGCCAGCAGCACCCCACATAATTTGGATGATGGAGGACCAATACATAAGAAATCGTCCAAATAATGGACGACCGAATTGGCTCCCGCCACGTCTCGGACCACCCATTCCACAAAAGAGCTAAAAGCTTCAAATAGGGCGCAGGAAACCGAACACCCCATGGGAAGGCAACGGTCGACATAATAAGAACCCGCCCATTGGCAACCTAACAGGTGAAAGCTGGAGGGGTGGACCGGTAACAGCCGAAAGGCTGATTCGATGTCCGTCTTAGCCATGAGGGAGCCCCGCCCGTAATGCCGTACCCAAGAAACAGCCGCATCGAAAGAGGTGTACGATACTGAGCTGGCCTCTGGATCAATGAAATCATTAACAGACCCGCCCTTGGGGAAGGAGAGATGGTGAATCAAGCGGAACTTGTTAGGTTCCTTCTTAGGAACGACACCCAATGGGGACACCACGAAATCCCGTAAGGGTGGGTGCGAAAATGGACCGGCCATGCGACCCAAGGAAACTTCCTTGGTGATTTTTTCCGCAACCACAGCAGAGTGAATATGAGCAGAACGTAAATTATCGGCCACGGGCGGGGTCTGAGTCAGAGAGCATGGGATCACAAAACCGTCCGTGAAACCTGCCTCCAACAGCCGGGCTGCTTGCCGATCTGGATATCTACTTAGAAAGGGGGCCATCCTGGCCACCCTCACTGGAGTCATGCCTTTTTCCCGCAAGATCGCCGAAACGGGACTTACCGGCCTTAAAACATTTGGACAGGGGGTGAGTTCCCCCGCAGTGCGAGCACTCATGCTTGTATCGGCAACCTGTGCCGAACCGACATGCACCCTCATTGAATTGCCAGCAAAACCCACGCCGTTTTGTGGCCGACTGTCCGGGGGCGGCCGAACCGCCGCCCCCCCCTGGAAAAAACGAAGAGGGAGCCCGGGCCGAGGTCATCAGGTTCATCCACAGGCTGATGTCCTTGTGGTCCCAACGCAGAGAGGGCCTGATCGATTTACGCTGACGAAACTGCTCGTCATACCTCAGCCACGCCACCCCCCCATATACACGCTGTGCTTCACTGATGGAATTAAGATAACAAAATAAGGGGGAACAATTCTCAGGGGCTTTTTCCCCCACTACGCTTGCAAAAATGGCAAAAGCCTGCAACCAGTTGGTAAAAGTCCTTGGAATCAAGCGGTGCCTTCGCTTTTCCTCCTCTTCCCTCTTATATTCCTCTGGTTTAATCCTGTCCAGATTAAATTTTTCAAGAGGTAACAACGTGAAAATTTCTACATAATCCCCCCGCCAGATTTTTTCCCTAACCTCTGCCTTAAGATGGGCCCCTAAGGGACCTTCAAAGCAAACGTAGACTTCGCACTTCGCCGAGTCCGCCAGGTGCAACGGGTACGTGTTCGCTTCATTAGGCGTAACAGGGGCTGTCTTCTCAGCTGCCCCTTGGGGGCTTCCTATAACCGTAGCAACCTCCGCCGCTGAAACCGGAGGAGGTCCTACCGTAGGAAATGCTGATGGTTGAGCTTTTGTGCCCCCCAAAACCCCCGGAGCTTGCAACCAAGCCGCCACTGGCGAAACATCGGGAGGTGAACCCGTGTCTAAACGCTGCACTAATGCGCGCAGACCATTAAGTAGCTCCTGCAATGTGGCGGGAGACCCGGACGCAGCATGCGCCGTGCCTGCCGCTCTTACAGTGGAAGACCCGCCCCCCGGGCATGTAATGAGGCCTGGCCCAACTCCCAGTACTGGACCTACCCCTTGCTCCACCCCCACATCTAACACATGTTGTATGGAAAAATTAGGATTAGAGGTGCACTTACCAGGCTGACCAGGACGAGGTCCCTCCGCCGCCGATCCGTAAACCACCGTTGTCGCCTGTCTTGTAGTTTCGCCGTCCTCTGAGCTCGACAACTCCCCTTCTGACCTGGAAAAATCTTGCTGCTCGTCGTGGTAAAGGTCTGGCGCTGACGAGCCGACCGCCGCCAACAAAGGTCTCCGTCTGTCCTTCACCTGCCTCTGTGATGCTGCTGTTCTCCTTCTTTTTTTACTGGTACAGATGGTAGTTTGCCTGCAGTTTGTATTCTCCGCCACTAGGGGCGCTGAAGTGCTTACAGACGCTCTAGTTTTCCTGTAGTTTCTTCTTTCCTCCACTGGGGGCGATGAAGTGCATACAGCCGCTCTGTCTACAGTGGCCTTTGTTCTCTCTCTCCCACGCCGAGCCCTCTCCTCTACAGCGATGCACCCAGAGGCGGCCGAAAGTTCCGTATTCCTGAAGACTGCAGGCCAGGGCCGGACTGGGAATAAAAACCAGCCCTGGAAATAATTTCATACCAGCCCCATAGCATTTTAATACCGGCCCAACAGCACAGCGTCATTTTTTTTATTATAAAAGGGAAAACCATGCATTTTAAAGCACATGTGAAGTGTGTATTATATGTAGATAAGACAGATATGAAATCACATAGGGTTTATATATATATATATATATATATATATATATATATATATATATATATATATATATATATATATATATATATATATATATATATATAT
The DNA here is from genome assembly GCF_965119305.1 of Pelophylax lessonae. NCBI lineage: Eukaryota > Metazoa > Chordata > Amphibia > Anura > Ranidae > Pelophylax > Pelophylax lessonae. The sequence goes on from NC_138776.1 coordinate 273,424,404, forward strand.
ATATATATATATAATATATATATATTATACATATACATATATATACATACATACATACGAGCAAATTCCAGTTAAAAGTGGAGCAATTATCAAGAACAGTCCACTTATTGCGATGGTGATATATTACCAGAATAAAAAATAATCAAAGTTTGCCTTTACATGAGGGTCCGCAGAGTTCCCCCTTGCACTGTAATGAGGAATTCTGCAGACTCTGATGTAAAGGGGAACCCCAGGAACTCTGGAAATGTGACCATAGACCACCTTCTGCAGATAGAAGGGGGGTTACTGATATAAGGGGGGCCTTTATATCAATGCCCCCCCTTACATTACTGTATTCATTTCCCCCTTACATCACTGACCCCCACTCAGCCTGGTCTGGCGGAAGTGTCACTGACCTCCTCTCAGGGGGACCGTGCAGGGCTCAGTCAGTTGGCCCCAGCTTGTTGGCTCTGGGTTTATCCTATAGTCTTCTCTCCACAGTCCACAGACATTTGACTTCTCCCGTGACCCCCATCCCAGTGGCACTCCCACTCCCGACTCCTCTCCAGACTCCCCCCTCAGAGACTGCAGACATGATAAAAGACAAGAGATGGTCATAGGCTGTGCGGACATGGTACAGGAGATGTCAGAGGTTGCAGACATGGTACAGGAGATGTCAGAGGTTGCAGACATGGTACAGGAAATGTCAGAGGTTGCAGACATGGTACAGGAGATGTCAGAGGTTGCAGACATGGTACAGGAGATGTCAGAGGCTGTGCGGACATGGTACAGGAGATGTCAGGGGCTGTGCGGACATGGTACAGGAGATGTCATAGGCTGTGTGGACATGGTACAGGAGATGTCAGAGGCTGTGCGGACATGGTACAGGAGATGTCATAGGCTGTGCGGACATGGCACAGGAGATGTCAGAGGCTGTGCGGACATGGTACAGGAGATGTCAGAGGCTGTGCGGACATGGTACAGGAGATGTCAGAGGCTATGTGGACATGGTACAGGAGATGTCAGAGGCTGTGTGGACATGGTACAGGAGATGTCAGAGGCTGTGTGGACATGGTACAGGAGATGTCAGAGGCTGTGTGGACATGGTACAGGAGATGTCAGAGGCTGGGCGGACATGGTACAGGAGATGTCAGAGGCTGGGCGGACATGGTACAGGAGATGTCAGAGGCTGGACGGACATGGTACAGGAGATGTCAGAGGCTGGGCGGACATGGTACAGGAGATGTCAGAGGTTGCAGACATAGTACAGGAGATGTCAGAGGTTGCAGACATGTTGAGGGGGGTGGGATGAGTGGCAGCAGGGGTGATGGTGAGGGTTGTGGAATCAGTGGAAGCAGTGGTGATAGTGAGGGGGGTGGGATCGTGGCAGTGGTGGTGGTGAGGGGGTTGGGATCAGTGGCAGCAGTGATGGTGAGGGGGCGGTCGGGATCGGTGGCAGCAGGGGTGGTGGTGATGAGGGGGGTGGGATCGGTGGCAGCGGTGGTGGTGATGAGGGGGGTGCGATCTGTGGCAGCGGTGGTGGTGATGAGGGGGTGTGATCGGTGGCAGCGGTGGTGGTGATGAGGGGGTGGGGTCAGTGGCGGTGATGAGGGGGGTGGGGTCGGTGGCAGCGGTGGTGGTGATGAGGGGGGTGGGGTTGGTGGCAGCGGTGGTGGTGATGAGGGGGGTGGGGTTGGTGGCAGCGGTGGTGTTGATAAGGGGGGTGGGATTGGTGGCAGCGGTGGTGGTGGTGAGGGGGGTGGGATCGGTGGCAGCGGTGGTGGTGAGGGGGATGGGAACAGTGGCAGGGGTGGTGGGATCAGTGGCAGGGGTGGTGGGGGGATCAGTAGTGGTGGTGAGATCAGTGGAAGCTATAGTGGTGAGGGGAGATTAGTGGCAGTGGTGATGTGGGGGGTGCCATCCTCCCCACCGCCACTGCTTCCCCCCCCATCCTATCAGGAATAAGATCTGTGGGGGTGGTGAGATCAGCAGGGGGCAGTGGTGGGTGGTTGTCTGGACTGGTGGAGGTTGGAGGATGGGATTACTAATTGCACTGCTGGTTTTTCTTACTAACTTGGTGGTCAGTCGGACTCGATTCCCCGGGTGAAATCATGCTGCTGGCTTCTGTGTAGTACACTGACTGTGTACTGTGTGTTGGGTACTCTCGGAGCAGTGACCGTCCATAATCCACCGCCGGCTCTGCGCAGCCGCTCCCGCCGGCGCCATGTGTGACGTCATGCCGCTCATAGCGGCTGACGTAGGAAAGACAGGGCTGCAGCGGCCATCACAGCGCGGCCGCGGCGCGGCAACCAATAGCGGCCGCGGCGCGGCAACCTATAGCGGCCGCGGCGCGGCAACCTATAGCGGCCGCGGCGCGGCAACCAATAGCGGCCGCGACGCGGCAACCAATAGCGGCCGCGTCTTAAAGCGGCCACGATCTTAAAGCGGCCCCAGGGCCGGCGGCCCACCGGGAAATTTCCCGGTATCCCGGTAGGCCAGTCCGGCCCTGCTGCAGGCGGGACGGTCACAGAAGACGATCGGTCCCTGCCTGCGGAGCTCCGCCTGCGACGAGGATTCCTCTCAGGGCGAGGGGCGGAAGCAGCCTGGAGATGCTGCTCCGCCGCGCCTGGAGGGTCCCTAGGGGGGCTCCTGGAGTGGCGCTGAGCTCCATGTTCCGATGAGGGGCTAAAGCGAACCGGGGGTCGTGCCCGCCGAGCGCGTCTTGCCAGGGGATTCCCCGAGGTAGAAGCTGCAGCTCCCATAAGGTAAGAGACCTGCTGCTGTAGCCAGTCGGCGCCCATAGATGCAGCCATCTCGTTCAGCTGTAGTCTCAGCGCTTCAGCATCGGCCATTACAGATCAGGCTATTGTTGTTGTGAAGAAGTAAAGGTGATGTTCTTGCTTCCTTGGCCACGCTTGAAATGGCGACCAGGTAAAGGTGGTCCTTACCTGACCTCCCAGTAGCCCCACCCCCTGTAATGAGACCCCCCTATCTGCTGGGGGATGGGTCTGTTATGAAAAAACCGGACATTGCCCTGCCTAAACCAGCTCCCCCTGACTGCCCAGTCATGCAGCCCTGCGCTTTATGTTATTTTGCTACGGGCTGTTCTGGATTAGTGTAGTCATCAGGATTGGCTGCTGTGGAAAAGAAGACGGGTCCAATGCCAAAATCACTATGTGATTGAATGCTGTAAAGGAGGCGGGTTTAGGGCCAAAGTTACAATGTGATTGAATGCTGTAAAGGAAGCGGGTCTAGGGCCAAAGTCACTATGTGATTGAATGCTGGTAAAGGAGGCGGGTCTAGGGCCAAAGTCATGATGTGATTGAATGCTGGTAAAGGAGGCAGGTCTAGGGCCAAAGTCACACTGTGATTGAATGCTGGTAGAGGAGGCGGGTCTAGGGCCAAAGTCACAATGTGATTGAATGCTGGTAGAGGAGGCGGGTCTAGGGCCAAAGTCACAATGTGATTGAATGCTGGTAAAGCAGGCGGGTCTAGGGCCAAAGTCACGATGTGATTGAATGCTGGTAGAGGAGGCGGGTCTATGGACAAAGTCACAATGTGATTGAATGCTGGTAAAGGAGGCGGGTCTAAGGACAAAGTCACAATGTGATTGAATGCTGGTAAAGGAGGCGGGTCTAAGGACAAAGTCACAATTTGATTGAATGCTGGAATAGGAGGCGGGTCTAAGGACAAAGTCACAATGTGATTGAATGCAGGTAAAGGAGGCGGGTCTAAGGACAAAGTCACAATGTGATTGAATGCTGGAATAGGAGGCGGGTCTAAGGACAAAGTCACAATGTGATTGAATGCTGGTAGAGGAGGCGGGTCTAGGGCCAAAGTCACGATGTGATTGAATGCTGGTAGAGGAGGCAGGTCTAGGGCCAAAGTCACAATGTGATTGAATGCTGGTAGAAGAGGAGGGTGTTCCTAAGTAGGTGAGGTGGATAATTTGTGGTACAGAAGAAGAAGAGACAGACACGTGTAGAAATGAACTTAGAGGGAGCACATGGTACAGTCAGCATAGAGCGGCACTGAGACATCTTATCTCAGCTTAATACAGATCTGTATTTCCAACCTGTGCAAGATTTACCCTTTCCTGGGATGTGGGCCATGATCTGCTCTCCCCCTTTTGTTGCACCTGTCTTGAACCTTCCACAGAGGTCAGCTCCTCGGCACAATGCCATCATGTGGGACTTTCTTGTTCAAGTTTCTCTCTGAGTGAGAGGCTGGGTGTCATCCCTGTCTGTATCACAAGAAGCTGCCTTGGAGGTCCCTGACCTAGAGGAGCAGGACTATGACTTGCCCAGTGCAGAGAGTGATACTTCCAGTACTCCTGCATCGGGACCCCCCCCCAGACAGGAAGGACATTGCCCCAGTGTGGGATACCAGCCTCATAGCGTCTGAGATAAAGTCATAGAATACCGGCTTGGCCAGATTGCCAGCTCACCGGGGTATGGAAGTCTTCCTTCTTCACAAAGTCTCCTGGATGATAGCAGACAGACAGATTTTGGTTCAGCTGTTCCAGTTGTCCATGTGGAGGAATCTTCCTTCCCCCAGGTGATGCAGGAGGACAGAAGCTGGACAGACCTGACCACCTACAGCACTTCTTCAATGCCCATGTGTGTGTTCTATATGAGTTAGAATTTTATTACCTCCCAGAAGGACTGGTGATGGAGCAACAATAAGTCCATCTGGGACATCTTCCAGGAGCTCGAAGATTATGGGAACCCCGGGGACTATAATCCATCATACTAAGTGTTTAAGGCTGGTTACCATGAGCGGAACCAGAGGAGGCGCATCCTAAAAGATCTCATGGTGTGAGTGCGGCCTTCAGAACAGGATCTGTACCAGTCTGTACAGTGACCTCCCCATCACAGGAAAACTGGTGGCCATGGTTGACCTGCGTTGTTACATGTGGGGGGCGCATTGTTTGTGAGTTTTATTATCTGACAGTTTTTGTTACATTTTTATGTGCCGTGTAACAGTGTTTGGTGCAGCTTGACTTACAATGTGAAGGAGGGGGTTACCTTCCCTATAATTGTACAGCACCCCCTGTAGGCAGAGAGTGAGGAGTTCCCCCATATATAATGTATTGGAGGGGCTTAGTGGGAGGTCAGAGCAGAGGAGCCATGTGTTCACTCTCCTCGGGGGAGGGTTCTGGTCAGGAACTGGGGGTGACCCCGGAATGGGAATTAAGAAATAAGAAGACATAACACAATAATCATCAGTACTGCGATTCTCCAACCTTCCACCTTCCTGGATCTTACTGAAAAATTACAATTTACTATATTTATGGAATTGGCGGGATTTATTGTTTTGGGCGGTTTTTACTTGGTTCAAAACTTCATTAAATGCAAAAAATTGTCTGTGTGCTTTTTAATTAGCAATCACCCGTTCTACCAGTGGGCTGAACCATTAAATCCCCCATTATATAATTTATAGTAAATTCCTGGTTGATCCTTCCGCTTCTCTTGCACCTCCCTGCCGTTAGTGGCAATGTTATAGCAGCCAATCCAGAGGCTGCTTTGTTGCCACTTGCACTGAGCATGCTCCATTATTTCCCTCTAGTGAAGCTATTCTCTTCCTTCCTATAGTGCACCATGCAACTCTTTCACAGCTTGCAGGACGACTCCACATGACTGCAATACCACCAATCACCACTGGGTGGCCATAGGGGGAAAAAAGAAAGATCTTCCTGCAGTGATGTCTACAGGATCGGTCACAGGTTACCTGCTTGCTCCACCCACCTAATGCACAGTGCGGGGCGGAGCAAGTGAAGAGTCCTCCCATGGCTATGTTATATCAGAATAAAAAACTTACAAGAAAAGTGTTTGGAGGCTTCTTGTGGACTTTATTGGTACAGTTCAAGGACATCAACATATTCATAATCTAAGAGGATATAGGTTTAGGGGGTTAGAGCGTTATGGTTAGGGGTTAGGGGGATAGAGTTAGGTTTAGGGGTTAGGGTTTAGGATTAGGGGTTTTGGTATTAGGTTTAGGGGATAGGGTTAGGGTTTAGGATTAGGGGTTTTGGTATTCAGTTTAGAGGGTTAGAGCGTTATGGTTAGGGGGTTAGAGTTGGGTTAGGGGGTTAGGGGCTAGGGTATAGGGTTCGGGGTTTTGGTATTAGGTTTAGGGGATAGGGTTAGGGTTTAGGATTAGGGGGCTATGTTTACGGGGGTTAGGGGCTAGGGGTTAGGGTTAAGGGGTTAGGGGGCTAGGGTTAGGGGCTAGGGTGTTGTTAGGGGTTAAGGTTTAGGATTAGGGGGTGGCTGTTAAGGTCTAGGGTTAGTATTTAGGATTAAGGGGCTAGGGTTGAGGTTAGGGGTTTAGGTATTAGGTCTAGGGGATAGGGTTAAGGGGTTGGGTTAGGTTTAGGGGCTAGGATGGGGGTTAGAGTTTAGGATTAGGGGGTGGTGATTAGGGGATAGGGTGGGGGTTAGGGTTTAATATTAAGGGGTGGGTGTTAGGGGCTAGGGTTTAGGATTATGGGTTAGGGGCTAGGGTGGAGGTTAGGGGGTTAAGGTTTAGGATTAGGGGGTGGGGGTTAGGGTCAGGGGCTAGGGTTAGGGTTTTACGTATTAGGTTTAGAGGATATGGTTAGGGGGTTGGGTTTAGGTTAAGGGGCTAGGGTTTGGGGTTAGGATTTAGGATTAGGGGGTTAGGGGGCTAGGGTGGTTGTTAGGGTTAGGGGTTAAGATTTAGGATTAGGGGGTGGGGTTAGTGTTAGGGGCTAGGGATTAGGGATAGGGGTTTAGGTATTAGGTTTAGGGGCTAGGGTTTGGGTTAAGGATTAGGGGTGGGGGTTAAGGGCTAGTGTTAGTATTTAGGATTAGGGGGCTAGGGTTGGGGTTAGGGGCTAGGGTTAGGGGTTTAGGTATGAGGTTTAGGGGATAGGGTTAGGTTCAGGGGCTAGGGTGGGGGTTAGGGTTTAGGATTAGGGGGTTAGGGGCTAGGGTTGGGGTTAAGGATTAGGGGTGGGGGTTCAGGGCTAGTGTTAGTATTTAGGATTAGGGGGCTAGGGTTGGGGTTAGGGGCTAGGGTTAGAGGTTTAGGTATGAGGTTTAGGGGATAGGGTTAGGTTCAGGGGCTAGGGTGGGGGTTAGGGTTTAGGATTAGGGGGTTAGGGGCTAGGGTTGAGGTTAGGTTTCGGGGGTTAGGGCGAGGGTTAGGGGGTTAAGGTTTAGGATTAGGGGTTGGGGGTTATGGTTAAGGGCTAGGGTTGGGGTTAGTATTTAGGATTAGGGGGTTAGGGGCTAGGATTGGGGTTAGTATTTAGGATTAGGGGGTTAGGGGCTAGGATTGGGGTTAGGGTTTAGGGCTAGGATTGGGGTTAGGAGGGTTGAGGAGAATTGAACTTGGATGGGGAAGGGTGCATATGGGACGCCCAATTGATGAAAGAAGGTTGTAGGGATTTAACTATATACACTCAGTATATATATACACACACTTTCCTCCTCTGTGGTGTGGTGTGATGTTGGAGACTATGGTGTAAATCAGAATGCACAGCCAGTACCCAGGGGGAGGGGGAGGGGGAGGGGAGGGGGGGGTTCCCCTCCCGTGTAGTATGGGGTCTGTGATTTCTCACACTTACATAAACATGTCAGAACTATTGGGGCTAAAAGCAATCATATAAGGCCCATACCTATTATTTTATACATATTGTTATATCCTGGCAGCCATCTTTGTTATGTGGGGAATGGAAGTTCATTGTCATTGGGTGAAGAGTCTTACAGAAAATTTTAGAGGCTTAGCAAAGACCTTCTCAGGCCAATAAATTAAAGTGGCCCAGACAGACAACACGCCATGATAAGGACCAGCCATGGTGCCAGGTCGGGTTATAATGAGCAGTGTTAATTTTGGCAGCAAATTTCAATTTAGTTTTAGTCTTAGTCTTAGGACTAAAATGGCATTTTAGTTTTAGTCCCATTTTAGTCTTTAGTCTGCAAGTGTTTTAGTCGTATTTAGTCGACTAAAACTCCAGTACATTTTAGTCGACTATAACTAATTTTAGTCATCTATAATCTAATGGGTGTAGTTCAATTGTAATTTGTAATGCATTATTTAAGCATTTCTCTACAATTTCCAAACTCATTATATACTACAGCTGGTCCTGGAGTGAAAAATCTAATATGTTATTATTTATGATATTAAGCTTTGAGCATGCACCAGTGTTCATTTTGGCAGCAAAATTCAATTTAGTTTTAGTTATAGTCTTTTGACTAAAATGCCATTTTAGTTTTAGTTGTATTTTAGTCATCTGAATTGTTTTAGTTTTAGTCGTATTTTCGACTAAAATTGTGTTAATTTAGTCTACGAAAACGTTTTAGTCGACGAAATTAACACTGATAATGAGAGTGATGTCATTCTTGTCTTTGTCTTGCTGAGCCAAGAGGTCCAGTGGATGCGGACCAGGGAGTTGAAGGCAGAGCAACCTTGGGAAAAACAGTGTCCGTGAGTACCGGGAAGCTTGCCAGGGGTCTGCCCAGGACCACTCCAGTGGAGAGTCAGTGGACAGGAGCCAGCACACACAGCAAGTGAGAAATGGGTTGCCAAGCTAGGACCCTGAAGAATAACCTTAACAGGAGCCTATTCATTATGCTCCCTTCAGAGACGAGGTGAAGCAGCGGCCTTGCAGCACACTAAAGATCGTTGTCCTCAAGTATGTGTATAGTTCATAGTTGGAGTATCCCACTCATCCCTTCTCCTATCCCAGTTCTAAATAAAACACACAAAAAACAAATCTCCTGGAATGTTCATTGTCTGAGCCAAAGACTTAAAGTGATACGTTTCATAGACTGTTGCTACGGGTAACCCAGGGGAACCCAGAAAGTGCAATTCTCAGCAGTCCTCTAGGGGGCAGTGCTACATATGCATAAAGCTCATTTGTGTTTTGAACCAAATTACTTCACTTTCAAGGTATTTGGAGAAGGAATGTTAATTTCTGTGGTTTCAGACTTTATTCAGCAATATATATATTAACCGCTTGACGACCGCCCACAGTATATTTACTGCGGCAGTCAGCCCCTCACAGGCAAAGCGACGTAGTACTACATCGCTAGCCTGTGAGGCTCTAGGGAGCAAGCGCGTGCCGCTGGAGGCGCGCTCCCGCTCGCTCACGGACCCCCCGTGCGTGTGAGCGGCGGACCTGATGTCCGCCGCTCACTCGCGATCGTCGGTTACACCGGGAGAAAGGCAGGCGGCTAATGTAAACACAGCCGCCTGTCATTCTCCATTGTGTAACAGCAGAGATCATACGGTCCTGCTATGTAGGACCGTAGATCTCTGCTGTTACATGTAAAGCCACATCCAATCACAGTTAGAAGCACGCCCCTAGGGACACATTTAGCCCCTCCTTCTCAAATAAAGTTAACCCCTTCATTGCCAGTGTAATTTTTACAGTAACAGTGCATATGTATAGCACTGATTACTGCAGTAATGTCACTGGTACCCCCAAAAGTGTAAAAAATGTCAGTCAAGGGTCCGATCTGTCCGCCGCAATGTCGCAGTCCCGCAAAAAAAATAAATCGCAGATTGCCGCCATTACTCGTTAAAAAAAAAAACAACAAAAATGACAAAAATCTTTCCCTTAATTTGTAAACGCAATAACTTTTGTGCAAGCCAATCAAAATACGCTTTTTGCGATTTGTGTTACCAAACATATGTAGCAGAAATTGGCCTAAAATGTTAAAAAATTTTGATTTTTACATTTTTTTGGGGAATTTCATATAAAAAAATGTGAAAAATATTGTTATTTTTGCAAAATTGACGCTCTTTTTTTGTTTATAGCACATGATCAAAAAATCGCACAGGTGATCAAATACCACCAAAAGAAAGATCTGTTTGTGGGGAAAAAGGACGTCAAATTCATTTGGGTACAGCGTCGCACGACCGCGCAATTGTCCGTTAAAGTCACGCAGTGCCGAATCGCAAAATAGGCCCTGGTCAGGAAGGGGGTAAAAGGGGGCTTAAGTGGTTAAGGGAGCCGGTAATCTGACAGTAGCTGGCATGGGAGAAAGCATTTAGGTTTTTCTCCAAGGTTTAGGTCAGAAGATTATATTTGAGGATAACATTTTAATGATTAAAAGTAAGAGAAGAAGAGATGGAGAAGGGAGAAGGAAGTAGGAGGACTCGGAGGAGGTTCTGACACACTGATGGGAGACATTTGAAGTTGATGGTGGGCTATTCAAGGGATCCGAGACACCAAAGTGACTTCTCAGACAACAGACGTAGTTTTTGGTAAAGTATAAATTTCTATTTTTCTATAGGGAATTTGTTTGCCATATACATCTGACTGAATATATATATTATAGCACCAAGATTTGAATTTAGATCATTCTAACTGCAGTATGACCGGTCTATGGTCTAATCTTGGGAGATTATACACAGATGTATTATATCCCCTTGAGGCTGATTTCAGTTCATAGTAAATGGTGCCGTAGTGATGTATACTAAATAAATGAACTTAGTGGAAGTTTATCTTCATCCCGAATACATTCTTGGCTTATAGCCGGTTTGGTGCATGGTGTAATAATTTTGGTCCATGCATTTTTTAAACATTGAGTTGTGAACGTCGATTGGCTGAGAGAGGTCACATGTCAAATCTGTATATTTTTGTTTTCATATTTTGTGAGCTGATGAGAAGCTATTAATCACATTCCATAAGTTCCGTGTTTTGGTTACATTGATATTCTGTAATAATATTCTTTGATTGTATTTCTCACATTTCCTGTGTGATACTTATTTTTGAATTTTTTCTACATTTTGTGTTTTTTACCAGTTATCTTTCTGACATTATTCTGCTCTGATTTTATAAAATTATATATTTTTGAACAAAATTATATTCCTCTTATCTTCAGGTTAGCGCCAATAAAACGATCTTGAGTTTTTGTTGATTTATGGAAATAAGTTGAGAATCTCCTTACTTATAGATCCTTGCTTATTTCCATAAATAGACACGGCTTATCAGAGCAGTATAAACATTCTGACAGACACATCGAGCGTTTTATAGGAATAAAGGACACCAGGCTGTGGGGGGACATTTCTATGTATGTCATTGTTCTATCAGGAAAAGTGTGTGTACAGGACTAGCTGGCCTCTCCTCCAATAGGGATACAGATACTATTCTTCTTTATTGGGCCAATCTAAATGATTGGATGGGCAATGTACATAATTTTAGCTGCTCCCATTGGTTTACAGGAGTTCTGGTCAAACTGGCTATGTTAGGCGAGATTCTCATCTATGAAGGTGATGGTTGGTGCGTTTTCTAGCGCATTTTGCATTTCTGATGCATTCTGCGTTTTGTTCATGTAGTGTGACTTTGATGAGACTTTACACTCTCTGGCACTCATGTCGCATCAAAGTCACATAAAAGTAATGCAGGAACCTAAATGTGTCCAACGTTGCATTTTAAGGTTAAGGGTTAGTGGTAATCCTTAGGGTTGGGGTTATAGTTAGCATTCTAAACCTAAGACTTGCCACTAACCCTAACATTTAACCCTTAACCTTAAAATGCAACTTTGGACACATAAAGATTCCTGTACTACTTTGATGCTATTTGAGTGCCAGAGAGTGTAAAGTCTCATCAAAGTCGCTCTACATGAACAGAACTCTCATATTTTCCTATTAGCAGAATGCATCAAACACAACACTTGAATTTTTGGTTCAGGTCCATTGAAGTCTATTTCACACAAAACACAACCTGCTGTGGGAGAAAAGTCCCTGACCATTTCCAAAAACGCAGAGGCTGAAAAACACATAGATGTGAACGTGTCCCATAGGAAACTATTTAAATTTTGCAGAAACGTACTAAAAAACCGTATAGGAGCTAATAAAAGTCAACAATAGCCTGACCTTCTGACAGATTTGACCCATGTCATGTATGATACTACAATGCCATCTAGAGTTTAGAGTTGGGAAGTTTTTCCTCATAGAAAATAATGTAGAAAGGAAGTAGATAGAAAGGGCCACACCCATGTAGGAATGATTGGACCAAAGAAGGGTCTTCACCTGGGGGTGACACTAAATCTACACTATGAGAGAACCCGGTTTCCTGTAAACACTCGGGTAGGCTGGATTCCAGATTGTTACAGAGATTCTGAACCAATTATAATGTAAGCTAAGAGCAGAGATGTATAGTAACGAAGTAGAACTACTTAAGTACTGTACTTATGTACCGAAATGCGGTATCTGTACTTTCCTAGAGTAGAATTTTTTTCTCCTACTTCTACTTTTACTTCACTACATTTTTTCGATGATTTCGATACTTCTACTCAAGTATTTTTTTTTTGTGCTGCATAGTTACTCGTTACTTTTAAAAAAATTACCACTGCCAGAACAGTAGATGGCAGGTTACATAAAGCTCAAAACATGTGTATTATCAGCGCATACGAAAATAAAGGCTGTGTATAATAAAAGCTGCTATACCAAATCTTTCCAATAAAAAGAAAATATGAAACAAACAAATAAATTGTGCTACAGCGCTTAAAGTGCATCAAGAAACTACTAACAAACACAACTTGGCTGTGCGAATGAAGTGCCTGTGCAATCGATATAATATCATCGTTGCCCCCAGTGCCCTGCCCACACTCCACACAGTATCAAAAATAAAGTGACATGAATGTGCTAAAGCCTAAATGCAGTGAAAATAATTATTCCCACAATGTAACAGTAAATTCAATTCATATAAAATATGACAATAAATCACAATAAAATAAGTTATGAAATAAGTTAGGTCAGGTTGAAGTGTGTAAACCTATCTATAACGAAAAGTCCATAAATGAATTCCAGTGTGCAAATCTAAAGTGTCACTTCACTTGTCAGATGCTTCCACCTCCTTCAGTGCTCGAGTGACCGACCAACACACTTAATGGTGGTGGCACTGGTGGATAGCGTCTGGGTGGCACTGACTGCACTGGTTCAAAAAGCCATATATATTTAATTATTTCAATTCTCAATCTCATAGGTCCTCTCCTCATAAGATATTAATAACTTAAGATTAGGTGATGAACTTCTTGGCGGCCCTGGCAGGATGACGGGGACACCCGCCACTTCTGGAGCCGAGCCGCTGTGACTCCCCAACATGTGACAAAGTGACAGCCAGGAGATCTAGTGGCTAGTAGTGCTCAACAATACCGCTTTTATATATAAAAATGAAATAAAATATACTGACTCACAATTTAGTAGTAGGTAGCGTGTAGCAGTAGGCAGCACAACTCAACTCAATCAATCCCACAGCCTCGCTCGCGCCGCGGCCTGCGGAATCACTGTCACGATCATCAAGTTAAGACCGCACTGGAGGAGCCGTGCTGCCGTCTTCCCGCTCGAGGTCTCCGTCTCTAAACGTGTTGTGTGTCACTCAGACTCCACCCCTTAGGGCCCTTACTGAGAGGAGTTGTGACGCAGGCGGCGGGACGCGGGAGCATTTTCTTCGTTATCTCATCTTCTTCTCTATGAGGTGAGTGAGGTGGACCGTAGAGAGGGCCTAATCCTTGCCATGGCAAATGTGCCATTTGAGAATCAAATAATCAATATAAAATATGAATATATTATATACACACGGGTCATGGGTGGCTTTTTTGAACCAAGAAGAGTGAGACTGACGGCTATGATGATTATCCGACCATCCATGGTCCATGGACCATAAGTGTTGTGTTGTGGTGGTGCCTGTGCTTCCTGCGGCCTGCCTCTGCCTGTGCTTCCTGCGGCCTGCCTCTGCCTGTGCTTCCTGCGCCTGCCTCTGCCTGTGCTTCCTGCGGCCTGCCTCTGCCTGTGCTTCCTGCGGCCTGCCTCTGCCTGTGCGGCTGTGCCTGCACTGCAGTGGCCACTGGCAGTGGCACTTGACTTGAGCAAAGCAAATGAGCACTACTAGTGTGAAGGACAGGTGGTGGAAGCATGTTCTGACAAGTTCTTATAATGAAAATAATATAGACAGCTTTTTGAAGCAGTGCAGTGCCAGTGCTACTAAGGTGAGAGGCAGAGAGAGAGGCTATCCAGTCCACCACTTTACTGAGCAGATGACAGAAGAAAGGTGGAAGCATCTGACAGCAAGTGACAGCACTTCTTAGATTGCACACTGGAATTCAGTTATGGACTTTTCCTTATAAAGTTTACACACTTAAACTTTCACCTAACTTATTCACAATCACAACTTATTTTATTGTGGTATTGTCATATATATTTTATATGAATTACATTTACATTGTGGGAATAATTTGCACTGCATTTAGCACAGACATGTCACTTTATTTTTGATACTGTGGGCGATGATTTTGAATACAAGAAGAATATATATAATTGCAGGCGCTTTATTAGCATTTTTAGCACAGCCACTTTGTTAGTAGTTTTTGATGCATTTTTCACTTTAAGCGTTGTAGGTTTGATGAAGCTGGCCTGGCACATCATCATCAATTGAGAGCAAATCAAATCAAACCGTGATTAAGAAGACTGCGCATGCTCCTGTTCTGCCTTTTGATCAGCTGAAAAGATGGACGAACCAAAAACACCGCCTTCCACCCCTGGCCCTTCAACTTCAAGTGATCTGCCTGGCTGTGAGAGTGACGAAGCTCAGGAAGGAGACCACCCCTGGCTTTAAAAGGGGAAGGGAGGGACTTTATCTGTTTTTTGTTTACAAAAAGTTACAGCCTAAGAAATTGTGATTGTCCTTTAGGTTAATCATTTGAATAAATCATTTGAAATAATAAAAAACAATATGATGTTCAAACGTTTGACTTCTTTCTTTAATAACTACATAACACAGTACTTGTACTTCTACTTTCAGTACTTGAGTAGAATTTTTTTTTCAAAACTACTGGTACTTTTTACTTTTAGTACTTAAGTAGCAAATTTTTTGAAAAAACTACTTGCAATACTTAAGTAAAAAAAATGTTGAATACTTTAGTACTTCTACTTAAGTAACTTTTTCTGCGAGCACTTCCACTTCTACTCAAGTCACTTTTTGATCGAGCACTTGTACTTTTACTCAAGTAGAAATTTTGAGTACTTTATACAAGTCTGGCTAAGAGACTTTTAGTGTCTCCTTATAGCATACAGACCATTGTCAATGCTCATTAGCTAGGAAGGTTAGATATCGTGTGCATGTGTGTTATATTTGTACTACTCTGTATGTCTTGTATTGTTTTCCTAAGCAGGAATGCACCAAACACCCCCCTGTTGGGTTCGCTGAACAGGGGAAATGTTCTAACCTGAACAGGAAAAACCAAAAAGGTGACATAGGCCTTTATGTCATATGCAAGTACTTGGCTATAAAAGGGGTGTGGTTGTCCGGGTACGGGGGTCCGAGTACTGCCCTGGGGGACATGTATCAATAACATTTTTTTTTAAAAAACAATAGTTTTCTCAGGAGCAGTGATTTAACCAGTTCCGGGCCGCCCACCACAGTTTTATGTCGGTACTTTGACGTTAAAAATACCGAGGTTATGGCAGCAGATAGCAGATAGCAGCCATAACCCGGGTATTTTTTTAAACTGCCGGCAGTCCTCTTTCACATAAGGGTGGTCCCAATGGCGCATTCCCTGCGGGATCACCCTTACGGTGCAGCGGGAGAGGTTCCCCCCGCTGCTTCCCGATCATTTTCCCTGCTTACTGGACCCGCCGGTAGCGGGGAAAATGATCCGGTCCGCACTCCTCACAGGCAGGAAGTCGAGTGAGGGCAAGATTTGTTAGGTATAGTCATGGTTTCCAGATATACCTGCTGGGAGGGAAGTCTCCCCACTGGTTCCTGTGAGAGGCTTCTCATAGGGCAGTGGAGGAAGCCCAATCAGGGGGCATATCCAAGCTTGTAACTACCCCAGAAGGCAGATTATGCCGCAGAGGATTCTGGGAGTAGGTATAAGTTTGGGGGAAGTGCGTGACACAGTGTCTTTGGCGGAGTTTGGAGTCCCAGGAGGGAGAGTGTCTCCCCTCCTGTCTGAGGAAGGTGGATGTCTCGGGGTGTCGCCTGAATATCCAGAGAGTGCTGAGTGAGCTGAGGGGATCCGGTGTGCCGAGAACCTGCAGAGAGTGGGAGGGGTCCAGTCCCAGGAAAACCTACACAGGTCGTGAGTACTGAGGATTGCCCCTGGGGGTCTACCTAGTGTCAGAGGGGACCACTCCGGAAGAGGTTCTGGGATCCAGTGTCAGCTAGCTGTAAAGGGGGTACCTAGGTTGAGGACCCAGAAGTTACAGAGGGGGGTACATAGTCAGTGGACCCTGAAGAGTTTGAGGTTAAAGGGGGCGCCTGCAGTTGGGTCCTGAATTGTACAGAGTGTGTCAGTTTCCAGCACAGCAATACAGAGTTCTACTTCATACTACCTCAAGCTGGCCAAAGCGGAGGACAGAATTCAGTGACTTACCCAGCTAAACAGTGTCAGGAGTTCTACAGTATTCAGTCCTGGATCTTCTGGACTAAAAGTCGAGGATTCAGCACTTCTGTGTTCTACAAAGTATTCTCAGCGTTAGTGAGCGTTGGGTGGCGCCGGCTGGCGCCAAGGAAGCACCAACGGGTGTTTTCAGGAGTAAAAGTCCCAAGTGTGTATAGTTTAAGCCTCAAGGAGTATCCCACTCATTCCCTTCTCCCATCCCCTACAAAACCAATAAAAACCACAAACAAAGATGCCGGAGTTGTCGCTGCTTCAGTTGTCACACCCAGGGTCACAGGGTCACAGCTCACATGGGCTGGGGAAAGTACCGGTACTGATGGCAGACCCACATCAGGCCATAGGCCTGGAAACCTTGCTACATTTGTAAGCAGTTTGTATATGTAACATTCTTGTTTAGTAAAAGCACATTAATATACTTCAAGGTTTTCATTTCCTCACTTTACTTCAAAGTAGCTGAAAAGATACAAAGAAAACATCTCTGGGTAACATACCTGATAAGGATGTTCCTTCCAGGTGTTCTATGACCCCGGGATTGCTGGCTTGGAGAGCTTGGTAGAAGAAGTCCTTGTCAGGAATGCTCCATCCTCTGCTGAACTGATACAGACCCCTCATCTTTTTCTGGGGGGTCTTCTTAGCCTTCACAGTGTCATAATGTTCCTGAGTCAGAAGACCTTCTTGTAGTAGATTGTCCAACACTGGAGGTATCATAGTGATCCGCTGGATGAGCTCTTCCCGATACCGATCTACAAAGTGCTCCTCACCTTCAGTACAAGAATATAAATCACACGGTCACATGACTTCTACTTCATATATAATAGATCACATCTGTATAGATGGTAATATGTATTCTGGATGGATTTATTATTAGGGGTCAGTGATTCTGCCCGGGTTCCATCCACCAACAGTGAAGTCCAGTATTCATGAACTTCGTGGAGGACCCTACTGAAATCTATGGGAGGTAAATCTTGACGTTCTGGACATTTTTAGGGCTGATAGGAAAACTATTGTCAAAAGATGCAAAGGAAGCTAAATACAATACAGCGGGGGAGGGTCTTTTCTTGTGACTTTGAGGACAACATTGGGAATGCATTAAAGTGATTGTAAAGGCAGAAGGTGCATTCTATGCATGAAGATAAAAAGCCTTCAGTGTGCAGCAGCCCCCATAATAACTGAGCCCCTCCAACCCACCCAATACTTACCTGAGCTCCCCCAAACCCCCCTAATACTTACCTGAGCCCCATCTCCATGCAGCAATGTTGCAGGAGTTTCTTGGCTGCCCGAGACTGTCCCTCCTCAATGGCTGAGACAGCAGCACAGCACCATTGGCTCCCACCGCTGTCAATCAAAGTCAGTCAGCCAATGAGGAGAAAGAGGGGGGTGGGGCAGGGCCGAGCTATGGCTCCATGTCTGAATGGACACAAGGAGCTATGGCTCAGGTGCACCCATAGCAAGCTGCTTACTGTGCAAGCAGGTAAGTGATTCTGCACAGGAGAGCCGCCTTGCCATCGTATATATATGGACGGAATACGGTCAGAAAGCGATTAAGGACATGGAGGGCGTCTTCCCGACCCACTGCTTAACAACCAGCTGTTCTTCACACAGAAATCCAATCCTTCCAAAAATTTGGAATTCATTAGAAAACGAATAAACGAAACAAACTTTAATGAAATTTGTTACTATTTCATTCAGGGATTCGATACATCCGAATCTCCAAAAAACCAAAATTTTGTTACAATTTATATTGGTATGAAATTAATTGCACATGTCTAATGGGGTCCCCCTCAACCCCCCTCACTGTGACTGACATATGGTGGGAGGAGCAGACAGATCTACATAGACTCCCAGCTGCTGCAGTAACCGTCATCTGTCAGATAGGATCCTTTCCATAAATCCCCCCAGCGTGGGCCCTTTGCCATGTGACCTGGGCTCTCTGATCCCCCTGCTGACCCAGGACGGGTATGACAGGTGCCCCAGGATAGAAGGGGACCAGTGATCATGCCATTGCTGATCTCCTCTTTCTAGTAAGAACCGAAAAGCAATGCGTATTCCATCACTTCCGGGTCCGACTGTCACTTCCCCTTCAATGGAGGTCTAAATGACCCCGGATGTCTTAAAGAGAACGTGTCATTACAAAATATTATCACATGGGAGCTTTTTTCCCTATGTCATAAATGTAGCACTGTCCCCGCAGGAACTGCCGAGTATGATGTTGTTGGGTCCCCCTGGTTACCAGCACTCAATTACCTTTGGAATAAGTCCCTGGATCCCACCTTGTTCCTGATGACTCGTCACATGACGGCCCCCCTGGTTACCAGCACTCAATTACCTTTGGAATAAGTCCCTGGATCCCACCTTGTTCCTGATGACTCGTCACATGACGGACCCCCCTGGTTACCAGCACTCAATTACCTTTGGAATAAGTCCCTGGATCCCACCTTGTTCCTGATGACTCGTCACATGACGGACCCCCCTGGTTACCAGCACTCAATTACCTTTGGAATAAGTCCCTGGATCCCACCTTGTTCCTGATGACTCGTCACATGACGGACCCCCCCTGGTTACCAGCACTCAATTACCTTTGGAATAAGTGCCTGGATCCCACCTTGTTCCTGATGACTCGTCACATGACGGACCCCCCTGGTTACCAGCACTCAATTACCTTTGGAATAAGTCCCTGGATCCCACCTTGTTCCTGATGACTCGTCACATGACGGACCCCCCTGGTTACCAGCACTCAATTACCTTTGGAATAAGTCCCTGGATCCCACCTTGTTCCTGATGACTCGTCACATGACGGACCCCCCTGGTTACCAGCACTCAATTACCTTTGGAATAAGTGCCTGGATCCCACCTTGTTCCTGATGACTCGTCACATGACGGACCCCCCTGGCTACCAGCACTCAATTACCTTTGGAATAAGTCCCTGGATCCCACCTTGTTCCTGATGACTCGTCACATGACGGCCCCCCTGGTTACCAGCACTCAATTACCTTTGGAATAAGTCCCTGGATCCCACCTTGTTCCTGATGACTCGTCACATGACGGACCCCCCTGGTTACCAGCACTCAATTACCTTTGGAATAAGTCCCTGGATCCCACCATGTTCCTGATGACTCGTCACATGACGGACCCCCCTGGTTACCAGCACTCAATTACCTTTGGAATAAGTGCCTGGATCCCACCTTGTTCCTGATGACTCGTCACATGACTGACCCCCCTGGTTACCAGCACTCAATTACCTTTGGAATAAATCCCTGGATCCCTCCTTGTTTCTGATTAGGGATGGCCTTGCGGTTCGCCCAGCGGTCGGTTTGTGGCAAATTTTGCTCGTTCGTAGCCCGCCGATTTTGCGAACACATGGCGTTGTTTGCGGCGGCCATATTAGTTTACATTGGGGAGAACTTTGACCCATGACACAGCCGTCAGGTGGAACGGGACAGCCAATTGAAACATTTCAGCACATGAACAGTCCCCCTACCCTATAAATAGACCTGAGCTGTCGGCCATTTCACATTCCACTTTTTATCAGTGTAGGGAGAGGTTGGCGAGTGCATCAGGGACAGATCGTCAGTAACACAAATCGCTCTGTTAAGGTCCACAAAAGTCCTTTTAAGGGCTGCTATTTGGTATAGGTGTGCAGTGCACTACATAGGGATGTAATCCACATATAATATATAAACCCGATTCTAAAAAAGTCGGGACACTGTACAGAATGTGAATAAAAACAGAATGCAATGATGTGGAAGTTTCAAATTTTAATATTTTATTCAGAATACAACAAAGATGACATATCAAATGTTTAAACTGAGAAAATGTATAATTTTAAGGGGAAAATAAAATGATTTTAAATGTTATGGCATCAACACATCTCAAAAAAGTTGGGACAATGCCATGCCACTTTTACCACTGTGTGGCCTCCCCTCTTCTTTTTATAACAGTCTGCAAACATCTGGGGACTGAGGAGAAGTTGCTGAAGTTTAGGAATAGGAATGTTGTCCCATTCTTGTCTAATACAGGCTTCTAGTTCCACAACTGTCTTAGGTTTTCTTTGTCGCATCTTCCTCTTTATGATGCGCCAAATGTTTTCTATGGGTGAAAGGTCTGGACTGCAGGCTGGCCATTTCAGTACCCGGATCCTTCTTCTACGCAGCCATGATGATGTAATTGATGCAGTATGTGGTCTGGCATTGTCATGTTGGAAAATGCAAGGTCTTCCCTGAAAGAGACGACGTCTGGATGGATCATATGTTGTTCTAGAACTTGGATAGACCTTTCAGCATTGATGGTGCCTTTCCAGATGTGTAAGCTGCCCATGCCACACGCACTCATGCAACCCCCATACCATCAGAAATGCAGGCTTCTGAACTGAGCGCTGATAACAGCTTGGGTTGTCCTTGTCCTCTTTAGTCCGGATGACATGGCGTCCCAGTTTTCCAAAAAGAACTTCAAATTTTGATTAGTCTGACCACAGAACAGTTTTCCACTTTGCCACAGACCATTATAAATGAGCCTTGGCCCAGAGAAAACGCCTGTGCTTCTGGATCAGGTTTAGATTTGGCTTCTTTTTTGGCCTATAGAGTTTTATCCGGCAACGGCGAATGGCACGGTGGATTGTGTTCACCGACAATGTTTTCTGGAAGTATTCCTGAGCCCATGTTGTGATTTCCATTACAGTAGCATTCCTGTATGTGATGCAGTGCCGTCTAAGGGCCCGAAGATCACCGTCATCCAGTATGGTTTTCCGACCTTGACCCTTACACACAGAGATTTTTCCAGATTCTCTGAATCTTTGGATGATATTATGCACTGTAGATGATGAGAACTTCAAACTCTTTGCAATTTTTCTCTGAGAAACTCCTTTCTGATATTGCTCCACCATTTTTTTCGCCACAGCATTGGGGGAATTGGTGATCCTCGGCCCATCTTGACTTCTGAGAGACACTGCCACTCTGAGAGGCTCTTTTTATACCCAATCATGTTGCCAATTGACCGAATAAGTTGCAAATTGGTCCTCCAGCTGTTCCTTATATGTATATATAAAAATAAGTTGCGCTAAATTGTGTTATAAATGGCAATGAATGTCAAATTAAGGCACAATATGATGTTAACTCCAAATGAATGTCCACAAAAAGTCCCAAATAATCTCCAGAAATAAACACAGTCCAAAATGTAAATTCCCAAATCAGAAACGTGTATCACCGGTGATGTAGTCTCCTTACCGGATAAAGGAAAGGGAAAAGCCAAACTCAAATTAGGTCTGCCAATCTCAGATCTGCAAGCCCATATTCATCTCAGGTGATGGATGGAAATCATGTAAAGAAAACAGAAGCTTCCATAGCATAATACTGTTGTTAAATGACACCCTGAGAAGTGCACACCACCACCAGAGCAGATAAGGATGAAAGTTATGCACCAGCACCCCTATGTTCCAAATGCTTACCAGAAGATAAGTAAAGGGACACACAAAAGCCACCAGATTCAAAGATTGAAAGATCACCCCAACACCACTGCCTCTTACCAAATCGCAACTGGGTAAACGCCAAATATCCCATAGATGACCCTCGGAACCAGCAGTAGGTGGAACGATCACTCCAAATCACAACCAAGTATGCAATAAAAGAAAGCTTGATAGTGTAAAACCAACAAACCCTTTATTCACAAATGGTATATTCTACTCACAAACATAAGAAGCATCAAGCGTAGATACAGGGATTGAGATGAGCCGCCGGCCGGTTGGCTCCTCCGCCCGTCCTCAACAAGCTGGTGACGTCAGCACGCCGCGACCGACGCACGTTTCGTCAAATATGACGTTTTCAAGGTACGGGCGGCGTGCTGACGACACCGCTTAAATACATTAGGAATCACGCCCCGTGTGACCATCGAGGGCGGGACCATCCACCATCTTGCTGAAGACCAAAGGCAGTGATGTCCGCACTGATGACAGACCGCCACTAATTGCACTAGGGTACTTCGCAAGGGGGTATATGCCTGAATTTCAAACTAGAAGTTTTATGGCAACATTAATGTCACCTTAGCATCAAATTGAATGCCAGTGCCCATTAAAGGCTAAAAATTAAAAGTTAATTGCGCCACCTACTGGCAGGCACAAAATATTAAAATCACAAATCAATATTGTGTATCGGTCACAGGAAGCATGATACCTCACATTCCCTCAATACTGATAATACAATTAAACATTAAACGAATATACTCAATATAATTGAGAATAAAAATAAAAAATGTAAATATAAAAAATTAATTAAATTTACATATAATATAGAAATAAATAAGCTTTCAGTCAATGGGGTAAATGATAGCGCCACCAAGTGACAAAAACATATGTCCACTTCATACTAACATATAAATGCCAGTTTCGTGAACTCTGGTGCTCCACAGTACATGATGTAGTCAAATAAGCATCAATTACGCTAAATAAATATTAGACACATAGAGAGCTAATAAGCAATGTCCAAATCAGTAATGAATTGTGAAGAATGAAAGCAACAAATGTATTAAATCCTATAGAACCAAAGCAATCATCTCAAAGAAATAATAAATAATAAACTTAAAAATGCCATATCCTCAGGCTGTGTCAATGAATGCATTGACATCTGTGTCAACATTAAGTCCGTACGGCGTATATGTTCGGACTCTATGGATCCATGACATCTCCATTTTGGAGATGCTTCGTACTAGAGGTTCGCCCCTCCAATGAGGGGAGAACTTATCAATCCCTAAAAACAACATATTCCTCGGATCTTTGTTATGTGCCACCAAAAAATGTTTAGAGACCGAGTGTCTATCAAATCCCTTGCGTATATTGGCAATATGTTCGTTCAAACGAACATTCAGAGGACGTTTGGTCCGCCCAATATATTGCAACCCGCACGGGCACTGGAGCAGATAGACGACCCCAGTGCTCGTGCAGGAAACAAAGGGACTGATCTTAAAGGTCCTCCCATTGCTGGTAGAAACAAACTCCTTGGTGTTTTTCTGCCTAATACAATTCAGGCGGCACACTTGGCACCTGTTACACTTATAGTATCCCTTTAGTTGCTCCAAAAAGGTTGGTTGTTTTGTGGGTGCCTCAATGACATTTGGGGCAACCAAATCGCGAAGGCTCGGTGTCCCTTTAAAGATGACTCAGGGTTTTTCAACCATAATTTTCTTCAATATAGGGTCATTCCGTAAGA
The DNA here is from genome assembly GCF_965119305.1 of Pelophylax lessonae. NCBI lineage: Eukaryota > Metazoa > Chordata > Amphibia > Anura > Ranidae > Pelophylax > Pelophylax lessonae. The sequence goes on from NC_138776.1 coordinate 273,447,955, forward strand.
TATGCCAATGACGCTGTATAATTTTCTTAATGCCCATGTGTTGGTTAGAAAAGGTGGTAATGAAAGAAGGACAAACATTGACATCAGTGCCCACCCCACGAGCACCAGGTGTCAACAAACTTAGTCTGTCCATCCTACTAACCTCCTCCAGGGTTTCATCGAGAGACCCCCTGTCATAACCCTTTTCCAGAAATCTCTCGGTGAGAGTCTGGGCCTGGGCAAGAAAATCGCTATGATCTGAGCAATTACGCCGTAGGCGCATATATTGTCCCTTCGGAACAGCCTTCAACCAGGACTCATGATGACAACTGTCAACTGGTATGTAGGAGTTCCTGTCAGTGGCCTTGAAATGCGTCTTGGTGACAAACATATCATTTCGTATAGAGATGGACAAATCCAAAAAGGTGATGTTACTTTGGCTGATTTCATAGTTTAAATTAATTCCCCTAGTGTTGACATTAAGCGACTCCAGAAAAACGACAAGGTCAGACTCTTGACCGTCCCACAGGAGGAGGATGTCATCTATATATCTGGCCCACAACACCAATTGCGGTCTGTTGCGGCCATAGATGACATCCTCCTCCCATTGGGCCATGAATAAGTTAGCCAGGGATGGGGCGTATTTGGCGCCCATGGCAGCTCCAGTATCCTGCTGGTAGAACCGGCCCCCAAACCAAAAATAATTGTGCTTGGTTGCAAATTCCAATAATTCCATAATGTATGAAATTTGTATATTGGACAAGCCTGAGTCTCTATTTAGATACATATTGACTGCACCCAAACCCAACTCATGAGGAATGATTGTGTACAGTGACGACACGTCTGCCGTCACCATCCACATACCATGAGTAGGAGTGAAGTTAGAAAGTGCGTTAATAACCTGTCTAGTGTCCCGCACATAAGATGGCATCCTCTGTACTAAGGGCTGTAGATAAAAGTCAATATATTTCCCCACCCGGGACGTCACAGAGTCGATGCCACTGACTATGGGACGACCCGGGGGGGAAGTCAGACTTTTATGAATCTTGGGCAAGTAGTATATGACAGGGGTACGAGGACATTTAGGTATTAAGAAAGACGTCTCCTTCTTATTAAGAATGTTTAATTGATATCCCCTATCAATAATACTCCCCAATTCCCGTTTATATGGGCCTTTGGGGTCCCTCGACAGGACAGAGTAGGTGGAGCCATCATCCAGAATACGATGCATTTCTCGTAAGTAATCGCATCTATCCAGGACAACGATGGCCCCTCCCTTGTCCGCAGGCCTAATAATTAACTCTTTATTTTTACATAAAGAATCAAGTCCTTCTTGTAAGTCCCTATTTAGTTTGCACTTATGGACCTTCATGGACTCAAGGTCCCTCAGGACAATATCTCTGAAGACTTTGACAGATGGAGCTAGGGAGCCTGGGGGGTTGAACAAAGAGGCATTCGCAAGCCCAGAGTGCTGATACTGGGATACCATGCGATTCTCTTTAACAGGGTTGCTAGCGATGTAGCGTTTGATGTTCACTTTCCTAATAAATTTGTGGACGTCCATGTACGTCTCAAATTTATTAAGGGTTCTCGGGGGGGCAAACTTAAGACCCTTGTCTAGAATCCGTTTTTCAGGTTCAGATAGGACAACTTTACTTAAGTTGAAGATCCCAACTCCTGCTACATCTTTACTTTTTTTGAGTTGGATCCTTCTCCCCCCTCTGGTGCCTCGTCTTGTTCTGCCGACCTCTTGATGCCTTGATTTACCCTGGAAAAACCCCAACCCGGATATCCCTGGCCCAATTGCTGAGTGCCCGAGAAGGGGGGGGCCCCAGTATCTACAACCCTACGTTGTTGCAATGGCTGAGAACTGACAGGCTCCTCGTCTTCGGGACATTCATTGTCCCTTAGGGGAAAGAATTGGTTTCTGGTCGGTACATTATAATACTGCCCACCCTGGCGTTGCTCATTACCATAAGGACCTTCCTCATAGTCACCATATTCGTTCTGACCATAGTTAGGGTTCATCCATGACTGATTCTGCCTAAAATTGGGTGGTCCCTGTCTCCATTGAGGGGTCTGATCATACCTATAGGGAGTATGTTGATCAGAAGGGTGGGGCCTCCATTGAGGGCCAAAATTGCGATAAGGACCCTGCCTTCCACCATCAGAACCTCGCCACTGAGGTCCATTCCATGGAGCACCCCGTGGTCCCACGGCATTACCATTCCAGTGGCTAGGCTGGTGGGAAACATAGGGTCCAGTAGGCCTATTTTGGGGTCTCCCCTTATTCAAGTTTTGCCCCCTAACGGGTGATCTCTGAGAAGCCCTCTGTTTATTTTTGGGAGTTTTAGATGTATTAGCTCCCCTCTGCGGGGCACCAGATACTGGGACCATAGAGGAGGCCGATACCCCAGGCTGTGTAACATCCATTGGCGCATCAGTCTCCTCGTCAGTCCCCAAAAGTAATTTCTTTTGCCATTCAAATACACTCCCTTTCTGGTAATCAAGAATGTCTCGATTATACTTCTTCCTTTTCTTAATTTTTTGCTCCTTTTCCTCTTTTTCGAGGGTCTTAAGAAGATTTCCAGAGGCGGCTTTATATTCCTCACTGTCCATAAAAGGAGAGAGTTTATCCTTGATGGACTTAACTTCTTCATCCAATCTAGACAGTTTTGCTTTCTTTCTCCCCATCAGAAATTTAAGAAAAGACAGGCCTGCCTCATTAAAATATTTGTACCATTCCTCCAATTCTGATTCCCCCGTTTGGGGGCATACCTCCCACCTAAGGCTCCTGGGGACCATGCTGTTTTTCAAATACGTCTCAAGGAAAGCAATGTCCCACTGCGTATGAATCTCAGAGATCATTAAATTCTTGAGGCGCATGAAAAGGCCCCCCAGGTCGTCATCTTTGGGGGAGAAAACTTCAAAGACTCCCTCGGTGTTGAACACCTTGGCAGCGCGATAAGCAAAAATGTCTGTGATTGACATATTTGTATAGTAAGCAGCAGTTAAAGGTAGTCAAAATACAAATTTATACAAGAAGATAACTGCGCTAACTAATGAGATCCAGCAGCAACTTAAATTGCGACAAACAATCAAAAAAGTATATATAAAAATAAGTTGCGCTAAATTGTGTTATAAATGGCAATGAATGTCAAATTAAGGCACAATATGATGTTAACTCCAAATGAATGTCCACAAAAAGTCCCAAATAATCTCCAGAAATAAACACAGTCCAAAATGTAAATTCCCAAATCAGAAACGTGTATCACCGGTGATGTAGTCTCCTTACCGGATAAAGGAAAGGGAAAAGCCAAACTCAAATTAGGTCTGCCAATCTCAGATCTGCAAGCCCATATTCGTCTCAGGTGATGGATGGAAATCATGTAAAGAAAACAGAAGCTTCCATAGCATAATACTGTTGTTAAATGACACCCTGAGAAGTGCACACCACCACCAGAGCAGATAAGGATGAAAGTTATGCACCAGCACCCCTATGTTCCAAATGCTTACCAGAAGATAAGTAAAGGGACACACAAAAGCCACCAGATTCAAAGATTGAAAGATCACCCCAACACCACTGCCTCTTACCAAATCGCATATGGGTAAACGCCAAATATCCCATAGATGACCCTCGGAACCAGCAGTAGGTGGAACGATCACTCCAAATCACAACCAAGTATGCAATAAAAGAAAGCTTGATAGTGTAAAACCAACAAACCCTTTATTCACAAATGGTATATTCTACTCACAAGCATAAGAAGCATCAAGCGTAGATACAGGGATTGAGATGAGCCGCCGGCCGGTTGGCTCCTCCGCCCGTCCTCAACAAGCTGGTGACGTCAGCACGCCGCGACCGACGCACGTTTCGTCAAATATGACGTTTTCAAGGTACGGGCGGCGTGCTGACGACACCGCTTAAATACATTAGGAATCACGCCCCGTGTGACCATCGAGGGCGGGACCATCCACCATCTTGCCGAAGACCAAAGGCAGTGATGTCCGCACTGATGGCAGACCGCCACTAATTGCACTAGGGTACTTCGCAAGGGGGTATATGCCTGAATTTCAAACTAGAAGTTTTATGGCAACATTAATGTCACCTTAGCATCAAATTGAATGCCAGTGCCCATTAAAGGCCTAAAATTAAAAGTTAATTGCGCCACCTACTGGCAGGCACAAAATATTAAAATCACAAATCAATATTGTGTATCGGTCACAGGAAGCATGATACCTCACATTCCCTCAATACTGATAATAAACTGTCCTTATATGTACATTTAACTTTTCCGGCCACTTATTGCTACCTGTCCCAACTTTTTTGGAATGTGTAGCTCTCATGAAATCCAAAATGAGCCAATATTTGGCATTACATTTCAAAATGTCTCACTTTCAACATTTGATATGTTATCTGTATTATATTGGGAATAAAATATACGTTTATGAGATTTGTAAATTAGTCCATTCTTTTTTTACTCACAATTTGTACAGTGTCCCAACTTTTTTGGAATTGGGTTTGTACTTTCTAATATAGAAAGCAGATTATAGTGGATTTGTATTGTGCACTGTGCAGCATTGTGACTGGTGTGGCGAGCGTTGCTGCAGCAATACTACAAAAAGGTACAAAAGCACTTTTAATGTATTATAACTAGTGTGATAGACCAGTGGCCCCCCAATACCACATATTGAAGTGTGGTGTTATCTGAGTATACTTTTATAAGTGTATTTGTGTCCTGCAACAATATTACCTCTTTTGCTGCGTTTACACTGCTACACACAGTGCCAAACCCCCTGGACAATTTTTTGAACAACTGGTGTGATAAACCAGTGGCCCCCCAATACCACATATTGAAGTGGGGTGTAATTTAACAGTATACTTTTCTAAGAATGTATTTTATTCCTGCAAAAATGTGGCCTCTTTTGCTGCGTTAACTGTGCTACACACAGTGACAACAGTTACTGGCCAATTATTTGTAGAATTGGTGTGATAAACCTGTGGCCCCCCAATACAACAGATTGAAGCGGGGTGTTATATACCTTGTTCCAGATATACTGCGATTCTCTAGAGACTTTTTTCACAGGGTAATTTAAAAAATGACAGGCAGAGGAAGAGGCAGGCCCTTTAGCAGGGGTGGTAGGGGTAGGGCAGGAGCAGTAGGCCGGAGCCAAAGTGTAAAGTTTCAGAAGGTGCGTTCGATTACGTCAAAGGACGCACCAGACTTGGTTGAGTGGCTCACTCAGCCTTCCTCTTCTGCACCATCCTCATCCTCTCTATCTGCACCCTCTTCACTCTCTGCTGTGTGCACCCCCAAAGACACCACCACAAACACCACCACCACCACATACCCTCCGCTTGAGTCACTGGAATTATTTTGCACAAGAGGTACAAAGCAGACTGCAAATGTATCAGGAGCGAGCCATCAACCATGTACAGTCACATCTGGTGCTCCCAGGACGCCGGCACATGGCTCCGCAGTGTAGGCTTTTTTAATGTGTCCGTTGCTGACAACAGTGTTGCAATCTGCAGCCTTTGCAGTCAACGCATAAGTCGCGGTAAGCCCAACACTCACCTAGGGACGACTGCCTTAAGAAGGCACCTGAACTCCCATCACCGAGCCCAGTGGGAGCAACACCGTCAAGACCCACAAAGCCACACTCGAGGCTCTCACCATCCAGCCTCTTCTCCTCCTCCTCACAATTGTCCTCCACTCCACCTTCCATGATGCCGTTGTCACTTTGTTCTGGAAAAAAGCAGGCTTCCGTGGCCCAAATGTTGGAGCGGAAAAAAATGATGACGCCGAATAACCCTCTTGCCCAACGTTACACTGCTGGCTTGTCGGAACTGATAGCCCGCCAACTACTGCCATATCTACTGGTGGACTCGGAGGCCTTTCGGAAATTTGTGGCCATTGGAACACCACAATGGAAGGTCCCAGGCAGGAAATATTTCTCCCAGAAGGGCATTTTCAGAGCTGTATGGCCATGTTCAGCGGCAAGTGAATATATCTCTGGCACACAGTGTCGATGCCAAGATACATCTGACCACAGACACATGGTCTAGAAAACACAGGCAGGGAAGTTATATCACTTTTACTGCCCACTGGGTGAACCTTCTGACGGCCGTCAAGCATGTAACCCGTAGCACCCGTGTAGATTTGGTTGTACCGCCACGGATTGCATGCAGGCCTGCCTCTTCTCCTCCTCCTCCATCCTCCCTCTTCTCCTCGGCTGACTCCTCCTTTTCCGCTGCTACCGTCTCTTCCGCTGCGCCGCCCAAGATCCCCAGAACCTATTCCACATGCCAGGTGAGACTTTGTCATGCTGTTCTGCGTCTGTTGTGCCTGGAAGCCAAGAGCCACACTGGTCCAGCACTCCTTTCAGCTTTGCGTTCACAGGCAGATCAGTGGCTGACACCGCTGAATTTGACAGTTGCTAAAGTGGTGTGCGACAACAGTGCCAATCTGCTGAGCGCGCTGGAACAGGGCAAAATAACACACGTGCCATGCATGGCACACGTCCTGAACTTGGTCGTGCAGCAATTCATTGGCAAATACCCTGGGGTCCAGAACGTCTTGCGGCAGGCCAGGAAAATCTCGGGCCATTTCCGAAGATCTTATACAGCCATGGCTCGCCTTGCTGACATTCAGCGGCGACACAACCAGCCTGTCAGGCGTCTTATTTGTGACTGCCCGACACGATGGAACTCAACGATGTATATGCTTGATAGGCTGCTCCAGCAGAAACGTGCAGTTAATGACTACCTGTACGAACTCGGCGACACAATAAGAACACCCCAGCATTGGTGTCAGTGGATTCAATAAGAACCCCCAGCATTTATGTCAGCGGACACAATAAGAACCCCCAGCATTGGTGTCAATGGATTCAATAAGAACCCCCAGCACATATGTCAGTGGATTCAATAAGAACCCCCAGCACAGGTGTCAGTGGATGCAATAAGAACCCACTGCACTTTATATTGGAACCTCAAATCTTTTTGAGTTTCATTTTTGAGGTGCAAGTCATACAGACATATAGATTAACATTTCATTGTCTGATTAAAAGGGAAAGTTAAAAAAGAATAAAAGCACACTTTATTCATCTTTTCCTCAAACTCAGCCAGCGCCCTGGACCCTTTCTTCTTCTTTTCTAGCTGTTCTTTCACTTCCTCCCAGGTAGGTCTTGGCCTGCTTAAATAATCCTGAATGGTTGGTCCACCTGAAGCTACAGGGCCCCTGGATCTGGCCATAGCTATAGGGTTCATATATGCCACTCGGTTGTCGCGCTTCCCCATGATGCACTGCGCTCTCTCGGTCGCACTCCCACCGGGAAAAATCCTCCAGCGGCCTCACATAGTGAACACACACTATAGAGAGGAGTGCTGGGAAAGAACGGCGCCAGAGCTGAGCGCTCCCCCTGCTGGAGGGAAGCCCCGTGAAGGGAACGTCAGCATACCAATAAATTTTGGACAATTTCATGCTCTCAACTTTATGGGAACAGTTTAGGGATGGCTTTTCTGTTCCAACATGACTGTGCACCTGTGCACAAACATGACATGGATGAACAGTCCTGGGACCAACCTTGTTCAATTTATTCATAAACAGCATTGAGGACGGGATCAGTAGTTCTATATCAGTTTTTGCAGATGACACAAAATTGGGCAGGGCAATAACTGCACAGCATGAAGCAGATATCCAACAGAATGACCTGGACAAAATAACAGAGCGGGCAACGACATGGCAAATGAGGTTTAATGTGGAGAAGTGTAAGGTTTTGCACTTGGGGACTGAAAACATAAAAGCACAATACACTTTAGGGGGGGAACCTTTGGGGGAATCAAAAATGGAGAAAGATCTGGGAGTCCTGGTAGAGGATAGACTAAGCAATAGCATGCAATGTCAAGCGGCAGCTGCCAAAGCCGGCAGAATATTAGCATGCATAAAGAAAGGGATGTATTCCAGAGATAAGACTATAATCCTTCCACTTTATAAAACTCTGGTCCGACCGCATCTGGAGTATTCTGTCCAGTTCTGATTGGAGCTGGAGAGAGTCCAGAGAAGGGCAACTAAACTAATAAGGGGATTGGAGGACCTTAATTATGAAGAGCGTCTGCATTCGCTTGATTTATTCTCCCTGGAGAAGAGACGCCTGAGAGGGGACATGATAGCAATTTATAAATATCTCAATGGTGATCTCAGCATAGAAAAAAAGCTATTCAGTCGAAAGGATTGCATGAGGACTAGAGGGCATACAATGCGATTAGAGGAGAGGCGTTTTAACCTCAGGCAACGTGGGGGGTTCTTTACTGTTAGGGCTACAAGATTGTGGAATTCTCTACCACAAGAGGTGGTTTCTGCTGGAAGTATGGTGGCTTTCAAAAGACTCTTAAACGTACATCTCAAGAATCAGAACATTCAGGGGTATGAGAGATGATTATGGCCACATACACCTACACAGGTTGAACTAGATGGACTATTGTCTTTATTCAACCTCACCTACTATGTAACTATGTAAGGTACTTGGATTTCGCTAAGGCGTTTGATACAGTTCCCCACAAGCGCTTAATTTATAAAATAAGGTCTGCAGGTATCGACAGCAGGGTTTGCTCTTGGATACGGAACTGGTTAAAAGGCCGTGTCCAAAGGGTGGTAATAAACAGCGCATACTCAGACTGGTCTGAGGTGGTAAGCGGGGTCCCCCAGGGCTCAGTCCTGGGACCAACCTTGTTCAATTTATTCATAAACCGCATTGAGGTCGGGATCAGTAGTTCGTTATCAGTTTTTGCAGATGACACAAAATTGGCCAGGGCAATAACTGCACAGCATGAAGCAGATATCCTACAGAATGACCTGGACAAAATTACGGAGTGGGCAACGACATGGCAAATGAGGTTTAACGTGGAGAAGTGTAAGGTTCTGCACTTGGGGACTAAAAACATAAGAACACAATACACGTTAGGAGGGGAACCCTTGGGGAATCAAAAATGGAGAAAGATCTGGGAGTCTTGGTTGATGATAGATTAGGCAACAGCATGCAATGTCAAGCGGTAGCTTCCAAAGCCAGCAGAATATTAGCATGCATAAAGAAAGGGATGTATTCCAGAGATAAGACTATAATCCTTCCACTTTATAAAACTCTGGTCCGACCGCATCTGGAGTATTCTGTCCAGTTCTGGTCGCCAGTCCTCAGGAGGGATGTGTTGGAGCTGGAGAAAGTCCAGAGAAGGGCAACCAAACTGATTAGGGGGTTGGAGGACCTTAACTATGAAGAGCGGCTGCAATCGCTCGATTTATTTTCCCTGGAGAAGAGACGTCTGAGAGGAGACATGATAGCAATTTATAAATATCTTAATGGGGATCTCAGCTTAGAAAAAAAGCTGTTTATTCGAAGGAATTGCATGAGGACTCGAGGACATACAATGCGATTAGAGGAGAAGCGTTTTAACCTCAGGCAACGAGGAGGGTTCTTTACTGTTAGGGCTACAAGATTGTGGAATTGTCTACCACAAGAGGTGGTTTCTGCGGGTAGTATGGTGACTTTCAAAAGACTCTTAGACTTACATCTCAAGGATCAGGAGATTAAGGGCTATGTTAGATGATTACAGTCACACACACCTACACAGGGGGAACTGGATGGACTATTGTCTTTATTCAACCTCACCTACTATGTAACTATGTAACTATGTAACTATGACAGGTTCTGGGGAGCTTGGGTTTTTTTCACCTCGCCAGTAGCTGCTCATGCGTGACGCATGCAGACTTCTGCGGCCATTCGATGAGATCAACAAACTGGTCAGTCACGGCCAGGGCGCCATCAGTGACATCATACCTTACGCCTTCTTCTGGAGCGTGCATTGCGTCGTGTCATTGTTCAAGCCGTCGAGGAGCAGGAAGATGAGGAAGTCGCAATGTTGGATGAATTCCCAGGAAGTGCTACTCCATCTGAGACAAGTCAACAGGAGTCTGAAGAGGAGTCAGAGGAGGATGGTGCTGGGGCGGATGAGGAGGAGCAGGAAGAGCATGCTTTAAACCTTTCTGGGATCCCTGGTGTTATCCGTGGATGGGGGGAGGAGAACGAGGACGACATTATCCTGGATGATGAGCTGGAGCCAGGCCACTACACCGCTTCCAGTTTAGTGCGAATGGGGGCCTTCATGCTCCAGTGTTTTAAGGGGGACCCCCATATAAAAAGCATAAAGGCCAAGGACCAGTACTGGGTGGCAACGTACTTAGACCCAAACTACAAACAAAAAAATTTTACCAGCATCACAGAGGGCGGTCAGAATGCAGCACTTCCAGGCCTTGCGGCGAGAAATGCTGCATTCTGCTTTTGCGTGCACTGGCAGAGGAATTTCCAGTCACAGAGAGACAGTTGCGGGTAGCAATCCAACAGCGCCTGCAACAAGAGGGCGGTTTGAAGATGTCTTGGTCACTTCAGATATGAGATCCTTCTTTCAGCCGACCCATCGGCAGCTGTACTCTGGATCCAGCATCAGGGAACGTATAGACCGACAGGTGTCCGACTACAACAGGTTAGCGGCCGATGTGGATGCTCTGAGGAGTGATGAACCCCTGGAATACTGGGTGGGCAGGCTTGACCTCTGGCCAGAGCTTGCACAATTTGCAATGGAACTGTTGGCTTGCCCCCCGTCCAGTGTCCTGTCCGAAAGGACGTTCAGTGCAGCAGGGGGGGATCGTGACCGATAAGCACACTCGCCTAGCTCATGACAGTGTAGACTACCTCACATTTATAAAAATGAATGAGGCATGGATCTCTGAGGAATTCAACACATGTGACCAGTAGACCGTGTTTCATTGAAATTCCTCATGATAGGTCACAAATATCCGCCAGACCGCCATCCACCCACAACAATTCTGGTCCTTGTCTTTGCTAAATACAGCGGAATAAAAGGCATTTCATGTCCATTGAATGCCTAATTTTTGGGGCCTTTCATGGCCGACAATTATTTTTTCTGTCAATGCCTAATGAGCCTTCAGCCACAGAATACTATGTTCTTAGCTGTCAGGTAAACCCATGTGGGCTAATTTTTGGGGCCTATACTGGTCGACACTTACTGCTTTATCCTGTGAAGGCCTAATGTACCTCCAGCCACCAAATACTACATTCTTAGCTGTCTGGTAAAACCATGTGGGCTAATTTTTGGGGCCTATAGTGGCAGACACTTACTTCTGTATCCTGTGAATGCCTAATGTACCTCCAGCCACCAAATACTACGTTCTTGGCTGTCAGGTAAACCCATGTGGGCTAATTTTTGGGGCCTATAGTGGCCGACACTTACTTCTGTTTCCTGTGAATGCCTAATGTACCTCCAGCCACAGAATATTACATTCTTAGCTGTCAGGTAAACCCATGTGGGTTAATTTTTGGGGCCTGGAATGGCCGACACTTACTTCTGTGTCCTGTGAATGCCTAATGTACCTTCAGTCACAGAATAGAACATTCTTAGCTGTCAGGTAAACGCATGTGGGCTAATTTTTGGGGCCTGTACTGGCCGACACTTACTTCTTTATCCTGTGAATGCCTAATTTTTCAGACTGGAATTGAAAATCAATGGGTCGGTAAACGTTCTGCCAAATTGTGGAATGGATGCGGACCCATTTTACAGATGTGTGAATAGACCCTATATGTATTTGACATGTATTTACCGGCTGCTGTCAGTTCTGGCTGATTTATGAAAAAAAAGAAAAAAAATTTTGCTGTAAAAAAAAAAAAAATTTTTAGGGCAACTTTTCCAATAGCAATACTTCTGTTATGACATTGTCCATGTGCTGGGACTATTTGTGCACAGCTAGTAAGTCTTTTGTGGCTGTAAATATGACCTAAAGGTTTTTAAAGTTCGCCTCCCGTTACAGTCAATGGGGCCTGCCGCGAACTTGCGGTTCGCGGACATTTGAGAAAATTTGCGGCTGACGTTTGTGAACCGCCCCGGCCGATGTTCGTCCATCACTATTTCTGATGACTCGCCACATGACGGGACTTACCAGCACTCAATTACCTTTGGAATAAGTCCCTGGATCCCACCTTGTTCCTGGTGACTCGTAACATGACGGGCCCTCCTGGTTACCAGCACTCAATTACCTTTGGAATAAATCCCTAGATCCCACCTTGTTACTGATGGCTGGTCACACGAATGAACAGTCTAGGGGTGTTGGTTTTTTCACACCAGTAGAGGTACTGTCAATGCAGCACCTATTCCCTGCGCTCTGAGTGGTGCAATCCTCTATCCAACCTGACTGTAGGCTTGTAAATGAGAACAGATAACACGGCAACTTTATAATACTTCAGCCTTGCAGCCCCTTGCTGGACCAGGGTGGTCCGGGAACACTATAAACGACAACAAACACAAGGGCGCACCAGCCTAGTGCATTATCTCTTAGACAGGTTTATTAAAATAATGGATTAAAAATACTCACAAACGAGTTTCTTGATAAAAAGCACATCAAATAGATATAAAATCCTCAGCATCAAGATCGGGATTGGATCGTCCTGTGAAGCTGTACAGGCTTACGCGTTTCGAGGCAGCGCCTCTTCCTCAGAGCCCCGATCTTGATGCTGAGGATTTTATATCTATTTGATGTGCTTTTTATCAAGAAACTCGTTTGTGAGTATTTTTAATCCATTATTTTAATAAACCCGTCTAAGAGATAATGCACTAGGCCGGTGCGCCCTTGTGTTTGTTGTCGTCTATGGTGTTGGTTTTTTGTTGTTGTTTATTGGTAATTGGTATAAGAGAAGGGAATAGTGGGATACTCCAACTGAATTATTCACATCGGTTGAGGACTTCTATCTTCAGAACTTTGCTTGAGAATTTGGAACATCCTGGCTGTTAATCCACACTGCCACAAGTGTGGATGGGGTTAAATCTCTTGCTCTCTGACAAGATGACTTGATGGATGATAACTTATCTTCAGGACCCTCTCACTACCATCTTCTTCCCACTGACACCCATCCACTGACTATCCTAGGAGCAGGGGTGGCCCTCCTCAGGTCAGGCCCCTTGACACAAGTTTCTGTACTCACTGTACTGCAAAGACAGATCCTCCAGTGTTTCCACTCTCAGTCACCTCCTCTGGACCTCCGGGTTCAACTCCTCACTGCTACTCTCCAGGCCTTCAGGTCGACCCCCTGAGGCTGCATGGCACCTCTAAAGAGGAGGAGGCCGCCGCCCCCTCCATCTGGGACTCCACTATCCAGCCGAAAGACCTTGCACACATGTGCTTCTGACTTTTATACAGTATCCCAACATGTACCAAGGCAACTTTCTCTCTGCCAATTGTCAGGACTGTATCAAAAGCCCATGCACCCATTTGTCTGGTTTACTCCCACTGTCCAACATGTCTCCCTATTGGACCAGCATAAAACACTCTCTAGACTGAATGAATCGCATATTGAGCTCAATGAGCAGACCTCACTAATAGATCCTGATCTCTGATAGGCAGAGAACAATATAGATTTACCTGCAGCCCCTCTGGTAAGCAGACAGAGCTCAAACTATACTTTCTCACTAGCACCTACCTAAGAGGGTGCTACACTCACCCCCCACCAAACCAAGCCATGTCCCTACTAGCAACTACCTAGGAGGATGCTACATCCACCCCCTGCCAAACCGAGCCATGTCCTCACTAGCACCTACCTAGGAGGATGCTACATCCACCCCCTGCCAAACAAGCCATGTCCTCACTGGCACCTACCTAGGAGGGTGCTACATAAACAAAAAAGTTTAGTGAAAAGTGTAAAAAATGAAGGTTACACCCAATTATTTAAAGCCTCCTGAAAATGTCTGAGCCCCACACCCCACATATAGTACATGCACATATAAATATGAACATGCTGGAGTGAGAGCAATCATTCCCGGGCCATCATTCACAGCTAACTCTAAACAGATGGCTTTAGGGGGCTTATAAAGACATATAGAGCACTGACCTTTGTCCCCATCCCACAGGCGCACACAATTTTAAGGTTTGACATGTTTGGTATCTATTTACTTGGAGCATCCCCATCTTTTTACCAAAAAATTGGTATAACTTTGGGGCTGATTTACTAAAACTGGAGAGGGGTAAATCTGGTGCAGCTGTGCATGGTAGCCAATCACCTTCTAATTTCAGCTCCTTCAATTAAGCTTTGAACTAAAACCTGGAAGCTGATTGGTTGCTATGCACAGCTGCACCAGATTTTGCACTCTGCAGTTTTAGTAAATCCCGCCATTGTGTACCCTAAAATGAATCAGGGTATTTTTTACTGAAAATGTGATGTGACAGGAGTCACTTTGGGCATGGGGATTGTGGACCCCAAATTCCTTTAAAGAGGTTGGGAGGCACCATGTCCAGCCTTGTGTGGCTTTCTTATGTTTAAGTCACCCTGCATCTTTTATGGATGTAGGATGACCGGGAGGGTGGTGTATGTGACGGAGGCGGGTATCAGACCCCTGGCCTTCTCATCCACCTCGTGACCAAAGACCAAGCAATCTCATACCCTGCCGTCGCTTGCGTAACAATGCCACTCTCAGCTGCACCCAGCACACAGATTGTCCAGCTTGCGGGACCACAATCTAGATGCCAGCAGACTGAGAGCAATTGTTACCGGGTTAATTAAACGATTAACCCTTTCCTGCCACCACCTCTACGTTATACTGAGCCTAGAGGATGCTCGTGGTTTGACAAATATCAATTATGACTTTAGAATAACCGTCTGTAACACACTGTCACATGACAAGAATGTTTCAGATAGGTTAGCCTAAACAGTACAAATATCAATTATGACTTTAAAATAACTGTCTATAACACACAGTAGCGCTCTTCAGGAGGCAGATTTGTTTGGGTCAAGTTGCGTTTAAGAGCTTAGAGACAAAGTTAACACTTTTCAAAATAAGGTTTAATTATAAGAAAGGTTTAAAATTGGTATGAATAAAAATATTTACAGAAAAATGGGTTACAAAGAAATAGAGGCACAATACAACAATTAAGAAATAGGAGAATAAAAGAATGAAAATACTTGCATTAAAACGGTCCTGGTATTACCTTAGTTTCAGAGTTGAACAGGTAGGTTTGGTTCCCCTTGGGCGGTGTTATGCCTTCGATCTTAGGATGAGAACTGAGAACTCTCTCAGTTGCTGTGTTTTTCTCTGACTCTCCAGGGGGTGTCACCAGAAGTACTCAGCAAATGTCTCTGAGTCTATAAACTGCTAAATGACCTCCCGCTTTGACATATTCATAAAAGCACTCATATCTGGAGATATGAAACGGTGACACACTTGAAACCGATATTTCATGGTTCGGTTTGGAATGTCCTATCTTTAGACACTAAACATGGGTTAGCACGGAATAACCTCTGACCTGTACGGCATTGGATCGCTAGCTTGCCTTTCCTAGGCATGACGGTGTCCGTGCTGGGACTTAATTCGATTGGTATTTTATGGGGCACCCAAATATCTACTTTCTGTTAATATGTTATGTTCGGTTAAAAAGATATGATTTGAGCACGGATTGTGAGATGTAAGTTAACAATTTGGCTTTGAGAATGTACAAAGCAATTTCACTGGACATCTAATCTGACCCTCTGCTGTCTTCGGAGACCCAACTCCTGCTAGAAGGACTGATAATGCTTTACAACCAGGCAACCAGGATGTGTTTGAAGATAAGGAACTCGTGAGTGAGAGAGAGGGGAGGGGGGAGAGGAAATACCTCTGCAGAGTACACATCTGCTGTTAAAGCTTACTGGAATGTCGCCTGTGTCACTGAACAAGATGGACGCTGAGGACAGGATGGTGTCGATACCATGATACCATTACACCTCCCCCTCTTGTGGGTGCATAGGAGGGGAGTACAATTCCCCTCCAGACGCACCCGTCTCCTGCGGCTCAGCTTGACGCGACAAACCATCAGCATTGCCATGGGTGCTACCTTTCTTATGCTGGATGGTGAAATCGTATTGCTGGAGACTTAAGCTCCACCGAAGTAGTTTGCCGTTCTCCCCAGCAACACGATTTAGCCAGCTTAGGGGGTTGTGATCGGTGATCACAGTGAAGTGCCGTCCATACAGGTACATCTGCAACTTCTGGAGGGCCCACACGATCGCAAGGCACTCTTTTTCGATCGTAGCGTACGCTACTTCCCTGGGGAGCAGCTTCCGGCTCAGATAGAGGATGGGATGTTCCTCTCCAGCATCATCCACCTGGCTCAGGACTGCACCCAATCCATATGCAGAGGAATCAGTCTGCTCTAGGAAGCGGCGGGTGAAGTCTGGAGCCTGTAGCACAGGGGCGCTGGCTAGTGCCTCTTTCAAGGCCTGAAATGCCCTTTCACACTCTGGGGTCCATGACACCATCTTGGGCAGTTTCTTTTTGGTTAGGTCAGTCAGGGGTTTTGCCAGGCTACTGTAGTTACAGACAAACTTCCTATAGTAGCCAGCAGTTCCCAGGAATGACATAACCTGCTTTTTGGTTTGAGGGGTAGGCCAGGCCAGGATGGCCTCAACCTTCCCCGTCTCGGGTCTCAAGATTCCGCCTCCTACCTGGTGTCCCAAGTACTGGACATCAGTCATGCCTATCTGACACTTGCTGGGTTTGACAGTCAGATTGGCAGCTGTCAGTCGGTCCAGGACTTCTGACATGTTCCCCAGATGGTCTTCCCAGGTAGGGCTGAACACGGCAATGTCATCCAGGTAGGCAACAGCAAAGGTTTCCATCCCCCCCAGTAAGTCATTCATAACCCTTTGGAAGGTGGCTGGGGCATTCTTCATCCCAAACGGCATGACCGTAAATTCGAACAAGCCGAATGGGGTGATGAAGGCCGACTTTTCCCGTGCCTCAAGGGCTAGAGGGATGTGCCAGTACCCCCTGCTCAGATCCATGATTGTGATATAGCAGGCAGCCGCCAGCCTATCCAACAACTCATCAATCCGTGGCATGGGGTAGGCGTCTGCAGTGGTGATTGCATTCAGCTTCCGGTAGTCCACACAGAACCTGGTCGTCTGATCCTTTTTGGGGACCAGGACGACTGGTGACGCCCAGGCACTGTGGGACTTCTGAATCACCCCCAGCTGCAGAATTTCCTCCACCTCCCTTTTCATGTCAGCCAGCACCTCCAGAGAGACACGATAGGCCGACTGTTTAATGGGAGGATGTGTCCCTGTATCCACCTGGTGGAAAGCGAGGGGTGTCCTCCCAGGTTTTCCCGTGAACCTGATGCTATACACTGCCAGTACGCTCTGCAGTCCAGGTACCTGTGAGGGGGTCAGATTGGAGTTTATTGGGAGGGCCGAGTCCCCCTCCTTGGTGTCAGCGACCAGGTCTAAAAGGGGATCAGCCTCCTCAGGCTCGGGCCTGCTGCAGACTGGCAGGGCATAGGCCGTGCGCTCATGATGAGCTTTAATCATGTTCACATAGAAGTCCTTCGGCCGTCTATTCCCCTCTCCCAGCCTGACGAGGTAAGTGACATTATTCAGCCGCTGGGTGATGGTGTATGGGCCTTCCCATGCTGCTTGGAGTTTGTTCTGCCACAGGGGAAGCAGAAATACACCTGCTGACCAACGTTGAATGTCCGCTCCCTAGCCTTACGGTCATACCAACGCTTCTGCTTGGTCTGGGTCAGGTTTTCCCGTACAATTCCCACCAGCGTCTCCATTTTGTCTCAGAATTTTAGGACGTAATCCACAACAGAGACTTCTGGGTCAGCAATTTTGCCCTCCCAAGTTTCCTGGATTAGGTCCAGGGGCCCACTTACCCTCCGTCCGTACAGCAGTTCAAACGGCAAAAAGCCGGTGGACTCCTGGGGCACCTCTCTGTAAGCAAACAGCAGATGAGGCAGATATCGTTCCCAGTCCTTCCCTTGCGACTCCACAAAGGTGCACAACATTTGTTTTAGGGTCCCATTGAAACGCTCACACAAGCTGTTGGTTTGGGGATGATAAGGACTGGCCATGATATGCGTCATCTGTATTTTCTGACAGAGAGCTTGAATCAAGTCCGACACAAACTGGGGGCCTTGATCGCTAATGAGCTCGGCTGGGAACCCCACTCTTGTGAAGATCCCCAGCAGAGCATCAGCGACCTTATCGGCTCGGAGGGAGGAGAGAGCCACAGCCTCTGGATAACGCGTGGCATAATCGACAACTGTCAGTATATAACGTTTGCCTGAACTGCTAGGGATGGCTAGGGGCCAAATTATATCCACTGCCACCCTTTTAAAAGGTTCGTCAATCACAGGCAAAGGTTGTAGTGGGGCCCTGTGTACCTCTCCTGCCTTGCCAACTCGCTGGCAGACAGCACAGGACCGACAGTAGTCAGCTATGTCCGCGAACATGGTAGGCCAATAAAAGGTATGTATCAACCTCCCTCGTGTCTTAGTGATCCCCAAGTGCCCTGCTAGGGGGATCTCATGAGCCACTTTCAGCAATTGCCCCCTGAATTGACTGGGTACAACAAGCTGCCTTCTACCTAGGTTACACTGGTCTTTTCCTGCAGGAAAACCCTCTCTGTACAGTTTCCCTTTGTCCCAGTAGACCTTCTGTTTGTCATTCTCGGTAGGGGGGCAATCAGCTACACTCCTCAACTGCTCTAGGGTTTGGTCTGTCTGCAGTGCTGTCTCAAAGGCGGTACCACAAGTCCCAGCTAGCAGTCCTGTGGCGAACATGGAGAGCTGCTGAGGCTCACCAGAAGTGGAGTCCACTGGGTCAGAACAAGGGGAGGGCACAGTGACCTCTCCCTGCTGTTCTGCGACCAGCAGAACAGCAGTTTATATG
Organism: Pelophylax lessonae; assembly: GCF_965119305.1. NCBI lineage: Eukaryota > Metazoa > Chordata > Amphibia > Anura > Ranidae > Pelophylax > Pelophylax lessonae. The sequence goes on from NC_138776.1 coordinate 273,466,693, forward strand.
TGTAGTTTATATGCTCGAATGTAAATGCGGATATCAATACGTGGGCAGAACCACGAGGGCATTGCATGTTCGAGTAGGAGAGCATATGAACAGAATCAGAAAGGGAAAGGATAAGCACAATGTCCCCAAACACTTTAAAAGATACCATCACTGTGACCCCACCGGATTAAAGTTTTGGGGATTGAGAAAACTACCAGACACTGGAGGGGAGGTAACTTTACTAGGCAACTAAGTCGAAGAGAATCATTCTGGATTTACCAGACTAAAGTTCTAGTACCGGGGGGGATTGAATGTGGAATTTGATCTGAATTGTTTTATTTTCAATAGATGATAATTGCTGATTTTTAGATGTTTTTTCTGTTATGTTTTTTGTATATATACATGTGTTTGTAAGATCCATACGGAGCATCGCGGTTACACGTCTTTTTTTAGCTTTTATGAGAGGATTTTAGAATTGTATTTACTATCTTATTTGATATTTGTTAACTTTCCAAAAGATTTTTAAAGAAAGTTTTTTAAAATAGAGTTTTTTTAAAAAAGAGTTTTTTTTGGAAATTTTTAGGTAAGTTTACCTTTAAGGAATTAAATTTATTATATTATGCACTATGCATTGTCACTTTATGTCCTGTTAAAGGTTCTGTGCCCCTAGCATCCACGAAGTGCAATAGTATATTTATTTGCTCTTTACTACATTGACAGAGGCTGAGAGGAATTGATCCGTGTCTTTTCCCCAGTTTCCGGTCTGTAAACAAGAGTTTTTTGTTAGCTCCGGAGTCCCCAGGAAGTAGGGCTGGTTTTCCCTATTCCAAAATGGAAACCTGAGAGTTTCCTGTTACGCCCTGGGATGATTGGTCCGGTCGCTTAGCAGCATCGATAAATAGCGTGCGGGTGCCGCCCTCCACGTACCCCGCTGAAGAAGTCACGCCCACTGACGCAACGCGTACGGGGGAGGAGCTGTGACGTCACCCGCGACGCTCAGAAGGGATCGCACACCGAGCGGCCAGCTGGCTGTGCTGTTTTACACATTTGCTGTTCGTTATGCACTGGGAAAGTGCCATGTTTGTAAGTGCATTACCTTTTATTATTTAATAAATTGTTGAATATACGGAGAGCACTAGATGTCCTTTTGTTCCCTCCTCTACATGATGGAATCTCTTACTTTATGATCGGTCTGAGGTTGGAGGTTGGAGGCAAAGCTGAGCAGATTGGGAGCCCATTAGGTGTTTGATAACACACTGCGCTATGACCCTAGAGGTCTGGGAATTGAGGTGAGAGGCTAGCACACACTCTGGTGATGGAGTCACATATGAAGAGGTGCAATAGTTTCATCCTTCACAGCACGGGTTTCCCTTAATCTTATGGCTTGGATTTGTGTCATTTAAAGGACTCTTCTTTACCTTCATTTTTATGCTTACATAGTATTTGTGATTTAATTGTTCAGTCAGGACTTTTTTCACAATTATACATTTTATATTTTATATTTTATATTGTAGCGCTGCACCCCTTTTGTATTTTATGCTTTCTCTGGGTTTTGGTAGATTTGACCTTCATCGGTGTTCAGCAGCTTTTTACTCCATTTTGCTGATTGTAGCGCTGAATGAGTTTCCATTTCTGTTCTGCGACCAGGGCCTACATCTCCGCCGCCTTTGCGGCACTGCGAGTGACCACCAATATTGGCACAACATCATTATCACTATCATCAGCATTATTAGCAACATCATTTCCATCATCACTAATATCATCATCATCAACATTATTTGCATAATCATTAGCCTCATCATCAACATTACTACAGTATACCCCTGTTAACTTCACAGGCAAGAGGGCCTCCTTTCCTTCTTCAACAGCTGGAGGACCTGGTAATTCAACGCTACCCTTCCCCTCCCCCTCCCTCTGTCCATCCATAGGTTGCCCAGACATTAACCCAACATCTGCACACAGTACCTTGTTAAGTCCAGAAACAAGGGTACCTAAATCAGCACCCAACAAAACAGCTGTGGGGATTTCCTCAGAGACTCCCACCTCCCTCATCCCACTTCCTGCGCCCCAATCAATGAACACATAGGTGGGGGGGAAGGGGGGGAACGGGTGCCCCCAACTCCGGTGAGGGTAAGAAACCTCTCTGGGATGATGTCAGTTTCATTTATCACCTCTGGTCTGACCAAAGTGACTTCAGCTCCGGTGTCACGAAACCCAGTTACAGTCTGGTTGCCTATGATGACTGGCTGCAAATTGGCGTAGTTTTCCTGAGGTTTCCCACTGACGAACAGCACGGCAGCAGGGTTGCTGGCCGGCTGGCCAGATGATGTCGTTTTCTTCTGCTCAGGGCACTGCGTCCTGAGATGGCCGGCTTTTCCACAGGCGTAACATCTGCGGTTGTCAGTCAGGAATGCCTTGGCACCAGGAACTGCAGGGGCTGGTTGCTGGTGAACATGACTCCTAGGGGCAGGAGGTGTTTCCATGTGCGATTTCCCTCCTTTCGTGCCATACAGAGGAGCCTTGCGATGGTCAGACACCCGAGTGTGGATGTAGGCATCTGCCACTTCTGCTGCTTCTTGGGCAGAGGCTGGCTTTCGTTCCAGCACAAACTGTCTGACGTCTGTAGGACAGATGTGCAACAATTGATCTCCAATCATGAGATCCTCCAGGGACTCAAACGTAATGGCCTTCAAGCCCTTAGTCCACTGACGGAACGGCTTACCACCAGAGTCCCCAGGTCACTTTTGCAGGGACCTAAATTGCTTCCGGTACACTTCCGGGGTTAACTGGTACTTTTGGGTGATAGCAGCCTTGATGGCCTCATAATCACCATCCTGTTCCGTTGGCAATTCGACGTAAGCGTCCAGGGCCTTGCCTCGCAGCCCTGGCGTCAGGTACCGAGCCCATTGTGCTTGGGGCAGCTGGTACTGACGGCAAGTCTTTTCAAACGACAGCAGGTACACATCAATGTCACTGTCCTTTTCCATGACTGGAAATTTGGCTGCCGGGCTCACAAGCAAAGAGGTGTCCCTGTGCTCTAGGGATCCGAGGTTCTGAGACTGGGGCTTCGGCGGGAGCTTAGCCATCTCCAGTTCATGCCGACGATTAGCCTCCCTCTCAGCAGCCTCTCTCTAAGCCACCGCCCGGCGCTCCTCTCTCTCAGCCGCAGCCTGGCGTTCTAGAAACTGCAGGTACGCCATAGGATCCATCTCCTTGACACGTTGTAGTGTTTCCTGCATTTGAGGAGAGTCTGTGCTGGTTGCAGGCAAGCTGGGGCTGGTCTGCACATGCTGTGGAGTGGAGGTGACATCCAGTGGTGTTCCAGTGTCAGTCTCTGCTGGCCCATCCTGCGCGGCCATTCCTGAATTACTGGGCTCTGAAGAAACGGAAGCCTCTTCCTCTGGGTCCGCCAGATTTCGGCTTGCCTGCATATCATACTCCTGCAGGGCATGAATCATTACTTCACGAGTTTTGCCACTGATGTCAAGTCCTTTTGATGTGCACTCCGTAGCAAGTTCATTTTTGTTCATTTTTTTATATTCCGATAAACCAGGCATGTTTGCAAGCAGAAAAGATAGAACAGAAAGCAAGATAGGAAGGAGCTGTAGAAAGTAGAGATTGCTGTATGTCTCTTTTCAAAAAAATATGCATCAGTTTGTCTCTAAGGACTGCTTTCCACAACCGTTACAATCCTTCAGTGCAGAGCTAATTCCTAACAGTGCACCGAATGCTCTTAAATGCAAGACTATCCCACGTACGCTGCCAGCCAATATGTGACGGAGGTGGGTATCAGACCCCTGGCCTTCTCATCCACCTCGTGACCAAAGACCAAGCAATCTCACACTCTGCCGTCACTTGCGTAACAATGCCACCCTCAGCTGCACCCAGCACACAGATTGTCCAGCTTGCGGGACCACAATCTAGATGCCAGCAGACTGAGAGCGATTTTCACCTGGTTAATTAAATGATTAACCCTTTCCTGCCACCACCTCTACGTTATACTGAGCCTAGAGGATGCTTGTGGTTTGACAAATATCAATTATGACTTTAGAATAACCGTCTGTAACACACTGTCACATGACAAGAATGTTTCAGATAGGTTAGCCTAAACAGTACAAATATCAATTATGACTTTAAAAAAACTGTCTATAACACACAGTAGCGCTCTTCAGGAGGCAGATTTGTTTGGGTCAAGTTGCGTTTAAGAGCTTAGAGACAAAGTTAACACTTTTCAAAATAAGGTTTAATTATAAGAAAGGTTAAAAATTGGTGCGAATAAAAATATTTACAGAAAAATGGGTTACAAAGAAATAGAGACACAATACAGCTATTAGGAAATAGGAGAATAAAAGAATGAAAATACTTGCATTAAAACGGTCCTGGTATTACCTTAGTTTCAGAGTTGAACAGGTAGGTTTGGTTCCCCTTGGGGGGTGTTATGCCTTCGATCTTAGGATGAGAAATGAGAACTCTCTCAGTTCCTGTGTTTTTCTCTGACTCTCCAGGGGGTGTCACCAGAAATACTCAGCCAATGGCTCTGAGTCTATAAACTGCTAAATGACCTCCCGCTTTGACAGATTCATAAAAGCACTCATATCTGGAGATATGAAACGGTGACACGCTTGAAACCGATATTTCATGGTCTGGTTTGGAATGTCCTATCTTTAGACACTAAACATGGGTTAGCACGGAATTGGATCGCTAGCTTGCCTTTCCTAGGCATGACGGTGTCCGTGCTGGGACTTAATTTGATTGGTATTTTATGGGGCACCCAAATATCTACTTTCTGTTAATATGTTATGCTCGGTTAAAAAGATATGATTTGAGCACAGATTGAGAGATGTAAGTTAACAATTTGGCTTTGAGAATGTACAAAGCAATTTCACTGGACATCTAATCTGACCCCCTGCTGTCCTCGGAGACCCAACTCCTGCTAGAAGGGCTGATAATGCTTTACAACCAGGCAACCAGGATGTGTTTGAAGATAAGGAACTCGTGAGTGAGAAAGAGGGGAGGGGGGAGAGGAAATACCTCTGCGGAGTACACATCTGCTGTTACAGCTTACTGGAATGTCGCCTGTGTCACTGAACAAGATGGACGCCGAGGACAGGATGGTGTCGATACCATGATACCATTACAGTGTACACTGAGAATATGGTTTTGACTACTTCAAATGGGACAGTAATATGCATTACCAATATCTCTCAGGAAATATGGAGATCTATCTTATTCCTATACACTAAGGCACAGGAAGTGCAACTCCTAATTTGGGCGTCCAGGAAATAGGAGAGACACCATGTCTGCTAATCAATGTGTATTAGCTGCAGAGAGAAGGGGGGATTGTTTCCAGCAGCCCCTCCTAAAGAATGTCTACTGATTAACTAAGTGCTTTTGTCTAAAATAGGACAGTATGTTAATTGGGTCTGAGACTATTGACAAGTATGTTAATGAGCTCACCTGGCTGTCTACTAAGGGATGTAATTACACAGTCATTGTTCATGTGGTATTCTCAAAGTGTATATAAATGCTGTGTTTCTTTCAATAAAAGGGGAAGAAGAGAGTTATTCTCACTTGACCTCACTACGGAGCCTTGTCTCGTACTTGGGAGGGGAATTATTTGTATGGGCTTCATGTATGGCGGATTGGAGTGATCAATAGCTGTCCTGGTGTTCGGGAGCGGATTATCCTAGACGACTGTAACCCCTTTCATACTTTGGGGTGTCGTTACAATTGGTGGAAAGCGGCGGGGGGATTTCCACAGCCCAGAAGGACAGCTACAAGAGGACACAAGCCATGGAAGTGGAATTCGAAAGGAGGTTGCGAGAGATACCAGTAGATCGCAGGGAACCAGGGTCAGAGCAGGTCCTACTATGTTTGGGTAATTCAATTCACTGGGAACTCTGAAAAGAAGCGCTTGCCCGTGAGCAGTGACGCCAGGGAAAAATACTCTTCTCCTACCAGGAAAGGTACTGGTCACAGTACGGAGTGCAAATGGCGTTTTTGGGGAGACAACCGCATGAGGAATGGAGTTAAGCAGGCTGGTCCAGGCGGAGATACGGTTGGATGAGGACTACAGAGCACTACATTGGTATATAACCTAAGTGTTCCCATGGAAAGCGGACAACAGCCCAACGGAAGGCTTTGGCTACGGCGGCCTGGGGCTGTTATTAGAGAGGCTGTCCAAGGACCCTGACTTTGGGAGCGATTCGGAGTGACGTTTGGAGGAAATTGTGGATTATAGAGAAGAGATGATGGATGTCATGGATATAGACTGGGCACTGGAAGATTTGGAGTTTCTAGCCAATCAGGAATGGGAGCTTGAGATCGCCTACAGACGGCTGCTTGTCTCTGTTCAGCGCCAGGGCTGGGCTCCCCTTGCCTGGGAAAATCCAGAAGTACCAGCTGACAGTCTGGAAATCCTGGCTGAAGATTCGACAATGTGGCACAGTAATAGTGTGCTTTGCTCATCTGCAATCCCAGCTTTAAATACGGAGGTCTTATGGCGGATGCAGCAAGTGTTGACTCACCTGGATGAACCTGTTTCTGCACAGGATGAGATTGGAGGGGGGAATGCATCTGTCCAGCAGCATGATAAAGGTATGGGAGAAGAGGAAGCCATCTTCATGCCCCAACCACGGATTACAAATTGAATGGACTTTCCATCGGAGGATGATTTGGATTATAAATCACCTGCAAAAGTGTTGGCACTGGGCCCAAGTGCCACCAGTCTGTGTCCTGGACTTTCAGCAATTCCAGAGACTGGAGATTTATTAGACTTTTCTGCTGAGGAGGAACCTCCCAGTGAGCCTACAGCAGATGAGCAGCCATCCAGGCATAGCGCTGCTGACCTCTGGAGGCAACAATTGGTGACCCAGGAAGGTGGGTGCCAGGCCACTGGCATTGCAGTTTACTTGCCAGCAGAACCACTGACATCAGGGCCTTATGTCACTGAGCTCTGTCCAACACCAAGAGCAGCATCTGTGGAGTTACAAGAAACCTCTACAGCAGAAGCGCTGACAACTGGACAGAGGGTCCAAGACCTCTGCCCTACACCTGTGGTAGTTCTGGAGGCCCAGGGTGAAAAGGTGGTGGTCCCTTCCCAGCAGCAGAGTGTGTCCCAGAATGATGACACCAACCCAGCAGAAGGGCTAGCAACAGAGCAGAGTGCTGCTGGCCTCTGCCCTCAACTTACAAAGGATGGATTTCCTTAGAAGGTGGATGAGACTAAAATCTCCACCTGTATACCCCAGGGATGCTGGGCAGTTGGCCCAGATCCCCAACAGCATGAGGAAGTGAGCCCAGCCACCCTGTCCTCTCTCCAGCAGCTGAAAAGAATCCTGGGAGGAGGGCCAGTTCATGCTTCTTCCCCACAGAGGGGATGTTCTACAAGAGGTTGGCTGGGTGAGTGACGTTCTGTCCCAGACAATTTGTTTGGGGTACGTTGTGGGTGCAGACATTGGAGGACTGGAACTACGGACTAACTTTGAAGTAAACCCGTTTGGGGTCTCCTTCTGTGTTAGTCTCCTGCCGAAAAGTGAGAAATGTGACAGGAGTCACTTTGGGCATGGGGGTTGTGGACCCCAAATTCCTTTAAAGAGGTTGGGAGGCACAATGCCCAGCCTTGTGTGGCTTTCTTATGTTTAAGTCACCCTGCATCTTTTATGGATGCAGGGTGACCGGGAGGATGGTGTACACTGAGAATATGGTTTGGACTACTTCAAATGGGACAGTAATATGCATTACCAGTATCTCTCAGGAAATATGGAGATCTATCTTATTCCTATACACTGTAAGGCACAGGAAGTGCAACTCCTAATTTGGGCGTCCAGGAACTATGAGAGACAACATGTCTGCTAATCAATGTGTATTAGCTGCAGAGCGAAGGGGGGGGGGGGGTGTTTCCAGCATGGATTGAGAGAGTTAAGTTAACAATTTGGCTTTGAGAATGTACAAAGCAATTTCACTGGACATCTAATCTGACCCCCTGCTGTCCTCGGAGACCTAACTCCTGCTAGAAGGGCTGATAAAGCTTTACAACCAGGCAACCAGGATGTGTTTGAAGATAAGGAACTTGTGAGTGAGAGAGAGGGGAGGGGGGAGGGGGGGAGAGGAAATACCTCTGCGGAGTACACATCTGCTGTTACAGCTTACTGGAATGTCGCCTGTGTCACTGAACAAGATGGACGTCGAGGACAGGATGGTGTCGATACCATGATACCATTACAGTGTACACTGAGAATATGGTTTTGACTACTTCAAATGGGACAGTAATATGCATTACCAATATCTCTCAGGAAATATGGAGATCTATCTTATTCCTATACACTAAGACACAGGAAGTGCAACTCCTAATTTGGGCATCAAGGAAATAGGAGAGACACCGTGTCTGCTAATCAATATGTATTAGCTGCAGAGAGAGGGGGGATTGTTTCCAGCAGCCCCTCCTAAAGAATGTCTACTGATTAACTAAGTGCTTTTGTCTAAAATAGGACAGTATGTTAATTGGGTCTGAGACTATTGACAAGTATGTTAATGAGTTCACCTGGCTGTCTACTAAGGGATGTAATTACACAGTCATTGTTCATGTGGTATTCTCAAAGTGTATATAAATTCTGTGTTTCTTTCAATAAAGAAGAAGAGAGTTATTCTCACTTGAACTCAATATGGAGCATTGTCTCGTACTTGGGGGGGGGGGGGATTATTTGTATGGGCTTCATGTATGGCGGATTGGAGTGGTCGATAGCTGTCCTGGTGTTCGGGAGCGGATTATCCTAGACGACTGTAACCCCTTTCATACTTTGGGGTGTCGTTACATGTGAGATTGATAAACTGTAGTACTGATATTGTCTGACATAAAACATTGGGACTGCCACCATTTTATTCTCCACGGTGTCTGCTTTCAGAAAACATATCATGTTTGAGTCAAACTTTCATATACAATCCCAAAAGCCAGTCCTTCTATAGTCCTACTAGAAGACAACCCTGAGGAAGTCTACTGCCTCCAAGGCTGGACTGACTGGTGCCTGAATGGTATCTGTCCTCCTTCTGTTCTATATTATATTTATAGAAATACATTCTACAACAAAATGCACACCAACAACCTGTCCAGCATGGGAGTTCTCACCTCCAGGAACACCGGACGCCATTGTTTATGGTAGGAGATCCACCAATCAGATGAGGACCTGGAATATAAAGTAGACAACTATTATAGCTACGAGGGGGTGTGGGTTTTGATCTTATAGGTGGTGTGAGTAAGTGCTGCCTCCGTCCCTATGTCTTGAAAAAAGAGGGGGTTTTTTGGTGTCTCAAGCCAAGGATAATGGGACTTTGTGGGCAAGTAAGTATCAATTGAACATGAGTAAAATTATATCTCAATTTATTACCAAATTTACATAGAAGTAAATAAATAAATAAGAAAATATTGTAACTCAGTTGTGAGTATTGGTGTTGGGTACAGGCCCAATGTGATAAAGATAAGAATAAAGAAGAAGGATTCTCAGTGAATCCGTGACACATGTGATAAGTTGTGACAGTTTTATGGATCTTGTCTCTGTGTATTCCGTATGTAGGAGGTTCACAGAGTTTCATCCATAATTTCTGATGCGTTTCGGCTGTATCAGCCTTTTTCAAAGTTTTTCTGTCACCCAGCTGTAATGTATAATAGATAATATTCAATATTTCCATTTGCTGGAAATATACGTGAAATTAGTATATACAAGAAAAAATAATGAATACATACTTGTATTTTTAAAATCTTGTTACTGCAAACCAAAATTGTCTCTGTCCCCTCTAAACCTGCAGCAAGGAGCCGTGTGGTACCATGGTCTGAAAGGATATATTAGTTGTCTTTTTTATCGTATGAAAAATAAGGGTCATATACTGCCAATGTTGGCTACTCACATCCAGGTTTGGAGGTGTTCATATAAGGATATTGGATTGTTGTTCCAGTAGTGTCCTGGATCGTTCTGGGAGGAGTATATATATGTATATGTTAATATTATATCTCCCATGGTAAGTAATTAATGTGGGTGTCCAAGCCCAGATAAACACTTACATTTGCAGATTTTATATAGATTTAGAGGAGGGGAAGGTATCTCTCCTGATGCCGCAGTCATAAATGGATTGCTGCCGCCAGTTAGCCGTTCTGAAAAGGGTCATATGTCTATGAAGTGTTTTATTACAATTTGTGAGTTTGTGAATAAAAGGTATTTTATTTGTGACTTCAAGCAAAAGGACGTTCGTCCAGACTTACATTTTTTCAAGGAGATATTAGGTGTTAGAAGAAGAGGTAGAGGTGAAATCCTTCACCGCCGCTGGTCCACGTCCGTCCTGTTCCCTCTGCAAGAGGGAAGTGAGGGTGGATGCCGGCTCCCCGGCCTTATAAAGCCGTTCGCGCATGCGCATGGTGTGCTGCACGTCATCGGCTTCTTCCATCGGTGACTCAGGCTTTTGTACTGCGCAGGCGCCTGGGTGATGCGCGCGCAGTACAAGCCGGTCCTGACAGCTCGGCCGCCGACACAGTGTATGGGAGATCCAGGAAAAGACTCAGCCGTGGCCGGCAGATTTCCGTCTCCATAGTAACCCCTGTCACAGGGAAGTGGCAGGGGCTTACCGTGCCGGGTGCAGGATGGGGGGAAAAACAAAGTGGTTTGCTCATGAAAACAAGATGTACATCTTCATATAAATATATACACAGAACTGTTACATGTGGTACAAGAAAAAAAGGGTAGTAAATAAGTAGTAAATATATATATTATATGTAACATTCTTGGTTTGTTTTAACAGCAGTAATTATATCTAGATGCCCGAGAGGATATCCCCAATGGAGGTGTTGGAGGAATATCCACAGGTCTGGCACATCAAAAGGGGTTTTTAAAGGACGTTAAGTGTGATCTCCGAATTCTGGTATCTTGGGATAGATCCCATGATATATGTATGGTCTGATTGGTGGTGGTTATATTTTTTCTATGATGTTAGTCTGTTTTGCCAGATGCAAAACCCTCCAGAAAGGGTCTGAAGCTTTCTGTTTAGTTGAGCCCTGGGTATGTGGTGGCATTTAGACGCCTGATCCATCTCATCTCCATTTGTAAGAGTTTCTTATTCCAATCGCCCCCCCGACAGTGTTCATGCCAACATGGATCATTACTAACTGTATATACCATCCAGAAGACTTGGGGGTGTTCCGCTTCGTTTGTGGAACTCCCAGCATCAACACCAGGAATAGAAGAGAAATTGCTTATAATGACGTAGAAATATTTAATGAAAGAATGGTATTGCTTAAGCTAAAGTATATGTATGCACAAAAATCAGGATATGATAAGTGTTGGATCTGTAGTAAGTTACACCCCAGCTCTGCTAGAATTCCTTTAATAGCTTCCCCTTTATGAGCAGTTCCTTTCCTTAATGGTATCCCTCCCATGGTTTTGACTAATATCTCTGCAATCTATGATAATGATACTGTCTCTTTTCACATAGTCAGTAAAACTCACTCTCCAGACTGGTGTTTTAGATTAGGAAAGGTACACAATGAGGGAAGAGGAGCATGTAGTGAATCCAAGTTAAATTTCTCCCTAGATGTAAATATGACATCAGTATTTACCACTCAAGATGCGGAACTAAATAGAACCATGTATAAACTCATGATTGAGGATAATAACCCCGCTTTAAAGAAGGTTATTGCTCTCCTAGCTTTAGCAGGAATTTCCACTTATGCACAAAGGGTCTTAAGCAGACGCCCTTTCTCACTTGGGAATAACACATATATTTGCTGTGGGAAAGTTTGTTATCCTTGGATCCCCATAAGAGCAGAAGGGTGGTGTTATTTGGCCCATGTAATACCTGTACTAGGAGTGTTGGCAGGAGAAGAAGGAAAACAACAAAATCACTTAGAAGCAGGCCCTCATCCCAAATATCCACTTAGACACAAGGAGAAGCGTGAGCTGTTTACACAGGCTGACAAAGTATGGACATGGTTTCCGTCCTGGTTAGGCTGGGGCATGGAGATGATGAATAGGTTGAATAATTACTCAAGTATATTAGATGAGATAATTGAGAGAAACGCAGAAGACATTAAACTTTTAAGTGTGGAACAGAGAGCAATTAGGAAACAGCTAGAAGTTCAGAATCTAGCCATTGAATCTATGAGTGCAGCATTGACAGGACTGTGTGAGATGACAGAAGACTATGAATGTTGTACATGGATATATAATACAAGTTTTGAAATTCCAGATTATTATGACGTAATTAGTAAGCATAGGAAAGAGGTCACCAACCTACAAGAAAAAGCCAGGAAAATTGCTGAGGAAGGTTGGAACCCCTTCAAGGGGTTGGGTGGCCTTGGAGACATCTTTGGAGGGATTTTTCAATGGTTTAACCACTTACCGCATACTAACGTAGGTCTACGTCAGTAAACTTTGCGGTAGTGTACCGGGATGATGCCTCTAGCTAGAGGCACCATCCCGGTACCGTGGTTTAGAGCCGACGGTTGGCTTTCCGTCGGTACCGACCGATGCGGCTCGGGAGCCGCTCGATCGGTACCCGGGGGGGCGGGAGGGGACGTCCCCCCCCCTCCCGCCGCCTTCCGTGGCTTTGCCCGGGGCTCCCGTTCCACCGGGAGCCCCGAGCACCCAGCCGGCACGTCCGCCGGCTGGATGGAGTCCCGATGAATGCCGGAAACGGCATCGATCGGGTCTCCGATGACGTAACCCGGAGGCGGCGTCCATGACGTCACTTCCGGGTTACTGTGCTGCAAAAGGCGGCAAATTTGAAAAACGGCTGTATGCAAAAATGCCGTTTTCGGCGTTTTGCATACAGGGAAGTGTAGTGGAGGGGTCTAGGGTCTTTTAGACCCTCGATCCCTCCATAAAGTGTACCTGTCACTACATATTGTTGTCACAAGGGATGTTTACATTGCTTGTGACAGCAATAAAAGTGATCAGATTTTTTTTTTTTTTTTAAAACTTTAATAAAGTTAAAAAAATAAATAAAATAAATGGGAAAATAAAAAAAAAAAAAAATTTAGCCGCCCCCGTCACCGTTAGCTCGCGCACAAAAAAAAACGTATACGGAAGTCGAGCCGCAAATGAAATCGCTGTTCAAACCACACATGTGAGGTATCGCCGCGATCGCCAGAGCGTGAGCAATAATTTAAAAAAAAGAGCTACACTCTAACTCTAAACTGGTAACCGTTACATAAATTTAAAGCGTCGCAGATTGAGATCTCTTTTGACCGTAGTTTGTCGCGATCCCACGGGGGGGCGCAATTTTAAACCGTAACATGTTGGGTATCTATTTACTCGGCGTGACATGTTCTTTCACAATATACAAAAAAAATGGGCTAACTTTACTGTTTAGTATTTTTTAAAATTAGTGAAATGTGATTTTTCAAAAATTTTCCAAAAAAATGGCGCTTTAAAGACCGCTGCGCAAATACCGCGTGATAAAAAATATTACAATGACCGACATTTTATTCTCCAGAGTCTTTGCTAAAAAAATATATATAATGTTTGGGGGTTCTAAGTAGTTTTCTAGGAAAAAATACTGATTTAAACTTGTAAACAAAAAGTGTCCGAAATAGGGCTGGGGCTTAAGTGGTTAAGAAGGTTGGCGCTTTGATATTGATGTGTTTACTTTTCCTTCTCTTTCTCTATCTAGTATGGAAATTTGTTGTTTTTCTAATTAGTAGAATTGGTAGGAGACACCGCCCTGGGTCTCAAAAGAAAATTACTTTGTAATTTCATTTGGAAGAGGGGATTGTGAGGTAATGAACGAGTTAAATCAGGAATCATTTTCACCTCACAAAATAGCTAAAATCCACTATTCTGCAAACGGGCTGTTTGTCTCATTTCATAAGTTACTGATAATTTGGCAAGGCTTATGTCAATAAGCCGATATTGACTTATAGAGTCAGTTTGACCTGAAAGCTGCAGAAATGATGGATTTTAGAGACTGCTAGTTCTACAGTATGTTAATAATTACTGTTCAATATCATGAGATGTCCATGCTCTTATTTTACTGCCAACTTGTACGCTGTAATGATATTATTGGTTAAAATATCTTTACCAATGCCTTTGATTACTGTGATTTGATGAGAGCTTTTACATTTGCTACGTCACTGTCTCTATATAAGAACAGTTGCCCAAAATAAACCTTGGACTTGATGTGATAACTTACTGCGTGTTCTAGTGGTCACTTCAGGTCTCCAGCGATGCTTTCTTGATTACCATTGATGTTGAAGCCCTTTACAGCAACATTCCCCATAAAAAAGGCATTGAGATAATAAGAGAAACACTTAAACAACAGAGTGAATGGGACCACAAGTTTAACAAATTCATTGTAACAATGTTGGAATATATATTGAACCACAATGTTTTCACATTTAATGGCACCTATTACCTACAAACGTGCGGTGTTGCGATGGGTACGAGCTGCGCACCATTGTATGCAAACATTTATTTAGGAGCCTGGGAATCTGATTTTCTAGCTGAAGAGAAAAACAGCACTTTTGTAGACCATATACTACTATGGCAGCGTTTCCTAGATGATATTTTCATCATTTGGACAGGTCCGGAAAACTTAATTGGAGAATGTTTGAAAGTAATGAACAATAATACATACAACATGTATTTTACACTCAATTATGATAAGAGTAAGATTGCATTCTTAGACACCTGGATACTGAAAGAGGACAATGGAACAATCAAAACCACTCTTTACCGCAAGGAAACAGCGGGAAACTCAATCCTGCATGCCACAAGTTTCCACCCCACATCATTGAAAAGAGCTATACCATATAGCCAATTCTTAAGACTAAAGAGGAACTGTACAGACGAGAATGATTTCCAAAAAGAAACTGATCTTCTTATTGGTAGACTACTAGAAAGAGGGTATACCAGAAGCACTCTCAGGAAAGCATTTAATAAGGTAAAAAAACGACAAAGGAACGAACTCTTTTTCAAACTAAAAGAATGGATGAAATAAAAGAACAAGGAGAAAAAAGTTGTATCATTCTACGATTTACAAATGAACACTACAAAATAAAAGAAATCCTCCAGAAACATTGGAACATACTAAGTGAAGATCCTGTGGTGAAACCATTTGTACCAGATGGCCCACTAGTGACCTACAAAAAGGCCGGCTCCCTCAAACAAAACCTAATACATAGCGAATTTAAGGAAAAAAGGAAAGATCCATGTAAGGATAAAGGTACATACCCTTGTGGTACTTGCACACAGTGCAGTGTCATAAAAAAATGCACGGACACTATCCTCCCCAATGGTGAACACTTTAGACCACGACACTATGTCAACTGTAGGACGAGAGGAGTCGTGTACCTTATGAGGTGCGAATGTGGGTCGTTTTATGTTGGCAAGACCAAACAGGAAATGGGCAAGAGAATCAATAAGCATATCCAAAGCATGGAAATATGCAACTTCCATCTACCGCTTGGCAGACATGTCAAAAACATGCACAACAACAAAATGCCGAAAGTCATTTTCATCGCCCTAGAGAGAATGCACATACCGCAACGGGGGGCGATTGGAATAAGAAACTCTTACAAATGGAGATGAGATGGATCAGGTGTCTAAATGCCACCACATACCCAGGGCTCAACGAAAAAACAGAAAGCTTCAGACCCTTTCTGGAGGGTTTTGCATCTGGCAAAACAGACTAACATCATAGAAAAAATATAACCACCACCAATCAGACCATACATATATCATGGGATCTATCCCAAGATACCAGAATTCGGAGATCACACTTAACGTCCTTTAAAAACCCCTTTTGATGTGCCAGACCTGTGGATATTCCTCCAACACCTCCATTGGGGATATCCTCTCGGGCATCTAGATATAATTACTGCTGTTAAAACAAACCAAGAATGTTACATATAATATATATATTTACTACTTATTTACTACCCTTTTTTTCTTGTACCACATGTAACAGTTCTGTGTATATATTTATATGAAGATGTACATCTTGTTTTCATGAGCAAACCACTTTGTTTTTCCCCCCATCCTGCACCCGGCACGGTAAGCCCCTGCCACTTCCCTGTGACAGGGGTTACTATGGAGACGGAAATCTGCCGGCCACGGCTGAGTCTTTTCCTGGATCTCCCATACACTGTGTCGGCGGCCGAGCTGTCAGGACCGGCTTGTACTGCGCGCGCATCACCCAGGCGCCTGCGCAGTACAAAAGCCTGAGTCACCGATGGAAGAAGCCGATGACGTGCAGCACACCATGCGCATGCGCGAACGGCTTTATAAGGCCGGGGAGCCGGCATCCACCCTCACTTCCCTCTTGCAGAGGGAACAGGACGGACGTGGACCAGCGGCGGTGAAGGATTTCACCTCTACCTCTTCTTCTAACACCTAATATCTCCTTGAAAAAATGTAAGTCTGGACGAACGTCCTTTTGCTTGAAGTCACAAATAAAATACCTTTTATTCACAAACTCACAAATTGTAATAAAACACTTCATAGACATATGACCCTTTTCAGAACGGCTAACTGGCGGCAGCAATCCATTTATGACTGCGGCATCAGGAGAGATACCTTCCCCTCCTCTAAATCTATATAAAATCTGCAAATGTAAGTGTTTATCTGGGCTTGGACACCCACATTAATTACTTACCATGGGAGATATAATATTAACATATACATATATATACTCCTCCCAGAACGATCCAGGACACTACTGGAACAACAATCCAATATCCTTATATGAACACCTCCAAACCTGGATGTGAGTAGCCAACATTGGCAGTATATGACCCTTATTTTTCATACGATAAAAAAGACAACTAATATATCCTTTCAGACCATGGTACCACACGGCTCCTTGCTGCAGGTTTAGAGGGGACAGAGACAATTTTGGTTTGCAGTAACAAGATTTTAAAAATACAAGTATGTATTCATTATTTTTTCTTGTATATACTAATTTCACGTATATTTCCAGCAAATGGAAATATTGAATATTATCTATTATACATTACAGCTGGGTGACAGAAAAACTTTGAAAAAGGCTGATACAGCCGAAACGCATCAGAAATTATGGATGAAACTCTGTGAACCTCCTACATACGGAATACACAGAGACAAGATCCATAAAACTGTCACAACTTATCACATGTGTCACGGATTCACTGAGAATCCTTCTTCTTTATTCTTATCTTTATCACATTGGGCCTGTACCCAACACCAATACTCACAACTGAGTTACAATATTTTCTTATTTATTTATTTACTTCTATGTAAATTTGGTAATAAATTGAGATATCATTTTACTCATGTTCAATTGATACTTACTTGCCCACAAAGTCCCATTATCCTTGGCTTGAGACACCAAAAAACCCCCTCTTTTTTCAACTATTATAGCTAAACTGATTACATTGTAACATGTTCTAATAAATCCAGATATCAGACCTCCAGAGTAATATCACAGCTAGATAAATACCCAACACAGACTGTAGAGGGCCCCCCCTCCACACCTACCCCCCCCCACACCTACCCCAAGATGTACCCCCTCCACACCTACACCCCTCCACACACCTACCCCCTACACCTTCCCCCCCACACCTACCCCCTGACATCTACCCTCCACAAACCTACCCCCTCCACACACCTATCCCCAACACCTCCCCCTGACACCTACCCCCAATACCTACCCCTGATATCTACCCTCCACACACCTTCCCCCCTGCACACACCTATCCCCTGATATCTACCCTCAACACATCTACCCCCCTCCACACACCTACCCCCTGACATCTACTCTCCACACACCTCCCCCCGGCACCTACCCCAACATGTACCCCCTCCACACACCTACCCCCCACACCTACCCCTCCACACCTACCCCAACATGTACCCCCTCCACACATCTACCCCCCAACACCTACCCCAACATGTACCCCCCTCCACACCTACCCTCCTCCACAAACCTACCCCCCTACACCTCCCCCCACACCTACCTCTGGCATCTACCCTCCACAAACCTACCCCCTCCACACATCTACCCCCAACAGCCCCCACACCTAACGCCAACACATACCCTCCACACACCTACTCCCCTCCATGCCCTTACCCCCTGATATCTACCCTCCACACACCTACCCCCTGATATCTACCCTCCACACACCTACCCCCTGACATCTACCCTCCACACACCTATTCCCTCCACATACCAACCTCCTACACCTACCCCCACATGTACCCCCCTCCACACACCTACCCCCTGACATCTACACTCCACAAACCTACCCCCTCCACACACCTACCCCCAACACCCCCCCCCGACACCTACCCCCTGATATCTACCCTCCACACACCTACCCCCTGATATCTACCCTCCACACACCTACCCCCTGACATCTACTCTCCACACAGCTACCACCCTCCAGACACCTACCCCAACATGTACCCCCCTCCACACATCAACCCCCCTACACCTTCCCCCAACACCAACTACTCACCTGGATCGTAATTCTCTTCTCTTCTACATTAGATGGGGATTAGATGACCCTCTCCATGGTATAGGGTGGCGTGATAGTGACGTGTTTATTTCGAAGAAACTGAATGTGAATGACATTACCTGTCCCAGAAATTTCACAATAACCAGCCGCACCCTTTTCTTATCAGGAACCAGCTTTGCACGCTATCCAGATGGGCCATCAGGTGAGCAACAACTTTGGAAGCACTACAGGTGTCCTCCAACTTTCTATGGCGCATAGTTTACTTCCGTTGGTACATAGTGGTGGTACAATTTGATACCATTCAACACACGGTATTTCCTCTCACTTCTTTTGCTTTTTCACACTTGGGGAACTTTCCACTTCCCTCACTATTCCTTTCATTCACAACCACATATATGCACATATATATGTACAACTTTTGGCACTGCCCCTCTCTCAATGGTTTCCAAACACTGGTGCTGTTTTACATCTATACATTTTCTGCTATCACTACAGTGATACAGTATATACGATAATACTTTAATATACCTGCTAGAAAAAGAGCAAGGCAACAGCTACACATGTGACAGTGGATTGGACTACCTAATGCAGTGCAGTCAGTGCAAAACTGCTAGAAAAAAAGCTAGGCAACAGCTAGACATTGGATTTGTACTCTTAGCAGTAGGGCACTCACTGCAACCACAGCAGTCAGTGAAAAACTGCTAGAAAAAAGCTAGGCAACAGCTAGACAGTGGATTGGAGTCACTCAGTGGACTACTTCTGCAGCAGGTTACTCACTGCAACTACAGCAGTCAGTACAAAATTGCTGGAAAAAAAGCTAGGCAACAGCTAGACAGTGGATTGGATTGGAGTCAGTGGACTACCTCTGCAGTAGGGCACTCACTGCAACTACAGCAGTCAGTGCAAAACTGCTAGAAAAAAAGGTAGCAACAGCTAGACAGTGGATTGGAGTTGAAGATTGGATTGGAGTGGAGGAGTGGAGTGGACACTACTCTTTTCAATACTCCCAGTTAAGTAGAACAATATTATAATGCAAAAAGCAGAACATTTCAGCATGTCCATGGTCACCTATTAAAGGTCTTCTGTTTTGTTCAAACAATGCTGCAACTTCATAAGCATGCTCAGGAGGAGAGGAGGACAGAGGAGCAGAGAGAGAGAGAGAGGTATCTTCTAGCATGGGAAGCAAGTCTTTTGTAGCGTGCCTCATTTTCTCTCCACCACTGAAGAGGATGACTTCTTCTGTCGATTACGGCTTCTTTCAAATAGAGATGAAGTTCATCATCCAGGCTTATCATTGCAGATTCAGAAGAAATTGAATCCTCCGCATGAGGCCCCAATAAAACACAGAAAATGTCCTGATCAATTCGACGACAATGAAGCAGATTCTCTTCTGTTCGTTAACGTATTTTTGGACATTTGTCTGTTTTTTCAGCATGCTGCTCTTCATAAAAGTAGTGTTCTGGACTTTTCTTTTCAGCAGGAACCTCCTGCACCTCCATATCTTCTGTCAGCCATTGTTTTGCCTTAGCCAATACATCATCAGAAGAGAAAGCATGGTTCTTGTATCGAGGAATCCAAAGACTTGCAAGCACAACATGTTTAATCTTTTCATGCTTCTCAAAACATATATCAATCAAAGCTTTTTGGCTTGACAGACCATCATTTGAAAGTTGGAGGGTGTTGTGTGCCATGATGACACAGAGGTCTGACGTATCAGCAAGCCTCATTCCTTTCCGCATGTTTGCTCCACTGTCTCTAAGTTGTGCAAGCATCATTCGGTCTTTGCCGATTCTCCATTCTTAAAGCATGCCTAGAAACATTTCTCTACTGTACTCAGTGTGGGATCTTTGCATCACTTTTGTATTCAACACCAATTGCTTTTTTGTCCATCCGCTGTCAATGAAGTGGCATGTAAGAATCATTAGTGACTCAGACTGTGTTTGTGACCAGCAGTCTGTCGTGAATGAGAGCGAGTTGCCAGCATTCTCTGGTTGCAGCATAACCTTTACTTTGTCAACTACCTTTTGGTGTCACTTTACCAGCATTTCAGTTTGATAATACTTCTCACTCATCAGTGTGTAGCTTGGCTCAAGTATGGACATCACCCGCTTAAATCCTGAGTCAGACACCATTGTAAATGGCTGGTTATCAGTCACCATCATCTCTGTGATTACTCTGTCCAGCAGTTGGGATCTTCCATCTGAATCTAGACAGTGACATCTGTTTTATTTCACAAAGATATCTGTTATTGTTACCTGGGATAGTGGAGAAGGTATTGAATCAAAATCACATTGATATTCATTTTGTTTTTTCTGTACTGCATGATACAATTCAATATGATGAACTCTTAGATGGGCCCAAAGATTTGATGTATTTTTGTTTTTTTGCAGTTACTGATCCCATGCTTATGTTGTTCGTACATGTGTTGCACACTGCTGCATTTCCTGGAGATGGTTGAGACGAGAAATAGTCCCAGACCACACTTTTACTCTTTCTCTCCTCATCCATCTCCGTTTCAACTTGAAAGACACAAAAAAGATTAAAGAAATGGTTTGCTTAAGCTGAAGTTGCTGCTGATGCTGGCACTGGCACCCTGTTGTGGGTTGGTGGCGGATGCCTGGCAGTGTGGCTGGCTTGGTGTCACCCTGTTGTGGGTGGCTTGCTTGCCAGAACACTGTGGTGGCTGGCGTCACCCTGTTCTGGGTAGCTGGCTGTCAGGGACACTGTGGTGGCACTGGCTAGCTGGCTTGGTGACTGGTGTCACCTTGTTATTGGTGGCTGGCTTTCAGGAACAGTCTGTGGTGGCTGGCTGGCTGTGTGGTGGCTGGTTGGCTGGCTTGGTGTCGCCCTGTTATGGTTGACTGGCTGGCTTGGTGACTGGTGTCACCTTGATATTGGTGGCTGGCTTTCAGGAACAGTCTGTGGTGGCTGGTTGGATGGCTTGGTGTCACCCTGTTATGGGTGGCTGGCTTGCAGGAACACTGTGGTGGCTGGCTGGATTGGTGTTACCCTGTTATGGGTGGCTGGCTTGCAGGAACACTGTGGTGGGTGGGTGGCTGGCTTGGTGTCCCCCTGTTATGGGTGGCTGGCTTGCAGGAACACTGTGGTGGGTGGCTAGCTTGGTGTCACCCTGTTATGGGTGGCTGGCTGGCTTGGTGACTGGTGTCACCTTGTTATTGGTGGCTGGCTTTCAGGAACAGTCTGTGGTGGATGGTTGACTGTGTGGTGGCTGGTTGGCTGGCTTGGTGTCACCCTGTTATGGGTGGCTGGCTGGCTTGGTGACTGGTGTCACCTTGTTATTGGTGGCTGGCTTTCAGGAACAGTCTGTGGTGGCTGGTTGGGTGGCTTGGTGTCACCCTGTTATGGGTGGCTGGCTTGCAGGAACACTGTGGTGGCTGGCTGGATTGGTGTCACCCTGCCCTGTTATGGGTGGCTGGCTTGCAGGAACAGTCTCTGTGGTGCCTGGTTGGGTTGCTTGATGTCACCCTGTTATGGGTGGCTGGCTTGCAGGAACACTGTGGTGGGTGGCTAGCTTGGTGTCACCCTGTTATGGGTGGCTGGCTGGCTTGGTGACTGGTGTCACCTTGTTATTGGTGGCTGGCTTTCAGGAACAGTCTGTGGTGGATGGTTGACTGTGTGGTGGCTGGTTGGCTGGCTTGGTGTCACCCTGTTATGGGTGGCTGGCTGGCTTGGTGACTGGTGTCACCTTGTTATTGGTGGCTGGCTTTCAGGAACAGTCTGTGGTGGCTGGTTGGGTGGCTTGGTGTCACCCTGTTATGGGTGGCTGGCTTGCAGGAACACTGTGGTGGCTGGCTGGATTGGTGTCACCCTGCCCTGTTATGGGTGGCTGGCTTGCAGGAACAGTCTCTGTGGTGCCTGGTTGGGTTGCTTGATGTCACCCTGTTATGGGTGGCTGGCTTGCAGGAACACTGTGGTGGGTGGCTGGCTTGGTGTCACCCTGTTATGGGTGGCTGGCTTTCAGGACCAGTCTCTGTGGTGCCTGGTTGGCTTGCTTGGTGTCACCCCGTTATGGATGGCTGGCTTGCAGGAACAATGTGGTGGGTGGCTGGATTGGTCTCACCCTGTTATGGGTGGCTGGCTTGCAGGAACACTGTGGTGGGTGGCTGGCTTGGTGTCACCCTGTTATGGGAGGCTGGCTTGCAGGAACAGTCTGTGGTGGCTGGCTGGCTTGGTGTCACCCTGTTATGGGTGGCTGGCTGGCTGGCTTGGTGACTGGTGTCACCTTGTTATTGGTGGCTGGCTTTCAGGAACAGTCTGTGGTGGCTGGTTGGATGGCTTGGTGTCACCCTGTTATGGGTGGCTGGCTTGCAGGAACACTGTGGTGGCTGGCTGGCTTGGTGTCACCCTGTTATGGGTGGCTGGCTTTCAGGACCAGTCTCTGTGGTGCCTGGTTGGCTTGCTTGGTGTCACCCTTGTAACGGAACAGGGCACCCCTGAGCGGGTACCTCTGTTGACAGATGCTCCTAGTGCTTCCCGAGGGCTCCAAGCACTCCACCAGACACCGTAAGCTCTTCAGACTCCATGAACCGCCGCAGCTTGGTTAGGGTCTTGGCATCTCCTGCCCACCCTGGACCTACGACAAGGCTCCAGGTTCCTGTGGGTGAACCTCTCTTTCCCCAGAGAGTGCAGCACGAACAATCTCTTACACAAGCTCTTACAAGAGCTCAGGGATTCTCCAAGGGAGTATGGAAGACCATAGCAATCCCTTGCAGCAGATTCCCCCAATAAGAGACAGAACTCTAGATTGAGGGTGAACTAACTCTAGAACAACTTTATTGAATAAGACTTATCTACAGAATTTGGAACATTTCGCCCTCAACAACCCCTTTCCTATTGGTCAATTGTAAAGTACCTGTGGTCCTCCTTAGCCATGCAAATGAGGACTTGAAAATGAGTCAGCAGGGATTGGTCCGATAGCTTGACCAGAAGGACTGCCATGTGCAATGAGACAGAAGTCCCCAGGGGGCAATCAATGTACACAATAGCCAGACACAGAACAATGGGAGGTTATTAGAACTTAACAATGAGACAGGTCAATCCACATTCCCTCCCAATACACAACAAAAGGAAAACCTTGCTGACATTGAAAGATATGTAATATACACAGCATTTAGGAATAGGGCTGCGCATCTTCACTTACCTCACGATTCGATGCGATTACGATTATTAGGGTCGCGATTTGATACGATTCGATTCCGCAATGCATCACGAACATATAGGAAGGTCTGATAATGCAAACAGCATAGCAGAGACAGACAACAACACTAGTATTTTACTAGAAGTAACAGTAAAATTAGTAAACAAAACTGTAGTAGTGCAGTTTACTGCTTCATAAAAGAAAATATTAATATAAGCCAGGTCTACCACCATTTAAAGTACGACTAAAAGCAAAACTTTTTTGATTTTGGATAAAGTTTTGCCTATAGTTGTACTTTAAAGCCAAGATAGAAGAAGCCAGCCAGCCAGCCAAGCTAATATTCTTGTGAAAATGGTCATCATAAATTCCCACAAAACATTATATATAAATCCTTTTATGTGAATATGCATTGCAATAAATTCCAGGTGTGCCATAACCTGTCCTCTACAAAACAGAGCACTTCCTGACTAGTAGCAAACATCAAGGGTGAACCTGGCAATAGTGCACTGCTGCATAACTTCCATGTTCACCGTGATGTTTGTTTCCCTCTGCAACTGCCAGTCAACTCAAGTGAGTTGATGGCTGCTAGAGGGGAGTTACAAATATAAGCTTTAAGCTTATCAATTCACTTATGTCACTTTTATGTCACTTACTTTACAGAAAACTTTACCTGTCCTGCAGACAGTCTCTGTCTCTCTACCACGATTAAACCCAACTGAAGCTAAGCCAAAGCCACCATTAGAGGAAGGAAAACCCTTGACAGAGTAAATGATCAACTGAAGCTGCCTTAAACCTTGAGTAAATCTTCATGGGATCACAAAAAAACACACAACACGATTGTCTGCATCAGAATCATGAGAACTGAAGAAAGGTTTGGCATTGGCACACTGGTACAACTCAAGGCATATAGGTTAGGTCAGGTTTGTGTGTATTTGTGATCCAGTAAAGATTTAATCAAGGTTTTACGCTTCAATGTATGATTGATTTAATCTTTCAAGGATGTCCTTTCCTGTACCGTGGCTGACTGGCTTGCCTTCAGTTGTCTAGATACACTTTTACCTTTAGTATTTGTTTGGTTGAGGGAACCCCCTACACTTGCTATTGCTACAGAGTACAACAGACCAGCAGACAGACATGCGTTGCAATAAATTCCAGGTGTGTGCCATAACCTGTCCTCTACAAAACAGAGCACTTCCTGACTAGTAGCAAATATCAAAGGTGAACCTGACAATAGTGCACTGCTGCATAACTTCCATGTTCACCGTGATGTTTCTTTCCCCCTGCAACTGCCAGTCAACTCAAGTGAAGTGAGTTGATGGCTGCTAGAGGGGAGTTATACAAATATAAGCTTAAGCTTAAATAATTATCAATTCACTTATGTGAATGGACCATTTTTGAAAACAAGCCATTCTCCATCTCTCCAGTGCCAGAAAAGCTGTAAAAAATATAAAATGTTCCAGGTTCACTGCGATTGTGTTTGCCCCTGCCATTGCCAGTCAACTAAACACAGTGTGTGTGTGTCGTGACTCGTGACAACTCAAAAGCTTATACGCAGCCTCAGCATCAACTCAACACACACACACACACTGTGTTATAAGCTCTTGAGTTGTCACGACAGTCAGCCAGTCTCGTTACAGAAAGAAAACTTTACCTGCACTGCACTGAGCAGCACTCTACCACGTCGATTACATCTGTAACTGAAGCCAAGCTAGCCAACAAGCCACCATTAGAGGAAGGAAAATCCTTGAGAGAATAAATTGTCAACTGAAGCTTAACCTTGAGGAAATCCTATGGGGGTCACATTCACAAACTCACAAATATAGTATATTACACAAGAATCCACAATTGGTGTATTTATTTGTGATCCAATAAGATAAGATTTACTCAAGGTTATGCTTCAAATGTACAAGTTATTTCTCTCAATGATTTTCCTTCCTATAATGCTGCACCGTGGCTGGCTTGGTGTCAGTCAGTTGTCTAGAAGAAAATACACTTTAATATTATTTATTTGGTTGAGGGTTAAATGAACCCCTAGTACTTGCCTAGACACTTTTAGTGTGAAGCAACGGAACGGATTATGGATTGGAAATGGACACATTGGACAGGACAATCTTCAAAAACAAACTATCAGTGCTATAAAGCTATAAAACAAGACTGGTGGTGTGACTGACTGGTGACTGGCGGCAGACTGAATTAGTAATTACTATTTCATTAAAAACATGAATTAGTAATTAATTCAGTGCTTAGCATTTGGGAAAATGTAGGTTTTTCTGTAAGAACACTAGCTGATCCACATGCTCAGGTTTCAGACTGCTTCTTTTCGCTGTTATAACATCTCCTACAGTAGAGAAAACCCGCTCTGCAGATACACTTGTACCTGGGATACACAAGTATTGCTTTGACAGCTGAGAGAGGAGGGGAAATATGACCTCATGCTCACGTCACCATTTCAAAGGGTTCTCAGTGAGAGGCAGAGGTGGGGCTTTACAATATTTTTCAATTTCGTCTTCTGCTTTGGCATAGGGGGTCTTAGGTTCTATTGCACCATCAGTGAAAGACTGCCCCAGCAAAGTCATGAGCAGCAATGTTGTGGTCTTTTTTTTGGGAGGAGAATGGCTGTCCTCAATGGGTGTTTCTTCTTCCACAGTTGCTTTTTCCCTAGGCACTTCATCCACATTTGTCCTTCTATTAGATGTAATCTGTGTGTTTGAACAAAAGATAATAGTATAAGAAGAGCTGAACTGACTAAGAGTGTGATTCATTGATGAGGTGTGGGAAACTGCACGGTAATCCATACCATACAGTTCCATTTCCCTCACTGCATCAGTGAATCAGGTTGTTATTACACAACACAATGTAGCTGAGCTTCTAGCTGTCTGGGAGGAAACATGATGAAATTCTAATTACCTCCAAAGATGCAGCCTCCTCAGTCACTCCTCTGTATATCTCCGATCTCTCCTCCTCTGTGAGAATAAAAGGCAGTCCTTTAAAGCTAGGATCCAGTGCAGAGGCTGTATGAAGGATCTTCTTCTCTGCCTCACTGCTGTACCTCTTCAGGAGATCTGTTTTGATGGCATTCTTGATCTCATGGGTCATGGGTGTGTCTCCCATGGTGTCTGTCATGCTCTGAAGCAGTTGTGCATTTAGAGGGGCAATGAGAGACACTGTTGGGTTGCACTCTTCTGACATCAGCAAGGTTGCATCCTTCATTGGCTTTAATGCAGTCACAGCATCCTCTGCATTTGACACATCTGTTTCATTGAGAGTGCAGAGATCAGACTCTCCTTTTCTGACTTCTGGAGACAGCAAGGTGGCACAAACTGCAGGTTGTTGTTCTAAGAACCTCTCGACCATGTCATATGCGCTGTTCCATCTTGCTGGCACATCAGTTATTAGCTTATGATTCTTCAGGCCCAGACATTTCTGTTTCTCTTTTAGACCGTGGCTTGCTCTAGTGCTGCGATGGAAGAATGTGGATATTCGTCGCACTCTGGCGAGAAGCCTGGAGAGCGTGGCCCCTTTCAGTGCCCGCTGACATGCAATATTGAGTGTATGGGCAAAACATTTAACATGAGGAAATTTACCAACTTGAGCTGCAACTATCATGTTTGCCGCGTTGTCGGTCACAAGCACTACAGATTTATCAGACAGCTGCCATTCTTCCACGACATGAGACAGTAGCTCTGCCAGATGAGCACCTGTGTGAGACTCATAAATGGCTCTTGTTTGCAACACATGTGACAAGACCTGCCAGTCCTTAGTAACGTAATGTGCTGTTATTGTAACATAGGACTCCGTTGTGACTGAAGTCCATGAATCATACATTATTGTGACTCGACTGGCTTGGTTCATTGATGCAAGTACCTGAGCTTTGGTGTCGTGGTAGAGTGCAGGTATAACGTTTTCTGTAAAGTGACTGCGTGATGGGATCTTATAACGTGGCTCTAGCGTCTTCAAAAGGTAGCGAAACCCGGCGTTGTCCACAACTGAGTAAGGCCGTAGGTCCATGGCGATGAAAGCTGCCACAGCTTTGGTTAGTTTCTTCCCTTTTTCTGAGTTGGGGCGGATAAGTTGACAGTATGGCATCAATTCTTGGCTGATCTGGGTCTAGCAGTCTTTCCTTGGCGGTGGTGGCACTGCTGGAGGCGACAGGTGTTACTAATTCAGAGTGAAAACGGCTAACATGGTTTCTCAAGTTCGTAGTATTCCCTAGGTATTTAATTTTTGTGTGACAGGCTCTACACACGGCGTGTGTCTTGTCCAACTCACGCTTCCCTGTGTGTTCGTAAAATCCAAAATGTGCCCAGATGTTTGCTCTTAAAACGCTAGGTGCATTTTTTTATCTCTCTATATTTTTCTCCTTCTGCCATTACCATACTACCATGTATGTGACGGAGACGGATGACGTAAGTTGCCAAACTCTGTCAGTGTTTAAAAAAAATAAAAATACCACTTGTAAACTAAGCCGCAACAAGCCAACCAAGCAACATCTTTCATAAAATATGACTGTCTGTCTGTCTGTCAGACTCCCTTATGCACGCACTGAGCCAAAACCCCCGGGGCCCCCCCTTACCCCACAGCTGCCTGTGACAGTGACACTGACAGAGACCCCCCCTCTCCCCACAGCTGAGCTGACAGCCTGACACACTGACAGAGACCTGGATGTCCCACTGTCCCACACCTTCCCCAATCCCCCACAGCACTGACAAACACTGAGTGAGTCCCCCCCTTGCCCAGACCCCCACAGCTGACACTGACAGAGACCCCCCAGTGCCCCCACTGACACTCAGAGAGAGCCCCCCTGGCTGCCAGCCTGCCACAGCAGAACAGTACCCCTGGGCCCCGACCGACCGTCCCCTGTCCCAGGCCCCCCCATCACAGACATCCCCCAGAGATACAGACTCGAGACCCCCATGATTAATACAATTATGAATTATTCGTTCGGACTTAACATACCTGCTGTGTGACTGTGTGGGTTGTTGTTGTGCACTGCATTGCAGAGGAGGACAGGTGCTGTGCTGCTCTCTGGGCTCAGTGGCGGGAGGCTGGCGTCACTGGCAGTGGCGTGGCGGCTGGGCCTGGGATGGCTACGGTGAGGCGGGCGGCGCTGGCTGGCTGCAATGGGGACGCACTTGGGGCTTCTGTGTGTGGAGTGTGGACTGGCTTCTGGCTTGGCTGGCTGGCTGGCTTCTTGGCTGCAAGGCCACAGGTGGGACGCCGATACACGTGGGGGATGTTCTTGCTGCGCCTCGGCCGGGTCAAAGAGACGGAAGAGGAGGGGCGGAGCCTTTTTATTAAGCTCCCGCACTAATCCACCAATCAGCTGCGATCTTCTCCCTTGCGCGATAGGGCGTGGCCGCGGCTGATGACGTCATTTCCTAATCGATGTTGCCGGCAACCCGCATCGATGCAGAATCGCGAAGGGTCAAATCGCGATGCATAGATCTTTCGATTATATTCCGCAGGCCTATTTAGGAATTACAGATTTCATGGCAAATGGGAATAAATCCTAATATTTCTATATGGAGATATTGCTGGCAAATATGAAGCAATCCAAACCATTACTTATCTGTCTTTAAATTCCAGGGACGGTGAATACTGTCACATATCTTTCCCCCAAAGGTAGACGAACCAGGTACCAGACCTCCAATCGGTCTGTGCCTGAGTTAGTCGGGTAACAAGTCCCAAAGAGTCCATCCATCATGGCAGCTTCCTTTTTTTTTTAATCTCTTTTTATTCAATTTTACAAACTAACAAGTCATACAAAAAAAAATGGAAAACAATCTCAAATATCAAAACACATTATTCTATAATAGAAGACAAAGGAAAAGAAAAAAGAAAAAGAAAGAGAAAGAAAAGAGAGAAAGAAAAAAAAAGAAGGAATACATAGAATATAATGAATATATAAAATATAATTTCTCAACATCCTAGCATAGGCTGGTCCATTTAAGTGATAGTATTAGTATTAGCACGTCACCCTTATATATGTGGGCATAGAGCCTAGATATATATATAAAAAAAAAAATAGATTAATTTGAGGGAGAAAGTGATAACAGTAACAGTAATCAGACCTACAAAACATCTATTTTTTTTTTTTTTCAATCTATTTTTAATCTACCCAAAGTTTGTGCTGCTTCCGCCTTTGAGTACCGATCCGTATATCTGAAGGGCTTCATAAAGTGTTGAATGTCCTCATCCGTAAGTTCCTGCTCTATAAAGAATTTCCATTTGTCAAAGAACTTTTTGGTAAAGATACTGTATGATGTTGTAGGACTGTGTCCATACGTTCATTGTACAATAACGACCTGAGCTCCGTCTTAAGGGCAGATAAGGTAGGAGGGTTAGGTTGGATCCATGATTTTAAGATAGTTCTTTTGGCCGCCAAGAAGCACAAATGTGACCACAGGGGGGCAGTGGCCAACGTGCTTAACTGATCTATGGTGTTCGGATGGTTAATTCCAAATAGCATAAGATGCGGAGACTTCCGTAAACGGGTATCCATTACTGTATTGGCATAGTGAACCACCTTGTCCCAGAATGGAATCACTCTGAGCCAATGTAGGCCTTGTTGACGTACATAGGGGGCATACTGCTCTGGTTTTGTTGTCCCTAGTAAAGAGAGCTGGGATATAGGCTTTGTGTATCAATTTAAATTGGGTCTCTCTCCATATCTCATTCACGGTAAGTGTCCTGATAAGCCTATAGCCCTGGAGAATTTGATGTGAGTATTCTGGTCCAGGAAAGTCTGTATGCCACTTTTCAAAAGATCTATCTGCAGAGAGAGGAGACATCTCATCTTGTAAGGTTTTGAAAATCATTGATATTGAGTAAGACCGTTGTTGCAATAAGGTATCGATCACTGTATGCTGAAAGCCTTCTGACAGACTTGATGCACAAGAAGAGATATATGAAATTGCTTGATAATAGGCCAGAAAATGTGATTTAGGAAGATCGTATTCTGCAGCAAGAGCCGGGAAAGATTTAGGTTTGAGTCTAGAAATCCCATCTTCTGTTTGAATTAGAGAATAAGCTTTCACCAAGCCTTTAGTTTTCCATAGTTCAAAAGCTGGTTGGTCCCTTGCCTGAGGAAACATTGGGTTCCCCACCAGCGGAAGATATTTTGAGATACTAAGTGGTAGGTGTAGTTTCTCTCCAGGCTATAAAAGGTATCTCTTAATACAGCATGATGTTGTATACTTTTTGGTAATGATGAAAATTTGCTATGCAGGATACCCGCCAGGCTAAAGGGGTAAGCTATTTGTTCCTCCAGGGCGTTGTGAGTATAACGATTTCCTTCCACTAACCAATCTAGCCCATATCTCATCAAACATACCAGATTATATAACCTAACATCTGGAAGACCAGCCCCCCCCCTGTGTTCTTCGGGAGATGCAACCTAGCCAGCGAAATTCGCAAGCGTTTTCCCTGCCAAATACATTTTGAAAAAGCCCTATTCAAGAGTTGAACATCTTTATGCTTCAATAATAGGGGTATAGTTTGTAACTGATATAATAGGCGTGGGAAACTAATCATTTTAATTAAGTGGCATCTCCCGAAAAATGACAGGGGTAAATTCTGCCACATATGCAATTCTTTCCTAATTTTTTCAAACAGTGGAGTAAAATTCAACATATACAAAGAGGACACATCTCTACTAATTTTGATTCCTAAGTATGTGATATATGACTGTGCTAGAGGGAAAGGGCAGGGTATGTCCCAATGAAAAATGGTAGGTGAAGTAAGCGGGAGAACCTCGCTTTTATCATAGTTTACTTTAAAGCCTGTCAATTTTTCAAAGTCGTTTAAAATCTGTTGTATGGTTTTTAAATCGACCCTAGGATTAGATGTAAAAAGCAGTATATCATCGGCAAATAATGCCGTTCGTATTTCTTCGTTCCCTATTTGGATACCCTGCATAGGGGCCTGTTCCAGAAAAAATCTGGATAGGGGTTCCAAGGCGAGGTTAAAAAGGATTGGGGAAAGAGGGCATCCCTGCCTCGTACCCTTATATAAGGGTATTGAGGCAGACATCCCAGCCGAAGACACAATTTTTGTTGTGGGTCTAGTGTACATTGCTCGGAAAAAGCTTAAAGCACGTCCCGTAAAGCCCAATCTCCCCAAACTCAGAAATAGCCACTCCAAATTGATGTGATCAAAGGCCTTTTCTGCATCGAGGGAGACAATGGCCATAGATTTCAACGGGTTTGCTCTTGCATGTTCTAAGACTGCTATGATCTTCCGGATGTTTAAAGTGGCTGATCGACCTTTGACAAAACCTGATTGTGTCTCATGTATGAGGGATGGTAATATCGTGGCTAATCTAGTGGCTAATCTAGTGGCTATCAATCTAGCCAAAATCTTTGCATCAATGTTCAATAACGCGATTGGACGATATGAGCCAGGCTGTAAGGTATCTTTGCCCTTTTTGGGGATGAGTTTAATGTATGATTCATATCCTGTTGGAAGGTAGGTACCTTTATTCCATAAATAGGAAGAATGATAGTAGCGCTGAAACAGTATAAAAAAGTCTCATAAAAGAAACTGTAGAAATCCCCCAAATGACAGTGTGATTAGTGACTCAATCCTCACAGCATTCAGTGAATAGTCCCACAAGCTTATTGTGACAACGGTATACTAAACATCAATCCCCTCCAGATCACCGATAACATCAAGGGTCTAAGCGTTCCTCATATAAACATGAAGGCACACACTGCAGAAACGCCAATGTTCCGTGTAGTCTGGTAGGGTCACCGCTAATCCACCACCAAGTGCAGAGGGGAAGTAAGAAATGGGCACTCACCGGATCCCAATGCTCACTTATTCTCATAAATGAGCGCACCTCGCATGCAAATAACAAATCCACACGTTGTCAAACGTAGCCACAGGATAAGCAGGTAACAGCAAGGGATGGTTCAAGGTCCAGCTCAGTAGCCCTCTTCCACTATTCCTCCCATATATGTGGAAAATAAGAGATATCTCCACTAGTGCAATATGTCTGATACTGACTTTATTAAAGAAATAACTGGGGCCTCCAGTTGAAGTCAGGAAGTGACGAAACGCGTCGGGACGTGGCCAGACGACGCACACAATCGTGGATTACGGCGGTGAGGGACTTCTGGGACTACCCGATCTGGCGTGGAGCCACATCAGAGTAGGAGTGGAGGCCCTAAACTTGCCGTTTATGTGAGATGAGCCTACTGTTATGCTACTACAAGTGAGTGCGATGTATGTTGTTATTTCTTTAATAAAGTCAGTATCAGATATATTGCACTAGAGGAGATATCTCTTATTTTCCACATATATGGGAGGAATAGTGGAAGAGGGCTACTGAGCTGGACCTTGAACCATCCCTTGCTGTTACCTGCTTACCCTGTGGCTACGTTTGACAACGTGTGGATTTGTTATTTGCATGCGAGGTGTGCTCATTTATGAGAATAAGTGAGCATTGGGATCCGGTGAGTGGCCATCTCTTACTTCCCCTCTGCACTTGGTGGTGGATTAGCGATGACCCTACCAGACTACACGGAACATTGGCGTTTCTGCAGTGTGTGCCTTCATGTTTATATGAGGAACGCTTAGACTCTTGATGTTATCGGTGATCTGGAGGGGATTGATGTTTAGTATACCGTTGTCACAATAAGCTTGTGGGACTATTCACTGAATGCTGTGAGGATTGAGTCACTAACCACACTGTCATTTGGGGGATTTCTACAGTTAATTTTATGAGACTTTTTTATACTGTTTCAGCGCTACTATCATTCTTCCTGTTTCTGTTATCAAGTATATTCGTTATTTGTTCAAGTAGCAGCTTTATTGATATTTTCCTCTACCAGCTGTTTGCTGGTATATCCTGAAGCGCAGAGATAATTCTACAGTTTAGGCGTAAGGCTGAGGATTATTATTTATTGTACCTTTATTCCATAGTTCATTGAACATTGATGTAAGATAAGGTAACAAACTATCTACCATTCCCCTATAAAATTCATTCGTATAGCCGTCAGGTCCCGGAGCTTTTTCATTTTCTGAGGTTTTAATTATATTATTTATTTCATCTCTGGATATCGGTGCATTAATCATATCTGTTTGGGCCTCTGAAAGGGAGGGAAGATTTATGTTATTTAATAATTTCACCGCCGCTTCTGAATCTATAAAATCCTTTGCATATGATTCTGTATAATATTTCTCCAGGATGGCCGTGATGACCACAGGAGAATGAGTAACCTTTCCTTGCTGATCGCAAAGAGATGTCATTTGTGTCGGAATATGTGCCCCCTTTATCAATCTCAACATTAATTTGCTAGGTTTGTTACCATACCGATGAATTTTGGCCTCTGTGTGTGAGCGCTTCATTTGTTCCACCCTTTCGGCCCAAAGATTGAAATTTTGTTTAGCATTGTGCCACAGATTAATATTTTCTAGGGTGTTGGACTGTGTCATGTTCTGTTGAGCAGCTCGTAATTGCTCGCTAAGTTGTGTATATGTAGCCATTAGGGTCTTTTTATATCTTGTGGTATATGCTAGTATGTTGCCCCGTAGGCGTTTTACCCACCTCCCATAGTAGAACGGATCCATGCTCCCCTCCCTGTTATATAACAGATATTTTTTTTTCAATCAATAAATTTTTATTTGCATTTTAAAAAGGGAAAACATACATGAGAACAAGAAAACATCAACGTGATATAGGTAACATAAGAAACAACAGGGTAGCGGAACATCTTCCATGGTGAGCTTGTAGAGTGCATATGAAAATTAGCAAATACGGTACAAGAATTGTATACATGTATCATAGTAATGTCTTAGCAATATATCATACAAGTACATTTCTGACTGGAAGAGGAAAGGGGTAGCAACCACTGCCTCCAGGCCGGAACCCCATAGGGAGCAATGACACCGGGTCAGAGGCAGCGGGTGCCTCCCTCTCCTCTTTGAGGAAGGATTTGAAGCCTCAGCTGTTAACACTTTGTTAATTCTTAATTACAGGTGGTAAGTAGGGCCATGCCAACCAATCTTTTTGGAATTTTTGGTAGGATAGATTATTGAAGGAGAGGGCTTTTTCCTCTTTATAGTTGTCATTCACTAGGGCTATCACTTTGGAAAGATTTGGGACTTCAGTGGTTTTCCATTTGCATAGAATTAGAGTTCTGGAGGCCAATAGGAGGTGCAGAACCATCTGTCTAAAATTGAGTGGGTATAGATCAATATTTAAGTTTAGTAGTGCTAATTCTGGTTTCGGGGGAGACAGGATTCCTGTCGTGGATGCTATGCACCTGAATATTGACCTCCAGAAACTTGTGGGAGAGGGGCATTTCCATAGGATGTGCTGTAGGGTACCAATCTTCCCACATTCCCTCCAACATAATGGGGAGAGAGTAGAGCTCATTTTAGATAATCTATACGGGGTAAAGTACCATCTATTGGTAATTTTTGTCATCATCTCCCAGTGATTGTTACAATGTGATAGTTTGTGCGTTGCGATTAGAGCTTGTCAGAATGTTTATACTGCTCTGATATAACAGTGTCTATCTATGCAAATAAGCAAAGATCTGTAAGTAGGAGATTCTGAACTTATTTCCATAAATCGACAAAATGCAAGATCGTTTTAAGTGACACTAAACTGAAGATAAGGATTATACAATTTCTGTGCAAAAATATATATATTTATTGAATACTTAAGTGCAAGATAAAATGTTAAAATATAATTGGTGATAAACACAAAGTTAGCATAAAATACAATGAAACAAATCACACAGGTAATATGAGAATAAAATCAAAGAATTTTGTCTCAGAATAATAAAATGATCATAACCAAAGACTTTTAGAAGATGATTAATAGTCTACCAGGAAGACATAAAATATGGCAACCAACATGACAGATGTGACACGTGGCTTTTCTCTCATCTAACAGATGTTCAATTCCTATGTTTTAAATAAAGTTGCATGGATCAACATTGTTGTACCATGCCTCAAAAAGCCCAGGTTAGTTTTGGTAAAATATGTTTCTATTTAGTTAATCTACCATAAAGAATACATCACAACGGAACCATATACTAAAGCCAAAATTGCTTGCAATTTCAAGAAAAGAAAATTTGAGCATTTGAGCTTCGCTCCCTTTCTGGAGGATTAATATTGTTTAAATTGGGAATAGAACTTTTTATAAAATTTTTTTATTTTTTTTTATATTTATTTATTTATTCATTATTTCTTATTCTGATTCTATTATTTTTCATTTGATGTGAATCTGATCATTATGTGGTTCATTGTCTCGCATACCGAGCTCTGCATGGCCAAAAATTAAATTCTATTATATGGCGAGGCTATCTCATTAATTTAGTCCTTCTTGTTGGAAAAAATAATTGGCACCGAGTGATATTAGTGTTAAAAATCCTTGACTACAATCTGATATGTTGCTAATATATGAATTTGCTATTTTTGAGATTTCCATCAAAATAAGCATTATTATAGATAGACCTTTTTCATTCATATCCCCTATCTGTGTAATACTTATATGTACTAATCTTGGTTTCCCACTAGATGTCGCTAGGGATCCCTCTCATAAGCTCAGCTTTATCGGCCATGCACAGTCTCTGTTGATATAGCGTCACTTCCGATCCGCGGACCGGAAGTGATGACTACTTCCGGTTTGCGGGAACATCCTCCCGCGGCATCCACATGTGGACGCCTTTGGCGGGCGGATGTGGGGGGCGGGAGACATAGGGGAGGGGCGGGATGTGACTCATTTAAAAAAAAGTATTTAAGGTAAGTTTATTGGAACAAGAGCTAGCAGGGCTATATCTAGACTGCCGAACCTTTGCAGACACACATGGTCGGAGTAACCGGTAAGCAACTTATCCCTAACTGATCTTTCACACACTGTTTTCTTTTGCAATACCCCATTAATAATCACGCACTTTTTAATGTTTATTCCCATAGATCTTATATCCGGAATAAATATCCACTGGACTTTGAGCACCTTGTTATATTCAACCCTTGAATTTATGTATTACATGTGGCCCTATTGATACATGTCATTGCACATATCATGAATTATTATCTGCACTCTATGCACAATATGTAGATCTTACATTAATTGATATTACCCTTACAAATTTGGCCACTCTATATTGCACATATCACTTTAAATGAACTCATTAGAAAAGTCTTTTCCGGTAAGTATATACTTCATGACTTTTCTCTATGCCCTTATTTGACATACCCCAATATACTTGAACAAACATTTAAAGATATTTTTTCCTTTATCTTCTAATTTAAAGGATCTATGATTCACTCCCCGTTTTTATTCGATTTTAAATTTAACAAGTAGCATCTACACCATCTACTTATCTCATCAAACTAGGGTAAGAATATACCTTTATTTATTCCTTTGGTCTGAATATTCTTGACAAAGACCCTTTCATGTTCTATCTGTTCGGCTCCCTGCCCTGTCCCTGATGTCAGTTGACCACTCCCTGGTCTGTTTGTCAGCCCAGTGCACTGGTCTACCTTCTTACTGCCCCCCCCTCTGAGCTACCTGATGATTCATTTTCTACACCACTTCTGTTTGTTTTTTTTTTTTTTTTTCTCCCTCTCCCCTTCTTCTTTTTGAAGTTTTATGTACAATTTCTAAGATACTTTTTTGCCTCTTTTCCTGATCTTGCAATGTATTTGATACAGGATAACATATAAGGAATTTAACTAATGAAACGAATCATAATTTGTTATCTATGTAGTATATAAAGAATCTCTCTCCAATAAGAGATGTAATTCATAATAATATATGATATAACAACTCTTCATCTATGATTTTCAAAAAAAAAAAAAGATGAATAAATAGAGCAAAAATATCATGTTCAATTGATTAGATAAAAGATGTTTTTATTGTTGAAAGCACATTGTCTATATATTTAATAAATGCATTATGTACCCTTAGATATTTAAAATTGATATATTTTCTAAAAAGATATACATCAAACGCTGGACCCTGAGGAAGCACCTGTTGCGAAACGCGTAGCTCCAGCAATCTCTTATATTTGATAACTCTGTACAAATTTGTCTACCTTGTTGATTTTTGTAGATGTATTGATGTATATTTGTTCTACAGTGTATGTCCAAATAAAATTTGTATAATTTTTTATATCCTCTTGTGTGTGATACATATAGGTATATGCATATATACAGTGGGTACGGAAAGTATTCAGACCCCCTTAAATTTTTCACTCTTTGTTATATTGCAGCCATTTGCTAAAATCATTTAAGTTCATTCTTCTTCCTCATGAATGTACACATAGCACCCCATACTGACAGAAAAACACAGAATTGTTGACATTGTTGCAGATTTATTAAAAAAGAAAAACTGAAATATCACATGGTCCTAAGTATTCAGACCCTTTGCTCAGTATTTAGTAGAAGCCCCCTTTTGATCTAATACAGCCAGGAGTCTTTTTGGGAAAGATGCAACAAGTCTTTCACACCTGGATTTGGGGATCCTCTGCCATTCCTCCTTGCAGATCCTCTCCAGTTCTGTCAGGTTGGATGGTAAACGTTGGTGGACAGCCATTTTTAGGTCTCTCCAGAGATGCTCAATTGGGTTTAAGTCAGGGCTCTGGCTGGGCCATTCAAGAACAGTCACGGAGTTGTTGTGAAGCCACTCCTTCGTTATTTTAGCTGTGTGCTTAGGGTCATTGTCTTGTTGGAAGGTAAACCTTCGGCCCAGTCTGAGGTCCAGAGCACTCTGGAGAAGGTTTTTGTCCAGGATATCCCTGTACTTGTCCGCATTCATCTTTCCCTCGATTGCAACCAGTCGTCCTGTCCCTGCAGCTGAAAAACACCCCCACAGCATGATGCTGCCACCACCATGCTTCACTGTTGGGACTGTATTGGACAGGTGATGAGCAGTGCCTGGTTTTCTCCACACATACCGCTTATAATTAAGGCCAAAAAGTTCTATTTTGGTCTCATCAGACCAGAGAATCTTATTTCTCACCATCTTGGAGTCCTTCAGGTGTTTTTTAGCAAACTCCATGCGGGCTTTCATGGGTCTTACACTGAGGATAGGCTTCCGTCGGGCCACTCTGCCATAAAGCCCCGACTGGTGGAGGGCTGCAGTGATGGTTGACTTTCTACAACTTTCTCCCATCTCCTGACTGCATTTCTGGAGCTCAGCCACAGTGATCTTTGGGTTCTTCTTTACCTCTCTCACCAAGGCTCTTCTCCCCCGATAGCTCAGTTTGGCCGGACGGCCAGCTCTAGGAAGGGTTCTGGTCGTCCCAAACGTCTTCCATTTGAGGATTATGGAGGCCACTGTGCGCTTAGGAACCTTAAGTGCAGCAGAAATCTTTTTGTAACCTTGGCCAGATCTGTGCCTTGCCACAATTCTGTCTCTGAGCTCTTCAGGCAGTTCCTTTGACCTCATGATTCTCATTTGCTCTGACATGCATTGTGATCTGGAAGGTCTTATATAGACAGGTGTGTGGCTTTCCTAATCAAGTCCAATCAGTATAATCAAACACAGCTGGACTCAAATGAAGGTGTAGAACCATCTCAAGGATGATCAGAAGAAATGGAAAGCACCTGAGTTAAATATATGAGTGTCACAGCAAAGGGTCTGAATACTTAGGACCATGTGATATTTCAGTTTTTCTTTTTTAATAAATCTGCAACAATGTCAACAATTCTGTGTTTTTCTGTCAGTATGGGGTGCTATGTGTACATTCATGAGGAAGAAGAATGAACCTAAATGATTTTAGCAAATGGCTGCAATATAACAAAGAGTGAAAAATTTAAGAGGGTCTGAATACTTTCCGTACCCACTGTAGGCTTTGTGTATAAATTTAAATTGGGTCTCTCTCCATATCTCATTCACGGTAAGTGTCCTGATAAGCCTATAGCGCTGGAGAATTTGATGTGAGAATTCTGGTCCAGGAAAGTCTGTATACCACTTTTCAAAAGATCTATCTGCAGAGAGAGGAGACATCTCATCTTGTAAGGTTTTGAAAATCATTGATATTGAGTAAGACCGTTGTTGCAATAAGGTATCGATCACTGTATGCTGAAAGCCTTCTGACAGACTTGATGCACAAGAAGAGATATATGAAATTGCTTGATAATAGGCCAGAAAATGTGATTTAGGAAGATCGTATTCTGCAGCAAGAGCCGGGAAAGATTTAGGTTTGAGTCTAGAAATCCCATCTTCTGTTTGAATTAGAGAATAAGCTTTCACCAAGCCTTTAGTTTTCCATAGTTCAAAAGCTGGTTGGTCCCTTGCCTGAGGAAACATTGGGTTCCCCACCAGCGGAAGATATTTTGAGATATTAAGTGGTAGGTGTAGTTTCTCTCCAGGCTATAAGAGGTATCTCTTAATACAGCATGTTGTTGTATACTTTTTGGTAATGATGAAAATTTGCTATGCAGGATACCTGCCAGGCTGAAGGGATAAGCTATTTGTTCCTCCAGGGCGTTGTTAGTATAACGATTTCCTTCCACTAACCAGTCTAGCCCATATCTCATCAAACATACCAGATTATATAACCTAACATTTGGAAGTCCAGCCCCCCCTGTGTTCTTCGGGAGATGCAACCTAGCCAGCGAAATTCGCGAGCGTTTTCCCTGCCAAATACATTTTGAAAAAGCCCTATTCAAGAGTTGAACATCTTTATGCTTCAATAATAGGGGTATAGTTTGTAACTGATATAATAGGCGTGGGAAACTAATCATTTTAATTAAGTGGCATCTCCCGAAAAATGACAGGGGTAAATTCTGCCACATATGCAGTTCTTTCCTAATTTTTTTAAACAGTGGAGTAAAATTCAACATATATAGAGAGGACACATCTCTACTAATTTTGATTCCTAAGTATGTGATATATGACTGTGCTAGAGGGAAAGGGCAGGATATGTCCCAATGAAGAATGGTAGGTGAAGTAAGCGGGAGAACCTCGCTTTTATCATAGTTTACTTTAAAGCCTGTCAATTTTTCAAAGTCGTTTAAAATCTGTTGTATGGTTTTTAAATCGGCCCTAGGATTAGATGCAAAAAGCAGTTTATCGTCGGCAAATAATGCCGTTCGTATTTCTTTGTTCCCTATTTGGATACCCTACATAGGGGCCTGTTCCAGAAAAAATCTGGATAGGGGTTCCAAGGCGAGGTTAAAAAGGATTGGGGAAAGAGGGCATCCCTGCCTCGTACCCTTATATAAGAGTATTGAGGCAGACATCCCAGCCGAAGACACAATTTTTGTTGTGGGTCTAGTGTACATTGCTCAGAAAAAGCTTAAAGCACGTCCCGTAAAGCCCAATCTCCCCGAACTCAGAAATAGCCACTCCAAATTGATGTGATCAAAGGCCTTTTCTGCATCGAGGGAGACAATGGCCATAGATTTCAACGGGTTTGCTCTTGCATGTTCTAAGACCGCTATGATCTTCCGGATGTTTAAAGTGGCTGATCGACCTTTGACAAAACCTGATTGTGTCTCATGTATGAGGGATGGTAATATTGTGGCTAATCTAGTGGCTATCAATCTAGCCAAAATCTTTGCATCAATGTTCAATAACGCGATTGGACAATATGAGCCAGGCTGTAAGGTATCTTTGCCCTTTTTGGGGATGAGTTTAATGTATGATTCATATCCTGTTGGAAGGTAGGTACCTTTATTCCATAAATAGGAAGAATGATAGTAGCGCTGGAACAGTATAAAAAAGTCTCATAAAATAAACTGTAGAAATCCCCCAAATGACAGTGGGGTTAGTGACTCAATCCTCACAGCATTCAGTGAATAGTCCCACAAGCTTATTGTGACAACGGTATACTAAACATCAATCCCCTCCAGATCACCGATAACATCAAGAGTCTAAGCGTTCCTCATATAAACATGAAGGCACACACTGCAGAAACGCCAATGTTCCGTGTAGTCTGGTAGGGTCACCGCTAATCCACCACCAAGTGCAGAGGGGAAGTAAGAAATGGCCACTCACCAGATCCCAATGCTCACTTATTCTCATAAATGAGCGCATGCAAATAACAAATCTACACGTTGTCAAACTTAGCCACAGGATAAGCAGGTAACAGCAAGGGATGGTTCAAGGTCCAGCTCAGTAGCCCTCTTCCACTATTCCTCCCATATATGTGGAAAATAAGAGATATCTCCACTAGTGTAATATGTCTGATACTGACTTTATTAAAGAAATAACTGGGGCCTCCAGTTGAAGTCAGGAAGTGACGAAACGCGTCGGGATGTGGCCAGACGACGCACCCAATCGTGGATTACGGCGGTGAGGGACTTCTGGGACTACCCGATCTGGCGTGGAGCCACATCAGAGTAGGAGTGGAGGCCCTAAACTTGCCGTTTATGTGAGATGAGCCTACTGTTATGCTACTACAAGTGAGTGCGATGTATGTTGTTATTTCTTTAATAAAGTCAGTATCAGACATATTGCACTAGTGGAGATATCTCTTATTTTCCACATATATGGGAGGAATAGTGGAAGAGGGCTACTGAGCTGGACCTTGAACCATCCCTTGCTGTTACCTGCTTATCCTGTGGCTACGTTTGACAATGTGTGGATTTGTTATTTGCATGCGAGGTGTGCTCATTTATGAGAATAAGTGAGCATTGGGAGTCGGTGAGTGGCCATTTCTTACTTCCCCTCTGCACTTGGTGGTGGATTAGCGGTGACCCTACCAGACTACACGGAACATTGGCGTTTCTGCAGTGTGTGCCTTCATGTTTATATGAGGAACGCTTAGACTCTTGATGTTATCGGTGATCTGGAGGGGATTGATGTTTAGTATATGAGGAACGCTTGATGTTATCGGTGATCTGGAGGGGATTGATGTTTAGTATACCGTTGTCACAATAAGCTTGTGGGACTATTCACTGAATGCTGTGAGGATTGAGTCACTAACCACACTGTCATTTGGGGGATTTCTACAGTTTATTTTATGAGACTTTTTTATACTGTTTCAGCGCTACTATCATTCTTCCTGTTTCTGTTATCAAGTATATTCGTTATTTGTTCAAGTAGCAGCTTTATTGGTATTTTCCTCTACCAGCTGTTTGCTGGTGTATCCTGAAGCGCAGAGATAATTCTACAGTTTAGGCGTAAGGCTGAGGATTATTATTTATTGTACCTTTATTCCATAGTTCATTGAACATTGATGTAAGATAAGGTAACAAACTATTTACCATTCCCCTATAAAATTCATTCGTATAGCCGCCCGTCAGGTCCCGGAGCTTTTTCATTTTCTGAGGTTTTAATTATATTATTTATTTCATCTCTGGATATCGGTGCATTAATCATATCTGTTTGGGCCTCTGAAAGGGAGGGAAGATTTATGTTATTTAATAATTTCACCGCCGCTTCTGAATCTATAAAATCCTTTGCATATGATTCTGTATAATATTTCTCCAGGATGGCCGTGATGACCACAGGAGAATGAGTAACCTTTCCTTGCTGATCGCAAAGAGATGTCATTTGTGTCGGAATATGTGCCCCCTTTATCAATCTCAACATTAATTTGCTAGGTTTGTTACCATACCGATGAATTTTGGCCTCTGTGTGTGAGCGCTTCATTTGTTCCACCCTTTCGGCCCAAAGATTGAAATTTTGTTTAGCATTGTGCCACAGAATAATATTTTCTAGGGTGTTGGACTGTGTCATGTTCTGTTGAGCAGCTCGTAATTGCTCGCTAAGTTGTGTATATGTAGCCATTAGGGTCTTTTTATATCTTGTGGTATATGCTAGTATGTTGCCCCATAGAACCGTTTTACCCGCCTCCCATAGTAGAACGGATCCATGCTCCCCTCCCTGTTATATAACAGATATTTTTTTTTCAATCAATAAATTTTTATTTGCATTTTAAAAAGGGAAAACATACATGAGAACAAGAAAACATCAACGTGATGTAGGTAACATAAGAAACAACAGGGTAGCGGAACATCTTCCATGGTGAGCTTGTAGAGTGCATATGAAAATTAGCAAATACGGTACAAGAATTGTATACATGTATCATAGTAATGTCTTAGCAATATATCATACAAGTACATTTCTGACTGGAAGAGGAAAGGGGTAGCAACCACTGCCTCCAGGCCGGAACCCCATAGGGAGCAATGACACCGGGTCAGAGGCAGCGGGTGCCTCCCTCTCCTCTTTGAGGAAGGATTTGAAGCCTCAGCTGTTAACACTTTGTTAATTCTTAATTACAGGTGGTAAGTAGGGCCATGCCAACCAATCTTTTTGGAATTTTTGGTAGGATAGATTATTGAAGGAGAGGGCTTTTTCCTCTTTATAGTTGTCATTCACTAGGGCTATCACTTTGGAAAGATTTGGGACTTCAGTGGTTTTCCATTTGCATAGAATTAGAGTTCTGGAGGCCAATAGGAGGTGCAGAACCATCTGTCTAAAATTGAGTGGGTATAGATCAATATTTAAGTTTAGTAGTGCTAATTCTGGTTTCGGGGGAGACAGGATTCCTGTCGTGGATGCTATGCAC
Source organism: Pelophylax lessonae (assembly GCF_965119305.1). NCBI lineage: Eukaryota > Metazoa > Chordata > Amphibia > Anura > Ranidae > Pelophylax > Pelophylax lessonae. The sequence continues at coordinate 273,510,788 of NC_138776.1, forward strand.
CTGAATATTGACCTCCAGAAACTTGTGGGAGAGGGGCATTTCCATAGGATGTGCTGTAGGGTACCAATCTTCCCACATTCCCTCCAACATAATGGGGAGAGAGTAGAGCTCATTTTAGATAATCTATACGGGGTAAAGTACCATCTATTGGTAATTTTTGTCATCATCTCCCAGTGATTGTTACAATGTGATAGTTTGTGCGTTGCGATTAGAGCTTGTCAGAATGTTTATACTGCTCTGATATAACAGTGTCTATCTATGCAAATAAGCAAAGATCTGTAAGTAGGAGATTCTGAACTTATTTCCATAAATCGACAAAATGCAAGATCGTTTTAAGTGACACTAAACTGAAGATAAGGATTATACAATTTCTGTGCAAAAATATATATATTTATTGAATACTTAAGTGCAAGATAAAATGTTAAAATATAATTGGTGATAAACACAAAGTTAGCATAAAATACAATGAAACAAATCACACAGGTAATATGAGAATAAAATCAAAGAATTTTGTCTCAGAATAATAAAATGATCATAACCAAAGACTTTTAGAAGATGATTAATAGTCTACCAGGAAGACATAAAATATGGCAACCAACATGACAGATGTGACACGTGGCTTTTCTCTCATCTATAGTGTTGAGCGAACACGGACTGTATTATTCGTGTTCGTACCGAATAATTGGATTTTTGTTCCCTGAACACGGACCCGAAAACTTTACTGTATGTTCGGGTTTAAAATCCGTGTTCGGTCATTTTATTTCCTGTTTTGTATGTAATGGCGCGCTTTTAATGGCGGGCTTTCAACAGCCAATCAACAAGCGTTTAACTGGTGTACCTTAAGCCATCCCAGCCATGCCTACAAATGTATTAGTAGCTGTGATTGGCCATCTGAAGCATACAGACTTGTATAAAGTACTCAAAATTTCTACTTGAGTAAAAGTACAAGTGCTCGATCAAAAAGTGACTTGAGTAGAAGTGGAAGTGCTTGCAGAAAAAGTTACTTAAGTAGAAGTACTAAAGTATTCAACATTTTTTTTACTTAAGTATTGCAAGTAGTTTTTTCAAAAAATGTGCTACTTAAGTACTAAAAGTAAAAAGTACCAGTAGTTTTGAAAAAAAATTTCTACTCAAGTACTGAAAGTAGAAGTACAAGTACTGTGTTATGTAGTTATTAAAGAAAGAAGTCAAAAGTTTGAAAATCATATTGTTTTTTTATTATTTCAAATGATTTATTCAAATGATTAACCTGTGTTTGTTAGTAGTTTCTTGATGCACTTTAAGCTCTGTAGCACCATTTATTTGTTTGTTTCATATTTTCTTTTTATTGGAAAGATTTGGTATAGCAGCTTTTATTATACACAGCCTTTATTTTCGTATGCGCTGATTTACAAATGACATTATACACATTTTTTTGAGCTTTATGCAACCTGCCATCTACTGTTCTGGCAGTGGTAATTTTTTTAAAAGTAACGAGTAACTATGCAGCACAAAAAAAAAATACTTGAGTAGAAGTATCAAAATCATCGAAAAAATGTAGTGAAGTAAAAGTAGAAGTAGGAGAAAAAAATTCTACTCTAGGAAAGTACAGATACCGCATTTCGGTACTTAAGTACAGTACTTAAGTAGTTCTACTTCGTTACTATACATCTCTGGAAGCATATGACTATGTTTTTATAAGTTCGAGAGCCCCAGCGCGCTGCGTCATTCTGCTGTAGTTTAGGAACAGAGCACACATCATACGTGCTGGCTGCTAATTAGGGAAAGACAGTGATTCTGTGAAAAATGTTGTCCGAAAAGAATGCAGGGTCAGGTCGGAGTGCAGGCAGGGAGAATTATTAGAGCATTTTAGGGCGAGGCTGGAGAATAGGCAGGGTGTCATGGTCTTACCTTCTTGCTGTTCTCCTTCGTTTGACATGTGCTGGCGGCCATCTTGGTTTCTGGGTTTCTTGTAGCCTCCCACCCTGCAGCTCCTCCTTCCCACTGGGAGGAGCTGGATGCCTAGCTCATATATATAGGAGGTCTGTGGCTTCAGTTCCTTGCTTGGTCCTCCTGTGTTCACATGCTTCTAAGACTGCTGCTGCTTCTGGTTCCTGATCCTGGCTTCGTCTGACTACCCTGCTGGTTCCTGATCCTGGCTTCGTCTGACTACCCTGCTGGTTCCTGATCCTGGCTTCGTCTGACTACCCTGCTGGTTCCTGATCCCGGCTTCGTCTGACTACCCTCCTGGTTCCTGACCTCTGGCTTCGCGAGACTCTGCTCCGGTTTCGCCATCCGTTTGGACTTTTGCTTTACAGCTGATTTTCAATAAAGCCTTCTTATTTTCACTTATCTGTTGTTGTACGTCTGGTTCATGGTTCCGTGACATTAGGACCAGGGCCGGATTAACATAGGGGCTATTGGAGCTGCAGCTCCAGGCCCCTCCCTGAATATAGGCCTATGCCAGTGGCTTATCGATATCTACGTGTGCTGTCTTGAAGAAGAAGTCCCCTCTGCACTGCACATGTGAAGGAGAGAAGTCTCAGCTGCTGCAGCTGAGTCCTGTTCCTGCCGATGCTTGGGTCCTATCACAGGATCTGTTACACTCACACAGATCCTCAGTGTAAAGGAGATGCAGGCAGCCGTCAGGGGGAGGGGTGCTGATGTCATCCTAACCATCAGAAGCCCGGGAGAAAGGAAATATTTCATGCTGCTCAAATGAGGTTAGTAAACTTATTAGGGAGAGAGGATTGTGCAAAAACTCTCCTGGGGGCTGTGATGATTGTTGGAGAGACTGCTGCTTCCCCCCATGTAATGTGTTCCCTTTTGCCCACAATGTAATGTGTTATGCCATACAGTGCCCACCATGTTATATGCTGTGCCATGCAGTGCTTGCAGTGTAATATGCAGTGCCCACCATGTAATGTACTGTGCCATGCAGTGCTTGCAGTGTAATATGCAGTGCCCACCATGTAATGTACTGTGTCATGCAGTGCCCACCATGTAATGTACTGTGCCATGCAGTGCTTGCAGTGTAATATGCAGTGCCCACCATGTAATGTACTGTGCCATGCAGTGCTTGCAGTGTAATATGCCAGCCCTCAAATTTTCCACTCGCCTGCTCGCATTTTGCGAGTGGAAAATTATTTATGGCGAGCGAGCGTGGGGCTGCTCCGGGAGCCGATCAGGTGAAGAGAGGAGAGGAGGAGGAAAGCCGGCCAGCCCAGCCGATGCATCAGACAGAAGCTCCTGGGCATGAGAGGATCTATCGATCATAGATTCACCTCAGAACCTGGCCGGATAATGACAGAGCGGCGGATCATCCCACTGTTACAGTTGTAATTGTAATTGCCGGGCGCTCGGTGATACGCACAGTCCCGCCTCCTAGCCCGGCTTCTTTGATAGACAGAACACCTGGCCAACCAGGACATGAGACGTCTATCAAAGAAGCCGGGCTAGGAGGCGGGACTGTGTGTGTCACCTAGCGCCCAGCAATTACAATTACAACTGTCACAGCGGGATGATCCGCCGCTCTGTCATTATCCGGCCAGGTTCTGAGGTGAATCTATGATCGATACATCCTCTCATGCCCAGGAGCTTCTGTCTGATGCATCTATGTAAATGGACAGTTGTAATTGTAATTGCCGGGCGCTCGGTGACACACACAGTCCCGCCTCCTAGCCCGGCTTCTTTGATAGACGCTTCACGTCCTGGTTGGCCAGGTGTTCTGTCTATCAAAGAAGCCGGGCTAGGAGGCGGGACTGTGCGTGTCACCGAGCGCCCGGCAATTACAATTACAACTGTAACAGTGGGATGATCCGCCGCTCTGTCATTATCCGGCCAGGTTCTGAGGTGAATCTATGATTGCACTTCCTTTCTTCTCTCTTGGTTTTCCCAATTCTCACTTCCTTCTTTTTGGTTTAATCGAAAGCTTGTCTATGATTCATGTATATTCATGCATCATGTTGTATACATTTTTATATACACCCCAATGTATCTGTATATGTCCTCTGTATCGATACCATGTTTTCTCTTGCTGGAAATATATCTGCCTGGTATCTGTAAAGATGTAAGAGAGTTAGTCTGCCGATATTTACTCGTGCTCACTTTCACTTTACTATTTATTCCTATTATTTTTTACCCATCTCATTTTTGTTTCCTTTATTTTTGTCCTCTATGGATCCACCTCCAATATTTGGGGACGGATATATGCTTTGCTTTTCCTTCCCTGGCTTTTCTTCATCCCAGCCACATATATATTGGGGCTGGATGCTGTTTACAATCGCTATCGTTTGTCACTGGGTATTATACTACTTTGGCACTATATGTCCTGGTATAGGGCTGGCCTGCTCCCCAACATGTGCATGCCCCATTGTGTCACATGCGGGGTCTGCAATGGATTGAGCCATGTGACACGTGCATCCTTCTGATGTGAGGTTGCATTGACATGCACTGGCGAGACTGAATTGACATACACGGGCGAGACTGCTTTGATGGGCATGGGTGAGACTGCTTTGATGGGCATGGGTGAAACTGCTTTGATGGGCACAGCGGAGACTGCATTGATGGGCACAGGGGAGGCTGCATTGATAGGCACTGATGGGCACTGTTTAGGTTTCACTGATGGGCTCTGTTGAGGCCGCACTGATAAGCTTTATTGATGATGCTGCACTGATGGTCACTGATAGGTTGCACTGATGGTCACTGAAAACGTTGTTATTAATATTTATTTTTGTAACTTCTGCATTAAAGCAAAAACATTTAACAGTGTAATTTTAGGAGATAATTTATGAGGGCGTGTTTAGGGGCAGAATTAGGGGCGGGGCAGGGTAGGAGTTGGGTGGGGCAACTGGTGGCGAGTAACCCTTAAGGCCTGGCTAGTAGCTCAGGACTTTAAATTTTGAGCCCTGTAATATGCAGTGCCCACCATGTAATGTACTGTGCCATGCAGTGCCCACCATGTAATGTACTGTGCCATGCAGTGCTTGCAGTGTAATATGCAGTGCCCACCATGTAATGTAAAGTGCCATGCAGTGCCCACCATGTAATGTACTGTGCCATGCAGTGTCCACTATGTTATGAGCAGTGCCCACTATGCCATATGATGTACCATGCAGTGTCCACCATGTAATGTGCTGTGCCATGCAGTGTCCACTATGTTATGAGCAGTGCCCACTATGCCATATGATGTACCATGCAGTGTCCACCATGTAATGTGCTGTGCCATGCAGGGCCTACCATTTAATGTGCAGTGCCTATCATGCCATGTGCTGTGCCATGCAGTGCCCACCATGTCACATGCAGTGCCCACCATGTCACATGCAGTGCCCACCATGTCATGTGCAGTGCCCACCATGTCATGTGCTGTGCCATGCAGTGTCCACCATGTCATATGCTGTGCCCAGCATGCAATGTGTTTTGCCCGCTGTGTAATGTGCTATGCAGCAGTGCCCACCATGTCGTGTGCTGTGCAGTGCCCACCATGTCACATGCAGTGCCCACCATGTAATGTGCTGTGCCCAGCATGTAATACGTTGTGCCCACTGTGTAATGTGCTATGCAGCAGTGCCCACCATGTCACATGCAGCGCCCACCATATAATGTGCTGTGCCCAAAATGTAATGTGTTGTGCCCACCATGTAATGTGCTGTGCCCAAAATGTAATGTGTTGTGCCCACCATGTAATGTGCTGTGCCCAAAATGTAATGTGCTGTGCATTGCCCACCATGTCACGTGCAGTTCCCACCATGTCATGTGCAGTTCCCACCATGTCATGTGCTGTGCCATGCAGTGGCCACCATGTCACGTGCAGTGTCCACCATGTCATATGCTGTGCCCAGCATGCAATGTGTTTTGCCCACTGTGTAATGTGCTATGCAGCAGTGCCCACCATGTCGTGTGCTGTGCAGTGCCCACCATGTCACATGCAGTGCCCACCATGTAATGTGCTGTGCCCAGCATGTAATGCGTTGTGCCCACTGTGTAATGTGCTATGCAGCAGTGCCCACCATGTCACATGCAGTGCCCACCATATAATGTGCTGTGCCCACCATGTAATGTGCTGTGCCCACCATGTAATGCGTTGTGCCCACTGTGTAATGTGCTATGCAGCAGTGCCCACCATGTCACATGCAGTGCCCACCATATAATGTGCTGTGCCCACCATGTAATGTGCTGTGCCCAAAATGTAATGTGCTGTGCCCAAAATGTAATGTGCTGTGCATTGCCCACCATGTCATGTGTATTGCCCACCATGTAATGTGCTATGCCATGAAGGCCTCCCATGTCAATTGCTGTTCAGTGCCCACCATGTCATGTGCTGTGTTGTGCCTATCTTGTCATGTGCTGCACCATGCAATGCCTACCATGTAATGTGCTGTACCCACCATGTAATGTGCTGTGTATTGCCCACCATGTCGTGTGCCATGCAGTACCCACTATAAAATGTGCTGTGCCGTGCTCACCATGTCATGTACTTTGCCCACCATGTAATGTGCTGTGTTGTGCAGTGCCCACCATGTCATGTGCAGTGCTCACCATGAAATGTTCTGCACCCACAATGTGGTGCCGTGGAGTGCCCCAGGTAATGTGATGTCCAGTGCCCACCATGCCATGTGCAGTACCCACCATATATTGTGCTGTGCCCACCATATGATGTGCAGTGCCCAACATGTAATGTGCTGTGCCAGCCATGTCATGTGCTGTGCCCACCATATAAGGTGATTTGCCCACCATGTGCTGTGTTGTGCCCACCATGTAATGTGCTGTGCAGTGCCCACTATGTCATGTGTTGTGCCCACCATGTAATGTAATGTACTGTATCCATGTATCCACCATTTAGTGTGCTGTGCCCACCATGTAATGTACTTTGCTATTACCCCCATGTATTGTACTATACTGTGCCCCCCCACAGACTCACCTCCCCTCTACCCTTTCTCTCTCTCTCTCTCGCCCCCTTAACCCCCTCTCTCCTACCACTCTCTCTCTCTTTCCCCCCACTCTCTCGCACCCCCTCTTTCCTACCACTCACTGTCTCTCTCACCCTCTCTTTATCCCCATTTTTCTCACCCCCTCTTTCTCTCTCTCACTTTCACCCCCCTCTCTCTCTCATCCCCTTGCTTTCAGCCCCCTCTCTCTCTCTTTCGACCCCCTTCTCTCTCTCTCAGCCCATCTCTCACTCTCTTTAATTTATTTTAACAAAAAAATGTTTGCGTTTTCATTTTATTTTACTTTTCATTTTATTTTTTTTCATAAAAAGGCCCACCAAAATCCTCAGCACCAGGCCCATGATGCTCTTAATCCGGCCCTGATTAGGACCAAGCCATGAATTCTGACGGTACAGGGCCATCCTCGCTACCCACGCTGGTTGCCAGACTTGATCAGCAGGATCACCTGTTGGGTCGGTTCGCCGTGGCGTTGCAAACCCTACTTGAACGCACGGCTCATTTCGCTCCCGTTGCCGATGGGTCGGTTGTCGCTCCTGGGCCCGCTCCTACTGCCGCTCCGGTTGTTGCGCCAGTGTCTACCCCGACACCTGTTGTTGCGCCTGCGGTGTTTCGGGGTATGACCGGTTCTGCCCCTCTTCCACAGCGCTTTGGGGGAGAGCCAACTCAGTGCCGAGGTTTCCTTAACCAGGTGGGCATTTATTTCGAGTTGCTGCCACATGCCTTTCCTACTGAGAGATCAAAGGTGGGCTTCCTGATCTCGCTGCTCTCGGACAAGGCCTTGGCCTGGGCCAGCCCTTTATGGGAGAACAACAATCCGGTGGTTGCCGAGTTTTCCGGTTTTGTTGCTTCTCTTCGGAAGGTATTCGATGTGCCGGCTCGTGCTGCCTCTGCTGCGAAGCTCCTTATGTCCATCAGACAGGGTTCACGATCCGTAGCTGAATACGCCATTGAGTTTCGTACCCTGGCAGCAGAGGTGGGCTGGAATAATGAGGCTCTGGTCGCTGCTTTCTCTCATGGTCTCTCGGATGCCTTGAAGGATGAGGTTGCAGCTAAGGACCTACCAGTGGAGCTCGAGTCTCTTATTTCTTTCCTGATTTTGATTGACACCAGACTCAGGGAGAGACCTTCCTTTAAGGAGAGTCTGCGGAGGTCTCCTAACAGATTGGCCCCTACGTTTGCTGTCCCACCCGTGCCTCCCTCTCCTCCCACGCCTCTTGGGGATGACTTGCCTGGGGGTGAACCCATGCAGCTGGGGTTTGCTCGCCTGTCCGAGGAGGAGAGGGTACTCCGGAGACGCGAGGGCCGATGCATGTACTGTGGTCTCGGTGGGCATTTTCGGTTGGCATGTCCGAACCGTCCGGGAAACGCTCGCACCTGAGATCCTGTCGGGGGCAGATCTTGGGTGGAGTCTCCTAGTCCCCGGTTTCCCGTGTTGACAAACCACTGATTACTGTTGTCCTCTCCTGGGTCGGGGGCTCGGTGACGACCCAGGCGTTGGTGGACTCTGGTGCTGGTGGTTTGTTCATTGATAGTGTGTTCGCTGCCGCCAATTCCATTCCTCTGCAGGCTCGAGGTTCCCCACTGGCTCTGGAGGCGATAGACGGCAGACCCCTTCTGCCGCCACACGTGACTCATGAGACCCTTCCAGTGGGGATAGCCATTGGTGCCGTTCACAGAGAGTCGGCCTGCTTCCAGATTATTTCGTCTCCACACTACTCGGTGGTCTTGGGGTACCCCTGGCTCCAGAAGCATAATCCGACTTTCGATTGGAGATCGGCCGAGATCCTCTCGTGGTCACCGCAGTGTGGGGCTAGTTGCATCCATGGGCCTGTCAAGTTGCTGTGTACTTCCTCGGACTCTCTGTTGCCTCCTGAATACGAGGAGTACCGGGATGTATTCGATAAGGTGCGCGCGGTTGCCCTGCCTCCGCACCGCCCATACGATTGTGCCATAGAGTTACAATCTGGTGCCGTTCCTCCTCGTGGCAAAGTCTATCCACTGTCGGTAGCGGAGAATGAGGCCATGGAGGAGTACGTGAGGGAGGCGCTTTCACGCGGACACATTCGCAAATCCTCGTCTCCGGCAGGGGCTGGATTTTTCTTTGTGAAAAAGAGGGGCGGTGAGTTGAGGCCTTGCATTGATTACAGGGGTCTCAATCGCATCACGATCAAGAATGCTTACCCGAGGGCGGCATATAACCTCGTAAGGATCAAGGCGGGCGATGAGTGGAAGACCGCGTTTAACACCAGGACCGGTCATTACGAATCCTTGGTTATGCCCTTTGGGTTGTGCAATGCGCCCGCAGTCTTTCAGGAATTCATCAACGATGTTTTCCGTGACCTGTTGCAGCAGTGTGTGGTGGTCTATTTGGATGACATTTTGGTATATTCTGAATCCATGGAGACCCACATTTTGGATGTCAGACGAGTGTTGCAATGGTTACGAGAGAACAAGCTGTTCGGTAAGCTTGAGAAATGCAAATTTCACGGATCCCAGGTAACCTTCTTAGGTTACATCATTTCCGCTGAGGGGTTCTCCATAGATCCTGAGAAGGTTTCGGCTGTCTTACAGTGGCCCCAGCCCAGTGGTCTTCGCTCCCTGCAGCGCTTTTTGGGCTTTGCCAATTATTATCGGAAGTTCATCAGGGACTTTTCCATGCTAGCCAAGCCTCTCACGGATCTAACCAGGAAGGGCAGTAATTCCCAGGTCTGGCCGCTCGAGGCCATCCGAGCTTTTGAGGCTCTAAAGTCCGCCTTTGTGTCGGCTCCGATTCTGTCGCATCCCAACCCTGGGTTGCCTTTGTCCTCGAGGTGGACGCGTCTGAGACGGGAGTAGGCGCCCTTCTGTCTCAGCGTAGGACACCAGAGGGCCCTCTGCTTCCTTGTGGGTTTTACTCCCGGAAACTGTCTTCCGCGGAGTGCAACTATCAGATTGGTGACAGGGAGTTATTGGCCATCGTGCAGGCCCTTAAAGAATGGAGGCACTTGCTCGAGGGTTCGGTGGTTCCGGTCCTCATCCTGACGGACCACAAGAATCTGACCTACCTTTCTGAGGCCAAGAGATTGACACCACGTCAGGCCAGATGGGCTCTGTTCTTGTCACGTTTTAATTACGTGGTCTCCTACCTACCCGGTTCCAAGAACATCAGGGCGGATGCCTTATCACGGCAGTACTCCGACCTGTCCAGGGAGGAGTCGATTCCGACTTCGGTCATACCTCCGAATCAGATCCTGGCCGCCATTCGCACCAGCCTGACCTCTCCCCTGGGTGAGCAGATTTTGGCGGCTCAATCTGGTGCTCCCTCTGGGAGACCCAACGGCAGGTGTTTTGTGCCTGAGGAGTTGCGCACTCGGTTGTTGCGAACCTACCATAACTCCAAGACCGCGGGGCATCCTGGAAAGAATCAGCTGTCCTGGGCTGTTTCACGTCTGTTCTGGTGGCCTTCCCTACGTTCCAACATCGCCGCATATGTAGCGGCATGCTCCGTTTGTGCCCAGAGTAAGTCCCCTCGGCACCTTCCGTTGGGCCTGCTGCAACCCATAGCCACCGGGGAGCGCCCATGGTCACACCTGGGGATGGATTTCATTGTGGACCTCCCTGCATCCCGAGGCCATACGGTCATTCTCATGATTGTGGATCGGTTTTCCAAAATGTGCCACTGTGTTCCTCTCAAGAAGTTACCCTCTGCACAAGAGTTGGCCACGATTTTTGCCAGGGAGGTCTTCCGGTTGCACGGTTTGCCCAAGGAGATTGTGTCGGATCGAGGGAGTCAGTTTGTGTCCAGGTTCTGGCGCGCCTTTTGCTCCCAGTTGGGGATTCATCTCTCCTTCTCCTCGGCCTACCACCCTCAGTCCAATGGGGCCGCAGAACGATCCAATCAGGCCTTGGAGCAATTCCTTCGTTGCTATGTCTCCGATCACCAAGACAATTGGGTTGACCTCCTGCCTTGGGCTGAGTTTGCCAGGAACACCTCTGGGACGTCTCCCTTCATGGCCAATTATGGGTTCCAACCTGCCGTGTTACCGGAGGTATTCTCTCCCCAGGAGATTCCGGCTGTGGAGGATCACCTTTCCGTTCTACGTGCTTCTTGGGTACAGATCCAGAAGTCCCTTGAGGTCTCTGCGCAGCGCCAAAGACTCCAGGCCGATCGCAGACGAGCGCCTGCTCCTTCCTACCAGGTCGGAGACCGTGTATGGTTGTCCACCCGCAACCTCAACCTTCGAGTGCCCACTCCCAAGTTGGCGCCTCGCTTTGTTGGTCCCTTCCGAGTGCTTCGCAGGGTAAACCCGGTAGCCTATGCCCTTGCGCTTCCTCCTGGCATGCGGATCTCCAACGTGTTTCATGTCTCCCTGTTGAAGCCACTGGTGTGTAATCGTTTCACTTCCTCGGTTCCTCGGCCTCGTCCGGTCCAAGTGGGCAATCGTGAGGAGTATGAGGTGAGCAATATCCTGGACTCACGCCTGGTCCGCGGTCGGGTGCAGTTTTTGGTTCATTGGCGTGGTTATGGTCCAGAGGAGCGTTCCTGGGTTCCCTCCGCAGATGTCCATGCTCCTGCCTTGCTCCGAGCCTTCCACGCACGCTTCCCTCAGAAACCGTTCTTTACTCCGCGGAGGAGGGGCCCTTGAGGGGGAGGTACTGTCATGGTCTTACCTTCTTGCTGTTCTCCTTCGTTTGACATGTGCTGGCGGCCATCTTGGTTTCTGGGTTTCTTGTAGCCTCCCACCCTGCAGCTCCTCCTTCCCACTGGGAGGAGCTGGATGCCTAGCTCATATATATAGGAGGTCTGTGGCTTCAGTTCCTTGCTTGGTCCTCCTGTGTTCACATGCTTCTAAGACTGCTGCTGCTTCTGGTTCCTGATCCTGACTTCGTCTGACTACCCTGCTGGTTCCTGATCCTGGCTTCGTCTGACTACCCTGCTGGTTCCTGATCCCGGCTTCGTCTGACTACCCTCCTGGTTCCTGACCTCTGGCTTCGCGAGACTGCTCCGGTTTCGCCATCCGTTTGGACTTTTGCTTTACAGCTGATTTTCAATAAAGCCTTCTTATTTTCACTTATCTGTTGTTGTACGTCTGGTTCATGGTTCCGTGACACAGGGTCAGTGTTCTACATCGATTTTACTGAGTGGAGGGTTGTGCAGTGCCAGTGAATGATCTTATCGAACATATTAGGGACAGGCTGGAGAATAGGCAGGGTCAGTGTTCTACATCGATTTTGCTGTGTGTGGGGGGGGGGGGGGTGCAGTGAACACAATCTTTTTGCCCTCAGTTAAGCCCGCTGAGGAGGAGGAGGTGGGAGGAAAAAATCTATTTTTATCAGTCAGTTGTGTGCAGCGTTTTTGCTTCAGTGCTGACTGTGATAAGACACTGCTGTGTTCACATGTGCTATTGAGTGATTTTAAATTTTATACACTTTTTTCTATTCCACTATTCAATATACACCCTTTTGGGTTAAAAAAAATTAAATTGTGGCATAGTCTGTACTAATCTATTTAAAAATTACAATACTTAAAGGGGAATTTTCTTTTTTTTTCCCTTCATAGCCTGCAGCAGAACTGACTGACATAAGACACTGCTGTGTTCACATGTGCTATTGAAAAATCACCAATTTTATATCATATTTTCTATTCCGCTATTCAATCTACACCCTTGGGGTAAAAACAATTAAATTGCGGGATAGTCTGTATCGGTACGTGTGAGATACACCTTTCCAATCTTGGGGCGCATCTTCCACCGCCGAGGATTGCAGGGTGCTTCAGTTTGCCTCCTGCCTGTTCCGAACTCCTCCTACTCCTCATCCTGCCTTTGGGGTACAAAAAATAGTAATCGGGACCTAGTCTGGGTCTGTATGTGTGAGATACACCTTTTGATATCATATTTTCTATTCCGCTATTCAATCTACACCCTTTGGGGTAAAAAGAATTAAATTGCGGCATAGTCTGTATCGGTACGTGTGAGATACACCTTCCAATCTTTTGGGGCGCATCTTCCACCGCCGAGGATTGCAGGGTGCTTCAGTTTGCCTCCTGTTCCGAACTCCTCCTACTCCTCATCCTCATCCTGCCTTTAGGGTACAAAAAATTGTAATCGGGGCCTAGTCTGTGTTTGTACGTGTGAGATACACCGTTTTATGAAATTTTTCCGATTCCGCTATTCAATATACACCCTGTTTGAGTGTAAAAAATTTAATTACGGCATAGTCTGTATCGGTACGTGTGAGATACACCTTTTAAATTTGTTTGCCGCATCTCCTTCCACCGCCGAGGATTGCAGGGTGCTTCAGTTTGCCTCCTGTTCCGAACTCCTCCTACTCATCATCCTCATCCTGCCTTTAGGGTACAAAAAATTGTAATCGGGGCCTAGTCTGTGTTTGTACGTGTGAGATACACCGTTTTATAAAATTTTTTCTATTCCGCTATTCAATATACACCCTGTTTGAGTGTAAAAAATTTAATTACGGCATAGTCTGTATCGGTACGTGTGAGATACACCTTTTAAATTTGTTTGGCGCATCTCCTTCCATCGCCAAGGATTGCAGGGCGCTTCAGTTTGCCTCCTGTTCTGAACTCCTCCTACTCTTCTTCCTCATCCTCCCTTTAGGGTACAAAAAATTGTAATCGGGGCCTAGTCTGTGTTTGTACGTGTGAGATACACCATTTTATATCCTTTTTTCTATTCCGCTATTCAATATACACCCTTTTGGGGTGAAAAAAATTAAATTTGCGTCATACTTTGCATATTTGACTGTGAGATACACCCGTTGTATTTGTATACTGTTTTTCTATTCCGCTATTTAATAAACAACCTTTTGGGGTAAAAAAAATTAAATTGCGGCATAGTTTGCATATTTGACCGTGAGATTCACCCGTGCGATACTGTTGTTGTTTTGTTCCGCTATTCAATAAACACCTTTCTAGGGCAAGATCATAAATTACAGAAATATGAGGAGACCGTCAAATAGGGGCCGTGGCCTGGGTCGTGGTGCTGCTGGTAGAGCTCCTGTTGCAAGGAGAGGACGTGGTCGATCTGTGCCAGCTACACGCACAAGTGAAACACCTTCCTCAAGTGTGAGTAGGCGACAGAACCTGCAGCAGTATTTGGTAGGGCATCATGCGCCTCTAGAAGTGATGAGGCCAGAAGAAGTACAGGCGATAGTAGATTGGGTTGCTGACAGTGCCTCTGGTTCCTTCACATTGTCTCCCACCCAGTCTACTGCAGAAAGGTCAGAGTTGGCACCTGCAGCCGATGTCCAACCGTCTTTCACCTCACCCCCTTGCAAATCAGGCAAGCAGTCTGAGCCCCAAGTCATGCAGCAGTCTCTTCTTCTTTTTGATGACTCTGTCAGCAGGGTTTCCCAGGGCCATCCACCTAGCCCTGCCCCAGAAGTGGAAGAGATTGAGTGCAGCGATGCCCAACCACTTATTTCTCAAGATGAGTACATGGAAGGACCATCGCAGCACGTCTCCGATGATGACGAAACACAGGTGCCAACTGCTGCGGCACTCAGAATTGTGGAGACCGACAAGGAGGGCAGGGTGAAGACTGGGGGGAAGATGATGTGGAGGACGATGAGGTCCTCGACCCCACATGGAATGAAGGTCATGCAGGTGACCTGAGTAGTTTGGAGGAAGAGGCGGTGGTCACACAGAGCCACCAGCACAGCAGAAGAGGGAGCAGGGTGCAGAAGCGGAGCGGCCGTGCCCTAGACACTACGCCTGCTACTGCCCAACGCAGCAAGGGACTGAGTTCACTAAAGCCAGCTCAAAGGAGTTCTCTAGCGTGGAAGTTCTTCAGAAAATGTGCTGATGACAGGACACGAGTGGTTTGCACCCTGTGCAATCAGAGCCTGAAGCGAGGCATAAACCTTCTCAACCTGAGCACAACCTGCATGATCAGGCATCTAAGTGCAAAGCACGAGCTGCAGGGGAGTAGACACCTTCAAAACCAAGAAAGGTCTCTGGCTCCTCCTGCTTCCTCTTCTGCTGCAGTCTCGGTCTCTCCATCCACCTCTGTAGTGATACCGGCACCTGCCACCCCGCAAACAGACGATCTGTCAGCAACACCACCACCTGGGTCACCAACCATCTCCACAATGTCCTGTGGAAGCGTTCAGCTTTCCATCTCCCAAACACTTCAGAGGAAGAGGAAGTACACCCCTACCCACCCGCGATCCCTGGCCCTGAATGCCAGCATTTCAAAATTCTTGGCCTTTGAAATGCTGTCATTCCGTCTGGTGGAGACGCACAGTTTTAAAAGCTGTCGGTGGCTGTCCCACAGTACGTCGTGCCCAGCCGCTACTACTTTTCCAGGCAAGCCATCCCTTCCCTGCACAACCAAGTGGGGGAAAAAATCAGGTGTGCACTGCGCAACGCCATCTGTGCCAAGGTCCACCTAACTACCGATACGTGGACCAGTAAGCACGGTCAGGGGCGTTATATCTCCCTAACGGCACACTGGGTAAATGCAGTGGCGGATGGGCCTGAGGCGGATAGCAATTTGGCGCATGTCCTTCCACCACCGAGGATTGCAGGGCGCTTCAATTTGCCTCCTGTTCCTATCTCCTCCTACTCCGCTTCCTTATCCTCTACCGCCTCCTCAACCGTAACACCTTCACCACCAACTTCAGCACAGCCAGGGGTAAACGACAGCAGGCAGTTTTACAACTTGCCTGTTTGGGGGAAAAAACCACACACCGCGCAGGAGTTGTGGAGGAGCATGGAACAGCAGACAAATTAGTGGTTGCTGCCAGCGAGCCTCAAGCCCGGCCTGGTGGTGTGCGATAACGGGCGAAATCTCATAGCAGCTCTGGGCCTAGCCGGTTTGACGCACATCCCTTGCCTGGCGCATGTGCTGAATTTGGTGGTGCAGAGGTTCCTTAAAAATTACCCCGATATGTCATAGCTGCTGCAGAAAGTGCGGGCCGTTTGTGCGCACTTTCGGCGTTCTCACCCTGCTGCTGCTCGCCTGTCAGCGCTGCAGCGTAACTTCGGCCTTCCCGCTCACCGCCTCATATGTGACGTGCCCACAAGGTGGAACTCCACCTTGCACATGCTGGAAAGACTGTGCGAGCAGCAGCAGGCCATAGTGGAGTTTCAGCTGCAGCACGCACGCGTGAGTCGCTCTGCGGAACAGCACCACTTCACCACCAATAACTGGGCCTCCATGCGAGACCTGTGTGCCTTGTTGCGCTGTTTTGAGTACTCCACCAACATGGCCAGTGCCGATGACGCCGTTCTCAGCTTAACTATCCCACTTCTATGCCTCCTTCAAAAAACAATTTGGGCAATGATGGAAGAGGATGTGGCACAGGATGAGGAGGAGGAGGAGGAGGATGAAGAGGTAACATTTCCAAGGCTTTCAGGGCAGTCATTCGCAAGTTGCTCCGAGGGTGGGTTCCTGCACCCACAAACGCCAGGGACACAATTTTCCAGCAGGGGCACAGTTCTGGAGGATGAGGAGATGGAGGAGGAGATGGAACCATGTTCACAGCAGGGTGGCACCCAGGCCAGCTCATGGCCATCACTGGTTCGTGGCTGGGGGGATACAGAGGACACAGACGATACACCTCCTACAGATTACAGCCTTTCGTTGCCTCTGGGCAGCCTGGCACACATGAGCGATTACATGCTGCAGTGTCTCCACAATGACCGCCGAGTTGCCCACATTCTAACTTGTGCTGATTACTGGGTGGCCACGCTGCTGGATCCCTGTTACAAGGACAACGTACCGTCCTTAATTCACTCACTGGAGCGCGATCGCAAGATGCGCGATTACAAGCGCACGCTGGTAGACGCAATGCTGCTGGCATTCCCACCTGACAGCGGGGCCACAGTGGAAGCACAAGGCCAAGGCAGAGGAGGAGGAGGAGGAGGAAGAGGTCCCCAACGCAACCAGGGCACCGCCAGCACCTCAGAAGGCAGGGTTAGCATGACCGAAATGTGGAAAAGCTTTGTCAGCACGCCACAACAAACAGCAGCACCAGCAGCTCATATGGAACGTCTTAGCAGGAGGCAGCATTTCACCAACATGGTGGAGCAGTATGTGTGCACACGCCTACATGTAGTGAATAAAGGGGTCTGCCCTTCAACTTCTGGGTCTCCAAATTGGGCACATGGCCTGAGCTTGCCCTTTACGCCTTGGAGGTGCTGGCGTGCCCTGCAGTCAGTGTATTATCTGAACGTGTATTTAGCACGACTGGGGGCGTTATCACAGACAAGCGCAGCCGCCTGTCCAGAGACAATGTGGACAAGCTCACGTTCATTAAAATGAACCAGGCATGGATCCCACGGGACTTTTCCGTACCTTGTGCAGAATAGCGAGGGATACCGACCTTACCCAGCCATTGTTATATTTTTGCTCTTTCTCACTCTTTTGGGGTGTACCCTAATTTAAAATGACTGAAAAAAAGCAGTGTTGGCTACCTCGTCCTCCTCCACCGCCGCTTCCACCTACACCGCCCATAGGTGTGCGCAGCCTATTGCATTAGGGTGTGCACCCCAAAGTTTAAATACACATGCATGTGTTTGCCTACATGTATATGGCCCCGGTACATTACTCTCCCTGCTGGCAAAGTGAAATAGAAGTGTGTGGCACTTCTCTTATGGCAGAGCAGGTCCGAGGGAGATCTTTCCCATCTCCTCACTGGCAAACAGAGCGATAATGCTAATGTGCCCTAGGTGATTAGGGTGTGCCCAGGCACACCTGGCACACCCTGTGCGCACGCCTATGACACCGCCACATCCACCACCACCTCAACCTCCCTCCTACTCCATATGGGCCTCGTCCTTCACAGATGAAGAACATTGTTATTTTTCTGTTTTTTTTTTGTTGTTTTAAGTTATTTCCCTATCCACATTTGTTTGCAGAGCACTTGCCATGCTCTTAACTACGTTTTGCTGCCATTTGCAGCACTCTAGCCCTTTCCTTTGGGGTTTTACAGCCATTTTAGTGCCTGAAAGTTCGGGTCCCCATTGACTTCAATGGGGTTCGGTGTCCGGGTAAAGTTCGGCAAAAGTCCGGGACACGGACCCGGACTTTTTTTTCAAGTTCGGCCGAACCCGCCAAACACGGACATCCAGGTGTCCGCTCAACTCTAATTATAATATATATTTAAATCTTTTTTTTTTTTAAATGGGTCTAAACACACAAAAAAAAAAAAATTACTGACCAGGGTTTATGACTACCATACAGACAAGATTATCCTGGTATAGCGTCAGCTAGACTTTATCTTAAAGTTTAAACAGACTATTTATTTATTACCTTAGGTCAACACAGCATGTTTGGTGTAAACCTGTTGAATAGGCACTTTTAAAGGAGATTTAACCTTTCAGTAACCTAACAAAAAATGGATGTCATTGCTTCAACATTTCTATGTAAAATAAAATATAACATTTCATTTCTATTCATAAATTTAACCTCCCCAAATAACCCTGACAAGCTTTTTGCCATTGTTTAAGGGTAAAGGAATTGTTTAGGGATTTTTCCCATTTTTCCATGTGAGTAGATTTGACTGTAAGGGAGGTAAATGTTAGTCTAGAGTAGAAAAAGGAAATACTCTTAGTTTGTTGTGATGTTGCTGTGAGGAAACTCCACGTTTTGGAGTCAGTGTTTAAATTGACAATGGGGTGTTTCGCTAGTTATCTTAGGGATGATGATAGAAGTCTGTGGAGGGAGAGAGTGATCGCGTGTAGTTTCTTCAACTGTTTTGAGTATGTTATTATCGTATAACTGGGAAATTAGGGATAGTCCGGCCTTCCTTAAGTTGTCAGTGTCAAGTTTACTAAATTTCGATTCAATTAATTTGATAGGGATATTGTAGGTATGGAAGAGGTTTATTTTGGGAGAGAAAGTTGAAATGATCCTCCAGGCCTGCAATGAGGCTTTGATTGTGATGGGTATTTTGGACCATTGCCAAGGAATCCAAAGGTCGCTCAGGAGCATGTGTACTAAGTTTCTGGTTGGGATAAGTTGTTCTTCCATCAGTGCCCATCTTGGTTTATCATTATCTAGGAACCAGTATTTAAATTGGGCTAGTCTAGAGGCCCACCAATACGTTTGAAGGTTGGGTAAACCTGCTCCTCCCATGGATTGGTGTGCTGTTAGTAATTCGAACGCTATACGCGCTTTCTTCCCCGACCAGATGAATTTCCTCATCAGGTTGGTAAGGGCATTCAATTGGGATTTGGGCATAGGGACAGGTAGGGTTCTAAATAGGTATAGGATTTGCGGGAGAATCGTCATTTTGATTATTGACATTTTGGCACCCCGGGAAAGGTCTATATTAGTTAGGGACTTTAGATCTTCCGCGAATTTGTGTTTTAGGGATTTGAGGTTTACATGAATTAGGTCAGAGGTTTTGGGAGTGATGAGGATACCTATATAAGGTATTTTTTCCTCTGTCCATGAGAAAGGGCACTCTTGTTGCAACTTGCTTTTTAGGCCTGGTTCTACATTTAGGTTAAGGACTAGGGATTTTGAGTTAACTTTATAGTAAGAAATCTTACTAAAACTGTTTAGAATAGTATGGGCCGTGGGTAGGGACAGTTTAGGGTCAGTTAGCATTAGAATAATGTCGTTGGAAAATAGAGTAATCCTATGGTCGGCATTACCAATAATGAAACCTTTGATGTTAGGTGCTGTTCTGATCGCTTCTGCAAGCAGTTCAATTGATAGGTTGAAAATAGTTGGGGATAGACGGCAACCTTGTCTGGTTCCATTTGAGATATGAAAGGGTTTAGACAGTGTTCCAGAGGTGAAGACCCTGGCTGAGGGTTGGGAATATAATGACATTATTGCTGAGTATACATTGCCTTCTAAGCCAAATTTTTGCAAAACTAACGACATATATTTCCAATTGATCCTGTCGAACGCCTTCTCTGCATCAAGCGTGAGCAACAGAGAAGGCGTTTGACGTTTTTCCGCGACATTGGTGATATTGATAATTCTCCTAGTGGCGTCTGACGTTTGACGTCCAGGTATAAAGCCTAATTGGTCATTTTGGACCAGAGAAGGAAGGACTTTTTGCAATCTTTTAGCCAACAGTTTTGCAAATATTTTTAAATCCGTGTTTAACAGTGAGATTGGCCGGTAACTTTCCGGTAGGGTCAGGTCTTTACCTTGCTTAGGAATTGTGGTAACATATGCTCCCAGCATTTCTTTCGGGAATGAGGATGTTTCAATTGCCTTATTGAATACTTCTAATAGAAACGGTGATAGGGTGTGATGGAATTGTTTATAATACTCGCTGGGAAAGCCGTCTGGACCTGGGGATTTCCCTTGGGGTAGTGATAGGATTGTTTTTCTGATTTTGTCAAGTGATATGGGCATATTGAGGTTTTGGAGTTGGGATGCTGATAATCGGGGTAAGGAGAGGT
Organism: Pelophylax lessonae; assembly: GCF_965119305.1. NCBI lineage: Eukaryota > Metazoa > Chordata > Amphibia > Anura > Ranidae > Pelophylax > Pelophylax lessonae. The sequence continues at coordinate 273,531,083 of NC_138776.1, forward strand.
TGTCTAAAAATTTAGAGATGTTGGCGTGTAATGGCTGGAAAGTAGAGGAGTCTGAGTGCAGTTTATAGAGTGTGTGATAATAGTCAGCAAATTCATCTGCTATGTCTTGGGGGTGGGTAAGTATATGTCCTGTACGGGTTTGTTTAAGGTTTGCGATTTTAGATCTGATTTGTCGGGATTTAATTCTGTTGGCTAGTGACTTGCCTATTCTGTTGGCATGTGCATAGCAGAATAGTTTAAGTCTTCGAAAGTGGGCGTCATTTTGCTTCATTAGAATAGAACGGAGTTATGCTCTGAGTTTAAATAAGGTAGCAGTCGTTTGGGGGTCTGGAATGATCTTATTTTGGGATTCAAGGTCGTGAATTTGGGATAAAATGCGTGTAGTTTTAAGTTTGTATTGTTTTTTGAGTCTGGAGTTCTGCTGAATGCAGATTCCCCTCATATAGGCTTTATGGGCTCCCCAAATACACCAGGGGTCTTTTACTGACTTTGCGTTTGTAGCGCTATTTTAGTCACTCTTGATGACGCCACCTGTGTAGTATTTAGGAGCAGAGTCTATATAATCTGTGTGATCAGGACAGGATTTATAGTAAGCGCAGTGCCTCCACTCAATCAGGGCTTGTGATTAGCAAGTGAAATCCCAATTGAGAAAACATTTCCATATAGACAATAATCCACACAGCAGAGTATAAATCTCCATGTATTGAAGAAATAACATTCAGTGAACCCAGGGCCGGTACAAGAGGTGGGCGGAAGGGACGGGTGCCCTGGGCGGTACCATTTACTAGAGGAGGGGGGGCGCAGGTGAAGTGCCCGCAGAGTACACTCTGTGTGTGTGTATGACTGTACACTACACACCATCCGCTATATAGCTGCAAGCCTGCAACGATGTGCCGAGTGCACTCCTGCACTCTGCACAAGCCTAGAGCAGCAGAGCCTTTCCCTTCCCTCGCAGCAAAGACACTCCCCCTTGACAGGCACCGGCTTGGCATGACGTCACTGATGCACCGGCGGGATGGGAGAGGACTCAGAGCGGAGGGGCAGAGTGTGCTGCCAGAGGAGCGCAAAGGAGGAACGAAGTTAGTATCGCACAAGCAAGCAATACCTCTTAGGGGGGGGGGCTTGGTGAGAGAGAGGCTGAGGCTGTGGGGAGGTTCATTACTAATGATATTTGTAATATGCAGCATGATGGTATAGTGTATTTCCACTGGTCACGGATGCACTAGTGACCGAACAATGGCTGTTAATTAACCCCTATGTGCTGCATTAGTGGCACCAGTGTCAGTGTTAACACTAACATTGGTGCCACTAATGCAGCACATAGGGGTTAATTTACTGCCACTGGCCGGTCACTAGTGCATCCGTGACCAGTGGAAATACATTATACCATCATGCTGCATATTACAAATATCATTGGCAATTAACCACTTGCTGTCCCGTCGCAGTATATGTACTGTGATGGGGTAGCAGCTACAGGCGTACGCACATGCTCTCACCCACCTACTCCCCTGTGATTTCACACAGCAGGAGACTGTCAGCAGATCTCAGCCAATGATTCATGGCCGAGACCTGCTGATCGGCTGTGTGAAATCACAGCCCAGAGCTCTGTGTTGACAATCAATACAGGGCTCTTTACAGAGGGAATTATCGCTTTTTTTTTTTTCTCCCCGCAAAGCAGAGGAAATAAACAAATCGATCGGTAGTAAAAAGCAGCACACGTTACACATTGTTAGGCACACAATTAGCCCCTTGATTGCCCCTAGATGTTAACCCCTTCTTAGCCGGTGTCATTAGTACAGTGACCGTGTATAGTATTATCACTGATTACTCTATTAGTGTCACTGGTGATGTGGTAGTTAGTCAGTTCCCACAAAGTGTCAGTTCGTGTCATGATCACAGTCCCACTATTAGGGTCCTTTCCCACAAACAATCCGATCAGATCCGCCTGTAAGTTTTTCAGGCGGATCGGATTGGATGCTCCATGCGTCCCTATGAGGCAGCGGATGTCAGCGGAGACATCTCCGCTGACACCCGCTGCTATCCTCTTCTGATCCTATCCGTGAAATCCGGACGGATGGAAACCCTATTTTCCATCCGTCCAGCGGATCGGATGGGATGAGAACGGACAGGTGGTCCATTCTCATTCGATTCCTCCATAGAGGACAGTGGAGATCTGACACCTCTGTCTCCACACACAGAGCGGAGCCGGAGCTGTCATCCGCCTGCTCAGTGGGGATCAGCGGATCGATCCCTGCTGAGCAGAACGGACTCCGTCAGCGGATGCGGACCATGTGAAAGGACCCTAAATTGCTGATCACCACCATTTCTGGTATATATAAAAAAATAAGAAATTCCATTATATATCTCATTTGTAGGCATTTTAGCTTTCACACAAACACATTAATATACACTTATTTGTTTACTAATGACAGCAGATTTCATTTTGGTCTAAATTTTGGAAGAATTTTTTTTTTATTGGATGTTTTATAGCAGAAAGTAAAAAAGATATATATATATATTTTTTCAAAATTGTTTTTTTCCTTTTTCATTCACATAATAAAAGCGAACACAATCCAGTGGTGTGCAAATACCCCCAAAAGAAAGCTTTTTTTTTTGTGTTAAAAAAAAAATGACATACATTTTATTTGGGTACAGCGTTGCATGACGGGGGTAAAATCTTCTAGAGCGCAATTGGTTAATTAACCTCCCAGAGAGTTAACCACTGCAGCCAGTTCACATGGGGATCTCAGTCACTGCCATCAATGCTGGGGGTTATTAAATAAGCTAGCACCATTGCTAGGGATCATTGTTATAGAAACTGATGCGGATGCTGTGGATTACTATTGTGTATTTTCTTGTTTTGAAATGACACTGAATCTTTCTTTACACCTGGGGGGGGGGGGGGGGGGGCGCAGTTTGCCATCTTCGCCCTGGGCACCGAATGACCTTGTCCCAGCACTGAGTGATCCATACAACATAAGATATTTTCCTCAGGAACATGAAATCATCAGCAGTGTCTCTGTGTGTCTCAGTGAGGGGATCTTACAGCACTTACAGTCTCTGTTCTCTAAGCATGAAATTCCTGTGTCTCCTCATGTCTCTTATTTCTCCAGTCTTACCCAGAAATCCTTGCTCTGCCCTTTTTGATGACCTCATCCTTCTTGCAGAGAGAGAAAGAAAGCACAGCAGCCATATTGACAAAGGGCAAAACAAACACTGCATAACAGGAATACACACTTGAAAGATGGACAAAGAAATTATCACATCACTACATTCTCCTCCTGCTGAAAATCCTTCCGACCTGGCAAGGATATACACATAAAATAACAACAAAAATTAACATCATTGTCGCCTTCTGCAGACCACTTCTCCAGAAGCAATCTATTACAGTGCTTCGCTGCAAAGAAAGTATGGTTAGTAACAAATAGGCATCATGCTAACCAGTCTAGAATGAGCTGCAATCATGTCCGTCAGAACATGAGGTTGTACGTAGTTCTGTACAGCATAGCAGGGTCTTCCCAAAGTGTCATAAGTAAACCCCGGTGGAGGACGTCGAACACGATCTCCTCTCCTCAACCCCTAGGCATAAATCCAGAGAACTCTGGGACAGCATTAGTGGGGAAACTTGGTGCTCCAACCATGCCTGGAACTGTAGGCACAAAACTTTGGACTGTTGGTTCAAAAGCAGGAGTAGCTGGGTTCAAACCTCCCCTCTGAAGGAGGCCCCCATCAGTACTAGGTGAAGGAACCTGTACTGGAGACTCCGGTGGAGGCCCCCATCAGTACTATGTGAAGGAACCTGTACAGGAGACTCTGGTGGAGGCCCCCATCAGTACTAGGTGAAGGAACCTGTACTGGAGACTCCGGTGGAGGCCCCCATCAGTACTAGGTGAAGGAACCTGTACTGGAGACTCCGGTGGAGGCCCCCATCAGTACTATGTGAAGGAACCTGTACAGGAGACTCTGGTGGAGGCCCCCATCAGTACTAGGTGAAGGAACCTGTACAGGAGACTCTGGTGGAGGCCCCCATCAGTACTAGGTGAAGGAACCTGTACAGGGGACTCTGGTGGAGGCCCCCATCAGTACTAGGTGAAGGAACCTGTACAGGAGACTCTGGTGGAGGCCCCCATCAGTACTAGGTGAAGGAACCTGTACAGGAGACTCTGGTGGAGGCCCCCATCAGTACTATGTGAAGGAACCTGTACAGGAGACTCTGAGGGGGGCCCCCATCAGTACTAGGTGAAGGAACCTGTACAGGAGACTCTGATGGAGGCCCCCATCAGTACTAGGTGAAGGAACCTGTACTGGAGACTCTGGTGGAGGCCCCCATCAGTACTAGGTGAAGGAACCCGTACTGGAGACTCTGGTGGAGGTCCCCATCAGTACTAGGTGAAGGAACCTGTACTGGAGACTCTGGTGGAGGCCCCCATCAGTACTAGGTGAAGGAACCCGTACTGGAGACTCTGATGGAGGCACCCATCAGTACTAGGTGAAGGAACCTGTACAGGAGACTCTGGTAGAGGCCCCCATCCGTACTAGGTGAAGGAACCTGTACAGTAGACTCTGGTAGAGGCCCCCATCCGTACTAGGTGAAGGAACCTGTACAGGAGACTCTGGTGGAGGCCCCCATCAGTACTAGGTGAAGGAACCTGTACAGGAGACTCTGGTGGAGGTCCCCATCAGTACTAGGTGAAGGAACCTGTACTGGAGACTCTGGTGGAGGCCCCCATCAGTACTAGGTGAAGGAACCCGTACTGGAGACTCTGATGGAGGCACCCATCAGTACTAGGTGAAGGAACCTGTACAGGAGACTCTGGTAGAGGCCCCCATCCGTACTAGGTGAAGGAACCTGTACAGGAGACTCTGGTAGAGGCCCCCATCCGTACTAGGTGAAGGAACCTGTACTGGAGACTCTGGTGGAGGCCCCCATCAGTACTAGGTGAAGGAACCTGTACAGGAGACTCTGGTGGAGGTCCCCATCAGTACTAGGTGAAGGAACCTGTACAGGGGACTCTGGTGGAGGCCCCCATCAGTACTAGGTGAAGGAACCTGTACAGGGGACTCTGGTGGAGGCCCCCATCAGTACTAGGTGAAGGAACCTGTACAGGAGACTCTGGTGGAGGCCCCCATCAGTACTAGGTGAAGGAACCTGTACAGGAGACTCTGGTGGAGGCCCCCATCACTACTAGGTGAAGGAACCTGTACTGGAGACTCTGATGGAGGCCCCCATAAGTACTAGGTGAAGGAACCTGTACAGGAGACTCTGGTGGAGGTCCCCATCAGTACTAGGTGAAGGAACCTGTACTGGAGACTCTGGTGGAGGCCCCCATCAGTACTAGGTGAAGGAACCTGTACTGGAGACTCTGGTGGAGGCCCCCATCAGTACTAGGTGAAGGAACCCGTACTGGAGACTCTGGTGGAGGCCCCCATCAGTACTAGGTGAAGGAACCTGTACAGGAGACTCTGGTGGAGGTCCCCATCAGTACTAGGTGAAGGAACCTGTACTGGAGACTCTGGTGGAGGTCCCCATCAGTACTAGGTGAAGGAACCTGTACTGGAGACTCTGGTGGAGGCCCCCATCAGTACTAGGTGAAGGAACCTGTACAGGAGACTCTGGTGGAGGCCCCCATCAGTACTAGGTGAAGGAACCTGTACTGGAGACTCTGGTGGAGGCCCCCATCAGTACTAGGTGAAGGAACCTGTACAGGAGACTCTGGTGGAGGCCCCCATCAGTACTAGGTGAAGGAACCTGTACAGGAGACTCTGGTAGAGGCCCCCATCCGTACTAGGTGAAGGAACCTGTACAGGAGACTCTGGTGGAGGTCCCCATCAGTACTAGGTGAAGGAACCTGTACAGGGGACTCTGGTGGAGGCCCCCATCAGTACTAGGTGAAGGAACCTGTACAGGGGACTCTGGTGGAGGCCCCCATCAGTACTAGGTGAAGGAACCTGTACAGGAGACTCTGGTGGAGGCCCCCATCAGTACTAGGTGAAGGAACCTGTACTGGAGACTCTGGTGGAGGCCCCCATCAGTACTAGGTGAAGGAACCTGTACAGGAGACTCTGGTGGAGGTCCCCATCAGTACTAGGTGAAGGAACCTGTACAGGGGACTCTGGTGGAGGCCCCCATCAGTACTAGGTGAAGGAACCTGTACAGGAGACTCTGGTGGAGGCCCCCATCAGTACTAGGTGAAGGAACCTGTACAGGAGACTCTGGTGGAGGCCCCCATCACTACTAGGTGAAGGAACCTGTACTGGAGACTCTGATGGAGGCCCCCATAAGTACTAGGTGAAGGAACCTGTACTGGAGACTCTGGTGGAGGCCCCCATCAGTACTAGGTGAAGGAACCCGTACAGGAGACTCTGGTGGAGGCCCCCATCAGTACTAGGTGAAGGAACCTGTACAGGGGACTCTGGTGGAGGCCCCCATCAGTACTAGGTGAAGGAACCTGTACAGGAGACTCTGGTGGAGGCCCCCATCAGTACTAGGTGAAGGAACCTGTACTGGAGACTCTGGTGGAGGCCCCCATCAGTACTAGGTGAAGGAACCTGTACAGGAGACTCTGGTGGAGGTCCCCATCAGTACTAGGTGAAGGAACCTGTACAGGGGACTCTGGTGGAGGCCCCCATCAGTACTAGGTGAAGGAACCTGTACAGGAGACTCTGGTGGAGGCCCCCATCAGTACTAGGTGAAGGAACCTGTACAGGAGACTCTGGTGGAGGCCCCCATCACTACTAGGTGAAGGAACCTGTACTGGAGACTCTGATGGAGGCCCCCATAAGTACTAGGTGAAGGAACCTGTACTGGAGACTCTGGTGGAGGCCCCCATCAGTACTAGGTGAAGGAACCCGTACTGGAGACTCTGGTGGAGGTCCCCATCAGTACTAGGTGAAGGAACCTGTACTGGAGACTCTGGTGGAGGCCCCCATCAGTACTAGGTGAAGGAACCTGTACAGGAGACTCTGGTGGAGGCCCCCATCAATACTAGGTGAAGGAACCTGTACAGGAGACTCTGGTGGAGGCCCCCATCAGTACTAGGTGAAGGAACCTGTACTGGAGACTCTGGTGGAGGCCCCCATCAGTACTAGGTGAAGGAACCTGTACAGGAGACTCTGGTGGAGGCCCCCATCAGTACTAGGTGAAGGAACCTGTACAGGAGACTCTGGTGGAGGCCCCCATCAGTACTAGGTGAAGGAACCTGTACAGGAGACTCTGGTGGAGGCCCCCATCAGTACTAGGTGAAGGAACCTGTACAGGAGACTCTGGTGGAGGCCCCCATCAGTACTAGGTGAAGGAACCTGTACAGGAGACTCTGGTGGAGGCCCCCATCAGTACTAGGTGAAGGAACCTGTACAGGAGACTCTGGTGGAGGTGTAAACCAGTCACTGTCATCACTCTGGTCTCCACTGTTGGCACAAGGCACATTATTAGAATCTGTAGCAATGTCAGATTGTGGCTCCTCATCAACAGTAGCAACTTGTGGTACCGGAAGCAAATGATTCCAATGCCAGGCTTTGATCCGACCCTCAGGTCCTCGAATCCTGTATACTGGAATCCTAGGCAGTTTTTCTACAACTTCAAACAACTCATTTCTCCAGCGATCAGCTAACTTATGTTTGGCTGAGGGTCCCAAATTGCGGAGAAACACTTTATCACCAGGTTGTAAGTCTTTGTAACGAACTTTGGAATCAAAATGCCTTTTATTGGCAGCATTTAATTTCGCAGCATTTTCCTCAGCCATCTGATAGGCCTCTTTCAAACTCTGTTTGAGTCGTGCCACATACTGATAGTGATTCCTCTGTTCCACTCCATCAGTAGACACGCCCAACTGAATGTCAATAGGGAGACGGGTTTCTCTCCCAAACATGAGAAAATAAGGAGAAAAGCCAGTGGATTCATGTCTGGTGCAATTGTAGGCATGTACCATAGCTCCAACATGTCGGCTCCAGGTCTGCTTAGCACCATTAGGGAGGGTACCCAACATGTTCAACAAGGTACAATTGAAACATTCAGGGAGAGCATCACCCTCTGGATGATAAGGGGTGGTGCGGCTCTTGTTGATGTTAAGCAATGTTAACATCTCTTTAATTAGGCGACTTTCAAAGTCCCGCCCCTGGTCAGAGTGAAGTCGATTTGGCAATCCATAGTGAACAAAAAACTTCTCCCACAACACTTTAGCTCCAGTTACTGCTTTCTGATCTTTGGTGGGATAGGCTTGAGCATAGCGAGTATAGTGATCAGTCACAATCAAAATATTTCCCACACCACTGCTGCCATTGTCAATACACAAAAAGTCCATGCACACTAAATCCATGGAACCAGAACTTTTCAAGTGTTCCATAGGAGCAGCTCGAGTAGGCAGAGTTTTCCGTTGCAGACATCTCACACAACGGCGGCAATAGTCCACAACAGCTTCCCTCATTCGTGGCCAAAAGAATCGGTCTTGGATTAATCCATAGGTTTTTTCAACTCCTAGATGCCCATGTTGGTCATGCAAACTTCTCAAAACAGAGTTTCTATAGACTTGAGGGAGCACTAGCTGTCTCCTTCCAGGATGATCATGAAGCAAATGTACCCTGTATAAAAGTCCATTGATTTTTTTGAGCTTCTCCCATTCCTTAAGATAGTAGGTACTCTGCTCAGGTAGGTATTTTCTCATGTAGGTAGGATCTTTCCGGAAAACAGACTCTCTGACATGTCTGATTATTGGATCTCTTTTTTGTAGAAGGATGTTTTCTGGCACCCCTAAAGCAGTGGGGCAGCAATACATGTTTGGAATACACTCTTCACCAGCTCCCAGGGAATCAATAGCTTGTAGGTCAGAGAAAACAATATTGTCTCCTTGTACAGCAGCTGTAGCACAATAAGCAGCCACAATAGGCCCAGGTACTTCCAGTCACTTTCTTCCAAGTTCATGGGTAATCCAGGGCGCCTAGAGAAAGCATCAGCCCCAATATTCTTGGGACCCGGCTTGTACTTGAGAGTGAATTGATAATTAGACAAGGCAGCAAGCCACCTATGACCTGTGGCATCTAGCTTAGCTGTAGTCAAAACATAAGTCAGGGGGTTGTTGTCGGTTCTCACCTCAAACTGAGTTCCATACAGGTAGTCATGCAGCTTTTCAACAATAGCCCACTTCAGGGCAGGAAATTCCAGTTTATGAACAGGATAATTCTTTTCTGCTGGACTTAGACTGCGGCTGATATAAGCAACAGACCTTAGCCCTCCTGGGTACTCTTGATGGAAGACTCCTCCCAATCCATCATAGCTGGCATCCATAGAAACATAGAATGTGTCGGCAGATAAGAACCATTTGGCCCATCTAGTCTGCCCAATATATCTGAATCCTATGAATAGTCCCTGGCCCTATCTTATATGAAGGATAGCCTTATGCCTATCCCATGCATGCTTAAACTCCTTCACTGTATTTGCAGCTACCACTTCTGCAGGAAGGTTATTCCATGCATCCACTACTCTCTCAGTAAAGTAATACTTCCTCATATTACTTTTAAACCTTTGCCCCTCTAATTTAAAACTGTGTCCTCTTGTGGTAGTTTTTCTTCTTTTAAATATGCTCTCCTCCTTTACCGAGTTGATTCCCTTTATGTATTTAAAAGTTTCTATCATATCCCCTCTGTCTCTTCTTTCTTCCAAGCTATACATGTTAAGGTCCTTTAACCTTTCCTGGTAAGTTTTTTCCTGCAATCCATGTACTAGTTTAGTAGCTCTTCTCTGAACTCTCTCTAGAGTATCTATATCCTTCTGGAGATATGGCCTCCAGTACTGCGCACAATACTCCAAGTGAGGTCTCACCAGTGTTCTGTACAGCGGCATAAGCACTTCTCTCTTTCTACTGCTTATACCTCTCCCTATACATCCAAGCATTCTGCTGGCATTTCGTGCTGCTCTATTACATTGTCTTCCCACCTTTAAGTCTTCTGAAATAATTACTCCTAAATCCCTTTCCTCAGATACTGAGGTCAGGACTGTGTCAAATATTCTATATTCTGCCCTTGGGTTTTTACCCCCCAGGTGCATTATCTTGCACTTATCCACATTAAATTTCAGTTGCCAGAGTTCTGACCATTCTTCTAGTTTTCCTAAATCCTTTTCCATTTGGCGTTTCCCTCCAGGAACATCAACCCTGTTACATATCTTTGTGTCATCAGCAAAAAGACAAACCTTACCATCGAGGCCTTTTGCAATATCACTTATGAAGATATTAAACAAAATTGGTCCCAGTACAGATCCCTGAGGTACCCCACTGGTAACATGACCTTGTTCTGAATGTTCTCCATTGACTACAACCCTCTGTTGTCTGTCACTCAGCCACTGCCTAGTCCATTCAACAATATGGGAGTCCATGCTCAATGACTGCAGTTTATTGATAAGTCTTCTATGTGGGACAGTGTCAAAAGCCTTACTAAAATCTAGATATGCAATGTCTACTGCACCTCAACCATCTATTATTTTAGTCACCCAGTCAAAAAAATCTATAAGATTTGTTTGACATGATCTCCCTGAAGTAAACCCATGTTGTTTTTCATCTTGCAATCCATGGGATTTAAGATGTTCCACAATCCTATCCTTTAATAGGGTTTCCATTAATTTGCCTACTATTGATGTCAGACTCACTGGTCTATAGTTGCTCGATTCCTCCCTACTACCTTTCTTGTGAATGGGCACGACATTTGCCAATTTCCAATCTTCCGGGACGACTCCTGTTACTAATGATTGGTTAAATAAATCTGTTAGTGGTTTTGCCAGCTCACCACTAAGCTCTTTTAATAATTTTGGGTGTATCTCATCAGGACCCTGTGACTTATTTGTCTTCACTTTAGACAGCAATCTTAGAACGTCTTCCTCTGTAAAGACACATGCATCAAACGATTCATTAGTCATCCTTTCAAGTGGAGGTCCTTCTCCTTCTTTTTCTTCTGTAAAAACTGAACAGAAGTATTCATTAAGGCAGTCGGCTAGCCCTTTATTCTCTTCTACATACCTTCCGTCCTTTGTTTTTAATTTAGTTATTCCTTGTTTTAATTTCCTTTTTTCATTTATATATCTGAAGAATGTCTTATCCCCCTTTTTCATAGACTGAGCTAGTTTTTCTTCTGCCTGCGCTTTAGAAGTTCTTATAACTTGCTTGGCCTCTTTCTGCCTAATCTTGTAGATTTCCTTATCTTCATTGCTCTGGGTTTTTTTATAATTACAAAATGCTAGCTTTTTATTTTTAATGATTTGGGCCACTTCTGCTGAGTACCACAGTGGTCTCTTCCTTTTTTTGCTTTTACTGACAAGTCTAATGCAATTTTCTGTTGCCTTCAATAATTCACCTTTTAAGTAGTCCCATTTCTCCTGGACTCCATGTAATCCGTTCCAGTCTGATAATCTTCATACAATCTTCATACAATCTCTGTACAATCTTCATGCAATCTCTGTACAATCTTCATACAATCTCTGTACAATCTTCATACAATCTCTGTACAATCTTCATACAATCTCTGTACAATTTTCATACAATCTCTGTACAATCTTTATACAATCTCTGTACAATCTCCATACAATCTCTGTACAATCTTCATACAATCTATGTACAATTTTCATACAATCTCTGTACAATTTTCATACAATCTCTGTACAATTTTCATACAATCTCTGTACAATCTTCTTACAATCTCTGTATAATCTTCATACAATATCTGTACAATCTTCTTACAATCTCTGTACAATCTTCATAAATCTCCATACAATTCAGCAAAAAAAGTTTAAAAAATGTAATAAAAAATTATTTTTTCCCATACTGAGCCCAGTCAGTGTCCCTGATCACCGCCACACCCCTCATATGATGACACCGCACTGCACTGGTGACATTATGTTCAAAGAAATGCGAAAAAAAAATGTGACAAAAAAAATGACAACTTCCAAAAACTGGCCACGCCTCTTCCTAAATACCTCAGACTGTTTACTTTCCGGAAAGGGGTGATTTGGGGGGTAATTGTACTGTCCTGGCATTTCCTGGCCTCCTCGAGAAGTGAGATCGTCCGTCAGTACATCGGGATTGATCGGTTATCAGATATATCCCATGATTTGTAGACGATAAAACTTTCACACCAATCAATCAATCAATATACACTTATTGGGATTTTTTTTTCATTTTATTTTTATTTATTTATTTTTTTATTTATTTTTTTACTCAGGAAATGGAACAGAATACATTTTGGACAAAACTTATGAGGAAATTCGATTTGTTTTCTTGGATATTTCATATAATAAAGTAGAAAATATATTTTTTTCAACATTTTTGTCATTTTTAATTTATATAAAATAAAATATAACCGCCCAATGCTGATCAGATACCGCCATACGAACGTTCTATTTGTGTGATAAAAATGATAGAAATGTGATTTGTGTACAGCGTTGCATGACCGCGCAATTACCAGCTAAAGTAGCGCAGTGCTGAATAGCAGAAAATGTCCTGGCCATGAAGGAGGGTAGAACCTTCCGGAGGTCGGGTGGATAAAGTTTTATTCACATTACCATATATGTGTGTGGGATTTTACGCTATGGCGTTCCTCTTTTCTCTTCCATGATTTCACGTTTTCAATTCCCGGGATATCTGCTGACGAGGCATGAGGATTCCTGATTCTGATCCCAGCTTTTAATACATTGTCTTCTGGTAAGCGCACCACCAAAGGGACATCACTGTCTACATTTACTTCACCAATTTTATTATGGACATTTATTTTGTTTATTTATTAGGTGTCTGGACATTTATTTTGTTTATTTATTAGGTGTCTGGACATTTATTTTGTTTATTTATTAGGTGTCTGGACATTTATTAAGTCCTTTATCATAGAGCGCGACTTACAATTTAAGGGCGTGGTCACACTTGAAGTTGCAGCCAATTTAATTCCGTAACTCTTTCCATTTCTAAAGTTTATGGTTACCTTTGTTGGAGTATGGAAGAGTAATGCCGGTGTTCTAAAATTTAGTCGGACCCATGAAAATTCCGGACCCTCGTCACTTCCGGTGACGTTACGTCATAACCCAGCTGCTGCGAGCCCCGGTGCGCATGCGCACAAGGCATTTTCAAGGTCCGATGAAATTCTAAGACTTACAAACAGCTGAGAGGAGGAGGGGCTGAGGTGGGACGCACACATTGCTGCGGGATAATGTTACAACACCGCCGCGTCATTGAGCAAGGAACACGTGGCAGAACTGACTTAGAGGAGGCGAGAAGGAAGTGAATACTAAATAGTAATGATAAATAATAAGAAATACTAAACATTTTTTATCGTGACTATTTAGTATGAGTATTCACTTCCTTCCCGCCTCCTCTAAGTCAGCTCTGCGCGGCGGTGTGTGCGTCCCACCTCAGCCCCTCCTCCTCTCAGTCAGCTGTTCGTAAGTCTTACAATTTAATCGGACCTTGGAAATGCCTTGTGCGCATGCGCACCGGGGCTCCCAGCAGCTGGTGGTGACGGAGCGTCCCCTGGAAGTGACGAGGGTCCGGAATTTTCACGGGTCCGACTAAATTTTAGAACAGCGGCTGTAAGGACCACCTGTTCGGGTGCACCCTTGGTTTGCTCTGCGGATGAATCTTCAGCCAGCTGGACAATCAATAAAAGCCATACACAATAGATTGGTTCCAATGACTGCGTTTATTTCTATACAACGATGAGAATATATAACTTCAAACCACAATATTTCCCTATCCCTCCCATTCATTTAATATCCTCCCCTGTCGTGGCATACCTATATCGCATTTTCTGGATACCTTATTGGCCTTTACAGGATGCATTGACTGGCATCTGGAATGGTTATCTTAAACAAAATGTCTTTTGAGTTAATCTCATCTTACTTTGATTTCTTTACATGTGTCACTGAGCTTGCAAAGGCTAAGAATATATCAGATGATCGAAACAGTGGAAATTCCTTATCTCTCAGAATATCAACTCTGTCTGGACAGCTGACCACAAAGCCAATAATATCTTCTAAAAAGCCCCTTTGGAACTTTTATTGTGTGTCACCAAGAAATTTCCCTTTATGACAGAGAATCACGATCTAGATTGACATAATGCTTACTATAATTAGTTGTTAACTTTGATTGGATAAAAGATGTTAATAACAACCCATTTCTTGTACGTCAGATTGTAATGACAAACCTATTTCTGAGTATATATAAACTCCAGAAACACTGTAATAAATCAGGTCACTATGATTCAGCCATCTTGAGTCTTGTCTGATCTCATTATATATATAGCTATATATTGTCTGATTTGGTATCACTGACTAACAGGTAACAGGTATTTTGTACCTGAGAAAAATTCCACAACAATTTGGCGAGCCAGCCAGGAGAGGTGACGTCATCTGCGGACGGAGTGAGACATCTGGACTGCATTGGATACACTGAAAATATCTGGCCAGGTAAGCCCATTGTCTGCTTACAATGTTTTTCAGTCCATCCAATGACGTCCAGGTAACTCTGTTTTATTTTTGACGTAATACCCTCTTAAAGAACCTAAACCCTTAGTCGGTGTATATATTGCTAATAACATTTGTTGTTTGTTGGGAAAGGTGAGGTTGGGTCAACCCTCACCACTGTGGGTGTCTTGGACACGCAGGAACGTGACCCCCAGTTGTGTTCTGGTAAAGCGGTCTCATTTCGGAGTGTCCATTTGAGACGTAGCAAACATTGAATGTATATGACTGTTTTAGCCTGACATTTCATATACATGTAAAGGTTTCTATCTCTATGTTATAGTATATATGTAAACATATGCATATGGTAATAGGCTGTTTTTAAGTTAGAAGTTAACCTGACATTGTGTATCGGCTGTGCAAGGGCCGAAGTCCAGGTCAGGGAACTTGGGAGTTATCCTGACATTGTGTATCGGCTGTTTGAGGCCGAAGTCCAGGTCAGGGAACTTGGGAGTTAGCCTGACATTGTGTATCGGCTGAGTAAGGGCCGAAGTCCAGGTCAGGGTAGTTAGAAGTTAGTCTGACATTGTGTATCGGCTTTACAAGGGCCGAAGTCCAGGTCAGGGTACTTGGGAGTTATAGGTAGTTATTCTATTTCTTGGATAACAGTGAAATGGGAAACTGGGTTTCTGTAGTTACCGACCAGGGGTCGATGGGAAAGGTCATTAGGACCATGGCCTTAGAGTGTATGGGTAACGGGGTACCAGATAAATGGGGCAGACCAGGGAGTTTGCATTCGAAGATTAAATGCTCTGGGAGCATAGTCTTTGGGCTACACAGCCAATTAAAGTGTTCTGTAGTTGGACAGCTAATAATCCTAGTTGTAGGATAAGATAAGATAGGATATGGCAGATTTTTGTAAAGTGTATGAAACAGATTTGGCAAGAACAAACTTAAAATCAGTTGCAGAAATATGGAAGCAGGAGAGTATGAAGTTGAATGAGTATTGATATATTAGAAATGAGTTGGTGTGTGTTGAATTGTTTCATGAGGAAACACAGCAAATCTTGTATTCATAAGAAGAATGTAAGGATGATCGTTGCCCTTTAATTCAAAAGCCTGTTGTTTATTTTGAGACAGATTGTATGAAGCTGTGTCTTTAATATAAAAAGAGGAAGTAGCCGAAGAGGTTCCTTCTCCGTGAGCTCGGAGAAAGAGGGAAAAAAAAAAGGTTGTTTCTTTATATGATAAATGAACGGCATATGATATTTTTGGGGTTATTCTGTATTAAATTAAACTAAGATGAAAAATAATAGGTTGCCCTTTAAACCAGGAATCTTTGTTTAGACATTAAGGGTTACCGCAATTAACATGACCATTGAACCCTATTGGCACTGAGCCAAAAGTTTTAAAATAGAATAACTTTTTTATATAATTATGGTTTATTAAGTGGTATTTCAGGGGCACCCTCCGTAACCAAAGGGGAACCTCTGATAAGATTTTTGAAATTCGGGACAAAGTTCTTAGAGGTTTTTTTGTTTGAAAGATAAAAGTACATTACTTCCTGTCATTATGGGTGTATAAAAAGTGACCTACTACAAATAGTGTAAAGACAGGACATTAGAGCAAAGAATTGCAGCCAGCCCCTCTCCCCCAGATAGACAGTAAATAAGGTATTCAGCTAACCTGTGTCCGCATGTCCCATCAGAAGAAGACGAAAGGTTTACAGTAGGAATAACGGTAACAGGGGTGAGAGTGGTTTCCTGCCTGGCTTCAAAGGAAAAGGGGAAGTCATTTTTTAAAAAAAAAAAGAAAAATGTTTGTGTTGAGTTAAAATTTCAGTGTTCAGTTTCAGATGAAGTGCCCATTAATCCAGTATGTAGCATATGTCTCTTGCCAGCTTGACCCAGTGATAAAAGGATCCTCAAGCTGTGTGCGGGCCACAGCCTGCAAAAGAGCTGCTGGATAAAACAGGTGCAATGTATTTAAGCCAGTTTACTTCCAGTACAGGAGCAGGCACTAGAGGGGGGAGGGGAAAAAATGTTTGTTAAATATCCCCCATGACTGTTTTTGAGCTGATGATGGCAGAATCTGAATTGTTGAGCCCTGCCAAAAAGGCCCTGATGAGACCCTTTAGCCCCGGTTCACACTTCTGTGAGTGCCGGGTTCGCATGTAATGTCGGAGCGCACTGCTCCGACATTACATGCGATCAGCTGTGCGGTGCGAGTTTGGCCATACAGTTTGTATGGCTAAATTTGCATCGCACCCGCAGCAAAGACGCACAGGAGGCATTTTTGCAGCCGCATCAGGATCGGATCGCACAGCGGTTCACACTTGTGCAATCCGCTCCTGTGCAAACTGCACGATCGCACTGCGATATGCGATCAAACTGGGGGTGTCGTTAAGATTACATTGACACCCCCAGCGTATCGCATATGGCAGTGTGAACTGCCGGGGGTGCGTGTGCGATGCGGGAACAGGCTGCGAATTCGCAGCCTTCCCGCATCACATAAATGTGAACCGAGCCTTATGTAGATGGATCATGTTTGTAAACAGAGGAGGGTAAGCCTGCAACTGGGTATGCAGTAGTAACAGCAATAAATAAACAAAAGGAATGCAGAGGCATTAAATCTAAAGTTCTAAGCACAAGCAGCTGATGGTTTTGGCAAAGGCCTGTGAATTTTAAAGAGTTAACATTCACATTGACATGATTTTGGTCATATTTTTGAAAGCTTGTAGCTTTTTGACCTCAGCTGGTAAGCCAAGAAAAAGCATGCAGATATAATAGAGACTGTTCTTAGTCTTCCAGTGTTTCACCAAGGTGGCCATTTATTAAAAAACCAAGGCACATGCAAGAGAGGACACAGAAGAAGCTGCAGGAAACGCAAGGGCCGACAGAGCAGCGAAGAAGGCTGCACTGGAACAGGTCCCTATCCGGGTACTGACACTCCTAGGAAAGCAACCAACTCCTGTAAGTATGGCAATCTTGATATCATTGCAGAAAAATCCCCCTCACAGGAGCGTGAGAAGTGGCGGAAGAAAGGTGCAACACAGGATGTAACTGGTTGCTGGAGGATGGAGGAGCATTTCTGTCTGATCTCAGGCCCTATACCCGACGAAGGCAGCCGCAGCTCACGGATTGTGTCATATCTCAAAGACTCTAATGACCACCTTGGTAATACAACACTGGTTAGCACCAGGTTTTCCTGGAGTAGCTGCAAAATATACTGCTTCTTGTCTTACCTGTGCTAGGTACAATGTTGGTAGAGCTGTAAGCACCCCATAAAAGCACCGCCTAAGTCAGACTGTCCTTTCCAAGGAGTTCCCAAAGTCTGGTCCCTATGCACATGTTTTAGTTTGTATAGACATTTTTCAGGATGGCCTGAGGCCTGGCCAGTCTCTAGGGGTACAGTACAAACCACAGGAAAAAGGCCTTTGCCCCAGGTAATGTGCAGGTATAGAATCCCAGAAACTATGGAAAGTGACAGGGGTACTCACTTTACAGAAAGGGTTCTACAAGAGGTCCTATCCGCACTAAATATTGAGAAAGCCTTTTACACTCCATATCATTCACAGAGTAGCGGAAAGGTACAAAAGGTTGTATGAAAAAAAAAAAAAAACACAAGTTGAGTAAAATAATAGCAGAAACAGGTAGATTGTTTTACGTTTTTTTTTTTGTCAGGAACACTCCCAAGAGAGGTGTGGGTACCTGAAGCAGGTCTCTATTTACCACAGCAATTGCAAGTCGCACACTCAGATCTCACCAGATGTGTTGCAGCGCTTTAAAAGCAATTGACAAAAATGCATAATAGTGTGTTTTCATTCCTACCAGATCCAAATGAGGATACTAAGTCATAAAGTAATGCCCCATACACACGTGCAGATTATCTGCAGACATTTGTCTGCAGACTTACCTTTTCTATGTAGTGCAAGGGCCTGCCGGATTGCATACAAATTGAAAGTGTTTAGGTTTGACTTCATATTATATGGTTTTGGTAAGTATGCAGACAAAAGTCTGCAGATAATCTGCACGTGTGTATGGGGCATAAGGCTACTAAGAGTGCAATTGGTTACACCAACATCCCTCAAGGTAGAAGGGATACATGGATTCACGCCAGTCATTGAAAAAAGGTGGTACAATGATTTTCTTTAATTTTTTGATATGTATGGGAATGTTGGGTATAATGAAGGGGCAGGACAATAAAAGAGACAGACAACCTAAGGCCCAATGTACTGTTAAGTTTAAATACCAGGTAGCCAGGAAGTCAGGGTACTCAGGGTGCTAGATATGTTCACAATTACCCCCAGAGTCCCAGACTATACCTGTGCTAGTAAACCCACTTGCATTAGAGGATCTAAATCAGACAGAGTTTTCAAAATCCTATAGAAACATTACCAGTACACAAAAGGACATGTTAATTCCCCCAAAAGTCGCAGGTTTCAAGAATCCTACAGTGTGTATAGAGTTCTATGGAAATAAAAGTGATGTAGGGAGGGTGGACTGTTCACAAGCACTGATAAACATATCCTGCCCACAGCTGACTGTGAACAGCCCATGAAATGAAACTTGCATGCATTACAGAAATGAAACTGTTAAACATAAAATATGAGCCATATTGAATGACAATATGGACATCTCTCACCTAGGAGAAGCCCTCAGGTTTCTGTTGTTCAGACAGAAACTGGGGTATTATGCAGAAAAGTTATTAATACCCATTTTCACCCCAGGGTGGTCACATTCAGGGTTGGGAATCTATTGTGTCTGTGGCAATCAGTGTGTCACAGTAACAGGTACTACAACCTCTTTATTTCCAATGGTGTCCGCCCATCCTAATGAACACAGTCTTATGGAGGTTTTGCCTTATCTCCTAAAATAATGAAAGTGGTGTATTTATATTGATGTTTATGATAATTATGATCTCTAGTTATCTGTTGAATTAAAATAATTATGAGTTTGGTTGATAAGGTTACCAAGGCCAAGGAGACAACCTATTTCAACTCTATACGGAAATAAGAAGGGATTGATGATGCTGAGTATGCTGTAATGAGAAATCTGTCACCTCAAACCCCCATGTATGAAGTAATCTCCGCCTCAGAACCTTACCAAGACTCGGACACCCCCCACTGAGGTTTGCCCTCTGGGCCAGTGTTCCAAGCGTAAGGGGCTGCTCCCTTGGAGGGATCTGATAAGCGGAATAGGTAGTTAGTTAGCCTGATCAATAAATTCTCAAGAGGAGAGAGATGTCGTAGCATACCTATCTCGCATTTTCTGGATACCTTATTGGCCTTTACAGGATGCCTTGACTGGCATTTAGAATGGTTATCTTAAACAAAATGTCTTTTGAGTTAATCTCATCTTACTTTGATTTCTTTACATGTGTCACTGAGCTTGCAAAGGCTAAGAATATATCAGATGACCGAAACAGTGGAAATTCCCTATCTCTCAGAATATCAACTCTGTCTGGACAGCTGACCACAAAGCCAATAATATCTTCTAAAAAAGCCCCTTTGGAACTTTTATTGTGTGTCACCAAGAAATTTCCCTTTATGACAGAGAATCACGATCTAAATTGACATAATGCTTACTATAATTAGTTGTTAACTTTGATTATATAAAAGATGTTAATAACAACCCATTTCTTGTACGTCAGATTGTAATGACAAACCCATTTTTGAGTATATATAAACTCCAGCAATGTTGTAATAAATCAGGTCACTATGATTCAGCCATCTTGAGTCTTGTCTGATCTCATTATATATATAGCTATATATTGTCTGATTTGGTATCACTGACTAACAGGTAACAGGTATTTTGTACCTGAGAAAAATTCCACAACACCGTTCCCTATTATCCAATCAATTAACGAGTTTACTTAACCACTTGCCGACCGCTCACTGTGCCTCTACTGCTGCACAGTGGCTCGTTATCGTCCAGAGACGTAGACCTATGTCGCTGGACTCCTCCCCCTGTAGGCGGCGCGCTCCCGCTGTTTTCATTCACAGCGGGAGTCGGGCCAGGGGAGGAGCGGCGGCGATCGCCACTGCTCTTCCCCGATCGTCAGGGAATCTAGTTTGGAGATCCGCCTGCTTGTGTAAACAATTGACAATTGCTTACATTAACACAGAAAAGCTGAACACAAGACGGACCGATACTACAACAAAACACCTCATATTGACACAAATGCATGGCGAAAGCAAAGGCCCTTTTATGTACTATTCTGTCTGATATGTGCTATTGACTGATGAATTGTAAACCGGTTTGGAGCAGTCTTTCCCGCTCAAAACATGCCTTAAATATGAGCTTCACGTGCAATAAAATTATTTGTGACTGCACTACGTTTGAGTGCTATGTGTTGTCATAACTCCCGGCCGGACGGGGGTGAATTCACTATCTAGAAAAGGGGGGTTAGCAACTGAAGGGCTATATATCATCGTGATTGCCTCCTGACGAGAATTGAGCTAACAGTTTTGGTGTCAGAAAAGTGGGATCTGCCAAAAACACAGTATGGGGTAAGTAATTATATTTTTTATTATTATTATTACTGCCCTATACTGTCAGAGCAGATAAACGGTACCCAGTTAACCGCTAATTTTAGCACCTCCCGAGAATCTGAAATTCCCAAAGATGGGGTCTGATACTCCAGCGCCTGAAGCGCCAAAGATACTCCAGGGTCTGGGACCCGGTTACAAAGCAGTACTGTGTGTGATAGTGAATTCTCCCTCCAAAACGTGTATATATTTGTATAGACACTTAAGTGTATTTAGTCGTTATATAAGATTGCATGCCATTGTATAGATGTATGTGGAGATTGTATGTGATATTAAGCTGAGCCTGAAGGTATACACTTGGCCACCAAGGATAGTTAACATAGATGAGTCGGATGTGTATAAATCTGATTATTAAGACGCAGGAAACCACATAAGTTGGGAAAAGAGATTTCCCAAAAAAGTCTAAACACTGACCTTACCACCCATAGATATATATATAAACCTTCAAACTCAGCTGATCTCACTTTGTATTCTGAGCTTAAGATAATGGGAAATTTTCAAGGTAAGGAGAATTCCGAGAAAATGATGAAATTTACGTTTAGGCAGATTGTATGAAAATTGTATCGTGTATGGGCAACCTTAGATCCATGAATCGTTATGTTGTGTTCGTTTTAACACTATTCCTAAAGGTGCTGTATCAGCAAAGCATTTCATAACATTGAATGAATATTGGTTGCATAATAATTTGTTTTGTGTTTATTACTTATGTTTTAAAAGTGATGTGATTTTGCCGTACTATGCTGGTCATGGCAGCTTTTAGAAGCAAGGAAATATATATTTGGTGTGTAAAGTGTGACCTTAAGGACTAAAAAATTGTATCTCTATCCTTAAAAAAATCGTAAGCAATTTTGAACTTTCATCATTAAGGTTTTGTGTCACCAACTTTTCTTTCTTTATCACTGACTTTTTAAAAAAAAAAATATATATATTTTCTAGTGCCTTTTTAGCAAACAAACCCCCCTCCCCCCTCTCCTGTCTGTGACACAGGTAACTGCAAAGGGACTGTAAATAGTTGCATTGTCATACAAATTAACGATCAGTTTTGCTTTGTAGAGAAAACAAGTTTTAAGGAATGTTCCGAATTGCTAAAGAATGGGTGACGTATGGGTTCTTGTATTCAAATGAGAAATTACTAATGTTTTGAGCTGCTTATTTTTTTCAACCATGGTGAACAATAATAATTTTTTTCTTTAAGTTTATGGTATACCATAATAATAACAAAAAATATAGAAATCCACGTGGTAATAATTACTTTGACGTCAACAATTTTTGGTATTAGAGAAGTGCACTGTTAGGAAGGGAAATGTTTGATATGCTTACTGTATGCTCAATTCCTCTAACCGTTGGTTTATTTTTAGGAGGAAAAGTAAAATGTTTTGTTACTAAACCTTTCTGATGCTTATTCCTCAGATAAGTGAAATTTGAGATTTTCAGAACGACCAAGCACAGCCTTCAACAACAACCAATCATATGGGAGTATTATTTCCAAATAGATTTTTTCCTGATTGATTAGATTTTTATGGGTGTTAGAAAGTTTTTATTTATTGGGTGTCAGATATTTGATGTGTTCTAAATTTGACATATATGAGCTCTGGCATAAATGAGGTGCTATGCTTTAGATAATTAAGCATCTCTGGTCTTTTTTTAGAGTTTTCCTTTGGTATATTGGTACATACTTTTGTATTCTGGTGCTAAACACTAATTTTTGAATTTATGCACTTATGCTTTTACTACCTTTTCTCTTGACAAGATTATTGGTATGGGATAATGTGCTCAGGCAGATACTGTAGTACTACTCTTATATAATAATCTTGGATACAAATGAAATTTTACAGATTTGTGTACATATACCCGGGGTCCTCAATAGGCGGACTCCGGGCCGTGTCCGGACCCAGATGCACTTAAATCTGGACCACAGCAGCTGCCCCCTGAACCCCCCTTCCCCTGCCTGCATACACCCACCCTCCCCTGCCGCTGTTGAAGTCACAGCATAGCAGGCGGGGGGAACAGAAGTTCTCCAGGGGGAGTGGCAGCTGTCCAACCCTTCTCCTCCCCCAATGCACCCGCCCGCTGCTGAACCCAAAGCAAGGAGGAGGGCAGACAGCAAAGAGCCTAGCGGCAGCAGCAGGCGAGCACACCCAGAGGAGGAGTCCACCCCGCCATCTCCCCGCCATCCACAACACTGAGTTAAGGTAGGGAGAAGATTATTGGGGAGGGGGCTGTAATGTGATACCTGAAGGGCTTTGATGTAAGAGAGAGAAGCTGTGATATGGGGTGATGTAAGAAGGGGGAGCTGTAATGTGAGAGGGAGAGCTGGGATAAGAATTGGGGGGGGGGGGGGGTGCTGTGATATGGGGGCTGTAATGTAAAGGGGAAAAAGGGAGAAGTTGTGATATGGAGGCCTGTGATGTAATATGGGGGAGCTGTTATGTGAGAGGGAGAAGTTGTGATATAGGGGGCTGTGACACAGTGGATGTGATGTGAGGGGTGAGCTATGATGTGAAAGGGGACTTTGATATGGGGGAGCTGTGATATGGGGGGGGGGGCTGTGATATGAAGGGTTTGTGAGGTGAGGGGAAGGGCTGTGATGTCAGGTGGGGGTGAGCTGTGATGTGGGGGGTTGTTATTGCAAGAGGGGCTGTGATGTAAGCGGGTTGCTAATGTTGGGGGCTCTAATATGAAAGGGGGTTGTGATGTAAGGGGGGCTGTGATAGGAAAAGGGGGACTGAGGACATTGATTTAAAGGGGGCTGTGACGTGAAAGACCTGAGTCATAGCAGAAAAATTAGATTCGGACCTCTGCAGAAAGAAAATGTTACCAACCGGACCTCTGTGAATTTTAATTAAGTACCCCTGACATATACCATATGTAACTCTGGAAACTAGTGAGCTGATTGTCATTTATATGTCACAGCACGTTATCAGATGTGCAGTATGTGAAATCTGTATTGTTAAATAATAGAATAGAAAGCTGTCATTCAAAAAAAAAAAAAAATAGGATGGAAGTGGTTGGCTTGTTGATAGTATGCTAAGAATTAAAATGAATTTATGCCAGCGTTACTACTTTGATAAAATTTTAAAGGTAACCTCCTGCGGTGAATTCAATTAGTTGATCTCTTTTCATCCTGAAAGTGACTCACTGCCCAGGTTTTGCATATGAATGGTCCTTGAAGTCAGATTTTGTGTCTCCAAGGCCATTTGGGTTTCAATTTCCTGTTCAGGTGTCACCAAGCAATTGTGCAAACCCGTATGGATTTATGTTTGCATGAGTACTGACTTCTAGCTGTTTTGTGTGTCTCTATTTGTCCATGTACACAAGACAGCTTGAATTTCACTCCCTGTTGTTCAGTGATCACAGCATCTTAGCCATGCAAGGGATACTCAGTTCTAGGTAGCTTCCTGCTTGGGTGAGTCAGAGGACTGCAATTTAACCCATTTCCACCTTTGGAGGAATACAAGGCAGTTCAACCCCTCCAAGGGCCCCCACCATTGTTGCATGTGTAGACATGCTGTGTTCTCCCAAAACAGTGCCATTAAGTATCCTTCCTGTTACCTGCCTTCCTGTAGGCCCTAAACCTCAGTACTGCGAGTAGCTTCACTAGCATTTATTTTTGCTGCCTGTCTATAGGCCAGACCGCCAAGTGGTGCAAAATACTCCTGCCATTCTTGTAAAACTTGTATTTTGTCTCAGTACTTACCTGCTATTCTTGCTAAAGTCAAAATGACTTCAGACCTGTCTCAACCCCATGAGTCCATTTATTCTCATATCTAGAGATTTTGCAAGAGGAAAATGTGGCAGAATTAATTAATTAAAAAATTAAACAGTGATTATGGTGATCTCTCGCTCTTGTTTCCTTTGCCAACAGGTGCACCAACCCACCCATTCAAGCCTGGAGACAGAGTCCTGGTGAAGGCCCCTCCATAAGCTGACGTCGCTAGACCGATCCTACGGACCTCCTGCAACGGTTCAAGCAGTGACCAGAACAGCGGTACTGACAGACGACTCCCCGGTTTGGATCCACGCATCGCGACAGACGGAAGCCCCACCTCTGGACCCCATGACAACTTACCGGAGATTGTGACGAGCACCAGCCGAATCATTGGAGACTGTGACGACAAGCACCAGACGAATTCCAGCTGGATCTAGACAGACGCATTGGTACAATGCCAGCGGACACCTCTACTCCTGGAAGACGTCGCATTCGTGCAGCAGTGGTACGCTTTGTAGCAAGCTGAGCACTAGTAGCCACTGTCTGGTTACTTGCAACATGTGCTCACCACCCGAGAACCTCTCCTCATTTTGCCCTTGCTCACCCCAGGAAAAGAGAGAGACACGAGACATTCATGTCTCCACTTTACAGTCGAAGTCAAGCCGATTGGACACAAAGGACATTGTTTTTTCGTTATAGCCACCAGGGACTTGGTCTGACCGCTCTGAACGAGGGTTGAAAGGGAATTTTTTTGCTCTCATTAAAAAACGGGAGGTTTATTTTTTGCCCTTTCCTGGA
Source organism: Pelophylax lessonae (assembly GCF_965119305.1). Lineage (NCBI taxonomy): Eukaryota > Metazoa > Chordata > Amphibia > Anura > Ranidae > Pelophylax > Pelophylax lessonae. The sequence continues at coordinate 273,556,565 of NC_138776.1, forward strand.
AAAGGCCTTAGGACATGTTGAAAAATCACATGCCATCGTCAACAGGTGGTATGTGCTGCCATGGTCTATTTTGTAGTGACTTCATTGCCATAATAATGGAGTTGGATTTTTCAGGCCATGGATTCTTGCAAGCTATGGCCCTCCCCATTGATCATGTCTGTTTTGATTTGATAGAATTCTAAGATGTTATATCCCTACGTGCACACAACCAAGTCACCAGCCTACATACACCTTGGAATATAATGTCACCTGTTTTGTGCTATTCAGAGACTCTAAGTGATCCCACCGTTATGAATAAGCTGGGATCAAAGGATGGGTTGAAAGATATTAACATGTATTAACATGCCTTATCACATTCCATATATATTTCAGTTTATGCCCATCCTGTGATGAAATGTGGGTCCTTGCATTTACATATTAAAGAGCTAAGACTGACAACCATTCATCCACCCTGGACAGCAAACAACTATATTTTGCATTTAGACGACATGTTAAACCACCTCTCCAGTCATTCATTTGAACACTTGACAGTTGGACATTTTGCATAAGAGATTGCTGATGCCACCCATAAACAATTGACAATTGCTTACATTAACACATGACAAGCTGAACACAGACGGACCGATACTATAACAAGACACCCCATATTGACACAGATGTATAGGACACAAAATCCTTTTCATGTAACTGTTTCTATGAGTGATGTTGTACTGTTCAATTGACTTACGCCAGTTTCAAGCAGTTTCTGCCGCCGAAATATCCTTTAAATGGGAGCACGAAACTTGAAATAAACAGTTGTGACTGCACTAAGTTTGAGTGCTGTGTGTCGTCATAACTCCCAGCTGGATGGAGGGTGAATTCATTATCTATTGGGAGGGTAGCAACTGAAGGGCTGTAATATCATTGTGATTGCCTCCTGACGAGAATTGAGCTAACAGAGCCGATCACTGAGTATACGTGTTGTCAGACTCCTCCTAGGAAGAGACGATCACTGGGTATACTTGTGGCCAGACTCCTCCTAGGAAGAGACGATCACTGAGTATACGTGTTGTCAGACTCCTCCTAGGAAGAGACGATCACTGGGTTTACGTGTTGTCAGACTCCTCCTAGGAAGAGACGATCACTGGATATATGTGTTGTCAGACTCCTCCTAGGAAGAGACGATCACTGGGTATACGTGTTGTCAGGCTCCTCCTAGGAAGAGACGATCACTGGATATATGTGTTGTCAGGCTCCTCCTAGGAAGAGACGATCACTGGGTATACGTGTTGTCAGACTCCTCCCAGGAAGAGCCGATCACTGGGTTTACGTGTTGTCAGACTCCTCCTAGGAAGAGACGATCACTGGATATATGTGTTGTCAGGCTCCTCCTAGGAAGAGACGATCACTGGGTTTACGTGTTGTCAGACTCCTCCTAGGAAGAGACGATCACTGGGTATACGTGTTGTCAGACTCCTCCTAGGAAGAGACGATCACTGGGTATACGTGTTGTCAGACTCCTCCTAGGAAGAGCCGATCACTGAGTATACGTGTTGTCAGGCTCCTCCCAGGAAGAGACGATCACTGGGTATACGTGTTGTCAGACTCCTCCCAGGAAGAGCCGATCACTGGGTTTACGTGTTGTCAGACTCCTCCTAGGAAGAGACGATCACTGGATATATGTGTTGTCAGACTCCTCCTAGGAAGAGACGATCACTGGGTATACGTGTTGTCAGGCTCCTCCTAGGAAGAGACGATCACTGGATATATGTGTTGTCAGGCTCCTCCTAGGAAGAGACGATCACTGGGTATACGTGTTGTCAGACTCCTCCCAGGAAGAGCCGATCACTGGGTTTACGTGTTGTCAGACTCCTCCTAGGAAGAGACGATCACTGGATATATGTGTTGTCAGGCTCCTCCTAGGAAGAGACGATCACTGGGTTTACGTGTTGTCAGACTCCTCCTAGGAAGAGACGATCACTGGGTATACGTGTTGTCAGACTCCTCCTAGGAAGAGACGATCACTGGGTATACGTGTTGTCAGACTCCTCCTAGGAAGAGCCGATCACTGAGTATACGTGTTGTCAGGCTCCTCCCAGGAAGAGACGATCACTGGGTATATGTGTTGTCAGACTCCTCCTAGGAAGAGATGATCACTGGGTATACGTGTTGTCAGACTCCTCCTAGGAAGAGACGATCACTGAGTATACGTGTTGTCAGACTCCTCCTAGGAAGAGACGATCACTGAGTATACGTGTTGTCAGACTCCTCCTAGGAAGAGACGATCACTGGGTATACGTGTTGTCAGACTCCTCCTAGGAAGAGACGATCACTGGGTATACGTGTTGTCAGACTCCTCCTAGGAAGAGACGATCACTGGGTATACGTGTTGTCAGACTCCTCCTAGGAAGAGACGATCACTGAGTATACGTGTTGTCAGACTCCTCCTAGGAAGAGACGATCACTGGGTATACGTGTTGTCAGACTCCTCCTAGGAAGAGACGATCACTGGGTATATGTGTTGTCAGACTCCTCCTAGGAAGAGATGATCACTGGGTATACATGTTGTCAGACTCCTCCTAGGAAGAGCCGATCACTGAGTATACGTGTTGTCAGACTCCTCCTAGGAAGAGACGATCACTGGGTATACGTGTTGTCAGACTCCTCCTAGGAAGAGCCGATCACTGGGTTTGCGTGTTGTCAGACTCCTCCTAGGAAGAGACGATCACTGGGTATACGTGTTGTCAGACTCCTCCTAGGAAGAGACGATCACTGGGTATACGTGTTGTCAGACTCCTCCTAGGAAGAGATGATCACTGGGTATACGTGTTGTCAGACTCCTCCTAGGAAGAGACGATCACTGAGTATACGTGTTGTCAGACTCCTCCTAGGAAGAGTCGATCACTGGGTATACGTGTTGTCAGACTCCTCCTAGGAAGAGCCGATCACTGAGTATACGTGTTGTCAGACTCCTCCTAGGAAGAGACGATCACTGAGTATACGTGTTGTCAGACTCCTCCTAGGAAGAGACGATCACTGAGTATACGTGTTGTCAGACTCCTCCTAGGAAGAGCCGATCACTGAGTATACGTGTTGTCAGACTCCTCCTAGGAAGAGACGATCACTGGGTATACGTGTTGTCAGACTCCTCCTAGGAAGAGACGATCACTGGGTATACGTGTTGTCAGGCTCCTCCTAGGAAGAGACGATCACTGGGTATACGTGTTGTCAGGCTCCTCCTAGGAAGAGACGATCACTGAGTATACGTGTTGTCAGGCTCCTCCTAGGAAGAGCCGATCACTGAGTATACGTGTTGTCAGACTCCTCCTAGGAAGAGACGATCACTGAGTATACGTGTTGTCAGACTCCTCCTAGGAAGAGACGATCACTGAGTATACGTGTTGTCAGATTCCTCCTAGGAAGAGACGATCACTGGGTATACGTGTTGTCAGACTCCTCCTAGGAAGAGACGATCACTGGGTATACGTGTTGTCAGACTCCTCCTAGGAAGAGACGATCACTGGGTATACGTGTTGTCAGACTCCTCCTAGGAAGAGACGATCACTGGGTATACGTGTTGTCAGACTCCTCCTAGGAAGAGACGATCACTGAGTATACGTGTTGTCAGGCTCCTCCTAGGAAGAGACGATCACTGAGTATACGTGTTGTCAGACTCCTCCTAGGAAGAGCCAATCACTGGGTATACGTGTTGTCAGACTCCTCCTAGGAAGAGCCGATCACTGAGTATACGTGTTGTCAGGCTCCTCCTAGGAAGAGACGATCACTGGGTATACGTGTTGTCAGGCTCCTCCTAGGAAGAGACGATCACTGGGTATACGTGTTGTCAGACTCCTCCTAGGAAGAGACGATCACTGAGTATACGTGTTGTCAGACTCCTCCTAGGAAGAGACGATCACTGAGTATACGTGTTGTCAGACTCCTCCTAGGAAGAGACAATCACTGGGTATACGTGTTGTCAGGCTCCTCCTAGGAAGAGACGATCACTGGGTATACGTGTTGTCAGGCTCCTCCTAGGAAGAGACGATCACTGAGTATACGTGTTGTCAGACTCCTCCTAGGAAGAGACGATCACTGAGTATACGTGTTGTCAGACTCCTCCTAGGAAGAGACGATCACTGGGTATACGTGTTGTCAGACTCCTCCTAGGAAGAGACGATCACTGGGTATACGTGTTGTCAGACTCCTCCTAGGAAGAGACGATCACTGGGTATACTTGTTGTCAGACTCCTCCTAGGAAGAGACGATCACTGGGTATACGTGTTGTCAGACTCCTCCTAGGAAGAGACGATCACTGGGTATACGTGTTGTCAGACTCCTCCTAGGAAGAGACGATAACTGGGTATACTTGTTGTCAGACTCCTCCTAGGAAGAGACGATCACTGGGTATACGTGTTGTCAGACTCCTCCTAGGAAGAGACGATCACTGGGTATACGTGTTGTCAGACTCCTCCTAGGAAGAGCCGATCACTGAGTATACGTGTTGTCAGACTCCTCCTAGGAAGAGACGATCACTGAGTATACGTGTTGTCAGACTCCTCCTAGGAAGAGACGATCACTGAGTATACGTGTTGTCAGACTCCTCCTAGGAAGAGACGATCACTGGGTATACGTGTTGTCAGGCTCCTCCTAGGAAGAGACGATCACTGGGTATACGTGTTGTCAGGCTCCTCCTAGGAAGAGACGATCACTGGGTATACGTGTTGTCAGACTCCTCCTAGGAAGAGACGATCACTGAGTATACGTGTTGTCAGACTCCTCCCAGGAAGAGACGATCACTGAGTATACGTGTTGTCAGACTCCTCCTAGGAAGAGCCGATCACTGAGTATACGTGTTGTCAGGCTCCTCCTAGGAAGAGCCGATCACTGAGTATACGTGTTGTCAGACTCCTCCTAGGAAGAGACGATCACTGAGTATACGTTTTGTCAGACTCCTCCTAGGAAGAGACGATCACTGGGTATACGTGTTGTCAGACTCCTCCTAGGAAGAGACGATCACTGGGTATACGTGTTGTCAGACTCCTCCTAGGAAGAGACGATCACTGGGTATACGTGTTGTCAGACTCCTCCTAGGAAGAGACGATCACTGAGTATACGTGTTGTCAGACTCCTCCTAGGAAGAGACGATCACTGGGTATACGTGTTGTCAGACTCCTCCTAGGAAGAACCAATCACTGGGTATACGTGTTGTCAGACTCCTCCTAGGAAGAGACGATCACTGAGTATACGTGTTGTCAGGCTCCTCCTAGGAAGAGACGATCACTGAGTATACGTGTTGTCAGACTCCTCCTAGGAAGAGACGATCACTGAGTATACGTGTTGTCAGACTCCTCCCAGGAAGAGCCGATCACTGGGTATACGTGTTGTCAGGCTCCTCCTAGGATGAGACGATCACTGGGTATACGTGTTGTCAGACTCCTCCTAGGAAGAGACGATCACTGAGTATACGTGTTGTCAGACTCCTCCTAGGAAGAGCCAATCACTGGGTATACGTGTTGTCAGACTCCTCCTAGGAAGAGACGATCACTGGGTATACGTGTTGTCAGACTCCTCCTAGGAAGAGACGATCACTGAGTATACGTGTTGTCAGACTCCTCCTAGGAAGAGACGATCACTGGGTATACGTGTTGTCAGGCTCCTCCTAGGAAGAGACGATCACTGGGTATACGTGTTGTCAGACTCCTCCTAGGAAGAGACGATCACTGGGTATACGTGTTGTCAGACTCCTCCTAGGAAGAGCCAATCACTGGGTATACGTGTTGTCAGACTCCTCCTAGGAAGAGACGATCACTGGGTATACGTGTTGTCAGACTCCTCCTAGGAAGAGACGATCACTGAGTATACGTGTTGTCAGACTCCTCCTAGGAAGAGACGATCACTGGGTATACGTGTTGTCAGGCTCCTCCTAGGAAGAGACGATCACTGGGTATACGTGTTGTCAGACTCCTCCTAGGAAGAGACGATCACTGAGTATACGTGTTGTCAGGCTCCTCCTAGGAAGAGCCGATCACTGAGTATACGTGTTGTCAGACTCCTCCTAGGAAGAGACGATCACTGAGTATACGTGTTGTCAGGCTCCTCCTAGGAAGAGCCGATCACTGAGTATACGTGTTGTCAGACTCCTCCTAGGAAGAGCCGATCACTGGGTATACGTGTTGTCAGACTCCTCCTAGGAAGAGACGATCACTGAGTATACGTGTTGTCAGACTCCTCCTAGGAAGAGACGATCACTGGGTATACGTGTTGTCAGACTCCTCCTAGGAAGAGACGATCACTGAGTATACGTGTTGTCAAACTCTACCTAGGAAGAGACGATCACTGGGTATACGTGTTGTCAGCCTCCTCCTAGGAAGAGACGATCACTGGGTATACGTGTTGTCAGGCTCCTCCTAGGAAGAGACGATCACTGGGTATACGTGTTGTCAGACTCCTCCTAGGAAGAGCCGATCACTGGGTATACGTGTTGTCAGACTCCTCCTAGGAAGAGACGATCACTGAGTATACGTGTTGTCAGACTCCTCCTAGGAAGAGACGATCACTGGGTATACGTGTTGTCAGACTCCTCCTAGGAAGAGACGATCACTGAGTATACGTGTTGTCAAACTCTACCTAGGAAGAGACGATCACTGGGTATACGTGTTGTCAGCCTCCTCCTAGGAAGAGACGATCACTGGGTATACGTGTTGTCAGACTCCTCCTAGGAAGAGCCGATCACTGGGTATACGTGTTGTCAGGCTCCTCCTAGGAAGAGACGATCACTGGGTATACGTGTTGTCAGGTTCCTCCTAGGAAGAACCGATCACTGGGTATACGTGTTGTCAGACTCCTCCTAGGAAGAACCAATCACTGGGTATACGTGTTGTCAGGCTCCTCCTAGGAAGAACCAGGATTGTACATTTGGAGAAGCTTCTCAGGAGACATCCAACACTCAGAAACGATCGTTTTATCAGCTTTATTATCTAAAACTCAATAAAATAAAATGTATAAATATCACCCACAGCATAGAAAGTCCTCGGTGTCATGGTTAGATCAAGCCAGTCCCTGGGGGTCAAAGGTAGAACAGTCAGTCCCCGAGGTCCCAGTCAGTAGAGCCTGTCCCTAGGGGGCCACTGCTGGAACAACAGTCCATGGAGGTCATACTTAGGACAGTCCTCCAGGGTCCCAGTCAGAAGAGCCTATTCCTTGGGGCCACAGCTAGAACAGGCAGTCCCCTGGGGTCCCAGTGAATAGTGTGTCCCCCAATGGGGCAACAGATAGAACAACAGCCCCTTGGAGCAATATTTAGGACAGTCCCCCAGGGTCAAAGTCAGAAGAGTCTGTCCCTTGGAGCCACAGCCAGAACAAACAGTCCCTTGGGGCCACATTTAGGCCACTCCTCCAGGACCCCAGTTAGTACAGCCAGTCCCTCGGGCCACAGCTAGAACAAGCAGTCCCTTGGGGCCACATTTAGGCCAATTCACCAGGGTCCCAGTCAGTGCAGCCTGTCCCTGGGGGCCAGAGCTAGAACAAGCAGTCCCTTGGGGCCATACACTATATTACCAAAAGTATTGGGACGCCGGCCTTTACACACACATGACCTTTAATGACCTTCCAGTCTTAGTCCGTAGGGTTCAATATTGAGTTGGCTCCGCCCTCTGCCGCTATAACAGCTTCAACTCTTCTGGGAAGGCCGTCCACAAGGTTTAGGAGTGCCTATGGGAATGTTTCACCATTCGTCCAGAAGAGCATTTGTGAGGTCAGGCAATGATGTTAGACGAGAAGGCCTGGCTCACAGTCCCCACTCTAATTCATCTCAAAGGTGTTCTATCGGGATGAGGTCAGTCAAGTTCCTCCACCCTAAACTCGCTCATTCATGTCTTTATGGACCTTGCTTTATGCACTGGTCCAAATTATTTGGTGGATGGGGGATTATGGTGTGGGGGAGGGGGATTATGGTGTGGTGGAGGGGGGATTATGGTGTGGGGGAGGGGGATTATGGTGTGGGGGGGAGGATTGATTATGGTGTGGTGGAGGGGGGATTATGGTGTGGGGGGAGGGGGGATTATGGTGTGGGGGTGTTTTTCAGGGGTTGGGCTTGGCCCCTTAGTTCCAGTGATGGGAACTCTTCAGGCGTCACCATACCAAGACATTTTGGACAATTTTATGCTCCCAACTTTCTAGGAACAGTTTGGGGATGGCCCCTTCTTGTTACAACATTTGGTAATATAGTGTATTAAGTACAGACCTCCAGGGTCCCAGTCAGTACAGCCTGTCCCTCTGGACCACAGCCAGAACAGACAGTCCCTTGGGGCCACATTTAGGACAGTCCTTCCAAGGTCACAGTCAGAAGAGCCTGTCCCTGGGGGCCACAGCTAGAATAGGCAGTCCCTTGGGACCATATTTAGAACAGTCCTCCAGGGTCCTAGTCAGGAGAGTCTGTCCCTTTGGGACACAGCCAGAACAGACAGTCCCTTGGGGCCACATTTAAGACCATCCTTCTGGGTCCCCACCAGAAAAGCCTGTCCCTCTAGGCCACAACCAGAACAGACAGTCCCTTGGGGCCATATTTAGGACCGTCCTCCAGGGTCCCAGTCAGAAGAGTCTGTCCCTTGGGACACAGCCAGAAAAGGCAGTCCTCCGGGGTCCTAGTCAGAAGAGTCTGTCCCTTGGGACACAGCCAGAAAAGGCAGTCCTCCAGGGTCCCCGCCAGAAAAGCCTGTCCCTCTAGGCCACAACCAGAACAGGCAGCCCCTTAGGGCCACATTTAAGACCATCCTTCTGGGTCCCAGTCAGAAGAGTTTGTCCCTTTAGGGCCACATTTAGGACAGTCCTCCAGGTACCCAGTCAGAAGAGTCTGTCCCTTGGGACACAGCCAGAAAAGGCAGTCCTTTAGGGCCACATTTAGGACCGTCCTCCAGGGTCCCAGTCAGAAGAGTCTGTCCCTTGGGACACAGTCAGAAAAGGCAGTCCTTTAGGGCCCCATTTAGGACAGTCCTCCAGGGTCCCAGTCAGAAGAGTCTATCCCTTAGGACACAGCCAGAAAAGTAATTCCTTTAGGGCCACGTTTAGACCAGTCCTCCGGGGTCCCAGTCAGAAGAGTCTGTCCCTTGGGACACAGCCAGAAAAGGCAGTCCCTTGGGGCCACGTTTAGACCAGTCCTCCGGGGTCAGGATCTGAATTTCAGCCCCATGTGGATCCTCTGGTGGGCCCTCAGCACTGATTTGGTGGTGAAGCTCTTGCTGCAGTCGGGACAGCCGTAGGGCTTCTCCCCGGTGTGCACCTTGTAGTGGGAGATCAGGTTGGACTTCCTGTTGAAGCAGCGGCCACACTCGGCACAGCTGAAGGGTTTTTCCCCCGAGTGGATCTTGCGGTGTTCATTCAGGGCGGATCTGACGATGAAGGAGCGGCCGCAGTCGGCACACACGAAGCGCCTGTCACTGTGAAGTTTGGTTTGGTGGCGCAGAAGCTGGGACTTGGCCATGTAACTCTCCCCGCACTCGGAACAGGAGAAGGGCCGCTCTCCCGTGTGATTCCGCCGGTGGATGACCAGGTAGCCACGGCTGGAGAAGCCTTTGCCGCACTCTGCGCACACGAATGGCTTCTTCCGGACGTGCGACCTCTGGTGGACGAAAAGATTGGATCTGGTGGACAGCGTCTTCCCGCATTCGAAGCAAGGCCACCGCTTCTGTATGTTGTCACTGGAGGCGGATTCCATCTTGATATGAGCTGATATGTATTGTCCATGGTGGGTGTAAAGACCACTATTCAAGAAATCCCCTTCATCCCAAGACATGGACTCGTCCTTTATAGAGGAACGCTGGGAACAGTCCATGGGGGACTCTGGGATGTGTTCCTCTTCATCGGAGAGGGGCTCCTCCTTAATATGGGGTCTCCTCTCTGCAGAGACCAAGTCTTTGTACAAGTTAGGTTCCACCTTAACATGACAAGACGTGACCTGCGTGTGATCTGTAGATGTCATACATGGGGGACCGGGTTCTCGATTCGGGGGGAGCTCTGACTTAACCTGACTGGATGGGGGTGGGACTTCATCCTGTGGGAGGCGTCCTTCTTCACAGGAACCGGAATCCTCCATGATGATCCGACAGGAATACTGTGCGCAGTCTCGGGAAGTATCGTTTTCTGTGTCTGTGAAGATCCCTTCTTCACTGGAAGTAGAGTCTGGAGGATCCTCAACTTCCCTCCATGCCGACTCCTCCTCCGCGTTTTCACCCAGAATGGGCGCATCTATTGGTAGAAAGAAAATGATATATGATTGGGATTGGGGGGTCATCACCAGAAAAAAAGAACCCTTTCATGACCCCCACAGCCTTTTATATACAATCAGCATGGCCCAGTTGGTGGACCCCCAACCATTACACTTCCAAGAGCTTGGACATCATCCCAACCTAGAACTACCGCCATTATGGAGTTGACCCCTCCAAGTGTGGCCATTAATATGAAGTTGCTTCCCCCATGGCTATTACTATGTTACCCCCCTCCCCCATAGACATCAAGATGTTGCCCCCTTTTGTGTCTAGAGCATCCTACACACTTCAGTGTCCTCCACCCTTCTCTGCCAATCCCTCTACTGGCCTCCATTCAGTGTCCTCCACCCCTCTCTACCAATCCCTCCACTGACCTCCATTCAGTGTCCTCCACCCCTCTCTGCCAATCCCTCCACTGGCTTCCATTCAGTGTCCTCCACCCCTCTCTGCCAATCCCTCCACTGACCTCCATTCAGTGTCCTCCACCCCTCTCTTCCAATCCCTCCACTGGCCTCCATTCAGTGTCCTCCACCCCTCTCTGCCAATCCCTCCACTGACCTCCACTCAGTGCCCTCCACCCCTCTCTGCCAATCCCTCCACTGACCTCCATTCAGTGTCCTCCACTCCTCTCTGCCAATCCCTCCACTGACCTCCATTCAGTGTCCTCCACCCCTCTCTGCCAATCCCTCCACTGGCCTCCATTCAGTGTCCTCCACCCCTCTCTGCCAATCCCTCCACTGGCTTCCATTCAGTGTCCTCCACCCCTCTCTGCCAATCCCTCCACTGACCTCCATTCAGTGTCCTCCACCCTTCTCTGCCAATCCCTCCACTGGCCTCCATTCAGTGTCCTCCACCCCTCTCTGCCAATCCCTCCACTGACCTCCACTCAGTGCCCTCCACCCCTCTCTGCCAATCCCTCCACTGACCTCCATTCAGTGTCCTCCACTCCTCTCTGCCAATCCCTCCACTGACCTCCATTCAGTGTCCTCCACCCCTCTCTGCCAATCCCTCCACTGGCCTCCATTCAGTGTCCTCCACCCCTCTCTGCCAATCCCACCACTGGCCTCCATTCCGTGTCCTCCACCCCTCTCTACCAATCCCTCCACTGGCTTCCATTCAGTGTCCTCCACCCCTCTCTGCCAATCCCTCCACTGGCCTCCATTCAGTGTCCTCCACCCCTCTCTGCCAATCCCTACACTGGCCTCCATTCCGTGTCCTCCACCCCTCTCTACCAATCCTTCTACTGGCCTCCATTCAGTGTCCTCCACCCCTCTCTGCCAATCCCTCCACTGGCCTCCATTCAGTGTCCTCCACCCCTCTCTGCCAATCCCTCCACTGGCTTCCATTCAGTGTCCTCCACCCCTCTCTGCCAATCCCTCCACTGGCCTCCATTCAGTGTCCTCCACCCCTCTCTGCCAATCCCTACACTGGCCTCCATTCCGTGTCCTCCACCCCTCTCTACCAATCCTTCTACTGGCCTCCATTCAGTGTCCTCCACCCCTCTCTGCCAATCCCTCCACTGGCCTCCATTCAGTGTCCTCCACCCCTCTCTGACAATCCCTCCACTGGCCTCCATTCAGTGTCCTCCACCCCTCTCTGCCAATCCCTCCACTGGCCTCCATTCAGTGTCCTCCACCCCTCTCTGACAATCCCTCCACTGGCCTCCATTCAGTGTCCTCCACCCCTCTCTGCCAATCCCTCCACTAACCTCCATTCAGTGTCCTCCACCCCTCTCTGCCAATCCCTCCACTGACCTCCATTCAGTGTCCTCCACCCCTCTCTACCAATCCCTCCACTGACCTCCATTCAGTGTCCTCCACCCCTCTCTACCAATCCCTCCACTGACCTCCATTCAGTGTCCTCCACCCCTCTCTGCCAATCCCTCCACTGACCTCCATTCAGTGTCCTCCACCCTTCTCTGCCAATCCCTCCACTGGCCTCCATTCAGTGTCCTCCACCCCTCTCTGCCAATCCCTCCACTGGCCTCCACCCCTCTCTGCCAATCCCTCCACTGGCCTCCACCCCTCTCTACCAATCCCTCCACTGGCCTCCATTCCGTGTCCTCCACCCCTCTCTACCAATCCTTCTACTGGCCTCCATTCAGTGTCCTCCACCCCCCTCTGCCAATCCCTCCACTGGCTTCCATTTAGTGTCCTCCACCCCTCTCTGACAATCCCTCCACTGGCCTCCATTCAGTGTCCTCCACCCCTCTCTGCCAATCCCTCCACTGGCCTCCATTTAGTGTCCTCCACCCCTCTCTGACAATCCCTCCACTGGCCTCCATTCAGTGTCCTCCACCCCTCTCTGCCAATCCCTCCACTGACCTCCATTTAGTGTCCTCCACCCCTCTCTACCAATCCCTCCACTGACCTCCATTCAGTGTCCTCCACCCCTCTCTGCCAATCCCTCCACTGACCTCCATTCAGTGTCCTCCACCCTTCTCTGCCAATCCCTCCACTGGCCTCCATTCAGTGTCCTCCACCCCTCTCTGCCAATCCCTCCACTGGCCTCCACCCCTCTCTGCCAATCCCTCCACTGGCCTCCACCCCTCTCTACCAATCCTTCTACTGGCCTCCATTCAGTGTCCTCCACCCCTCTCTGCCAATCCCTCCACTGGCTTCCATTCAGTGTCCTCCACCCCTCTCTGCCAATCCCTCCACTGGCCTCCATTCAGTGTCCTCCACCCCTCTCTATCAATCCTTCTACTGGCCTCCATTCAGTGTCCTCCACCCCCCTCTGCCAATCCCTCCACTGGCTTCCATTTAGTGTCCTCCACCCCTCTCTGACAATCCCTCCACTGGCCTCCATTCAGTGTCCTCCACCCCTCTCTGCCAATCCCTCCACTGGCCTCCATTCAGTGTCCTCCACCCCTCTCTGCCAATCCCTCCACTGGCCTCCATTCAGTGTCCTCCACCCCTCTCTACCAATCCTTCTACTGGCCTCCATTCAGTGTCCTCCACCCCCCTCTGCCAATCCCTCCACTGGCTTCCATTTAGTGTCCTCCACCCCTCTCTGACAATCCCTCCACTGGCCTCCATTCAGTGTCCTCCACCCCTCTCTGCCAATCCCTCCACTGGCCTCCATTTAGTGTCCTCCACCCCTCTCTGACAATCCCTCCACTGGCCTCCATTCAGTGTCCTCCACCCCTCTCTGCCAATCCCTCCACTGACCTCCATTTAGTGTCCTCCACCCCTCTCTACCAATCCCTCCACTGACCTCCATTCAGTGTCCTCCACCCCTCTCTGCCAATCCCTCCACTGACCTCCATTCAGTGTCCTCCACCCTTCTCTGCCAATCCCTCCACTGGCCTCCATTCAGTGTCCTCCACCCCTCTCTGCCAATCCCTCCACTGGCCTCCACCCCTCTCTGCCAATCCCTCCACTGGCCTCCACCCCTCTCTACCAATCCTTCTACTGGCCTCCATTCAGTGTCCTCCACCCCTCTCTGCCAATCCCTCCACTGGCTTCCATTCAGTGTCCTCCATCCCTCTCTGCCAATCCCTCCACTGGCCTCCATTCCGTGTCCTCCACCCCTCTCTACCAATCCTTCTACTGGCCTCCATTCAGTGTACTCCACCCCCCTCTGCCAATCCCTCCACTGGCTTCCATTTAGTGTCCTCCACCCTTCTCTGACAATCCCTCCACTGGCCTCCATTCAGTGTCCTCCACCCCTCTCTGACAATCCCTCCACTGGCCTCCATTCAGTGTCCTCCACCCCTCTCTGCCAATCCCTCCACTGACCTCCATTTAGTGTCCTCCACCCCTCTCTGCCAATCTCTTCACTGGCCATCACTAAGGCTGAGATGTCCATGGAGGATAAATAATTGGAAACTTTTAAATATACAAAAACAAAAATCTGCCCAATCAACAAAAACATATTTTGCCAACAATGCAAGAGGAGGACCCCCATTCTCCGCTATTCACCCAACACATTTCCTGAACCCAACAATGTACCAACATCACCACCTAATCTCTTACCCGGATCCGGGAGGGTGTGGAGGTCCTCCATCATGACGTCCTTGTAGAGATCCTTGTGTCCTTCTAAATACTCCCACTCCTCCATGGAGAAATAGACAGTGACATCCTGACACCTTATAGGAACCTGACACACACAATGATACAGTCACCATCCAGACACATCCCTTGTCTGTTACTGGATAATGTCCCAGAATTCCCAGCACCGCTCACCTCTCCTGTCAGCAGCTTGATGATATTATTGGTCAATTCCAGGATCTTCTGGTCACTGTCCCCCTTAGGTTTCAGGGACTGAGGAACCATGATGGTGAGAGGATCTCCAGACTTCACAGGAGGAAAACTCTGTATTAAAACAGTAATAATGATGTCATGTGACCTCCCAGAATCCCCCTCACCTCTCCGGTCAGGTCTGTGTTTTATCAATAGAGATAAGAGTGATGTCATGTGACCTCCCAGAATCCTCCTCACCTCTCCGGTCAGGTCTGTGTTTTATTAATAGAGATAAGAGTGATGTCATGTGACCTCCCAGAATCCTCCTCACCTCTCCAGTCAGCTCTGTGTTTTATTAATAGAGATAAGAGTGATGTCATGTGACCTCCCAGAATCCTCCTCACCTCTCCGGTCAGGTCTGTGTTTTATTAATAGAGATAAGAGTGATGTCATGTGACCTCCCAGAATCCTCCTCACCTCTCCGGTCAGGTCTGTGTTTTATTAATAGAGATAAGAATGATGTCATGTGACCTCCCAGAATCCTTCTCACCTCTCCGGTCAGCTCTGTGTTTTATTAATAGAGATAAGAGTGATGTCATGTGACCTCCCAGAATCCTCCTCACCTCTCCGGTCAGGTCTGTGTTTTATTAATAGAGATAAGAGTGATGTCATGTGACCTCCCAGAATCCTTCTCACCTCTCCGGTCAGCTCTGTGTTTTATTAATAGAGATAAGAGTGATGTCATGTGACCTCCCAGAATCCTCCTCACCTCTCCGGTCAGGTCTGTGTTTTATTAATAGAGATAAAAGTGATGTCATGTGACCTCCCAGAATCCTCCTCACCTCTCCGGTCAGCAGGTAGATGATCTCCAGGGTGAGGTTGAGAATCCTGTAGGTGATGTCATTCTGGTCCTTCTCCATGTCCATCCGGCACTGACCTAGGAAGGGATTATATATTACACAGTGTCGATGGGTAAAATGATGGTTCCCGGTGAGATGTCTGATCGGTGTCGGTATGGTGAAAACTGATTGGCTAATCACTGGCAGCATAGTGAATAATGGTTGTCTCTGGGGGCAATGGTAAGTTATCCAGAGTGTCAATGTTAGTGCCCCGGCACAAAGAAGAAGGCATCTACTATCAGGTCTACAGACTGCGGGTGATCCTGTTTTTTTCCATCCTGGCTTGTCCTTCCCAGTCTGACTACTACTCTCATCATCCTATAATATGCTCTCTACCCTTCCATCCTACAAAACAATCTCCTCTGCTAGTCATGACCCCACAAAGTGACATAACCTCCAGATAACTGACACATGCACACTCTCATAAATCAGACTCCCATCTCACCTCCCTCACCCTTCTGCTTCTCCGGACTTCTGGGGACACCTTCCCTAATCGTGGTCCTCCACTATCTAACTTCCCCCCCACACCCAACTGCTAACCTCTGAGAGCGGCCACAATCTACTCTAAATTCTCTTCCTCTTTTTCCCAGAGCCAGCTTCCCCTTCTCATGCACCCTTTAGAACACCCACTCTGTAACAAGCTCACCTCTCTCCATAAACTATCACTAACTTTAATTTACT
This sequence comes from Pelophylax lessonae, assembly GCF_965119305.1. Classification (NCBI taxonomy): domain Eukaryota; kingdom Metazoa; phylum Chordata; class Amphibia; order Anura; family Ranidae; genus Pelophylax; species Pelophylax lessonae. The sequence continues at coordinate 273,572,570 of NC_138776.1, forward strand.
TGCTGTTCCTGAAACCTGGCCTCAGGATTCTGACTCTGCCTCTCCTTCTATTCTATCCCATCGTGACCTCCTCTGACCCACTCTCCCAGACGTTGTGGATGGAAGGGAGGTGCAGTCAGACTCCTCGCTACTGAGCATCACTCAGGTTCTTCATTCGCCTCCCTCTCTGTCCCTCACCTCATTTGAAGCTCACTGTATTTGTTCATTTTCTCCAGGATCTATCAACCCCCTGGACTGGTATTTAGCTTTCTTGATGACTTCAACATCCCTGCTAATACAAACACTCCTGCTACTTCTAAACTTCTCAGACTACCTTACTCCTTTTACCTGAAGCAATGGACATGCAATGGATACACAATGGACACACAATGGACACACAATGGATACACAATTGGTAAACAATAGACACAAAACGGATACTCAATGGATACACAACGGATACACAATTGGTACACAATAGATGCACAAGAGACACACAATGGATACACAATTGGTACACAATGGATACACAATGGACACACAATGGATAGACAATACACAATAGGCACACAATGGATACATAATTGGTACACAATGGACACACAATGGATACACAATGGACACACAATTGGTACACAATGGATACACAATGGACACACAATTGGTACACAATGGATACACAATGGACACACAATTGGTACACAATGGACACACAATTGGTACACAATGGACCCACAATGGATACACAATGGACACACAATGGATATGGACACACAATAGACACACAATAGATACACAATGGACACACAATTGGTACACAATGGACACACAATTGGTACACAATGGATACACAATGGACACACAATGGACACGCAATGGATACACAATAGACACACAATGGATACACAATGGACACACAATTGGTACACAATGGACATACAGTTGACACACAATGGACACACAATTGGTTCACAATGGACACACAATGGATACATGCCTCTGCTCACTCCGATGGCAACACTCTTGACCTTATATTACCCCACCAGTGAACTCTGTACAATCTCTCCAACAATCCTCTCCCTCTCTCTGATCACCGCCTTATTAGTTTCACTCTCTCCTTCTCCTCCGCCTCCAACCACCTAACAGTTACCCGTAGAAACTTTCTCCATCTCAACCCTTCTCTTCTATGAATAAATCTCATCCCTGTCCTGCCCCAACCTGGCCGCTTCTGTTTACAAAAGGTCCCTGTCCTCCACCCTGGACGAGCCTGCCCCCCTCACTACACACAGAATCAGGCCCTGACCCCTACAACGTTGGCAAAGAGACAACACCAGAAGTCTTAAAAAGTAGCTGCGCTCTTGAGCGTCTGTGGTATGAGACTAAGCCTCAGAAAGACTTCAACCAATATAAATCTGCCCTCCAAAATCACAACTCCCGCCTCCTCACTGCCAAGAACACCTATTTTATCACTCTCATTAACACATTATTATCCTGTCCCCATCAAATCTTCTCTAACTTCAACTCTCTACTTTGTCCTCCACTGCCTCCACCCACTAACTCACTTACTGCCCTGGAGATCGCCAGTCATAAGATTGATACAATTCATGAGATCTCCAATGCACAGATACCTCCCCCACTTATCACCCCATGTCCACAGGTACAATCATTACTTCCCTCATTTAATCCCACCACTATAGACAAGCACCTGTCCCCTGGACCCAGTTCCCTCGAAAAATACTGCGATCACCCTGGCTCCATCCTACGCTCTCTAACTCACATCTTCAATCTCTCCCTCTCTTCTGGCATCTTCCCCAACACTCTAAAACCTGCACTAGTCACCCCCATACTTAAAAAAGCCTCCATTGGACCCCACCGATCTTACCAATCTGCGACCCCTCTCTTTGCTCCCCTTTTCTTCCACACTCCTTGAACATCTGGTCTACAACCAACTGAGTGACCAACTTACCGAGAATAACCTTCTTCGTCCCCTTCAGTCTGGATTTCACCCTCAACACTCCACAGACACTGCTCTCCTAAAACTCACACATTATCTAACGGCCAAAACCAATGGGCACAATTCTGTCCTCCTGCTCCTGGATCTCTCTTCTTCTTTTGATAGAGTAGAACACCCTCTCCTCTTCCGAAACTCCACTCCTTTGGCCTCCAAGACTGTGCACTTTCCTGGTTCTCCCCCTACTTATCATCGCGTTCCTTCAGTGTCACCTACAACTTTACCTCCTCTTCCACTAACTGTACAGGCCCCCAAGGCTCTCACCTAAGCCTACAACTCTATACCCTCCTCTTCTTCTTTCCATAGGAGTCCCCCAAGGCTCTCACCTCAGACCCAAAAATCTATACCCTCACCTTCTTCTTTCCATAGGGGTCCCCCAAGGCTCTGACCTCAGACCCACAACTCTATCTCTCCTCTTTTCTCCACCAGGGTCCTCCAAGGCTCTGACCTCAGACCCACAACTCTATACCCTCCTCTTCTTCTTTCCATAGGAGTCCCCGAAGGCTCTCACCTCAGACCCACAACTCTATCTTCTTCTCTTCTCTCCATAGGAGTCCCCCAAGGCTCTGACCTCAAACCCACAACTCTATCTTCTCCTCTTCTCTCCATAGGGGTCCTCCAAGGCTCTGACCTCAGACCTTCAACTCTATACCCTCCTCTTCTTCTTTCCATAGGGGTCCCCCAAGGCTCTGACCTCAGCCTACAACTCTATACCCTCCTCTTCTTCTTTCCATAGGGGTCCCCCAAGGCTCTGACCTCAGCCTACAACTCTATACCCTCCTCTTCTTCTTTCCATAGGAGTCCCCCAAGACTCTGACCTCAAACCCACAACTCTATCTTCTCCTCTTCTCTCCATAGGGGTCCTCCAAAACTCTGACCTCAAACCCACAACTCTATCTTCTCCTCTTCTCTCCATAGGGGTCCTCCAAGGCTCTGACCTCAGACCTTCAACTCTATCTTCTCCTCTTCTCTCCATAGGGGTCCTCCAAGGTTCTGACCTCAGACCCACAACTCTATCTTCTCCTCTTCTCTCCATAGGGGTCCTCCAAGGCTCTGACCTCAGACCCACAACTCTATCTTCTTCTCTTCTCTCCATAGGGGTCCTCCAAGACTCTGACCTCAGACCCACAACTCTATCTTCTCCTTTTCTCTCCATAGGGGTCCTCCAAGTTTCTGACCTCAGATCGACAACTTTATCTTCTCCTCTTCTCTCCATAGGGGTCCTCCAAGACTCTGACCTCAGACCCACAACTCTATCTTCTCCTCTTCTCTCCATAGGGGTCCTCCAAGGTTCTGACCTCAGACCCACAACTCTATCTTCTCCTCTTCTCTCCATAGGGGTCCTCCAAGGTTCTCACCTCAGACCCACAACTCTATCTTCTCCTCTTCTCTCCATAGGGGTCCTCCAAGGTTCTCACTTCAGACCCACAACTCTATCTTCTCCTCTTCTCTCCATAGGGGTCCTCCAAGACTCTGACCTCAGACCTTCAACTCTATCTTCTCCTCTTCTCTCCATAGGGGTACTCCGAGGCTCTGACCTCAGACCCACAACTCTATCTTCTCCTCTTCTCTCCATAGGGGTCCTCCAAGACTCTGACCTCAGACCCACAACTCTATCTTCTCCTCTTCTCTCCATAGGGGTCCTCCAAGGTTCTCACCTCAGACCCACAACTCTATCTTCTCCTCTTCTCTCCATAGGGGTCCTCCAAGGTTCTCACTTCAGACCCACAACTCTATCTTCTCTCCATAGGGGTCCTCCAAGGTTCTGACCTCAGACCCACAACTCTATCTTCTCCTCTTCTCTCCATAGGGGTCCTCCAAGGTTCTGACCTCAGACCCACAACTCTATCTTCTCCTCTTCTCCCCATAGGGGTCCTCCAAGGCTCTGACCTCAGACCTTCAACTCTATCTTCTCCTCTTCTCTCCATAGGGGTCCTCCAAGGCTCTGACCTCAGACCCACAACTCTATCTTCTCCTCTTCTCTCCATAGGGGTCCTCCAAGACTCTGACCTCAAACCCACAACTCTATCTTCTCCTCTTCTCTCCATAGGGGTCCTCCAAGGTTCTGACCTCAGACCCACAACTCTATCTTCTCCTCTTCTCTCCATAGGGGTCCTCCAAGGTTCTCACCTCAGACCCACAACTCTATCTTCTCCTCTTCTCTCCATAGGGGTCCTCCAAGGTTCTCACTTCAGACCCACAACTCTATCTTCTCCTCTTCTCTCCATAGGGGTCCTCCAAGACTCTGACCTCAGACATTCAACTCTATCTTCTCCTCTTCTCTCCATAGGGTCCTCCAAGGCTCTGACCTCAGACCCACAACTCTATCTTCTCCTCTTCTCTCCATAGGGGTCCTCCAAGGTTCTGACCTCAGACCCACAACTCTATCTTCTCCTCTTCTCTCCATAGGGGTCCTCCAAGGTTCTGACCTCAGACCCACAACTCTATCTTCTCCTCTTCTCTCCATAGGGGTCCTCCAAGGCTCTGACCTCAGACCTTCAACTCTATCTTCTCCTCTTCTCTCCATAGGGGTCCTCCAAGGCTCTGACCTCAGACCCACAACTCTATCTTCTCCTCTTCTCTCCATAGGGGTCCTCCAAGGTTCTGACCTCAGACCCACAACTCTATCTTCTCCTCTTCTCTCCATAGGGGTCCTCCAAGGTTCTCACCTCAGACCCACAACTCTATCTTCTCCTCTTCTCCCCATAGGGGTCCTCCAAGACTCTGACCTCAGACCTTCAACTCTATCTTCTCCTCTTCTCTCCATAGGGGTCCTCCAAGGCTCTGACCTCAGACCCACAACTCTATCTTCTCCTCTTCTCTCCATAGGGGTCCTCCAAGGCTCTGACCTCAGACCCACAACTCTATCTTCTCCTCTTCTCTCCATAGGGGTCCTCCAAGGTTCTCACCTCAGACCCACAACTCTATCTTCTCCTCTTCTCCCCATAGGGGTCCTCCAAGACTCTGACCTCAGACCTTCAACTCTATCTTCTCCTCTTCTCTCCATAGGGGTCCTCCAAGGCTCTGACCTCAGACCCACAACTCTATCTTCTCCTCTTCTCTCCATAGGGGTCCTCCAAGGTTCTGACCTCAGACCCACAACTCTATCTTCTCCTCTTCTCTCCATAGAGGTCCTCCAAGGCTCTGACCTCAGACCCACAACTCTATCTTCTCCTCTTCTCTCCATAGGGGTCCTCCAAGGCTCTGACCTCAGACCCACAACTCTATCTTCTCCTCTTCTCTCCATAGGGGTCCTCCAAGGCTCTGACCTCAGACCCACAACTCTATCTTCTCCTCTTCTCTCCATAGGGGTCCTCCAAGGTTCTGACCTCAGACCCACAACTCTATCTTCTCCTCTTCTCTCCATAGGGGTCCTCCAAGACTCTGACCTCAAACCCACAACTCTATCTTCTCCTCTTCTCTCCATAGGGGTCCTCCAAGGTTCTGACCTCAAACCCACAACTCTATCTTCTCCTCTTCTCTCCATAGGGGTCCTCCAAGGCTCTGACCTCAGACCCACAACTCTATCTTCTCCTCTTCTCTCCATAGGGGTCCTCCAAGGCTCTAACCTCAGACCCACAACTCTATCTTCTCCTCTTCTCTCCATAGGGGTCCTCCAAGGTTCTGACCTCAGACCCACAACTCTATCTTCTCCTCTTCTCTCCATAGGGGTCCTCCAAGACTCTGACCTCAGACCCACAACTCTATCTTCTCCTCTTCTCTCCATAGGGGTCCTCCAAGGCTCTGACCTCAGACCCACAACTCTATCTTCTCCTCTTCTCTCCATAGGGGTCCTCCAAGGTTCTGACCTCAGACCATCAACTCTATCTTCTCCTCTTCTCTCCATAGGGGTCCTCCAAGGTTCTGACCTCAGACCCACAACTCTATCTTCACCTCTTCTCTCCATAGGGGTCCTCCAAGACTCTGACCTCAGACCCACAACTCTATCTTCTCCTCTTCTCTCCATAGGGGTCCTCCAAGACTCAGACCTCAGACCCACAACTCTATCTTCTCCTCTTCTCTCCATAGGGGTCCTCCAAGGTTCTGACCTCAGACCCACAACTCTATCTTCTCCTCTTCTCTCCATAGGGGTCCTCCAAGGCTCGGACCTCAGATTCATTCTATTCTCTAGCTACCCCTCATCCCTGGGTCAGTTCTCACCTTCCTATCTGCTCCTCATTTTCTTCTCCCATGCTCACCTCCATGACTTCTCTAGAGCCTCTCCCTTCCTCTGTAACTCCTCACCCCCATCTCTCATACTTTGTCTCCTCCTTTAGGTGATCCCCAACCCTCATCTCTATAGTAAAGTCTATCCCACCCCCCCAACAACTGAACTTCAGAGTTCTCTATCAGCTCCTCCCCCACTGTTATTAGCTTGTGTATCACTTGTCCATCTCCTATAGATTGTAAGCTCTGGGGACCAGGTCCCTCCGAACCCTCTCATTATACCTCTATATTATTAAGTTTTGTCTCTATATAAATCCTCTATTGTAATAATTTGCACCGTATCTCCATTATTATTATTTATATCCGCAACCCCGGGGTGACGCCAGATTTCCTGGTGACAATGTAGAACAATGGGGGTCTGGCTGATCTCTTCCCTCCTCCTCTACATTATAATCCTCCTATTATAGAAATGTCTTCTGATTATAAAGCCTGGGGCTCCCCACCTGCAAAGCAGCCAATCAGGTGCTGGCTCTCCACTCCAGCTGCTCTCTGATTGGCTAGCCTACTGTTATGGAAAGGACTGGGCCCCTGGATGTGTTATTGGGGGCCCCCCATGACGTCCTGTATTGGAGACCCCCCTACAAATCCCCCCTAGCAACACTGACCTGCAGCCCACAGCCACTGACAGTGGGGGTCACTCTACTTCCGGGTCATGGCAGGCTCAGCTCATTTGCGTTCCACGAAGCTTACGGTGCGTTCCAAGGGCTTCAGAGGCACACTTCTGCCTTCTTCCGGCTTATGCGTCTCACACCTCCTTCCGACAAGCGAAACGAGCCCAGACTGACAGTGATACAAAGTGACCGCCAGAGGGCGCCAGTGACACAGAGGACGCTGCAATCAGTTATTATGATCACAATATTGTAATAATATACAAATATTACATATTATTATTTATACAAATATATTATGTGTTTTGTTTTTATAATATTGATTTATTAAATATGTATTTTTTTCATTATACTCATAATATCAATAAATACATTAAAAAAATTATGTATAAAAGTGTATGTTTAAATGTTCAACGTATTTATATTTAATCATTATCCATAAAAATGTATTTTTATATTTATAATATTATCTATTTAAAAAAAAAAGTATTATTCATTGTTTATTCATTATACTCATAATTTATTTTTTATATTATTATACAAGTTCTACATATATTATATTTATATATTTTTTTATCATTAATGCATAAAAATGTATTCTTTATATTTCTATTATTTATTTCTATTATTATTAATTGAGATATATATATATATATAATGTATATTAAAAAAAAAGTAATATTCGTTATACTTATAATTTTTTTTTATGTATTTTTTTAATATATTATTATGTATAAAGTTTTATTTTTTATATGTTCTAAATTTTTTTATGTATATATATTTTTATAATTATGCATTAAAATGTATTTTTATATTTTTTTACTTGTTATAATTTACAAATTTTTTAAAAAAATGTATTAATTTCTTATTCATTATACTCATTTATTTTAATGTATTTTTTTATATATTATTATGTATAAAATTGTACATTTATACAATTTATACATATTTTATGTTTATATATTTTCTTTATCATGTAGAGTCTCCATGAAGAGTCATATCAGTCACCTACTGTATCTCCCCCTGCACCTGTATATGGGTGGAGGAGATGGATGAGGGTCTTCAGAACCTGATGGGGTGTATATAAGAGATTTATGAAGATTGCCATAGCCTGATAACGATCAGAGATCCCCTCATTATTATAACGAGTCTCCATGTAGTCATTTTGGTCACCTATCTCCGCCTACATCTGTACTGCATGGATGAAGATCAACATAACCTGAGATCCCTCTATTATTATTATGAGTCTCCTCTCTCCATGTGGAGTCATATCGGTCACCTATCTCCACTGGCACCTCTATATGGGTGGAGGAGATGGATGAGGGTCACCAGAATGCGACTATTACTGTTATTATGAATTTCTTCCCTCCATGGGGTGTCATGTCCATCCTCCGCCATTCGTCCCTCATGGAACGACCGGAGCTGATGATTCAGTTGTGGGTGGAGTTCCCCCTTAGGCTTAGTGGTTGGACGGTACGCGGTGTGTTCATAGAGGAGCTGAGAGAGGAAAGAGAGAGAGGACACACCTATACAGTGAGATGTACAAAAGTGCAATGTAAGGGGGGGGGGTTTCTGCCTTGAAAAAGGGGTGTGACCCCAAAATGTTGGGTTCCCCCACCCTTTCCGGGCCCTGATGAAGGGGGCACACTGAACACACATTGGGTGTATACTCCCATAAATGTCAGTACCGCTCTGGCACCCTCCAGCCTCTCATAGAGTTCAGCAGGCTGCCAGCAGTGGGGATAGACGGTGCACCTGAACACCAGAGTCTCCGGCACCCGGTCACTATGGGGCCCAAGTTAAACAATGGACACAACACAAATTCTTTGTATGACTCTGAGACTTCAGTCATCAGACTCTGTGAAGACCCTGCCCCCACACATCACATGGTGGGGGGCGCATTGTGTCCCCTTGTAGTGGGGTGCAGCATTTCAGCCGGACTTATAGAAACCTCCGGTGTAAAATGAAAATATCAGGTGAGCTCCTCCAGTTGAGGCTGGCCGTTATCTGGCTCCTATGGTGAGGTGTCGGCACCAGGGATATGGGAGGCTTCTGCTGAGTCAGATGGGGCCACAAACCTAAAGAGGACCTCCATGTACAGTGTGTTCTCCCTTCCTGAGTAGATTAGGCCTCTATGGTTCATCTCCCACCTCCAGAGACCCAGAGAAGCCAATCAGATTATAAGGTGGAGCTCTTCATACCCACCTCAGGGGTCCTGGTGATGAACCTTCTAATCCAGGGTTGGGTTTTCCATGTATACACACACTCCAAAGACCTGCTGGTAGGTGGACCCAGCCCCAGTATGTGTATGGACGTGGAATGGGAACCTTAGATTGTAAACTCCTCAGGGGCAGGGACTGAGGTGAGTGTACTGTATGTAAACTGTACTAAATAAATACATCTGAAGGACGTGGAGTAGGACCTCCAATGTGTTCTATGGAAGTTCTCTGTCTTCTGGTAGAATGGAGACATTCTGGATGACTATGAAGAGGGAGGAGGTTCTGGTCGGAGTAGAGGGGGAGGGGAGAAGGTTCACACAGATGTCACACCGACCTTCGTTTTCAGGTTCTATGACCTCATCACCCCCACAAATGTCTCATCTCATCTCCAGACTCCATTTTCTCTGTTTTAGTTCAATCACATCATAAGGAAGAGCAGAAACAATGTATCATTTAAAGCAGCGGTCACCAAATGGTGGACCGCGGTTCGGAACCAAACCAAGTGACAGTCCTGTCTGGACCGTGGCTGAGCCACTGCTGGGTGTCCTCTCCAGAGCCTCACACCTGGCCACCGATGTCATCCTAAGAGCAGGTGGGGGCAGGAGGAGCTGCAGATCGGGACTGAGAGGCAGGAGGTGCCCAAGTTATTATGTGGACAAGCGGGTGATAATATGAAAAGACTCTCGCTCTCTGACCCCATCTGCAGCACGTTGTGAGGATGACATCTGGTGGCCGGGAGAGGACATTCCAGGGTGATTAGTGCCTCCTCCATGCCAAAGGTACAGGGGAGGTTTGCACTGAATGGGGGCAGTGTTGTGTAAAGAAGGGCAGTGTTGTGTAAAGGGGGGCAGTGTTGCGTAAAAGGGGGGCAGTGTTGTGTAAAGGGGGGGAATATTGTGTAAAGAAGGGCAATGCTGTGTAAAGGGGGGCAGTGTTGTGTAAAGAAGGGCGGTGTTGTGTAAAGGGGGGCAGTATTGTGTAAAGGGGGGCAGTGTTGAGTAAAGCAGGGCAGTGTTGTGTAAAGAAGGGCAGTGTTGTGTAAAGGGGGGCAGTGTTGTGTAAAGAAGGGCAGTGTTGTGTAAAGAAGGGCAGTGTTGTGTAAAGGGGGGCTATTTTGTGTAAAGGGCGCTATGTTGTGTAAAGGGGGGGGCAGTGTTGTGTAAAGGGGGGCAGTGTTGTGTAAAGGGGGGCTATGTTGTGTAAAGGGGGGCAGTGTTGTGTAAAGGGGGGCAGTATTGTGTAAAGAAGGGCAGTGTTGTGTAAAGGGGGGCAGTGTTGTGTAAAGGGGGCAGTGTTGTGTAAAGAAGGGCAGTGTTGTGTAAAGGGGGGCAGTGTTGTGTAAAGAAGGGCGGTGTTGTGTAAAGGGGGGCAATGTTGAGTAAAGGGGGGCAATGTTGAGTAAAGGGGGGCAGTGTTGTGTAAAGAAGGGCAGTGTTGTGTAAAGGGGGGCAGTATTGTGTAAAGAAGGGCAGTGTTGTGTAAAGGGGGGCAGTGTTGTGTAAAGAAGGGCGGTGTTGTGTAAAGGGGGCAGTGTTGTGTAAAGAAGGGCAGTGTTGTGTAAATGGGGGCAGTGTTGTGTAAAGAAGGGCAGTGTTGTGTAAAGGGGGGCAGCGTTGTGTAAAGGGGGGCAGCGTTGTGTAAAGGGGGCAGTGTTGTGTAAAGAAGGGCAGTGTTGTGTAAAGGGGGGCAGTGTTGTGTAAAGGTGGGCATGGTTGTGTAAAGAAGGGCAGTGTTGTGTAAAGGGGGGCAGTATTGTGTAAAGGGGGGCAGTATTGTGTAAAGAAGGGCAGTGTTCTGTAAAGAAGGGCAGTGTTGTGTAAAGGGGGGCAGTATTGTGTAAAGGAGGGCAGTGTTGTGTAAAGGGGGGCAGTATTGTGTAAATAAGGGCAGTGTTGTGTAAAGGGGGGCAGTATTGTGTAAAGGAGGGCAGTGTTGTGTAAAGGGGGACAGTGTTGTGTAAAGGGGGGCAGTGTTGTGTAAAGAAGGGCAGTGTTGCGTAAACTGGGGCTATTTTGTGTAAAGGGGGCTATGTTGTGTAAAGGGGGGGCAGTGTTGTGTAAAGAAGGGCAGTGTTGTGTAAAGGGGGGCTATTTTGTGTAAAGGGGGCTATGTTGTGTAAAGGGGGGGCAGTGTTGTGTAAAGGGGGGCTATATTGTGTAAAGGGGGCTATGTTGTGTAAAGGGGGCAGTGTTGTGTAAAGGGGGGCAGTATTGTGTAAAGAAGGGCAGTGTTGTGTAAAGGGGGGCAGAGTTGTGTAAAGAAGGGCAGTGTTGTGTAAAGGGGGGCAGTGTTGTGTAAAGGGGGGCGGTGTTGTGTAAAGAAGGGCGGTGTTGTGTAAAGGGGGGCGGTGTTGTGTAAAGAAGGGCGGTGTTGTGTAAAGGGGGGCAATGTTGAGTAAAGGGGGGCAGTGTTGTGTAAAGGGGGGCAGTGTTGTGTAAAGGGGGGCAGTGTTGTGTAAAGAAGGGCAGTGTTGTGTAAAGGGGGCAGTATTGTGTAAAGAAGGGCAGTGTTGTGTAAAGGGGGGCAGTGTTGTGTAAAGAAGGGCGGTGTTGTGTAAAGGGGGCAGTGTTGTGTAAAGAAGGGCAGTGTTGTGTAAATGGGGGCAGTGTTGTGTAAAGAAGGGCAGTGTTGTGTAAAGGGGGGCAGTGTTGTGTAAAGAAGGGCAGTGTTGTGTAAAGGGGGGCAGCGTTGTGTAAAGGGGGGCAGCGTTGTGTAAAGAAGGGCAGTGTTGTGTAAAGGTGGGCATGGTTGTGTAAAGAAGGGCAGTGTTGTGTAAAGGGGGGCAGTATTGTGTAAAGGGGGGCAGTATTGTGTAAAGAAGGGCAGTGTTCTGTAAAGAAGGGCAGTGTTGTGTAAAGGGGGGCAGTATTGTGTAAAGGAGGGCAGTGTTGTGTAAAGGGGGGCAGTATTGTGTAAATAAGGGCAGTGTTGTGTAAAGGGGGGCAGTATTGTGTAAAGGAGGGCAGTGTTGTGTAAAGGGGGGCAGTGTTGTGTAAAGGGGGGCAGTATTGTGTAAAGGGGGCAGTATTGTGTAAAGGGGGCAGTGTTGTGTAAAGGGGGGCAGTATTGTGTAAAGAAGGGCAGTGTTCTGTAAAGAAGGGCAGTGTTGTGTAAAGGGGGGCAGTATTGTGTAAAGGAGGGCAGTGTTGTGTAAAGGGGGGCAGTATTGTGTAAATAAGGGCAGTGTTGTGTAAAGGGGGGCAGTATTGTGTAAAGGAGGGCAGTGTTGTGTAAAGGGGGACAGTGTTGTGTAAAGGGGGGCAGTGTTGTGTAAAGAAGGGCAGTGTTGCGTAAACTGGGGCTATTTTGTGTAAAGGGGGCTATGTTGTGTAAAGGGGGGCAGTGTTGTGTAAAGAAGGGCAGTGTTTTGTAAAGGGGGGCTATTTTGTGTAAAGGGGGCTATGTTGTGTAAAGGGGGGGCAGTGTTGTGTAAAGGGGGGCTATATTGTGTAAAGGGGGCTATGTTGTGTAAAGGGGGCAGTGTTGTGTAAAGGGGGGCAGAGTTGTGTAAAGAAGGGCAGTGTTGTGTAAAGGGGGGCAGTGTTGTGTAAAGGGGGGCGGTGTTGTGTAAAGAAGGGCGGTGTTGTGTAAAGGGGGGCAATGTTGAGTAAAGGGGGGCAGTGTTGTGTAAAGGGGGGCAGTGTTGTGTAAAGGGGGGCAGTGTTGTGTAAAGAAGGGCAGTGTTGTGTAAAGGGGGCAGTATTGTGTAAAGAAGGGCAGTGTTGTGTAAAGGGGGGCAGTGTTGTGTAAAGAAGGGCAGTGTTGTGTAAAGCGGGCAGTGTTGTGTAAAGAAGGGCAGTGTTGTGTAAATGGGGGCAGTGTTGTGTAAAGAAGGGCAGTGTTGTGTAAAGGGGGGCAGTGTTGTGTAAAGAAGGGCAGTGTTGTGTAAAGGGGGGCAGTGTTGTGTAAAGGGGGGCAGCGTTGTGTAAAGAAGGGCAGTGTTGTGTAAAGGTGGGCATGGTTGTGTAAAGAAGGGCAGTGTTGTGTAAAGGGGGGCAGTATTGTGTAAAGGGGGGCAGTATTGTGTAAAGGGGGGCAGTATTGTGTAAAGAAGGGCAGTGTTCTGTAAAGAAGGGCAGTGTTGTGTAAAGGGGGGCAGTATTGTGTAAAGGAGGGCAGTGTTGTGTAAAGGGGGGCAGTATTGTGTAAAGGAGGGCAGTGTTGTGTAAAGGGGGGCAGTGTTGTGTAAAGGGGGGCAGTATTGTGTAAAGGGGGGCAGTGTTGTGTAAAGGGGGGCAGTATTGTGTAAAGGGGGCAGTGTTGTGTAAAGGGGGGCAGTATTGTGTAAAGAAGGGCAGTGTTCTGTAAAGAAGGGCAGTGTTGTGTAAAGGGGGGCAGTATTGTGTAAAGGAGGGCAGTGTTGTGTAAAGGGGGGCAGTATTGTATAAATAAGGGCAGTGTTGTGTAAAGGGGGGCAGTATTGTGTAAAGGAGGGCAGTGTTGTGTAAAGGGGGACAGTGTTGTGTAAAGGGGGGCAGTGTTGTGTAAAGAAGGGCAGTGTTGCGTAAACTGGGGCTATTTTGTGTAAAGGGGGCTATGTTGTGTAAAGGGGGGCAGTGTTGTGTAAAGAAGGGCAGTGTTGTGTAAAGGGGGGCTATTTTGTGTAAAGGGGGCTATGTTGTGTAAAGGGGGGCAGTGTTGTGTAAAGGGGGGCTATATTGTGTAAAGGGGGCTATGTTGTGTAAAGGGGGCAGTGTTGTGTAAAGGGGGGCAGTATTGTGTAAAGAAGGGCAGTGTTGTGTAAAGGGGGGCAGTGTTGTGTAAAGAAGGGCAGTGTTGTGTAAAGGGGGGCAGTGTTGTGTAAAGGGGGGCGGTGTTGTGTAAAGAAGGGCAGTGTTGTGTAAAGGGGGGCAATGTTGAATAAAGGGGGGCAGTGTTGTGTAAAGGGGGGCAGTGTTGTGTAAAGGGGGGCAGTGTTGTGTAAAGGGGGCAGTATTGTGTAAAGAAGGGCAGTGTTGTGTAAAGGGGGGCAGTGTTGTGTAAAGAAGGGCGGTGTTGTGTAAAGGGGGCAGTGTTGTGTAAAGAAGGGCAGTGTTGTGTAAATGGGGGCAGTGTTGTGTAAAGAAGGGCAGTGTTGTGTAAAGGGGGGCAGTGTTGTGTAAAGAAGGGCAGTGTTGTGTAAAGGGGGGCAGTGTTGTGTAAAGGGGGGCAGCGTTGTGTAAAGAAGGGCAGTGTTGTGTAAAGGTGGGCATGGTTGTGTAAAGAAGGGCAGTGTTGTGTAAAGGGGGGCAGTATTGTGTAAAGGGGGGCAGTATTGTGTAAAGGGGGGCAGTATTGTGTAAAGAAGGGCAGTGTTCTGTAAAGAAGGGCAGTGTTGTGTAAAGGGGGGCAGTATTGTGTAAAGGAGGGCAGTGTTGTGTAAAGGGGGGCAGTATTGTGTAAATAAGGGCAGTGTTGTGTAAAGGGGGGCAGTATTGTGTAAAGGAGGGCAGTGTTGTGTAAAGGGGGGCAGTATTGTGTAAAGGGGGCAGTGCTGTGTAAAGGGGGGCAGTGTTGTGTAAAGGGGGGCAGTGTTGTGTAAAGGGAACGGAGGACACTGTGATGTAAAGGAGACTACGATGTGAAAGGTACACTGAAGGTGATGATGTACTGGTGAACCGTGTTATAGGGTTACCGAGATTCGGACATCTGCAGGAAGGAAATTTTGCTGACCGGACCTCCAGAAATTTTAATTCAAGACCCCTGGTCCAAAGGTTTTCCAATGATAGAAGAGATCCTCAATAAGAATTCATATATTTATTATTAACAAATGTATAAAAGCCAACCGTTATCACATCCATCATAGAGAGGTCACCCAGGAAGTCAGTAAAGTCAGCAGAAGACTGACCGCAATCCACATTTATACCATCCAAGAGGCGTTATTATGAATCCAGGTTGATGAGGCCGTCACACCGCGTACAGGAAGTCAGCTTTGGATTGGACATCTTTTCCTCCATCCGCTCCTAGAAGTGAGGGAACTCTGAGGAGCTTACATAGTACTGAAACCTTTCCTCCCTCCCATGTGACAGCTCTACACCAATCACTAAAAGTGTCACATGGGAGGAAGGGGAGGGGTCACATTCAAGGATTGTTTCGTCATAGTTTCCACCCACCTCAGGTGTGTTCCCACTACTCTTACAGCTTTAAACATCCAACATGGAGAGCGGGATCCTTGTGATGGTCATGATGGACCAGAGAAGTCAGAATCAAAATCACCCCCCCCCACCCCCCACCCAGGTGGAACAGATCTTCAATCTTGGGTGGAATCCTTCTACCGCAATACAAGAGCACGACCTCCCTCAATAGAAATATGAACCGCGTGAGCAGGATTTGTAGAAGTGCTAATGTGACAAACAGAGGAGTCTTTCCTGGACAGGAAAGAGGAGGAGATGCCGTAACAGAGAGGAAATCTTCTTTACAGTGATTCTCCTCTCCTAGTAGAGGAAAAGAACCTTCCAGACTTGCGTTTGCACCGGAAGAGTCACAGTGCACTGGGAACAGCAGAAGGGTTTCTCTCCTGTGTGGACTCTTTGGTGCAGGAGGAGGTTCTGATGGAGGCTGAAGCTTTTACCGCACTCCATGCAGGTGAATATTTTTTTTCAACGGTGTGAGCACGCTGGTGAGTGTCTAGGTGAGACTTTGCGGGCTTAGCGAAGCCTTTGCCACACTCGGACCATGAGTATTGTTTCTCCCCGGTGTAGATCCTCTGGTGAAGGACCAGACTCTGATGGAAGCTGAGCTGCTTCCTGCACTCCGAGCACGGGTAGGGCTTCTCGCCTGTGTGAACACGCTGGTGAATGTCTAGGTGACTTTGGGGGCGAAGCCTTTGCCCTAATCGTAGAATGAGTACTGTTTCTCCCCGGTATGGATCCTCTGGTGAAGGACCAGACTCTGATGGAAGCTGAACTGCTTCCCGCACTCCGAGCACGGGTAGGGCTTCTTTCCTGTGTGGACTCTTTGGTGCTGGAGGAGGTTCTGATGGAGGCTGAAGCTTGTCTAATTGAGACTTTGCGGGCTTAGCGAAGCCTTTGCCACACTCGGACCATGAGTAGTGTTTTTCCCCAGTGTAGATCCTCTAGTGAAGGACCAGACTGTGATGGAGGCTGAAGCTTTTGCCGCACTCCATGCAGGTGAATGGTTTCTCGTCTGTGTGAACACGCTGGTGAATGTCTAGGTGACTTTGGGGGCGAAGCTATTGCCATAATCGTAGAATGAGTAGTGTTTCTCCCCAGCGTAGATCCTCTGGTGAAGGACCAGACTCTGATGGAGGCTGAAGCTTTTGCCGCACTCCATGCAGGTGAATAGTTTCTCGCCTGTGTGAACACGCTGGTGAATGTCTAGGTAACTTTGGGGGCGAAGCCTTTGCCATAATCGTAGAATGAGTAGTGTTTCTCCCCGGTATGGATCCTCTGGTGAAGGACCAGACTCTGATGGAGGCTGAACTGCTTCCCGCACTCCGAGCACGGGTAGGGCTTCTCTCCTGCGTGAACATGCTGGTGGACCAGGAAGTCGGCATTGCGGGTAAGGGATTTTCTGCACTCCGAGCAGGTGAATGGCTTCACTCCTGAGTGGATCTTCTGGGGTTTGACCAGCTGTGACTTGTTAGTGTATCTTTTGCCGCCGGCTGCACTGGGGAAAGGCTTCTCACGGATGTCCCTCCATTGGTGGACAATGAAGCTGGTCTCACAGGTGAAGTCTCTAGTAGAGTCAGGTGTTGTTTCTCCCTATGGTGTGGATCTTCTGGAGAATGGTGAACTGTATCCCACACTCTGTGGACAGGGAGGCTTCTCTCCCATATGAATGTGCTGGTGGACCAAGAAGCCAGCCTTCCGAGGTGAACGCCTATACTCCGGAGTGGATCTTCTGGGGTTTGGCTAACGTAGCGCTTGCAGGACACACGAGGAGCCAGACATGTAAGACGAGGCCGCAGAGTTGCTTGTAGAACCGTCCACATCACCCAAGGAGAGTTCTGCTTTAATATCTGACGGTCTGATGTCATACAGGAAGGTCTCCTAAATGTGAGAGAAAGGTCACCACAGGAGATGCTTGAAGACATCTTCATGTGGGAGGGGTTCCTCCTGGATATGGGAAGACGGATCGGTATGATCCTGGAGGATAAAGCTGTCTGTGTGTGAGAGACTCTCTGAGTCGGATTCCTCCTTAATCTAAGGCAGGGCTCCGACTTCAATGTGGGTGAATTATCATGGGATCTGAGGAGAGCAGAGTCCAAGCTGCAGGTAGGAGGTCTCCTCCACATGTATGGGGGTAAATGTGTGCTAGAGAGACAGGTCCTCTTTATAAGAATGGTTATTCTGAGTGGATGATGTTGGGGTGCTGTCTGTGGGGTGCTCTGTGGGTTCCTCCTTAATGTCCAGGTTTGGGGGAACACAGCTGGCAGTACCAGGCTTCTCCTCCACTATATTAGTCAATGAATTGGTTGAGAGAAGCTCCGCCTTAACCTGAGGTGCCCCCCTGTGATTGGTGCTGCATGTGGGCGGGGTTTGTACAAACTTTAAAATACCATGTTCTTTATGGGGGGTAGGCATAGGGGGGTTGAATAATACCGCTGGGATCGCCATGTTCCAGATATCTGAAATAAACAGAAAACAAGAAGTCAGCGGGAGCCTCCCATAGGAAACGGGGAGTTCATGATGTCATAAACAGGGAGGTGCTTAACAATCTCATGACTAGACAGTTCTAGTACATCCTCTGCCACATAACCAGATCATTCTAGAACGTCCTCCATCACATGACCAGACGGTTATAGAACATCCTCCATCACATGACCAGACGGTTATAGAACGTCCTCCATCACATGACCAGACGGTTCTAGAATGTCCTCCGTCACATGACCAGATGGTTATATATCATCATCCGTCACATGACCAGACGGTTATATAACGTCCTCCAGCACATGACCAGACGGTTCTAGAACGGCCTCCATCACATGACCAGACGGTTCTAGAACGTCCTCCGTCACATGACCAGATGGTTATATATCATCATCTGTCACATGACCAGATCGTTCTAGAATGTCCTCTGTCACATGACCAGACGGTTATAGAACGTCCTCCAGCACATGACCAGACGGTTACAGAAAGTCCTCCGTCACATGACCAGATGGTTCTAGAACGTCCTCCATCACATGACCAGATGGTTCTAGAACATCCTCCGTCACATGACCAGACGGTTCTAGAATGTCCTCCATCACATGACCAGACAGTTCTAGAATGTCCTCCATCACATGACCAGATGGTTATATATTATCATCCGTCACATGACCATACGGTTCTAGAACGTCCTCTGTCACATGACCAGACGGTTCTAGAACGTCCTCCGTCACATGACCAGACGGTTATAGAACGTCCTCCGTCACATGACCAGATGGTTATAGAACGTCCTCCGTCACATGACCAGACGGTTATAGAACGTCCTCTGTCACATGACCAGAGGGTTATAGAACGTCCTCCGTCACATGACCAGACGGTTATAGAACATCCTCTGTCACATGACCAGAGGGTTATAGAACGTCCTCCGTCACATGACCAAACAGAAATACACAGCGGGTAAAATAAGTATTGAAGGCTTCACCATTTTTCTCGGTAAATCTATTTCTAGGACATGAAACTTTCCCCACATGTTGGGTGACAAGCCATGCAATCCATACATATGAGGACACCAAAACTATTCCATTCAGAAATGAAGTTCTGTGTAATAAAATGGAAGGAAAGTGTTGAACACGCTAACTGAAATGTATTTCATACTTGGTAGAAAATCCTTGGTTGATGGTGACAGCTTCGAGTCGCAGGCTCCTGTGTGGAGAAACGAGTCACATGCGTTGCTCAGGTGTGATTTTGGTCTTCAAATCTTGAAGGTTCCATGGGGCCTCTTCTATGAATTTGGATCTTTAGTTCTTTCCATAGATTTTCTATTGGCTTCCTTTCAGGTGATTGGCTGGGCCATTCTTTATCTTCTTTCCTTGGCTTTGGTGAAATGTCCTCCCTCGTTTCATCTTCATCACCCTGGTAGAAGGAAGCAGATTATTATCACCATTCATCCTTCCTTCAATCATAGGAAGTTTGCTGAAAAAACAGCCCCGCCCACACCATGATGTTTCCACCTCCAAACCTCAGGTATGGGGGTGTTTTTGGGGTGATGTGCCATGTGACCTCCAATCATGGTGGGTGAGTGCTAATTCCAGGTCATTCTGAAGCTCTCTACAAGCGCTCCTTGGCTCTTGGACAACTCTTCTGATAATTCTTCTGACTCCTTGTGAGGAGCAGCTGGTCTTGGTCAGTTTATGGTGAAATGATGTTCTTTCCACTTCCAGATTATGGCCCCAACAGTGCTCACTGGAACAATCAGAAGTTTAGAAATCCTTCTGTAACCAATGCCATCCGTATGTGTTGTTGGAAAGGTCTGGAGAGAGCTCTTTGCTTTTACCCATGGTGAGATGTTTCTTGTGGGACACCTTGGTAATGAGACGCCTTTTTATTGCCCAAGAGATGAGACTGAACCGGCTGATATCATTTTTCACTGACAGGGGGCGGCATTGATTTCTAATTACTGATAGATTTCAGTTGACGTCTTGGCTTTCCATGCCTTTTTGCACCTCCCTTTCTTCATATGTTCCAATACTTTTTTCCGGTGTCCTTCCATTTTATTACACAGAACTTCATTTCTGAATGGATTTGTTTTGGTGTCTTTGTATGAATGGATTGCATGGGTTGTTACTGACTTCTGGGGAAAATTTCCCGTCATAGAAAAAGATTTACTGAGATTTATTTTACCCACTGTAACGTCCTAAATCACATGACACCTTCTGGTGGTTCAGGAGGACAGACTCCCTCGGGTTCCCTCAGGGAGGACGGACTCCCTCGGGTTCCCTCAGGGAGGACGGACTCCCTCGGGTTCCCTCAGGGAGGACGGACTCCCTCGGGGTTCCTCAGGGGGTGGGACTGCCTCGGGTTCCCTCAGGGGGTGGGACTGCATCGGGTTCCCTCATGGGGTGGGACTGCCTCGGGTTCCCTCAGGGAGGATGGACTACATCAGGTTCCCTCAGGAGGCGGGGCTCCCTCAGGTTCCCTCAGGAAGTGGGACTGCCTCGGGTTCCCTCAGGAGGTGCGACTACCTCTGGTTCCGTCAGGAGGTGGGACTACCTTAGGTTCCCTCAGGTCACTTACTGCAGTCGGAACAGACAGGCTTTCCATCGATGTGTGTCCGCTCGTGCCGGAGGAGCAGTGCTTTGTGGGTGAAGATCTTCTGGCAGACGATGCAGGAGTACGGTTGGTTCATGTGTTCGGAGACTTGTGATTGGCTGGAGAAGCGTTTCCCGCAGTGGGAACAGCAGAACGGCTTCCCTCCGGTGTGGATCTTCTCATGGACCAGGACGCTCAGGTTGGTCGGGGAGATGACGTTACATTCGGCACAGTAGAGGACATTGCTGACTTTGTGGATTTGGACGTGAGCCTTGAGGTCCATCTTGCTGCAGAACTCGGCTCCGCACACCGGGCAGCACAGCTTCTTCCCGTTGTGGAACTCCCGGTGCCGCACCATGTTGCCATGACTACTAAAGTTCCTCTTACACACGGGGCAGAGGTGGTTGTTCTTAGATGGTTGAGCCGCGGGGGGACCTTTGACCTCAGTGGGTTTGATTTTCTTGTTTTCTCCGGGGATGGTGAAGGACTGAATGTCGGAGTCTGTGATGGTCCTTTTCAGAATGTCAGTCCCAGCAGGAGAAGAACCTTCCTCCTCTTTAATCTTAACAGACGGACTCTGGGTGTGGTCAGCGGGTGGAGAGATGTCCATGTTGGTGGGATCTTCTCCATCAGGAGATTGGGGTTCCACCTTAATCTTTGGAGCTGGGTCCATCCTACTCTGAGATGTCTGAGTGTTGGGGAGATCTTCATCTGATTGGGGTTCCTCCTTAATCTCTGTAGGAGGACTCTGTACACGAGCTGGGTCCATCCTTCTCCAAGATGTCCGAGTGTTGGGGAGGTTTTCATCTGATTTGGGTTCCTCCTTAATAAAGGACAATACCTTCTGTCTATGATCTATGAGGCCGGAGTGGCCGATGTCTGGGGGGGCGTGTCCTTCCCCTGATTGGGGTTCCTCCTTTATATGACTGGATGGGAGTTCATCTTTATTCGGCCTGATGGTTGGAGTCGCCATCTTGAAGACATCTGAAAGAAGCCGAAAACAGGAAGTCAGAGGGAGCCTCCCATTATTAATGAGTCATATACAGGTACAAGGGGAGGAGCTTCAGCATCACATGACCAGGCGGGTGATAGGGAATGGCTCACAAGATCGAATCATGAATTAAGGACCTGGATAAGGGGCCACAAATACAGATATAAGGAGGGTCACCTGAGCTGGCTCCATTCTCTAGAATGGACAGTGTGGACAGTCCAGCCGACCAATCCCCTTTCAGGAATGCCCTACAGCGCATCTGGAAAGTATTCACAGCACTTCACTTCTCCCACATTTTCTATTACAGCCTTATTCCCAAAATGGATTCCATTCATTATTTTCCTCAAAATTCTACAAACAATCCCCCATAATGACAACGTGAGAGAAGTTTGTTTGAAATCTTTGCAAATTTATTTAAAAAAAAATAAAAAAATCCCATGTACATAAGTATTCACACCCTTTAAATTGGATCTTTTAATTTAAATTGGATTATTTTTTTTATTTAAATTGGATTTTTTTATTATTTAAATTGGATTTTATTGTAATTTAAATTGGATTTTTTTGTAATTTAAATTGGATTTTTTTTCATTTAAATTGGATTTTTTTTTAATTGGATTTTTTTTATTATTTAAATTTGACTTTTTTGTAATTTAAATTAGATTATTTTTTATTTAAATTTGATTTTTTTTTATTTAAATTGGATTTTTTTATTTAAATTTGATTTTTTGCAATTTAAAATTTGATTATTTTTTTTTATTTAAATCTGATTCTTTTTCATTTAAATTAGATTATTTTTTTAATTTATATTGGATTTTTTTTCATTTATATTGGATTTTTTTTAAATTTATATTGGATTATTTTTAATTTAAATTCGATTATTTTTTTTTTATTTCAATCTGATTCTTTTTGATTTAAATTGGATTTTTTGTCATTTAAATTAGATTATTTTTTTTTGATTTATATTGGATTATTTTTGATTTAAAGCGGATTTTTTTTTATTTAACCACTTCAGCTCTGGAAGGTTTTACCCTCCTAATGACCAGGCCATTTATTGCGATTCAGCACTGCGTTAGTCTACCTGACAATTGCACGGTTGTGCAACGCTGTACCCAAATAAAACTGATGTACTTTTCCCCACAAACAGAGATTTCTTTTGGTGGTATTTCATCACCTCTGCGATTTTTTTTTTTTTGTGTTATAAACAAAAAAAGAGCAAAAATTTGGGGAATAAAAAAAAAAAAACAATATTTTTTACTTTTTGCTATAAAACATCCAATCACATTTTTTCATAATTTTACACATATGTAAACGGTGTTCAAACCACACATGTGAGGTGTCCCCTGTGATCGTCAGAGCGAGAGCAATAATTCCATCCCCCGACCTCCTCTGTAACTCTAAACTGGTATCCCGTAGACATTTTTAAGCGTTGCCTATGGAGAATATCTAGGTTTGCTTACTTGTTGGATATATCGTTGTTTATGTATGTATCCCCCTTTTTTAGGTACTTGTATTGTGCCGGCTCCTGATGAAGTCATTTCTCATGAAAAGCGTTGAGCCTAATAGGAGGCAATTTTACTATTGCAAGTTTTATCATTTATCCAACTGTTTACATTTTTATCAGTTCTCCAATCTATATATATTATTATATTACTATTAGTATATATATATATATATACTATATATATTTCTGCCAATATCTACTATCAGGACGTTGCTCCACTACCTTCTACTATTGTTATGGTTCTACTCTACCATTTATATCTACATGGTTATTAGGGATGCACCGAAATGAAAATTCTGGGCCGAAACCGAAACCGAAAATGCAGGATGCCCTTGGCCGAAAACCGAAACCGAAAATGACTTTTTCCCCCAAATAATTTTAAATTAGATAGAAGAGGGGCATACACCAAAAACAGGCAGCGACGTACACCTGTCGCTGCCACCCTGTCACAGTATATGTACTGTGATGGGTTGGCAAGAGGTTAATTTAATTACCAATGGTATTTGTATTATGCAGCATGAGGGGGTTAATGTATTGCCACTTATGGTCACTGATGCATTAGTGACCAACCAGTGGCAGTTAATTAACCCCTTTGTGCTGCATTAGTGCAACCAGTATCAGTGTTAATTAACACTGGCTGCACTGATACTGGTTGCACTAATGCAGTACAAAAGGGGTTAATTTTTTTTTTTTTTTTATGCAAGATTTATTTTTATGTTCCTATAGAACACAGAATTGCATAAACTTAAATGAAACATTATGTATACATACAAAGTAAAAAAGTAAATTTGCTGCTTCAGGGTAATTAACCTTCAAATAAAGTACATGTCTTAAAAACTGACATTATTTCAAACATTAGAATAAACTTCATTACAAACAGCAAAGTAATTGAACTGTTTGGAATAATTTGGTGTTTGTTACCGCCATTTCTGCACTGCTTCTTTTCAGTTCAAAGACAGGGAGCTTTTGGCAGATACTGGTCAAGATAGCCCAAGAGTTTTAACAACTAGTTTCACTGGTTGTCATGTGGACGCTTTGCTAGAGAAAAAAAAAAAAGGATGGCTCAGATTTCATTTATGAGGCTTGGAATGTGTACGTAGCTGCTTGCTGTTCTGCATATTTCCCGCCCACATCTCCCTCTCTGTCCTGCACATACGCCGAGATAGGAGAGTGGGCGGCCCCGGGCAGACAGAAAAACTGGGGTGGGAGGGGGAGGAGGATGAGCTGTGTGTGTCTTTCTCCTCTCCTGTCCGTGTCTGGGAGGGGTGAGTACTGCTCGCTGCTGTGTGATAGACGAGGTGTCACAGACGCTGTGCTCTGCTGCAGCCAAGGCACCTAATTGAACAGACTGATTCTCCTATCCTACGGACGGGAGAATCAGGGACTTTTCAAACCTGCGCTGCGGCCATTAATTTCGGCATTTTAACCCATTTTCGGCCGAAATGGGATAGGCCCATTTTCGGCCGAAAATTTCGGTGGCCGAAATTTCGGTGCATCCCTAATGGTTATTATTCAGGTCTACCTTTACAGCCGGTTCACACTGCCACGACCACTAAAGTCGCCTCATAAGGGGCGACTTCTAGCGCGACTTCGGCGCAAGACGACTTTGTAGGACTTTGTATTTGGCCAATCAGAATATGATGTGTTGTGACCTAATTTCCCTTTCCTTTTTTTTTTTTTTTTGCTGGCATTATCGGGCATTTTCTTTGGGCGTCTTTGGAGGCAGGCATGTCTTTAGTGTCTGGGGGGTCTAAAAAGTGTACCTGTGAAGTTTCATCTCTGTAGCATGTCCAGAACCAGAAAAAAAGAGCATTTTTCTTATAATTTTTATTAGAACATGAATACGGCTTCTCTCCACCTGGCTTTTTTTTCTTGCAGGCATTTATCAGGCATTTTTTGAGGCAGGCATGACTTTTTTTGGATTTAGTGTCTGGGGGGTCTAAAAAGTGTCCCTGTGAAGTTTCAGCTCTGTAGCATGTCCAGAACCAGAAAAAAAACACATTTTTCTTATAATTATTAATACAGCAGTGTGGCGGTTTCTTTACACCTTGTATTTTTTTATTGCTGGCATTTATCGGGCATTTTTGGAGGCAGGCATGACTTTTTTGGATTTAGTGTCTGGGGTGTCAAAAAAGTGTACCTGTGAAGTTTCAGCTCTGTAGCATGTCCAGAACCAGAAAAAAATTATCATTTTTCTTATAATTTTTATTAGAACAGGAATACGGCTTCTCTCCACCTGGCTTTTTTTCTTGCAGGCATTTATCGGGCATTTTTTGACGCAGGCATGACTTTTTTTGGATTTAGTGTCTGGGGGGGTCGAAAAAGTGTCCCTGTGAAGTTTAATTTCTGTAGCATGTCCAGAACCAGAAAAAAAAAGCATTTTTCTTATAATTATTAATACAGCAGTGTGGGTTCAGTGGGTTCAGTGTGGGTTCTGGACATGCTACAGAGCTGAAACTTCACAGGGACACTTTTTTGACACCCCAGACACTAAAGCCCGTACCGAATGTCGACCGAACGATCGGCCGTCTTTTGTCCGGTGCTGTCCTGTCGGCTGAAAAGTGCTAAAGACTGCACACAAATTTTGTCGGCCAACAACAGCCGACTGCAGAAGTGATGTCATGTGATGGTTAAATTTCCGTGTCTTTTTTCCTCTCTGAGCATGCCCAGTCTTGCTAATCTGCTGTTTGTCGGCCGAATTCTGTACTGACTTGCGAACAATCGGCCGTTCTGGTGACGGCCAACAAAAATTTTATAGCCTGCACACCAGATTCTGTTCGGCCGAAAAGTCGCTGTCGGTTGTCGGAAGCATCATACTAACAAGCCGACAATCGGCCGATCGTTCGGCGGCCAAATATTTACGGCCGACAATCGCTACGTGTGTACGGGCCTTAAATCCAAAAAAGTCATGCCTGCCTCCAAAGACGTCAAAAAAATGCAGATAAATGCCAGCAAGAAAAACGGCCAGGTGGAGAGAAGCCGTATTCCTGTTCTTATAAAAATTATAAGAAAAATGCTTTTTTTTTCTGGTTCTGGACATGCTACAGAGATGAAACTTCACAGGGACACTTTTTTTACACCCCAGACACTAAATCCAAAAAAAGTCATGCCTGCCTCAAAAAATGCCCGAAAAATGCCTGCAAGAAAAAAAGCCAGGTGGAGAGAAGCCGTATTCATGTGCTAATAAAAATTATAAGAGAAATGCTCTTTTTTTCTTGTTCAATACCATTTTTATGGAAAGTCGGATCACAAGTCGCTTCAATTAAGATAAGGAGGTGACTCCCATTGAAGTATATGGGACAAGTCGGATCACAAGTCGCCTCAAAGTAGTACCGGACCCTACGGCACTCATTGATTAACATTGCTTTTGTTATGTCAAGCGACCTGGGGCCACACAAGTCGCCTCATAAGTCGCCCTAGTGTGAATGGGCTCTAAATGTATTGGTTACATGTTTCTATCTAGCGATATGGGCTGCATTATCATTAGTCTTCAAATGTATCAATAAATGTGCAATTTCTATACATTTTTTTGTTTTTCTTGTTTACCTAATATGTTTTTATCAATTTTTAAACTGGTGCCTCCTCACACAAAGTCCCAAATTTTATTTTTGTTTCTTTGCTCTAGTGCATACAGGGATGGAGACTCAATATGGCCTTGAGTCTCATTTCGGTTCGGTTCACATTTGTGCAATGTGGGAACGCTGCGAACATACAGCGTGATCCCACATCGCATCCGCACCTCTGGCAGTTCACACCGCCATAAGCCCCGGAGGATTTGACTGCTCAAAGACCAGGCTCTGTTTTGCAATTCGACACTGCGTGATTTTAACAGACAATTGCGCGGTCGTGCTGTACCTAAATGAAATTGACGTCCTTTTTTTCCCACAAACAGAGCTTTCTTTTGGTGGTATTTGATCACCTGTGCGATTTTTACTTTTTGCGCTATAAACAAAAAAAAAAAGCATACATTTTGAAAAAATAAGAATAATTTTTCATTTTTGTTTATATGAAATTCCCCCCCAAAAAATGTAAAAATCTAAATTTTCTAACATTTTAGGACAATTTGTTTTCTGCTACATATTTTTGGTAAAAAAAAAAAAAAAAAAAAAAATCACAATAATTGTATTTTGATTGGTTTGCGCTAAAGCTATTGCGTTTACGAACTAAGGGAAATATTTTTGTAATCTTTATTGTTTTTTTTTTTTTAACGAGTAATGGCGGCGATCTACGATTTTTTTTGCGGGACTGTGACATTGCGGCGGACAGATCGGACCCTTGACTGACATTTTTGACACTTTTGGGGTTACCAGTGACATTACTACAGTAATCAGTGCTATACATATGCACTGTCACTGTACTAATCACACTGGCAGGGAAGGGGTTAACTTTATTAGTGATCCAGGGGTTAAGTGTGTCCCTAGGGGCGTGCTTCTAACTGTAAAGGGGCGTGGCTTGTGATGTAACCACAGAGACATACAATCCTACATAGCAGGATTGTATGATCTCTGCAGTTACACCAGGGAGAATGACAGACAGCTTTGTTTACATCAGCCACCTGCCTTTCTCCCTCTCCTCGGGGAGAACGCGAGGGACCGGCGGACATCGGAGCCACCAGTCACACGCGCGGAC
Organism: Pelophylax lessonae; assembly: GCF_965119305.1. Taxonomy (NCBI): domain Eukaryota; kingdom Metazoa; phylum Chordata; class Amphibia; order Anura; family Ranidae; genus Pelophylax; species Pelophylax lessonae. Next base: position 273,599,912 of record NC_138776.1, read on the forward strand.
TTCTTAGGGAACAAGCGGGGGCAGGAGCGCTCCTCCGGTGGCGCGCGCTCGCCCCCTAGAGGCTCACAGGCTAGCGATGTAGTACTATGTCACTTTGCCTGTACGGGGCTGACTGCCGCAGTATATAGTCGTGCAGCGGTCGGCAAGAGGTTAAAGTCCCAATATACCCCTCTTTTGTTTTAATATGGAGATTTTTAAGTACCAATGTATGACACCATTCCGCGAGCGTGCGCAGTTTGTTGGGTATCTATTTACTCGATGTAACATTATCTTTCACATTGTAGAAAAAAAATTGGACTGACTTCACTGTTTTCTTATTTTTAAGATTCAAAAAAGTGAAATTTTTCCAAAAAATATTAATAAAATAAGTTTGTAAGACCGCTGCGCAAATACGGTGTGACATAAAATATTGCATCGATCTCCATTTTATTCTCTAGGGTCTCTGCTAAAAACATAAAAAAATATATAATTTTTGGGGTGTTCTAAGTAATTTTCTAGCAGAAAATACAAATTTTATCTTGTAAACAGCTAGTGTCAGAAATCGGCCCGGTCCTTAAGTGGTTAAATAGAAACCTTTAGTATCACTTTAATCATTAGTTTTAGCTGTCAAGAAGGGGTTAACATTCATGACAGCTTAGTTACTGTTGAAATGCTGTGATTGGCTACAGCTAATCACATGGTACAGGTAGCCAGGCACCATGTGATAGCTGTGAGCCAATCACAGCTTCACAACACTAAGCAAACCATTCATGGCTGTGTTGTTTACATTGTAATCATGTGATTGTTCTGACCAATCTAATGGCACTTTTCCACTGCAAGTACCGGTGTAACGTGAGAATTACCTACCCGTGAGAAAAACCTACCCTCGTCACTTCCGGCGAGGAACAGCTGAGCAGCGCAGCAGTGCGCATGCTCACAGCCCCGGATACCTAATGGAGCAGCTGAGAATCAGACTAGTGCGCATGCGCACTAGTATGAAACGAGCACGGTGTCCGTGAAAAAAACCTACCTACGCGGGGGTTACATTAAAACAGCTGGGCTGCAATATCACTCATCTCCGCTCCTATCATTGTCACTTCCCTGCTCTCGGCTAGTAAATATAAAAGCGGCTGGCGGCTCCGTGATTTATCTTTTCATACAGCCGCCACCGCTTTTATATTTACTATCCGAGATCAGGGAAGTGACCGGGACAGGAGCGGGGGTGACTCATATTGCCGCACAGCTGTTTTAATGTATATGCTCGTGTTACACACACTGCCGTGAACCGGAAGTGACGAGGGTAGGTTTTTCTCACGGGTAGGTAATTCTCACGGAACACCGGCTCGGCTCCACTCGGCCCTGCTTGGCCCGGTTTGGTTTTCCACTGCATGGTACGGTGTTGGAACGGTTTGGTACGGTTTGATTTTCCACTAATAGTTAGTTGGAGGGATAACAACGATTCTCAGACCAATCAGTGGCTAGTAGTGACAAACAGTCAAGGCTGCATGCAATGGATTGTGGGATATGGTATCGGTACGCCCTCTTGGAACCACAACCAAGGTGGTACTGTTTAAGCGAGCCGTACCATTCAGTTCCATGTAGTGGAAAAGCGCCGCCTTACCGAACCGTTCCAACACCGTACCATGCAGTGGAAAAGCGCCAATAGCGATCAGAATACCCCCGCCACTATGGGTACCGGTAATCCACTGTCTCCACTAGGAGCTTCACACAGCATACCCCTGCACTGACAACACAGACGTAGGTGACTGCGCCTGTACCCACCGCCTACCTGCAGCATAATTACCGTCAGGCAGTTCTATAACATCCCCCATCACATGACCACACAGTTCTATAACATCCTCCGTCACATGACCACACAGTTCTATAACATCCCCCGTCACATGACCACACAGTTTTATAACATCCTCCGTCACATGACCACACAGTTCTATAATATCCTCCGTCACATGACCACACAGTTCTACAACATCCTCCGTCACATGACCACACAGTTCTATAACATCCTCCGTCACATGACCACACAGTTCTATAACATCCTCCGTCACATGACCACACAGTTCTATAACATCCTCCGTCACATGACCACACAGTTCTATAACATCCTCCATCACATGACCACACAGTTCTATAACATCCTCCGTCACATGACCACACAGTTCTATAACGTCCTCCGTCACATGACCACACAGTTCTATAATATCCTCCGTCACATGACCACACAGTTCTATAACATCCTCCGTCACATGACCACACAGTTCTATAACATCCACCGTCACATGACCACACAGTTCTATAACATCCTCCGTCACATGACCACACAGTTCTATAACATCCTCCGTCACATGACCACACAGTTCTATAATATCCTCCGTCACATGACCACACAGTTCTACAACATCCTCCGTCACATGACCACACAGTTCTATAATATCCTCCGTCACATGACAGCATCTGATGGTAAAGAAGGCGGGGTCCCAAGCTGAACCTCCTCCCACACTCTAAGCACTGGTCACCCCTCCCCCCTCTCATATTCAGTCAGAAGTACTTACTGCAGTCGGAGCAGACGGGATCTCCCCCGGCGTGAGCCCGTTCATGCCTGAGGAGCAGCGCCTTGTTGGCGACATGTTTCCCGCACAGCAGGCACAGGTAGAGTTTGCTCATGTGCTCCGTGGCGCTGGGCTTGCTGGAGAAGCGTTTCCCGCAGTGGGAACAGGCCAGCAGCTTCACTCCGGTGTGGATCCTCTTCTGGACGATGGGGTTGACGTTGCTGGGGAAGGTGATGTCACACTGGGAGCAGTGGAGGACTTTGCTGACTTTGTGTATCTGAGTGTGAGCCTTGAGGTCCATTTTGCTGCAGAACTCGGCTCCGCACACCGGGCAGGACATCTTCTTCCCGTTGTGGAACTCCCGGTGCCGCACCATGTTGCCGTGGGTGCTGAAGCCTTTCTTACACACGGGGCAGGGGTACTTGGAGGAGGCCACTTTGTCCTGCTTGGGTTTGGTCTTCACCTTCCTTCCTCTCATGTATTCTCCAGTGATGGTGAAGGAGTGAATGTCGGAATCTGTGATGATTCCTTTCAGGACGTGAACCCCAGCTGGAGGGAAATCTTCTTCCTCCTCTTTAATCTGAGCAGACGGGCTCTGGGTGTGGTCAGCGGGTGGAGAGAGGTCCATGTAGGTGGGATCTTTTCCATCAAGAGATTGGGGTTCCTCCTTTATCTCTACAGGTGGGCAATGTACAAGAGATGGGTCACCTGACAAGGGTTCCACCTTAATCTGAGATGTCTGAGTGCTGGGGAGGTCTTCTCCTCCATCTGAATGAGGTTCCTCCTTAATACAGGACAATGCTATCTGTCTATGATGAGCAAGGCTGGAGTGCCGGGTGTCTGGGAGGTTGTGTGCTTCATCTGACGGACGTTCCTCCTTTATATCAGCAGATAGCAGTCCAGTTTTGGTGGATGTAGAAAGGCCAGGTGGTCGGATGTTGTCTTCATGAAACGATCGGGGTTCCTCCTCAGGTGGAGCGATGCCGTCATGGTATGAGGAGGTCTCCTTGTTAATAGCGGAAAAACACGATGTGGATGTAGAGCTGCTGGTGTACAGATGGATGTCACCTCTCTCTGATTCCTGGTCAATGTCCAATGTCTTGGTGTGGGTCTCCTCCATCATTGTCCTATGTTGTGGTTCCTCACACTGGTCTGAACATTCACAATGTCTCCTGAATGACACATGAAAGATCTCCAATGTGACCACTCGGGATCTCTGGTGGCTTCCCAATGACCTGCTGGAAAGAAGGAAAGAGTGAGAAACAACATCCCCTCTATCAGAGCCCCGTACAACCAAAACCAACATCCCCCTACCAGAGACCCGTACAACCAAAACCAACATCCCCTCTACCAGAGACCCGTACACCCAACACCACCCAACCCAGAGACCTGTACAACCGAAACCAACATCCCCCCTACCAAAGACCTGTACACCCAACACCAACATCCCCCTACCAAAGACCCGAACAACCGACACCAACATCCCCCCTACCAAAGACCTGTACACCCAACACCAACATCCCCTCTACCAGAGCCCCGTACAACCAAAACCAACATCCCCCTACCAGAGACCCGTACAACCAAAACCAACATCCCCTCTACCAGAGACCCGTACAACCAAAACCAACATCCCCCTACCAGAGACCTGTACAACCAACACCAACATCACCCCTACCAGAGACCTGTACAACCAACACCAACATCCCCCCTACCAAAGACCCGTACACCCAACACCAACACCACCCTACCAGAGACCTGTACACCCAACACCAACATCCCCCCTACCAGAGACCTGTACACCCAACACCAACATCCCCCCTACCAGAGACCTGTACACCCAACACCAACATCACCCCTACCAGAGACCTGTACACCCAACACCAACATCCCCTCTACCAGAGACCCGTACAACCAAAACCAACATCCCCCCTACCAAAGACCGTACACCCAACACCACCCTACCAGAGACCTGTACACCCAACACCAACATCCCCCCTACCAGAGACCCGTACACCAAACACCAACATCCCCCCTACCAGAGACCTGTACACCCAACACCAACATCCCCCCTACCAGAGACCTGTACACCAAACACCAACATCACCCCTACCAGAGACCTGTACACCCAAAACCAACATCCCCCTACCAGAGACCCGTACACCCAACACCAACATCCCCCCTACCAGAGACCTGTACACCCAACACCAACACCCCCCCTACCAGAGACCTGTACACCCAACACCAACATCCCCCCTACCAGAGACCCGTACACCAACACCAACATCCCCCCTACCAGAGACCTGTACACCCAACACCAACATCCCCCCTACCAGAGACCTGTACACCCAAAATCAACATCCCCCTACCAGAGACCCGTACACCAACACCAACATCCCCCTACCAGAGACCTGTACACCCAACACCAACATCACCCCTACCAGAGACCCGTACACCCAACACCAACATCACCCTACCAGAGATCTGTACACCAAACACCAACACCACCCAACCCAGAGACCTGTACACCCAACACCAACATCACCCAACCCAGAGACCTGTACACCCAACACCAACATCCCCCCTACCAGAGACCTGTACACCCAACACCAACATCCCCCCTACCAGAGACCTGTACACCCAACACCAACATCACCCCTACCAGAGACCTGTACACCCAACACCAACATCCCCCCTACCACAGACCTGTACACCCAACACCAACATCACCAAACCCAGAGACCCGTACACCAAACACCAACATCCCCCTACCAGAGACCCGTACACCAAACACCAACATCCCCCTACCAGAGACCTGTACACCCAACACCAACATCCCCCCTACCACAGACCTGTACACCCAACACCAACATCCCCCCTACCACAGACCTGTACACCCAACACCAACATCACCAAACCCAGAGACCCGTACACCAAACACCAACATCCCCCTACCAGAGACCCGTACACCAAACACCAACATCCCCCTACCAGAGACCTTTGCAGGCCTCCTAGGGTGAAGTGCCATTGTGTGCCTGCTAGGGTGAGGTCCCATTGTATCCCTCCTAGGGTGAGGTCCCATTGTATCCCTCCTAGGGTGAGGTCCCAATGTAGGCCTCCTAGGGTGAGGTCCCATTGTAGGCCTCCTAGGGTGAGGTCCCATTGTAGGCCTCCTAGGGTGAGGTCCCATTGTAGGCCTCCTAGGGTGAGGTCCCATTGTAGGCCTCCTAGGGTGAGGTCCCATTGTAGGCCTCCTAGGGTGAGGTCCCATTGTAGGCCTCCTAGGGTGAGGTCCCATTGTAGGCCTCCTAGGGTGAGGTCCCATTGTATCCCTCCTAGGGTGGGGTCCCATTGTAGGCCTCCTAGGGTGAGGTCCCATTGTATCCCTCCTAGGGTGAGGTCCCATTGTAGGCCTCCTAGGGTGAGGTCCCATTGTAGGCCTCCTAGGGTGAGGTCCCATTGTAGGCCTCCTAGGGTGAGGTCCCATTGTAGGCCTCCTAGGGCGAGGTCCCATCGTGTGCCTCCTAGGGCGAGGTCCCATCGTGTGCCTCCTAGGGTGAGGTTCCATTGTGTGCCTGCTAGGGTGAGGTCCCATTATATCCCTCCTAGGATGAGGTCCCATTGTAGGTGTGGCAAACACAGCCACTGTATATTGTCCTTCGTATATGCATTATGTTTATTGCATGTATATACCTTTAAGAACCAAGTGTTTGTAGTGTGGTTTGTGTGGAGAGAGTGAGAACTCTTTCACTTGGGACTATCATATTTCTGAGCAGTGTCCCTCAGGAGATGGGTGGGGGTTTGTTATTGTTCCATACCTGCCTCCTATTGTCCTATTGTTTCTGTCTGGCAGAGTAAGGTTATTATGGGATGTTCAGCTTTGTGTGTGGAATGTCTCAAAGAGGGAGGGGTTTTGGCAGAGTGTAGATCCCTTGTGTTTTCAATAAACAAGGCATTCTAGTTTTGACTCCCAACACCTATGTGTCGTCTAGTCCTTGGGAGGGAAGGATGGTAGAACGCTACCTGGATTGTTGCATGCTGTACCTGCCTATTTGGAATATTTCCTGTTTTCCTGTCTACCAGCGGAGACCCTGTAGATTGAACTACTTCTCCGCTACAACTGGTGACAAGTGACGGGATTGCAAACCGCACAGCAGATCCACGATCGGCAGTAACTACCGAAAAAAGAGGAGAGGCAGCAGCACAACGGAACGAGCCATTCGGATAAAACCAGCATTCGGGAAATATGTCAAAGTATACGAATGCTTGGTGAATGGAGGTGAACTATGCAGCATTGAAAAGAACTACATTGAAGGAATTATTGCAAGCTAGAGGGGGAAACGCCAGCCGCAAAACAAAAGCGACCCTTGTAGCAGAACTCATGGAGGGAGACAGAGCAAACCCTGCAGCGGGCCCACAGGAGGCAGAACGCAAAGAATTTGACAAGGAGCTACAGAGCAGACTGGCCTACTACCCAGAGCCCCACTCAAGAGAAATACTGGACCGGCTGATGGCGGACGTACAAGAAAACCTGGTGGTCAAACACCAAGCAAGTCAGCGAGCGGGGGAGAGAGCTCCAACGCATGTCCACATTACCCAGGGGAAGCCCAAGATTCCGTACCAGGCGTTTAAATGCTATACCGAAACCGACGCGAGGTAGATGATTACCTACAAGATTTTGAAAGTTTATGCCACCTGCACAATATCAGTGCGGAGGATCGAGTACCCCTACTGGCAGGGAGACTATCTGGTCATGCAGCAGAGGCATACCGTGCCGTACCCGACGAGGACAGTACAGACTATGCCAAGGTGAAGAAGGCCATTCTAGCTAGGTATGCGATTACCTCAGAGGCCTAACGCCTAAAGTTCCGAGATATTAAAAAGCTCACCAGAGACACTCACACAGAATGGGTGCACCGTCTACAACGAGCGACAAAAGGATGGTTGTAAGCCACCCAACTCAACACCCTAGAAGACCTGTTCCAGCTAATGGTAATGGAGCAGTTCTTTAATGGGATACCCGCTCATCTGCAGAATTGGGTGCGAGTTTGGAAACCACACACTCTACAAGACGCAGCCAAAGTTAGCGGATGAGTTCCAAGATACCAGGAGGGAACAGCGCACTCAACCAAGAGCAGCCTATGGACCTACAGCACCAGTACCAGCCGTAACCGCAGCCGTCCCAGCACGCCCGGGGGTAAGCAATAACACCTACACCCCCAGGTATCAGGCTCACCCCCCGATATGATGCCACACCTGCAACCAGCAGGGACATATGCAGCGGGACTGCCCCCACAACCGACCACGGCCCAGCTGGAATACCCCGGCACCCAACAACCGAGCAGCGGTTCATTGTGCCCAAGCGGAACCCTACAGAGTACCCGAGGTCCCAGCTTCCACCGAGGAACCTCTGGGTACGCTACATGAAGTCAACCCTATCCAATCGGCTTCTGAAAACCGCCAAGGGCACCGACAAGAGGTACAGATAGAGGGGAGAAAGGTACAGGGGTTGCGAGACTCTGGAGCTACTATAACGCTGGTCCGCAACCACCTAGTACCCAAGGGCAACCTCACCGGGGAGTGTGTGGCAGTACGTGTAGCCGGGGGAGCAATCTACAAGATCCCCACTGCCAAGGTACACCTGAATTGGGGAGCTGGGTCAGGGAATGTGGAGGTGGGCATGATGCAGGATTTACCCGCAGACGTTATTTTGGGCAACGACCTGGGGGAGCTGACTTCAGCTTTTGTTCCCCAATCTACCATCCACGAAGCTTATCCGGTTGTGACCCGGCAGCAGGCTCGCACCACAGGACCACTACTACCACAGACGGGGCGAAACTCCTCCAAACACCAGACACCCAGATACCCGTCCCGCAGTGGGGTACAGTGCCACAGGTGCAAGCAGTTTGGGCACTATCGACGAGACTGTACCCAGAGCAGGAACCAAGCTGCGTGGATCCGACCAGGGTCGCCCCCTTCAGCACGGACAACGGTCCCCTACTATCCCACAGAGGTTCCCCAGTCGTACGCAGGTTCAAACACACCGAGGAGCAATGGGGTACCCTTCATGAAGCTAACCCAGTGCAAGCCGCTACGGAGAACCAACAGCATCATCTACAATCGGTCCAGTTAAATGGAATGCCCGCTCAAGGTCTCCGAGACACGGGAGCCACTCTCACCTTGGTCAAGCGACACCTGGTTCCAGATGCTGCCCGAACCGGAGGCTCAGCAGTGGTACGGATGGCAGGGGGAGCAGTACACCGACTACCCACTGTGAGGGTCCACTTGAATTGGGGTGCCGGGTCAGGTCTGATTGATGTGGGGTTGATACGGGAGCTCCCGACCGACATCTTACTAGGGAACGATCTAGGCCAGTTGCCCTCAGCGTTCCTGCCAGTCCAGATCCCAGGCCAACATCACGGAGACCTACTGGCCTTCTGAGGTCCAGACGCTTCAATGTTTGGATTAAGAACAGTATTGAGCCCGGTTGGGGAAGATGGCAGAGAACAACCTGTAACCTACTTGAGCAGAGAGCTTCTCCCCAGGGAATGAAGCTTCAGCCCTACTTGTATGGACAACAGTTCACCCTACTCACGGATCACAACCCATTGGTATGGCTAAACCGAGTGGCAGGGGACAATGCCCGATTGTTGCGCTGGAGTTTGGCGTTACAACCGTATGACTTTACTATTCACTACCGCCCCGGAAAATAGAATGGCCATGCTGACGGGTTATCGCGACAAACTGAACTGGAAAAATGATCTGTGAGTACTCCTCCGGACATCCCCAAGACGATCCGTTAGGATCAGACTGTGTATGCCGGCTTGGTTCTGGGGGAGCATTGTGGCAAATACAGCCACTGTATATTGTCCTTCGTGTATGCATTATGTTTATTGGATGTGTATACCTTTAAGAACCAAGTGTTTGTAATGTAATGCTGCAGCCCTTCTTCCCCCTCCCCCTCCTGTTTCTGTGTCTAAGTGTGTGGATTCATGACACAGACAATGGTCTGGACTGGAGACATCTCTCCGCAGGGGGTGTGTACTGAGAGACTGCCTGTTTCAATGTACAAATATTCAGTCCCCCATGTGCTGTACAGCCCCTGGAATGTCTGTGGGGAAGCCCCTTGCACGGGGATTCCCATAAATACTGAAAGCCTGTGAATAAAGTTGTGTTGACTCCCAGCCTATGTGTGGTCTAGTTCTTGGGAGGGAAGGATGGTATAACGCTACCTGGATTGTTGCATGCTGTACCGGCCTATTGGGGTTATTACCTGTATTCCTGTCTACCAGCGGAGACCCTGTAGATTAAACTACTTCTCCGCTACAAGGTCCTTTGTAGGCCTCCTAGGGTGAGGTCCCCCCAGGGAGGTTTCACCTCACTTCCTGTCCTACAGACACCACAGGAAGTCATTGGTGTTCCCATAGGATGATTCCCCCTCACTTCTTGTCCTACAGATACCACAGGAAGTCAGGGGTGTCCCCATAGGACTATTCCCCCACACTTCCTGTCCCACAGACACCACAGGAAGTCAGGGGTGTCCCCATAGGATGATTCCCCCTCACTTCCTGTCCCACAGACACCACAGGAAGTCAGGGGTGTCCCCATAGCAAGATTCTCCCTTACTTCCTGTCCTACAGACACCACAGGAAGTCAGGGGTGTCCCCATAGCAAGATTCTCCCTTACTTCCTGTCCTACAGACACCACAGGAAGTCAGGGGTGTCCCCATAGGATGATTCCCCCTCACTTCCTGTCCCACAGACACCACAGGAAGTCAGGGGTGTCCCCATAGGATGATTCCCCCTCACTTCCTGTCCCACAGACACCACAGGAAGTCATTGGTGTCCCCATAGCAAGATTCCCCCTCACTCCCTGTCCCACAGACACCACAGGAAGTCAGGGGTGTCCCCATAGGACTATTCCCCCTCACTTCCTGTCCCACAGACACCACAGGAAGTCAGGTGTGTTCCCATAGGATGATTCCCCCTCACTTCCTGTCCCACAGACACCACAGGAAGTCATTGGTGTCCCCATAGGACTATTCCCCCTCACTTCCTGTCCTACAGATACCACAGGAAGTCAGGGGTGTCCCCATAGGAAGATCCCCCTTACTTCCTGTCCCACAGACACCACAGGAAGTCAGGGGTGTCCCCATAGGACGATTCCCCCCTCACTTCCTGTCCCACAGACACCACAGGAAGTCATTGGTGTCCCCATAGGACTATTCCCCCACACTTCCTGTCCCACAGACACCACAGGAAGTCATTGGTGTCCCTATAGGAAGATCCCCCTTACTTCCTGTCCCACAGACACCACAGGAAGCCATTGGTGTCCCCATAGGACGATTCCCCCTCACTTCCTGTCCCACAGACACCACAGGAAGTCATTGGTGTCCCCATAGGACTATTCCCCCACACTTCCTGTCCCACAGACACCACAGGAAGTCATTGGTGTCCCCATAGGACGATTCCCCCTCACTTCCTGTCCCACAGACACCACAGGAAGTCATTGGTGTCCCCATAGGACTATTCCCCCACACTTCCTGTCCCACAGACACCACAGGAAGTCATTGGTGTCCCCATAGGACTATTCCCCCACACTTCCTGTCCCACAGACACCACAGGAAGTCATTGGTGTCCCTATAGGAAGATCCCCCTTACTTCCTGTCCCACAGACACCACAGGAAGCCATTGGTGTCCCCATAGGACGATTCCCCCTCACTTCCTGTCCCACAGACACCACAGGAAGTCATTGGTGTCCCCATAGGACTATTCCCCCACACTTCCTGTCCCACAGACACCACAGGAAGTCATTGGTGTCCCCATAGGACGATTCCCCCTCACTTCCTGTCCCACAGACACCACAGGAAGTCATTGGTGTCCCCATAGGACTATTCCCCCACACTTCCTGTCCCACAGACACCACAGGAAGTCATTGGTGTCCCCATAGGACTATTCCCCCACACTTCCTGTCCCACAGACACCACAGGAAGTCATTGGTGTCCCCATAGAAAGATTTCCTGTTCTTGCAGTAATCAGGACACCCCTCCCCCAGCGTGCTGGGAATGTGGAGGTGACACCTGTCTGTGCCGGCCCAGCTCCTCTCACCCTATGAGAAGCTGTAAGCGGGATGTATGAAGGGAGAATCACTCACCTGTATTGCTCTCCTCTCCCAGCATACACACACACCGGAAGTGGGCGGAGTTTTCACTCCCGGAAGTGGCGTCGAGGTCGAGTAGTTCTGGGGGGCGGTACCGGACGTTGAGGTGAAACGCAAACACGGAAGTGAGTACCGGAAGTGGGTGTGGAGATGATGAATGTCTTCCCCGGGCGGTCCAGATCAGGTCAGTGTCTGTCCTCTCACCCCCCTCCCCTCCCCCTCCTACATCCAAACCTCACCCGGGTGTGGGCGGGGCAGAGGAGAACCTCCCCCTCCGTCTTCTTCCATAAAGGGGCGGAGCTCAGTAGTGTGTGTGATCAGGGTGGAGGGGGTTAAACATGTCACTGCCGGAGCTCTGACCTCCCCTCCCCCCCCCCAATATCCTGCAACCAACATTCTAATATCATCATTATATTCAGGACATTGACCCCCCCCACCGACCAATCACAGCCACCCCCTCCCCCCATCATTGATCGATATCAGAGCCGTATTCCCTTATTTTACCGGAAACCCCCACATCTGACCGTGTCACCCGTTCCGTCACACAATGGAGCCCCCCATCGTCCTCCATAAGATATAAGGGTGGGGGATGGGTGGAGCCCCCCTGGACTCCATTCACAGACGGAACACGCCGGGGAGGAGCTCCTGACCAAACATCCAATAAATGGGAGGAGCTACAGATAATATCAGGGTGGAGTTTGGGATTTATTTTCAGTTTTATGTATTATGTTTTGTATAGCCCCTCCCCCTCAGGGTCAAAGATCTTCACAATAAAAATTCAGAGCCCTTCCTTCTAGATGTGCCGACCAGGGGCCACCGGGGGCCACAGTACTCAACCTTCCCATAACACTCTTCTAGGTAGAAGGACTCCAAGTATGGTTATATTTGTGTCCCTGCCCCGCCCACCTCCTCACACCCCACCCTCTTCACTGACTGATAACAGACACAGGAGCTCAGGGGCGGGCATCTAAGGCAGGCCACACCCTACATACACAGGACTCCACCCTCCACACAGGAAATTACTTTCTGCTTTTCTTCCTCCTAGGAATGTGAGAGAATCCACTGCTCCGCCCTGGAGAGAGAGGAAATCATCAGCTCCACCCATGAGGGAGAGAGACTCCACCCATGAGGAATAGAGACTTCACTAAAGAGGGTGAGGGACTTCACCCATGAAGGAGACTGTCTCCACCCTTGAGGAATAAAGATTCTGCCCAGAATACAGAGAGAGACATCACTGCTCCGCCCATAACGAAGAGAGACTCCACCCATGAGGAATAAAGACTTCTCCAAAGAGGGAGAGAGACTCCACCCATGCGGAATAAAGATTCCGCCCAGAACACAGAGAAAGACATCACTGCTCCGCTCTGGAGAAATAGAAACAACAGCTCCACCCATATCGAAGAGAGACTCCACCCATAAGAAACAGAGACTTCAACAAAGAGGGAGAGAAACTCCACCTCTGTAGACTAGAGACTCCACCCAGGAGGGAGAGAGACTCCACCTCTGTAGAATAGAGACACAACCCACAAAGGAAGAGAAACTCCACCCCTGTAGGATAGAGACATCACTCAGGAGGGAGAGATATTCCACCCACAAGGGAGAGAGACTCCACCTCTATAGGCTAGAGACACCACCTCTGTAGAATAGAGACACCACCCACGAGGGAGAGAGACTCCACCTCTGTAGGATAGAGACACCACCCACGAGGGAGAGAGACTCCACCTCTGTAGGATAGAGACACCACCCACGAGGGAGAGAGACTCCACCTCTGTAGAATAGAGACACCACCCACAAAGAAGAGAGACTCCACCTCTGTAGAATAGAGACACCACCCACAAAGGAAGAGAAACTCCACCTCTGTAGAATAGAGACACCACCCACAAAGAAGATAGACTCCACCTCTGTAGAATAGAGACACCACCCACAAAGAAGAGAGACTCCACCTCTGTAGAATAGAGACACCACCCACTAAGGAGAGAGACTCCTCCTCTGTAGAATAGAGACACCACCCACAAAGAAGAGAGACTCCACCTCTGTAGAATAGAGACACCACCCACTAAGGAGAGAGACTCCGCCTCTGTAGAATAGAGACACCACCCACAAAGAAGAGAGACTCCACCTTTGTAGAATAGAGACACCACCCACAAGGAAGAGAGACTCCACCTCTGTAGAATAGAGACACCACCCACAAAGAAGAGAGACTCCGCCTTTGTAGAATAGAGACACCACCCACAAAGAAGATAGACTCCACCTCTGTATAATAGAGACATCACCCACAAAGAAGATAGACCCCACCTCTGTAGAATAGAGACACCACCCACAAAGAAGATAGACTCCACCTCTGTAGAATAGAGACACCACCCACAAGGAAGAGAGACTCCACCTCTGTAGAATAGAGACACCACCCACAAAGAAGAGAGACTCCACCTCTGTAGAATAGAGACACCACCCACAAAGAAGAGAGACTCCACCTCTGTAGAATAGAGACACCACCCACAAAGAAGAGAGACTCCACCTCTGTAGAATAGAGACACCACCCACAAAGAAGAGAGACTCCACCTCTGTAGAATAGAGACACCACCCAGGATACAGAGAAGACTCCAAATTCCCCCCCAGAGAGACTCCACCCACGAGGGAGAGAGACTCTGCCCAGGATAAAGAGAAGGACTCTGCTGCTCCTCCCATAAAGTAAAAGGACTCCGCCTCAGAAAGGAGACGCCATTGCTCCGCCCAGGAGGAACTCCACCAGAGATGACAGCAGCAGGGACAAAGATGAGCAGTTGTCTAGAGAAAGTCATTGAGAAGCTGACGGCGTACAAGGAGGGAGCGCTGACAGGGATAGCTGATAGAAGACCCGCCTCCACCCAGGAGGGGGAGGGGCCAAATCCCACCAGGAACCACATAGCAGGGCGGCATTCACCTCCTAAAGCTAAAGTAGAACCCCGCTCCTGTGAGGAGAGAGATCCCAGAGACACCTCCGTAGATCACACCATGATGAACATTAAAAGGGAACCCTTCCTGTACGTAGGGGGGACTCTGGGTTGGGCAGTACACCACCCACTGCACCCCTCCATCCAGATTAAGGAGGAACACTGGCCCTGTGACAACAGTAACCTGTTCACCCCCTTGGCGTACACACAGTACAGGTCTGTCCATATTAAAGAGGAACCCCGCGAAGAAGGAGAACTCCTCAACATGGAGGCTCCACCTCACCGCTCTGATGATGGCCGCCTCCCCCACAGCTCAGGGTTCCCCATGTCCTACCTCTGCAGTGACAGCGGGAAGGCCTTCGCCTACAGAACCCACTTCCTGTCCCCCCAGCGGGAGCACCCGGGTGAGAAGCCGTTCTGCTGCTCAGAGTGCGGCAGATGCTTCTCGCAGAGGTCCTACTACCTGTCCCACCAGAGGATCCACTCCGGGGAACGCCCCTTCCACTGCTTCCACTGTGCCAAATCCTTCCGGATCAAGAGCAGCCTGAACAAGCACCTGAGAACCCACCAGGCAGAGAACCCCTTCACCTGCCCGTTGTGCCACAAGAGCTTCATGCACCGGGGCCACTTCCTGGCCCACCAACGCCTCCACGCCGAGGAGGAGAAGTTCTGCTGCCCTCTGTGCGGGAAATCCTTCATCCACCATGGACATTTCATGGCCCACCAGAGAAGCCACGCCGAGGAGAGCCGATTCTCCTGCCCCCACTGCCACAAGTCCTTCATCCACCGGGGCCACTTCTCCGCCCACCTGCGGGTCCACACCGGGGAGAAGCCCTTCCCCTGCCCTGACTGCGGCAGCAGCTTCAGCACCCACCACAACCTGGTGGTCCACCAGAGGCTCCACGCGGGGTCCTCCATCTCCTTCCTGTGAGGGGGTCTCAGGAGGCTCCAGGAACCCGGACCAAAAAAAGTCAGAACCACCCATCGAAGATGCTGAGGTTCTTCATAGAGGAGCGGTTTCTCAATTTGGGTGCTCAAGGACCACCACCGGTCAACGGTGACCATCTCTCCTGTAGGTCCACTTTGGGGGCGTGTTCATCCTGGACCCGCTTCCCCAGCGAGGACACACACAGAAATCTTTATGCAATCTGCGAGGACAACAATAAACTTTATTTACACATCCTGACCTCAACAACACAAAGTCCACCATCTGCTGTAATATTCTTCCCGGAGGGTCCCGTAGTTTTATCTCCTGGCGGGGGGGGGCACAGATGTATCTGCTGTGCAGCCTATGAGTACGCCCCCCGCAGGGTACTGTGCGCTGGTCACATGACTGTTCTCTGATTGGTCTGCCGATCACGTGACTGTTCTCTGATTGGTCTGCCGGTCACGTGACTGTTCTCTGATTGGTCTGCCGGTCACGTGACTGTTCTCTGATTGGTCTGCCGGTCACATGACTATTCTCTGATTGGTCTGCCAGGCACATGACTGTTCTCTGATTGGTCTGCCGGTCACATGACTGTTCTCTGATTGGTCTGCCAGTCACATGACTGTTCTCTGATTGGTCAGCCGGTCACATGACTGTTCTATGATTGGTCTGCCGGTCACATGACTGTTCTCTGATTGGTCTGCTGGTCACATGACTGTTCTCTGATTGGTCTATGACTGTTCTCTGATTGGTCTGCCCGTCACATGACTGTTCTCCCTGTGCTCTGATTGGTCTGCGAGTGTCTCCCTGTGCTCTGATTGGTCTGCGAGTGTCAAACTCTCTGCCCACATCCACTTAGCTCACGCCTGATAAGACAGATTGATATTAGAACACATTGATCACCGATAAGGGACGGGCTCTGTATAGATTGGACGGCTTCCAGCTCAGGGAAGGGGGAGGTGCCAGCTGCAACAGCGGGAGCGCACAGATGTTCACACAGCCAGAAAATTGAATATAAATGTGATGTGAAATCTTTTCCAAGCATGTGTGATTTCTTTCTTCTCTCCGGATGGAACTTTATATTGTATTGGGCGGAGCAGGGGAGAGTTCAGAGGTTTTTACTGCCATCTGCGTTCTTATTGGAAGGTGTGATGGGGAATCTCTCCAATGGGGACACAGGTGATCACACTTCCAGTAGTGGGGAACCTTCCTGTCCTGGTGACACTCCCCACATTTCTTGTATGGGTGTCACAGGGACAGGAAGTGAGGGAAATCTCCACCATGGGGACATAGGTGATCACAGTTGTAGGGAACCTTCCTGTCCTGGTGACACTCCCCACATTTCTTGTATGGGTGTCATGGGGACAGGAAGTGAGGGAAATCTCCACCATGGAGACATAGGTGATCACACTTCCAGTAGTGGGGAACCTTCCTGTCCCGGTGACACTCACTCCCCACATTTCTTGTATGGGTTTCACGGGGACAGGAAGTGAGGAAATCTCCACCATGGGGACACAGATGGGAATAAATGATGGACAGTTATTGTCTTCCCTGTTGTATGAAAAACTAAATAATTTGGGCTGGAGTTAAACTTTAAAGAGACACTGTCCTTGCAGGGCCCCGTCCCCTCCTGTACTCACCTCCCCTCCTCCCTCTTCCGCAGATTCTTCCAGACATGTGACTTCCTCCCTTGTGACCGGGCTCAGGCCTGGCGGCCAATCACTAGGCCTGGACACTGTCACATGACTGGGAGTGATATCAGGCTCCCCCTGGTCTGCGCTGATCGAGGAAGGAGCAGTGAGGGGTCCTTTGCAGAGACAAGTGACAGGGTCTCTTTAACTTCAAGCTACAACTACGTGTTATGGCCACCAGGTCAGAGCGATGATATTCCAGGTGGAGCTGATTTCATATATGTACATTTGTGTCGGGGGAGGAGGTGAGTGGGAACTTCATTCAGTCTTCTCCCGCCAACAATGTATCTCCGATAGAAGCCAAGACGTGACATTCGAAGTCTGTGTTGGGTTTCTGTCCACCAATAGGAAACACTGGAGATGATGTCACCAGGTTCAGAGGAATGGAGGTGATCTCTGCACCTCAGATCCATCAAAACCTCCAGATTCCAAATATGTCACTAAAATCTGTGGTGGCCCCAAACTTCTACCAATCCCATTCTCTTCACTCACTTCTCCTGAATTCACGGTGATACATCTCCAGCTTCTATCTTCTGGACAACAAATTAAACACAGAAGCCAATAACATAAACTATATGGCCAAAAGTATGTGAACCCCTCCTCCAATGATGAGGTTCAGGTGTCTCCAGTGAAGGATCCTGGTAATCCTCCATCCTACAAAGACATTGTAGAAAATTGTGCTCTTCCAACCTTGTGGTAACCGTTTGGTGAAGACCCCCCCACCGTGTACAAAGACAGCTCTATGTAGACATGACTGTGCCCCCCCATGTACAAAGCCAACTCCATAAAGACATGGTGTGACCAGTTCTGTGTGGAGGAACTCAAGTGTCCTGTACAGAGCCCTGACCTCATCCCTATTGATCACCTGACTTCAACCCTACTGATCACCTTTGGGATGACTTGGATATGGACTGTGAATGCCCTCCACAGACAGCCTTGACTTCAACTCTACTGATCACCTTTGAGGTGACTTGGACCATGACGGCGAATGGCCTCCACAGACAGCCTTGACTTCAACTCTACTGATCACCTTTGGGGTGACTTGGACCATGACAGCGAATGGCCTCCACAGACAGCCTTGACTTCAACTCTACTGATCACCTTTGGGATGACTTGGACCATGACTGTGAATGGCCTCCACAGACAGCCTTGACTTCAACCCTACTGATCACCTTTGGGATGACTTGGACCATGACTGTGAATGGCCTCCACAGACAGCCTTGACTTCAACTCTACTGATCACCTTTGGGGTGACTTGGACCATTACGGCGAATGGCCTCCACAGACAGCCTTGACTTCAACCCTACTGATCACCTTTGGGATGACTTGGACCATGACTGTGAATGGCCTCCACAGGCAGCCTTGACTTCAACCCTACTGATCACCTTAGGGATGACTTGGACCATGACGGTGAATAGCCTCCACAGACAGTGTGGAATTCAACCCTACTGATCACCATATGGATGACTTGGACCATGACGGCGAATGGCCTCCACAGACAGCCTTGACTTCAACCCTACTGATCACCTTAGGTATGACTTGGACCATGACGGTGAATGGCCTCCACAGACAGCCTTGACTTCAACCCGACTGATCACCTTTGGGGTGACTTGGACCATGACTGTGAATGGCCTCCACAGACAGCCTTGACTTCAACCCTACTGATCACCTTTGGGGTGACTTGGACCATGACGGTGAATGGCCTCCACAGAGAGCCTTGATTTCATCCCTACTGATCACCTTTGGGGTGACTTGGACCATGACTGCGAATGGTCTCCACAGACAGCCTTGAGTTCAACCCTACTGATCACCTTAGGGATGACTTGGACCATGACGGTGAATGGCCTCCACAGACAGCCTTGATTTCAACCCGACTGAACACCTTTTGGATTAATCAGAATGCCAATTGTAAGCTAGGTATTTTTGTTTGGTGCCCAACGTGAGTCCCAACATGCAAGCCAGGTCTTCTCAACCAACATTAGTACCAGACCTTACAAATGGGCACAATCTCCCACAGATACTTCTCAAATTCGTGTGGAACGCCTTCTTAGCAGAGTGGAGGGTGTTCTAGCCACAGAGGGGGCAATTCCATAATAATGGGCATGGGGGGAGGTGGGCAATTCCATAATAATGGTCATGTGGCAGGTGGGTAACTCCATATTAATGGCTATGTGGGCAAATCCATATAAATGGCCATGGGGGAAGGTGGGCAATTTCATAATAATGGCCATGGGAAAGGTAAGAAACTCCATATTAATGGCCATGGCAGAAGGTGGGCAGCTCCATATTAATGGCCATGGCAGAAGGTGGGCAACTCTTTATTAATGGCCATGGCAGAAGGTGGGCAACTCCATCTTAATGGCCATGGCAGAAGGTGGGCAACTCCATATTAATGGCCATGGCAGAAGGTGGGCAACTGCATATTACTGGCTATGGGGGAAAGTGGGCAAATCCATATTAATGGTCATGGGGGAAGGTGGGAAATCCATAATAATGGCCATGGTTCTGGAATAAGATGTCCAGCAAGCTCATTTGGATGTAATGGTCAGCGGGTTTCAGACTTTTGGATATATAGTATTATTTTTTTTTTTTTACATGAACACACGTAGAACTTGTGTCTTTATTCAACCTCACCAACTATGTATCTATGTATTTGAGGTTGTTTCTTAGAAGAGCAATGAATTGAGCTCTGGTCATATAAGGTCAATCCAATAGGACATGTGTGGACTTGTATACGTCACAAGATCTTGTCCCCCTTCCCAAATAGGACATTGGATAGGAAGTGTTTGTGTGTCCCGGTGGATGCAGTAGCTGACCCAGTCTCGTTCCCATCACCCTGAAGATGTATGGAAAGTCCCCGGCATACGATGATAATATAATTTGAGGTGCTCTCGTTGAGCTTTTCCAAAATCCCGATGCTTGGAACACTAAAGTGCGCCGCCACCTCAGATTAAGAAGAGGACTCCTACTGGAACAACGGAACCCTTTATATAAAGAGTCCAATGCGCATGTCCTAGGAGGACCTGATATCACCCCAAAATCTCCATACAGGATCAGCTCAGTAGCCCAGAATAGTTGTCCATACCATAAAGGAGAATCAGGGGAAACCCTTATAGTGCAAAACTGTATTTATCCTTTTATTGAACAAAAAAGGGAGGGAGCATGACAGCGACTTCTCATTGTCGTTATAGAGTGGCACTCCGGGGTCAGGCATGGCCTCCTCTGCTGAGTCCTCTTCGTCCACCAATTCCTCCTTCACATAGAAAAGAGAGGGACTGTCTGTAGGACTGTCTTCTTCATCCAAGTAGGGTTCTGCTTTATTACTCGCCCGCATCTTCTGATAACTTATGTAACACAAGGGTGTCTCCTCCTTAATTCCAGAAGAAAGGCACCACGGGAGACCCATGAGGACATCATCTTCCAATGGGAGGGGCTCCTCCTTTATATGAGAAGATGAATGATCCTGGGTTAGACTCCTTGGGTCGGATTTCTCCTTCATTTTAGGCGGCTCTCCGATCTCAGTGTTGGTGACATCATCTTGGTCCTTCAAGTGAGATAAGTCCTGTATGAGCTTGGGGTTGGAGATCTTCTCCACATGTACCACTGCTGGGGGGGCCTGTATGTGTGATGGAGAGACAGGTCCTCTTTATTGGAATGCTTTTTTTGAGTTTGGTCTGTGGGGCAGTCTGTGGTCTCCTCCAGGTCTGGATGACCACAGCTGGCAGTGGTAACCATGTGGGCCAGGCAGGAGAATGGGTCAGTCAATGCATTGAGTAAGATTTCCACTTTAACCTCAGGGGCCCCTTGGGGATTGGTGCTGCATGTGGCCAGGGATATAGTAGACCTGACAATACTCTGATCATTGATTGGAGGAGACATCGGGGTATTGGAGAACCCAGCTGAAGCCGTCGTCATCCAGAAACCTGAAAGAAGCAGAGAAAAAGCCCAGTAGAAGCCCAGACGTACTGATCTCTCTGCCCCTGATTATAGTGGGAGGAGACAGCAGTACTGATGACTCCGCCCCTGATTATAGTCAAAGGAGCCAAGAGTACTGATGACCCTGCCCTTAATTATAGTAGGAGGAGCGCAGAGTACTGATGACTCCACCCCTGATTATAGTGGGAGGGGCTCAGAGTACTGATGACTCTGCCCCTGATTATACTGGGAGGAGTCCAGAGTACTATTGACTCTACCTCTGATTATAGTGGGAGGAGCCCAGAGTACTGATGATCACTGACCTCCTGCAACCTGAATTATACCCATTAGTCATGATATTCTCCGATGATTGCTCTGCCCCGCCCCTTCTAGACTGTCCCACCCCCCAGGAAAGGGAGGGGGTATACGACACTGGAGGCACATTTTAAGTTCTTACATCCCCGGGACACCCCAATGTAATTTTGTCCTCTACGCCAACCAACCAACCACCTCTCTCCCTGCTAATCTCTGTGTTCCCACCCCCTGTAATGTCTCCTCCCACATCTGTGTGACCCTACCCCTATGGTCTGTCCCTGGACCCTGTGGTGTGTTCCCCCCAACCTGTATTTTCCCATCCTCCCATGTCCACTCCCACTTTTATACTGTATATACACCCCACCCACGTTTGCACTGTCTCCTCCCCTAAGGGGGTCCCCCCCTACCTGTGTGTTCCAGCTCCTCCTGCTCCATTCAGTATAAAATAAACAATATGGCAGTTAGAGCCCCCAGGGCACGTGAAGACTGAGAAACAGACCCTCGATAGAGGAGACCGCCATCCACCAAACACTAAAACATCACTTCTGGGTGGACTCATCCTTCTAACGCTACATTTATTCATATTTTACCAAACAAAAAATGGACCTGAAATACCCCTCCCCCCACCTCCAAGCCTCACCTCCTAATTCTGAAGAATCCTATTGGCTGGAAGTCTGTCCTCAGAGCAGAAAGATGGCCCTGCCCAGTTTCCCACCTACCATCTTTAGCACATAAAGTCCCTCTTCTGTGTGGACACTCGTAGGTCGGAGAAGATGAAGTTGTAGAATGAGAAGGTTCTCTTCGGGATGGTGGTAGGAAGATGGCTCCTCTCTGCTATGGGTTACCCAGTGTCGAGCCTGCTGGGTTCACCTGTATACACTAGTCTGACCCTGGTGCACCAGTAAAGTTTCTCTTCTGGGTGGACACTCGTAGGTTGGAGAACCTGAAGCTCTTGGTGAGGTTGTAGTAGAAGGTTCTCTCCAGGATGGTGGTAGGAAGACGGCTCCTCTCTGCTATGGGTTGCCCAGTGTCCAGCCTGCTGGGTTCACCTGTATACACCAATCTGACCCTGGCCCACCAGTAAAGTTTCTCTTCTGGGTGGACACTCGTAGGTTGCAGAAGACTAAATTCTTGATGAAGTTGTATCAGGAGAAGGTTCTCTCCAGGATGGTGGTAGGAAGATGGCTCCTCTCTGCTATGGGTTACCCAGTGTCCAGCCTGCTGGGTTCACCTATATACACCAATCTGACCCTGGCACACCAGTAAAATTTCTCTTCTGGGTGGACACTCGTAGGTTGGAGAAGATGAAGTTGTAGAATGAGAAGGTTCGCTTCGGGATGGTGGTAGGAAGATGGCTCCTCTCTGCTATGGGTTACCCAGTGTACAGCCTGCTGGATTCACCAGTATACACCAATCTGACCCTGGCACACCAGTAAAGTTTCTTTTCTGGGTGGACACTCGTAGATTGGAGAAGCTGAAGCTCTTGGTGAGGTTGTAGTAGAAGGTTCTCTCCAGGATGGTGGTAGGAAGATGGCTCCTCTCTGCTATGGGTTGCCCAGTGTCCATTTCACTCAGATCAGGTGAAGGGCTTCTCCCCAGTGTGGCTCATCTGGTGGATGTTCCAGTTGAAATTATTGGCCACAGTCAGCACAGGCAAATTATTTTTCCCCAGCATGGGTCCTGGACAAGGAGGTTGAACTATTACAAGTCCTTCCTCCAATGTGAACACACGTGTGGCTTTTTTCTCCTGTGGACAGTGATTATCATTAAGATCCTGTTTACAAGTGAAGTGAAGGCCACACTTGTGGCACCTAAAGGTCACCCCCGTCCCGTGAGACTGAAACCTAAAGGTTGGGTCACACAGAACATTACGGTTAACCTCGCTCGACCTCAAGGAAAGCAACATCCATGTGGGACGCCCATTGTCTTCTTTATATTAATTAGTGTCCCCATTGGGTGGCATGGGGCCAACATGTAAACATCATCCTGCTCTGCTACTGTCCATCTGGTAACCATCTGTGTCCCCACCCCCCATGTACTGTCCCCCCTATGAGGTGTCCCCTCCCAACTGTGTTCTCTAACCTTAACCAAACTATGGGGTGTGCCCTCACATCTGTGCTATGTACTCCCAACCAACTGTCCCCACCCCCTATTGGGTGTCCCTTCCCACCTGTGTGCTCTACTCCCAACCAAACTGTCCCCACCCCCCATGGGGTGTCCCCTCCCACCTGTGCTCTCTACTCCCAACCAAACTGTCCCCACCCCCTATGAGGTGTCCCCTCCTACCTGTGTTCTCTACTCCTAGCCAAACTTTCCCCACCCCCAATGAGGAGTCCCCTCCCCCACCTCTTTGTTCCCACCCCTCCATTGACTGTCCAAAGCCCCTATGATGTATCCCCTCCCATCTCTATATGTTTTAACCCACCTATGGGGTGATCCCACTCTCCATGGACTTTCCCTGCTCCCGTAGACTATCCCCACCAATGGTGTGTAGGCCTCCCCCCATGGCCTATGGGCTGATTCCCCTTACCTATGTGTATTCTCACTCCCTCCCCATGGCCTTTACTATCGCCCTATAGGGTGTCCATGGATTGTCCCCACCACCTTTAAGGCAACCATTCCCACAGTTTCCATCCCCTATGGGATGCCTACCCCCACTTCTGTGTATTCCCACACCTCCAGGACTGCGCCAGCCCCCATATGGGGTATCCCATCCCCCTTCTGTGTGTCCCCACCCCCCCATGGACAGTCCGTGCCCCTTTGAAGTGTTCCCTCCCACCTCTATATGTTTCCCCATAATTTGTCCTCATCCACTGCTGTGTTCCCACCCCTATAGACTGTCCTCACCGGCTTCTGTGTTCCCACTCCCTATGGTCTGTCCCCATCCCCTATGGGGTGTCCACTGCCACCTCATTGTGTTCCTGTTCCTCCTGCTACATTCACCATAATATGAAATAAAAATTTTAATTTTATGTTCCTGGGTCAACAGGCACTGACTCAGGAACTCCAGGCAGAGATCTCACCAACAGAAACTCTCCAGCAGCTATGAAACACTGAAATATCATCTCTCGTGGAGTGACCCTTTAAATATGAAATTTATTTTTTACCATTACAAAAATTTACCCTGAAACACCCCCTCCCCCATTGCGGATGGCTCTGCCCAGTGTCCAGGCTGCTGTCTCCAGCACACCAGTGAAGTCTCTCTTCTGGGTGGACCCTTGTATGTTGGAGACGATGATGTTGTATCAGGAGAAGGTTCTCTCCGGGATGGTGGTGGGAAGATGGCTCCTCTCTACTTTGGGTTGCCCAGTGTCCAGCCTGTTGGGTGCACTGTATGTACACCAGTCCATCCCTGGCACACACCGGTAAAGTCTCTCTTCTGGGTGTACACTTGTAGGTTGGAGAAGATGAGGTTGTATCAGGAGAAGGTTCTCTCCGGGACGGTGGTGGGAAGATGGCTCCTCTCTACTTTGGGTTGCCCAGTGTCCAGCCTGTTGGGTACACTGTATGTGCACCAGTCCATCCCTGGCACACCGGTAAAGTCTCTCTTCTGAGGGGACACTCGGAGGTTGGAGAAGCTGAAGATCTTGGTGAGGCTCCAGGATGATGTCAGGAAGATGGCTCCTCTCTGCTATGGTTTGCCCAGTTGTCCATCCTGTTGGGTTCATCGGTATACACTAGTCCTTTCCTAGCACACAAGTCAAGTCTCTCTTCTGGATGGAGACTCGTAGGTTGGAGCAGAAGATTGAGCTTTTGGTGAGGTTGTAGCCGGAGAAGGTTCTCTCCAAGATGGTGGTAGGAAGATGGCTTCTCTCTGCTATGTTTTGCTCAGTATCAGTCTGTTTGTTTCACCAGTATACACCAGTAAATTCTCTCTTTTGGGTGGACACTCGTAGGTTGGAGCATTTGTTGAGGTTGTAGCAGGAGGTTCTCTCCAAAATGGTGGTAGGAAGATGGTTCATCTCTGCTATGTTTTCTCAGTACCAGTCTGTTACACCACTAAATTCTCTCTTCTGAGTGGACACTCGTAGGTTGGAGAAGCTGGAGCTTTTGGTGAGGTTGTAGCAGGAGGTTGTCTCCAAGATGCTGGCAGGAAGATGGCTCCGCTCTGCTATATTTTGCTCAGTACCAGTCATTTGGATTCACCAGTATATACCAGTCCATCCCTGGTATACCAGTTAAGTCTCTCTTCTGGGTGGACACTCGTAGGTTAGAGCAGAAGCTGGAGCTCTTGCTGTAAGGGACGCAGGTTCTCTCTCTGGAGAATTATGTAGTTAGGTCGGGGTGGACAATCGCACCCTTTCATACTATGGACAGTCAAACGTCTCCTGCCCACTGTGGGTGGACTGATGGGCCAGGAGGTGTCTGTGCTGCTTGAAGCCCCGGCCACACTCAGCACAATGGAAATTCCTTACATCTCTCCGGTGCTCCTTCTCGTGTCTGATGTACTGTGACTTCTGGGTGAAGCACTTCCCACACTCAGGGCAGGAGAACTGCTTGTCCAGGGCAGCATGACTGGCCTGGTGGCGGATGAGCTGAGTGTAGTGCACAAAGAGCTCCCCGCAGTCAGGACAGGAGTATGGCTTCTCCCCGGTGTGGACTCGCTGGTGTTTGATGAGGTTGGAGCTGGTGCTGAAGTATTTGCCACAGTCAGAGCAGTAGAAGGGCTTTTCACCGGTGTGGACTCGCTGGTGGATGGTGAGTGTGGTCTTCCGGTTGAAGCTTTTTCCGCACTCAGTGCAGACGAAGGGCTTCTCGCCAGTGTGGCTCATCTGGTGGATGGCCAGGTGGACGTACTGGTTGAAGCATTTGCCACAGTCCGCGCAGGCGAAAGGTTTCTCCCCCGTGTGGGTCCTCTCGTGAATAAGGAGCTGTGACTGATACGAGAAGCTCTTCCCGCAATGCGAACATATGTGCGGCTTCTTGCTTTTGTGGACAGTATGGTGGTCGTCCAGATCTCGTTTACTGGCAAAGCATTCACCACACTCATGGCACCGAAAGGTCAGTGCTGCCATGTGAGAATGAGCCCTGAAGTTTGGGTCATATGGAGAGTTACGGCTAATGAGATGTTCACCAACGTCCCTCATCCTGGGGAAAGGCACATACACGCCGTGAGGAGGAGCTGAGGGACGATAGGAGTCTATGGTGTCCTCTTCAAATGAATCTCTCTCCTCATTAGAAGGGTTATTGGTAATGAGTTCACCAACCTCCCTCGTCCTGGAGAAAGGCACATACACACCGCGAGGAGGAGCTGAGGGATGATAGGAGTCTATGGTGTCCTCTTCAAATGAATCTCTCTCCTCATTAGAAGGGTTATTGGTAATGAGTTCACCAACCTCCCTCGTCCTGGAGAAAGGCACATACACACCGCGAGGAGGAGTTGAGGGACGATAGGAGTCTATGGTGTCCTCTTCAAATGAATCTCTCTCCTCATTAGAAGGGTTATTGGTAATGAGTTCACCAACCTCCCTTGTCCTGCGGAAAGGTGCATACATGCCGCAAGGTGGAGCTGAATGACGATAGGAGTCTATGGTGTCCTCTTCACATGAATCTGTCCTCTCATTAATAGGGTTATGGTTGATGATCTGACCTCTGACCTCCCCTGTCCTTGGGAAAGGCGCATACACACAAGGGGGAGCTGAGGGACGACAAGTGTCAATGGTCTCTTCTTCACATGAATCGGTCTCCTCATTAGAGGGGCGTTGGGCCGACGTGTAAATCTCATCCTCCTCGCTGGAGAATGGCTCCTCCTTGACGATAATCGGAGTATACGGTATAGGATCTGAGGGTAGGGAACCGTCTACTGCATCCTGTGCAATGTCTTCCTCTTCCTTCACAGTCACTAAAGAATATTCCTTGTGGTGTGCGTCATTCTGCAGGAGATTTTCATCCTCAGTTGACTGGGGTTCCTCTTTAATAAAGGAAGGTAAAATCTGAGAGCGGTAAGTGGGCAGGCGAGCTTCAGTGAAGGTGGTATGCCTTTTGTTATCCAATTGGGGTTCCTCAAGATACATATGTCCTGAATGAGTTGAGGGGGGTGGGAGGGCGCCATCTTGGAAATGGCCTTCACATGACACTTGAGTAGGTAAGTAAATTGTAGGATCAGCATGTGCCAGGGGGTTTTCATGCCGGAGGCGCCCTCCTTCAGAAGATCCACGTTCCTCTTTGATCACAGTCGGTGCATTCAGTGTCTGACCTGCAGAGAGGTCGGTGTCGGAGTCTCTTGGAGTCTCTTCGTTACGGCACCGAGGTTCCTCTTTTACTGTGTTTGGAGGACACTCCAGAGGGGGGACATTCTGGATTTCTGTGGAAAGAAAGCAGCCTCGTTAGGGGTCTCACCAGCATACATCAATCATCATCATCAGGAGGGGGGAAGGTGGAAAGCTGATATGTAATCTTTAAAGAGAGTCTCTGGGGTGCAGATGCTTTGAACTTACTGTGGGGGATCATTTAATCATTTACAGCCAGGCAGAACCCCCTGTATTTGGGTCACCGTCCACTAATTGGTGGTGGTGGGTTAGGTTGATGATGGTGGTGGGTTAGGGTGGTGGTGGTGGGTTAGGGTGATGGTGGTGGTGGTTTAGGGTGATGGTGGGTTAGGGTGGTGGGTTAGGGTGGTGGTTGGTTTGGGCAATGGTGGTGGTGGGTTAGGGTGATGGTGGGTTAGGGTGGTGGTGGTGGGTTAGGGTGGTGGTGGTGGTGGGTTAGGGTGATGGTGGGTTAGGGCAATGGTGGGTTAGGGTGATGGTGGTGGTGGTGGGTTAGGGTGGTGGTAGGAGGGGGGCCATACTAAGTGTTTCTGCATATTGAGCGGTCCATAGATGCTCTCTGCCTTGGTTTCCTCAGGTGTGGGGAACGCGCACTATGGCCCCATCTATAAAAGGGATGAGGGCTGTGTATGGAGCCATCACAGGTATTTGATGTGGTCAGATGCCGAAACAGAATTGTCCAGATACACTTTATGGCCCAATAATGGAGCTCAGGGGTCTCCAGTAAAGGATCCTGGAAATACTCCATCATACAAAGACATTGTAGACAATTCTGCTCTTCCAACCTTGTGGTAACAGTTTGCCCAAGACCCTTTTCTGTTCTAGCATCACTGTATGGGACAAATTCCCATAGACACACTCCAAAAATCTTTTGAAAAGTCTTTCTAGGAGAGTGGAGGATGTTATAGCCTCAAAAGGGGGCACATCTATATTAATGACCATGGTTTCGGATCGGGATATCCAAGCAAGTCATATGGCTGTGACAGTGAGATGAAAATATATCCTCAATGTCGTTATTATTGATATCATTGATGGGTTCAACCATCACTCCAACTCTGTGGGGATAATAGCTGTTTGTACGGTCCCATGTGGGAGAGGCTAGGCTGAGGAACTGGTCCAGCTCCTGCTAGGCTCCTGGGAACCCCACAGCCCTCTACAGACCCAACGTGTCCGGAGACAGATAGGAAGCCATCCACACCATCCACACACCACCCAGTATGGCCAATTTCTCTGATCTCCAGCTCTCTCAGCGACTGTCTATATTAGTGTGTCACACTTTAGCAAACCTGAATTCACAACTTTTGTACAAGACTCCTCTTACCAAGTGATGGAACTGAATGATGGTCATCAGTGGTGGCTTCCCTGCTCTGGTTCTTCTGCTCCTCGATGTACCTACACACCTAGAGAGACATAGACACCTTATAGGAACCTGACACACACAATGATACAGTCACCATCCAGACACATCCCTTGTCTGTTACTGGATAATGTCCCAGAATTCCCAGAATCCTCCTCACCTCTCCTGTCAGCAGCTCCGTGATCCGGTTGACCAGTTCCTGAAACTCCTGCTTGAGTTTTATGGATGAAAGTCGAGGAACCTCAACAGAACTCTTCTTCACAACAACGTAATCCTACAAAAGGGAAGCCATGGATGAATATGGACCTCAGATGTCATGTGACCTCCCAGAATCCTCCTCACCTCTCCGGTCAGGTCTGTGTATTATTAATAGAGATAAGAGTGATGTCATGTGACCTCCCAGAATCCTCCTCACCTCTCCAGTCAGGTCTGTGTTTTATTAGTAGAGATAAGAGTGATGTCATGTGACCTCCCAGAATCCTCCTCACCTCTCCGGTCAGGTCTGTGTTTTATTAATAGAGATAAGAGTGATGTCATGTGACCTCCCAGAATCCTCCTCACCTCTCCAGTCAGGTCTGTGTTTTATTAATAGAGATAAGAGTGATGTCATGTGACCTCCCAGAATCCTCCTCACCGGTCAGGTCTGTGTTTTATTAATAGAGATAAGAGTGATGTCATGTGACCTCCCAGAATCCTCCTCACCTCTCCAGTCAGGTCTGTGTTTTATTAATAGAGATAAGAGTGATGTCATGTGACCTCCCAGAATTCTCCTCACCTCTCCGGTCAGCAGGTAGACGATCTCCAGGGTGAGGTTCAGTATGGTGTCTGCGATTTCTCTCCTCTCCATCATGGCGGTGTCAGTACAGAAGCTCCATCAGGATGACGGTTACGTTGGGGTTCTGTGAACCTTTATCCTATAGTCAGTCCCGGATCGGATGGATGGAGGAGGTAGAACTCTCTGGAACTTTTTCCCATCATCTGGCTTTAAAAGCAAACAAAACACAAGCCCGGTTTTGAGGGAAATTCAATAAAGAGACCCTGTCACCACCACTCACTGGAAACACTCCTCCAAAGCTCCCAGTGTCAGAGCTCATCCCTCCATCATGTGACAATGCCGGGGCCCAGTGATTGGCTGGTATCATAGAAGGAGGTGACACGCCCTGTAATGTAGGTATAATGTGCAGGCGGTGTGTACAAAATTCATCTGATTACCATCAATAATCTGAGAGTTCCTCAGCCCACACAGGGGTTGGGGGAGGAGGTTCTTCTCAGCAGGGAGTACAGAAGTCATTGTATGTTGGATACCTCGGGACCATCAAATATGGCCGGGCGAGGTGTCAGCTGAATTGGAAGTATCATGTGACCTTCCTCCCTACGCTTAGAGAGAAGCGTCCAACTATTCAGAGTTTATTTCAGAGATGGACCCCGAGGACCTCATGACTGGAGCCCTCACTAGGAGATTAGAAGATTATTAGAACTTCTGGGGCTTCTAGTTGCGTATCATCTGTGCTGCTTTCTGGACATCAGGACTCCCTTTCCCTCCTTTGTAGACCCTTTTCTGCGAGAGCCTCCTGCTGTCAAAACCTGTGGGGGACCAGAAACTGCAGCCAGGCCTCCAAGATCTTCCTCTTTTGCCTGCCCTGACCTAAGAGACTCCTTCCAGTGCCATTCAGGTCCCCTTCACCTTCTGCCATGGGCTGCCTAGATGCCTGGACCTCCACCTTCGCTGGATTTCTACCTTCCCTCAGATCTCCACCTCTCCCTGAAACTTCACCACTTTCTGGACCTTCACCTCTCCCCAGACCTACACCTCTCCCTGGACCTCCACCTCTCCCCAGAAGTCCACCTCCTCTCCCTGGACCTTCACCTCTCCCTGGACCTTCACCTCTCCCCAGAAGTCAACCTCCTCTCCCTGGACCTTCACCTCTCCCCAGAAGTCCACCACCTCTCCCTGGACCTTCACCTCTCCCCAGAAGTCCACCTCTCCCTGGACCTTCACCTCTCCCCAGAAGTCAACCTCATCTCCCTGGACCTTCACCTCTCCCCAGAAGTCCACCACCTCTCCCTGGACCTTCACCTCTCCCCAGAAGTCCACCTCTCCCTGGACCTTCACCTCTCCCCAGAAGTCCACCTCTCCCTGGACCTTCACCTCTCCCCAGAAGTCCACCTCTCCCTGGACCTTCACCTCTCCCCAGAAGTCCACTTCTCCCTGGACCTTCACCTCTCCCTGGACCTTCACCTCTCCCCAGAAGTCAACCTCCTCTCCCTGGACCTTCACCTCTCCCCAGAAGTACACCTCTCCCTGGACCTTCACCTCTCCCCAGAAGTCAACCTCCTCTCCCTGGACCTTCACCTCTCCCCAGAAGTCAACCTCCTCTCCCTGGACCTTCACCTCTCCCCAGAAGTCCACCTCCTTTCCCTGGATCTTCACCTCTCCCCAGAAGTCAACCTCCTCTCCCTGGACCTTCACCTCTCCCCAGAAGTCCACCACCTCTCCCTGGACCTTCACCTCTCCCCAGAAGTCCACCTCTCCCTGGACCTTCACCTCTCCCCAGAAGTCAACCTCCTCTCCCTGGACCTTCACCTCTCCCCAGAAGTACACCTCTCCCTGGACCTTCACCTCTCCCCAGAAGTCCACTTCTCCCTGGACCTTCACCTCTCCCTGGACCTTCACCTCTCCCCAGAAGTCCACCTCCTTTCCCTGGATCTTCACCTCTCCCCAGAAGTCCACCACCTCTCCCTGGACCTTCACCTCTCCCCAGAAGTCCACCTCTCCCTGGACCTTCACCTCTCCCCAGAAGTCAACCTCCTCTCCCTGGACCTTCACCTCTCCCCAGAAGTACACCTCTCCCTGGACCTTCACCTCTCCCCAGAAGTCAACCTCCTCTCCCTGGACCTTCACCTCTCCCCAGAAGTCAACCTCCTCTCCCTGGACCTTCACCTCTCCCCAGAAGTCCACCTCCTTTCCCTGGATCTTCACCTCTCCCCAGAAGTCAACCTCCTCTCCCTGGACCTTCACCTCTCCCCAGAAGTCCACCACCTCTCCCTGGACCTTCACCTCTCCCCAGAAGTCCACCTCTCCCTGGACCTTCACCTCTCCCCAGAAGTCAACCTCCTCTCCCTGGACCTTCACCTCTCCCCAGAAGTACACCTCTCCCTGGACCTTCACCTCTCCCCAGAAGTCCACTTCTCCCTGGACCTTCACCTCTCCCTGGACCTTCACCTCTCCCCAGAAGTCAACCTCCTCTCCCTGGACCTTCACCTCTCCCCAGAAGTCCACCACCTCTCCCTGGACCTTCACCTCTCCCCAGAAGTCCACCTCCTTTCCCTGGATCTTCACCTCTCCCCAGAAGTCAACCTCCTCTCCCTGGACCTTCACCTCTCCCCAGAAGTCCACCTCTCCCTGGACCTACACCTCTCCCCAGAAGTCCACCTCCTTTCCCTGGACCTTCACCTCTCCCCAGAAGTCCACCACCTCTCCCTGGACCTTCACCTCTCCCCAGAAGTCCACCTCTCCCTGGACCTTCACCTCTCCCCAGAAGTCAACCTCCTCTCCCTGGACCTTCACCTCTCCCCAGAAGTCCACCTCCTCTCCCTGGACCTTCACCTCTCCCCAGAAGTCCACCTCCTCTCCCTGGACCTTCACCTCTCCCCAGAAGTCAACCTCCTCTCCCTGGACCTTCACCTCTCCCCAGAAGTCCACCACCTCTCCCTGGACCTTCACCTCTCCCCAGAAGTCCACCTCTCCCTGGACCTTCACCTCTCCCCAGAAGTCAACCTCCTCTCCCTGGACCTTCACCTCTCCCCAGAAGTACACCTCTCCCTGGACCTTCACCTCTCCCCAGAAGTCCACTTCTCCTTGGACCTTCACCTCTCCCTGGACCTTCACCTCTCCCCAGAAGTCAACCTCCTCTCCCTGGACCTTCACCTCTCCCCAGAAGTCCACCACCTCTCCCTGGACCTTCACCTCTCCCCAGAAGTCCACCTCCTTTCCCTGGATCTTCACCTCTCCCCAGAAGTCAACCTCCTCTCCCTGGACCTTCACCTCTCCCCAGAAGTCCACCTCTCCCTGGACCTACACCTCTCCCCAGAAGTCCACCTCCTCTCCCTGGACCTTCACCTCTCCCCAGAAGTCAACCTCCTCTCCCTGGACCTTCACCTCTCCCCAGAAGTCCACCTCCTCTCCCTGAATCTTCACCTCTCTCCAGAAGTCCACCTCCTCTCCCTGGACCTTCACCTCTCCCCAGAAGTCCACCTCCTCTCCTTGGATCTTCACCTCTCCCCAGAAGTCAACCTCCTCTCCCTGGACCTTCACCTCTCCCCAGAAGTCAACCTCCTCTCCCTGGACCTTCACCTCTCCCCAGAAGTCCACCTTTTCCTGAAACTTCACCACTTCCCAGATCTTCACCACTTTCTGGACCTCCATTTCTCCCAGAAGTACACCTCTCCCTGGACCTTCACCTCTCCCCAGAAGTCAACCTCCTCTCCCTGGACCTTCACCTCTCCCCAGAAGTCAACCTCCTCTCCCTGGACCTTCACCTCTCCCCAGAAGTCCACCTCCTTTCCCTGGATCTTCACCTCTCCCCAGAAGTCAACCTCCTCTCCCTGGACCTTCACCTCTCCCCAGAAGTACACCTCTCCCTGGACCTTCACCTCTCCCCAGAAGTCCACTTCTCCCTGGACCTTCACCTCTCCCTGGACCTTCACCTCTCCCCAGAAGTCAACCTCCTCTCCCTGGACCTTCACCTCTCCCCAGAAGTCCACCTCCTTTCCCTGGATCTTCACCTCTCCCCAGAAGTCAACCTCCTCTCCCTGGACCTACACCTCTCCCCAGAAGTCCACCTCCTCTCCCTGGACCTTCACCTCTCCCCAGAAGTCAACCTCCTCTCCCTGGACCTTCACCTCTCCCCAGAAGTCCACCACCTCTCCCTGGACCTTCACCTCTCCCCAGAAGTCCACCTCTCCCTGGACCTTCACCTCTCCCCAGAAGTCAACCTCCTCTCCCTGGACCTTCACCTCTCCCCAGAAGTACACCTCTCCCTGGACCTTCACCTCTCCCCAGAAGTCCACTTCTCCTTGGACCTTCACCTCTCCCTGGACCTTCACCTCTCCCCAGAAGTCAACCTCCTCTCCCTGGACCTTCACCTCTCCCCAGAAGTCCACCACCTCTCCCTGGACCTTCACCTCTCCCCAGAAGTCCACCTCCTTTCCCTGGATCTTCACCTCTCCCCAGAAGTCAACCTCCTCTCCCTGGACCTTCACCTCTCCCCAGAAGTCCACCTCTCCCTGGACCTACACCTCTCCCCAGAAGTCCACCTCCTCTCCCTGGACCTTCACCTCTCCCCAGAAGTCAACCTCCTCTCCCTGGACCTTCACCTCTCCCCAGAAGTCCACCTCCTCTCCCTGAATCTTCACCTCTCTCCAGAAGTCCACCTCCTCTCCCTGGACCTTCACCTCTCCCCAGAAGTCCACCTCCTCTCCTTGGATCTTCACCTCTCCCCAGAAGTCAACCTCCTCTCCCTGGACCTTCACCTCTCCCCAGAAGTCAACCTCCTCTCCCTGGACCTTCACCTCTCCCCAGAAGTCCACCTTTTCCTGAAACTTCACCACTTCCCAGATCTTCACCACTTTCTGGACCTCCATTTCTCCCAGAAGTACACCTCTCCCTGGACCTTCACCTCTCCCCAGAAGTCAACCTCCTCTCCCTGGACCTTCACCTCTCCCCAGAAGTCAACCTCCTCTCCCTGGACCTTCACCTCTCCCCAGAAGTCCACCTCCTTTCCCTGGATCTTCACCTCTCCCCAGAAGTCAACCTCCTCTCCCTGGACCTTCACCTCTCCCCAGAAGTACACCTCTCCCTGGACCTTCACCTCTCCCCAGAAGTCCACTTCTCCCTGGACCTTCACCTCTCCCTGGACCTTCACCTCTCCCCAGAAGTCAACCTCCTCTCCCTGGACCTTCACCTCTCCCCAGAAGTCCACCTCCTTTCCCTGGATCTTCACCTCTCCCCAGAAGTCAACCTCCTCTCCCTGGACCTACACCTCTCCCCTGAAGTCCACCTCCTCTCCCTGGACCTTCACCTCTCCCCAGAAGTCAACCTCCTCTCCCTGGACCTTCACCTCTCCCCAGAAGTCCACCTCCTCTCCCTGAATCTTCACCTCTCTCCAGAAGTCAACCTCCTCTCCCTGGACCTTCACCTCTCCCCAGAAGTCCACCTCCTCTCCTTGGATCTTCACCTCTCCCCAGAAGTCAACCTCCTCTCCCTGGACCTTCACCTCTCTCCAGAAGTCCACCTCCTCTCCCTGGACCTTCACCTCTCCCCAGAAGTCCACCTTTTCCTGAAACTTCACCACTTCCCAGATCTTCACCACTTTCTGGACCTCCATTTCTCCCAGAAGTCCACTTCTCCCTGGACCTTCACCTCTCCCCAGAAGTCCACCTCTTCCTTGACCTCCACCTCTACCTGTAAGGATTCTTCCATCCTTCATTCCATTCTGACCCTGCGCCTGCTGCTGGACCCTCCATGGTTGTCAGAAGCTGCCAGTGTTAGTTTTCCCCTCTGTTGCCCTGTGTCCTCCCTCCCTGTGTCCCTGGATTGCCCCTATGACCCCGGACTGTCCCCACTGTTTGCCTTGCAGCCTCCAGACTCCCTGTTTGCTGTACCATATTTCCGCTCAGGACTTGCCCTCTGCTGTACCATATTGCTGTCCGGTGACCCCGCTGTGTGTCCCCATTGTGTCCTGGATTGTCACCCCTTTGCTGCTGTCCCGTATTTCCCTCCTGTGACCCGGGGAAGACTTTCTGACTGCACTGCCATTGTAGGGGGAACACCCCAATGAACGCCCCGCATCACCTGCCTCTGTGTGCGGTCATCACATGACCCCGGTGGGGGGGGTCAGTCTCTGTAATCGGGGGACCTCCTCCGTGTACTGCACTATGGAATATGTCAGCACCATATACATCTCTATGGCTATAATACTGATAATATCTACAATGGTCACCTCACTGGTGTCACCCTGATCCCCTCTGAGGCCCAAAACTGGGGAAACAAACAAGGAATGAAGATATATGAGGAGCCCATCCCCCCATGCACCCCCCATCACCCCAACACAGGACCACTGACCTGCACCACAGTCCTACAGGAACTAGAATGCCCTAAGACCGCTACTTCCGGGTTGTGCGTTTCACTCATTGACTTGTGTGCGTTCCAAGCCAACGCTTCCGGTTTTTGTGTTCCAAACATTACCCATTGTGCGTTCCAGGACACCGACACTTCCGGGTTGTGCGGTCCACCCAGGAACTTCCGGGTTGTGCGTTCCACCCTGGTTTCTCCGTCTGTCGTCCTCCTGGCACCGATGTTCTCCAGCCCAGCCGCCCCCCCGGGGGGAGGGGTCACCTGTAGTGATGAGTGATGTTCTGAGGGCGGGGACTCTGAATATAAACCCACCCACATGGGGGAGGGGTCACACCAACCATCCACACTGTGCGATGACATCATCGTCTCCGCACCAATCCTGTACAGTGACCCCGAAATATGGAGGCCGGCCTCACCGGTGACCCCGAAATATGGAGGCCAGCCTCACTGGTGACCCCGAAATATGGAGACCCCAAAATATGGAGGCCGGCCTCACCGGTGACCCCGGAATATGGAGGCCGGCCTCACCGGTGACCCCACACCCAGCAACATGGAGGCCGCACTCATCTGTGACCCCGGAATATGGAGGCCAGCCTCACTGGTGACCCCGAAATATGAAGACCCCGAAATATAGAGGCCTCACCGGTGACCCCGGAATATGGAGGCCGGCCTCACCGGTGACCCCGGAATATGGAGGCCGGCCTCACCGGTGACCCCACACCCAGCAACATGGAGGCCGCACTCATCTGTGACCCCGGAATATGGAGGCCGGCCTCACCGGTGACCCCAGAATATGTAGGCCGGCCTCACCGGTGACCCCACACCCAGCAACAAGGAGGCCGCACTCATCTGTGACCCCGGAATATGGAGGCCGGCCTCACCGGTGACCCCCAGAAATGTGGAGGCTGGATTTACTGGTGACCCCACATCCCAGAATATGGAGGCCGTACTCACTGGTAACCCTGACATATGGAGGCTGTTCTCACCGGTGACCCCACATCCCAGAATATGGAGGCTGGACTCACCGGTGACCCCACACCCCAGAATATGGAGGCTGGACTCACCGGTGACCCCACATCCCAGAATATGGAGGCTGGACTCACTGGTAACCCTGACATATGGAGGCTGTTCTCACCGGTGACCCCACATCCCAGAATATGGAGGCTGGACTCACCGGTGACCCCACACCCCAGAATATGGAGGCTGGACTCACCGGTGACCCCACATCCCAGAATATGGAGGCTGGACTCACTGGTGACCCCACATCCCAGAATCAGGTGGGTGAAGTCACACTCACTCTTCTCGGGGCTTCGCTAGGTCTTGCAGGACTGTGAGCGCCTATTATTAGGCAGCAATGTGACCGGGACCGGGTGACAACGCTGCTGAGAACAATACACAGGGGTCCCCGATGCATAGAAGTCACCATAAACAAGGCTCCGCCCCCAATGTGTCCACCAACTCAGGGGGTCCCACAGCCTCGAGGGGGGGGGGGGCAATACCGACTTCCCTTCTTTATTACAATATATGGTAGGGAAGACCGGGCCTCCGGGATCAGGAAGTGTCTCCTAACAAGAGAACAACAAAGACCACATGGCATGGAGAGGATGGAGGACGATGGCACATGGCATGGAGAGGATGGAGGATGATGGCACATGGCATGGAGAAGATGGAGGACGATGGGACATGGCATGGAGAGGATGGAGGATGATGGCACATGGCATGGAGAGGATGGAGGATGATGGCACATGGCATGGAGAGGATGGAGGACGATGGCACATGGCATGGAGAGGATGGAGGATGATGGCACATGGCATGGAGAGGATGGAGGATGATGGCACATGGCATGGAGAGGATGGAGGACGATGGCACATGACATGGAGAGGATGGAGGACGATGGCACATGGCATGGAGAGGATGGAGGATGATGGCACATGGCATGGAGAGGATGGAGGACGATGGCACATGACATGGAGAAGATGGAGGACGATGGCACATGACATGGAGAGGATGGAGGATGATGGCACATGGCATGGAGAAGATGGAGGACGATGGCACATGGCATGGAGAGGATGGAGGATGATGGCACATGGCATGGAGAAGATGGAGGACGATGGCACATGACATGGAGAGGATGGAGGATGATGGCACATGGTATGGAGAAGATGGAGGATGATGGCACATGGCATGGAGAAGATGGAGGATGATGGCATGGAGAAGATGGGGATGAGGCTACATGGCATGGAGAGGATGGAGGATGATGGCACATGGCATGGAGAAGATGGGGATGAGGCTACATGACATGGAGAGGATGGAGGATGATGGCACATGGCATGGAGAGGATGGAGGATGATGGCACATGGCATGGAGAGGATGGAGGATGAGGGCACATGACATGGAGAGGATGGAGGATGATGGCACATGGCATGGAGAGGATGGAGGATGATGGCACATGGCATGGAGAGGATGGAGGATGATGGCACATGGCATGGAGAGGATGGAGGATGAGGGCACATGGCATGGAGAGGATGGAGGATGATGGCACATGGCATGGAGAAGATGGAGGACGATGGCACATGACATGGAGAGGATGGAGGATGATGGCACATGACATGGAGAGGATGGAGGATGATGGCACATGGCATGGAGAGGATGGAGGATGATGGCACATGGTATGGAGAAGATGGAGGATGATGGCACATGACATGGAGAGGATGGAGGATGATGGCACATGGCATGGAGAGGATGGAGGATGATGGCACATGGCATGGAGAGGATGGAGGATGAGGGCACATGACATGGAGAGGATGGAGGATGATGGAACATGGCATGGAGAAGATGGAGGACGATGGCACATGGCATGGAGAAGATGGAGGACGATGGCACATGGCATGGAGAGGATGGAGGATGATGGCACATGACATGGAGAAGATGGAGGATGGAGGCACATGGCATGGAGAAGATGGGGATGAGGCTACATGGCATGGAGAGGATGGAGGATGATGGCACATGGCATGGAGAGGATGGAGGATGATGGCACATGGCATGGAGAAGATGGGGATGAGGCTACATGACATGGAGAGGATGGAGGATGATGGCACATGGCATGGAGAGGATGGAGGACAATGGCACATGGCATGGAGAAGATGGGGATGAGGCTACATGACATGGAGAGGATGGAGGATGATGGCACATGGCATGGAGAGGATGGAGGATGATGGCACATGGCATGGAGAGGATGGAGGACGATGGCACATGACATGGAGAGGATGGAGGATGATGGCACATGACATGGAGAGGATGGAGGACGATGGCACATGGCATGGAGAGGATGGAGGATGATGGCACATGACATGGAGAAGATGGAGGATGGAGGCACATGGCATGGAGAAGATGGGGATGAGGCTACATGGCATGGAGAGGATGGAGGATGATGGCACATGGCATGGAGAAGATGGGGATGAGGCTACATGACATGGAGAGGATGGAGGATGATGGCACATGGCATGGAGAGGATGGAGGATGATGGCACATGGCATGGAGAGGATGGAGGATGAGGGCACATGACATGGAGAGGATGGAGGATGATGGCACATGGCATGGAGAGGATGGAGGACGATGGCACATGACATGGAGAGGATGGAGGATGATGGCACATGACATGGAGAGGATGGAGGACGATGGCACATGGCATGGAGAGGATGGAGGATGATGGCACATGGCATGGAGAGGATGGAGGATGATGGCACATGGCATGGAGAGGATGGAGGATGAGGGCACATGGCATGGAGAGGATGGAGGATGATGGCACATGGCATGGAGAAGATGGAGGACGATGGCACATGACATGGAGAGGATGGAGGATGATGGCACATGACATGGAGAGGATGGAGGATGATGGCACATGGCATGGAGAGGATGGAGGATGATGGCACATGGTATGGAGAAGATGGAGGATGATGGCACATGACATGGAGAGGATGGAGGATGATGGCACATGGCATGGAGAGGATGGAGGATGATGGCACATGGCATGGAGAGGATGGAGGATGAGGGCACATGACATGGAGAGG
This sequence comes from Pelophylax lessonae, assembly GCF_965119305.1. Lineage (NCBI taxonomy): Eukaryota > Metazoa > Chordata > Amphibia > Anura > Ranidae > Pelophylax > Pelophylax lessonae. The sequence goes on from NC_138776.1 coordinate 273,640,225, forward strand.
ATGGAGGATGATGGAACATGGCATGGAGAAGATGGAGGACGATGGCACATGGCATGGAGAAGATGGAGGACGATGGCACATGGCATGGAGAGGATGGAGGATGATGGCACATGACATGGAGAAGATGGAGGATGGAGGCACATGGCATGGAGAAGATGGGGATGAGGCTACATGGCATGGAGAGGATGGAGGATGATGGCACATGGCATGGAGAGGATGGAGGATGATGGCACATGGCATGGAGAAGATGGGGATGAGGCTACATGACATGGAGAGGATGGAGGATGATGGCACATGGCATGGAGAGGATGGAGGACAATGGCACATGGCATGGAGAAGATGGGGATGAGGCTACATGACATGGAGAGGATGGAGGATGATGGCACATGGCATGGAGAGGATGGAGGATGATGGCACATGGCATGGAGAGGATGGAGGACGATGGCACATGACATGGAGAGGATGGAGGATGATGGCACATGACATGGAGAGGATGGAGGACGATGGCACATGGCATGGAGAGGATGGAGGATGATGGCACATGACATGGAGAAGATGGAGGATGGAGGCACATGGCATGGAGAAGATGGGGATGAGGCTACATGGCATGGAGAGGATGGAGGATGATGGCACATGGCATGGAGAAGATGGGGATGAGGCTACATGACATGGAGAGGATGGAGGATGATGGCACATGGCATGGAGAGGATGGAGGACGATGGCACATGGCATGGAGAAGATGGGGATGAGGCTACATGACATGGAGAGGATGGAGGATGATGGCACATGGCATGGAGAGGATGGAGGATGATGGCACATGGCATGGAGAGGATGGAGGACGATGGCACATGACATGGAGAGGATGGAGGATGATGGCACATGACATGGAGAGGATGGAGGACGATGGCACATGGCATGGAGAGGATGGAGGATGATGGCACATGGCATGGAGAGGATGGAGGATGATGGCACATGGCATGGAGAGGATGGAGGATGAGGGCACATGGCATGGAGAGGATGGAGGATGATGGCACATGGCATGGAGAAGATGGAGGACGATGGCACATGACATGGAGAGGATGGAGGATGATGGCACATGGTATGGAGAAGATGGAGGATGATGGCACATGACATGGAGAGGATGGAGGATGATGGCACATGGTATGGAGAAGATGGAGGATGATGGCACATGACATGATGAGGATGGAGGACACATGGCATGGAGAAGATGGAGGATGATGGCATGGAGAGGATGGAGGATGATGGCACATGACATGGAGAAGATGGAGGATGATGGCACATGGCATGGAGAGGATGGAGGATGATGGCACATGGCATGGAGAGGATGGAGGATGAGGGCACATGACATGGAGAGGATGGAGGATGATGGAACATGGCATGGAGAAGATGGAGGACGATGGCACATGGCATGGAGAAGATGGAGGACGATGGCACATGACATGGAGAAGATGGAGGATGATGGCACATGGCATGGAGAGGATGGAGGATGATGGCACATGGTATGGAGAAGATGGAGGATGATGGCACATGACATGGAGAGGATGGAGGACACATGGCATGGAGAAGATGGAGGATGATGGCATGGAGAGGATGGAGGATGATGGCACATGACATGGAGAAGATGGAGGATGATGGCACATGACATGGAGAGGATGGAGGACGATGGCACATGGCATGGAGAGGATGGAGAACGATGGGACATGGCATGGAGAGGATGGAGGATGATGGCACATGGCATGGAGAAGATGGAGGATGATGGCACATGGCATGGAGAGGATGGAGGATGATGGCACATGGCATGGAGAGGATGGAGGATGATGGCACATGGCATGGAGAGGATGGAGGATGATGGCACATGGCATGGAGAGGATGGAGGATGAGGGCACATGGCATGGAGAGGATGGAGGATGATGGCACATGACATGGAGAGGATGGAGGACGATGGCACATGGCATGGAGAGGATGGAGAACGATGGGACATGGCATGGAGAGGATGGAGGATGATGGCACATGGCATGGAGAAGATGGAGGATGATGGCACATGGCATGGAGAGGATGGAGGATGATGGCACATGGCATGGAGAGGATGGAGGATGATGGCACATGGCATGGAGAGGATGGAGGATGATGGCACATGGCATGGAGAGGATGGAGGATGATGGGACATGGCATGGAGAGGATGGAGGATGATGGCACATGGCATGGAGAGGATGGAGGATGATGGCACATGGCATGGAGAAGATGGAGGATGATGGCACATGGCATGGAGAGGATGGAGGATGATGGCACATGGCATGGAGAGGATGGAGGATGATGGCACATGACATGGAGAAGATGGAGGATGATGGCACATGACATGGAGAGGATGGAGGATGATGGCACATGGCATGGAGAGGATGGAGGATGATGGCACATGGCATGGAGAAGATGGAGGATGATGGCACATGACATGGAGAGGATGGAGGATGATGGCACATGGTATGGAGAAGATGGAGGATGATGGCACATGACATGATGAGGATGGAGGACACATGGCATGGAGAAGATGGAGGATGATGGCATGGAGAAGATGGGGATGAGGCTACATGGCATGGAGAGGATGGAGGATGATGGCACATGGCATGGAGAAGATGGGGATGAGGCTACATGACATGGAGAGGATGGAGGATGATGGCACATGGCATGGAGAGGATGGAGGACGATGGCACATGGCATGGAGAAGATGGGGATGAGGCTACATGACATGGAGAGGATGGAGGATGATGGCACATGGCATGGAGAGGATGGAGGATGATGGCACATGGCATGGAGAGGATGGAGGACGATGGCACATGACATGGAGAGGATGGAGGATGATGGCACATGACATGGAGAGGATGGAGGACGATGGCACATGGCATGGAGAGGATGGAGGATGATGGCACATGGCATGGAGAGGATGGAGGATGATGGCACATGGCATGGAGAGGATGGAGGATGAGGGCACATGGCATGGAGAGGATGGAGGATGATGGCACATGGCATGGAGAAGATGGAGGACGATGGCACATGACATGGAGAGGATGGAGGATGATGGCACATGGTATGGAGAAGATGGAGGATGATGGCACATGACATGGAGAGGATGGAGGATGATGGCACATGGTATGGAGAAGATGGAGGATGATGGCACATGACATGATGAGGATGGAGGACACATGGCATGGAGAAGATGGAGGATGATGGCATGGAGAGGATGGAGGATGATGGCACATGACATGGAGAAGATGGAGGATGATGGCACATGGCATGGAGAGGATGGAGGATGATGGCACATGGCATGGAGAGGATGGAGGATGAGGGCACATGACATGGAGAGGATGGAGGATGATGGAACATGGCATGGAGAAGATGGAGGACGATGGCACATGGCATGGAGAAGATGGAGGACGATGGCACATGACATGGAGAAGATAGAGGATGATGGCACATGGCATGGAGAGGATGGAGGATGATGGCACATGGTATGGAGAAGATGGAGGATGATGGCACATGACATGGAGAGGATGGAGGACACATGGCATGGAGAAGATGGAGGATGATGGCATGGAGAGGATGGAGGATGATGGCACATGACATGGAGAAGATGGAGGATGATGGCACATGACATGGAGAGGATGGAGGACGATGGCACATGGCATGGAGAGGATGGAGAACGATGGGACATGGCATGGAGAGGATGGAGGATGATGGCACATGGCATGGAGAAGATGGAGGATGATGGCACATGGCATGGAGAGGATGGAGGATGATGGCACATGGCATGGAGAGGATGGAGGATGATGGCACATGGCATGGAGAGGATGGAGGATGATGGCACATGGCATGGAGAGGATGGAGGATGAGGGCACATGGCATGGAGAGGATGGAGGATGATGGCACATGACATGGAGAGGATGGAGGACGATGGCACATGGCATGGAGAGGATGGAGAACGATGGGACATGGCATGGAGAGGATGGAGGATGATGGCACATGGCATGGAGAAGATGGAGGATGATGGCACATGGCATGGAGAGGATGGAGGATGATGGCACATGGCATGGAGAGGATGGAGGATGATGGCACATGGCATGGAGAGGATGGAGGATGATGGCACATGGCATGGAGAGGATGGAGGATGATGGGACATGGCATGGAGAGGATGGAGGATGATGGCACATGGCATGGAGAGGATGGAGGATGATGGCACATGGCATGGAGAAGATGGAGGATGATGGCACATGGCATGGAGAGGATGGAGGATGATGGCACATGGCATGGAGAGGATGGAGGATGATGGCACATGACATGGAGAAGATGGAGGATGATGGCACATGACATGGAGAGGATGGAGGATGATGGCACATGGCATGGAGAGGATGGAGGATGATGGCACATGGCATGGAGAAGATGGAGGATGATGGCACATGACATGGAGAGGATGGAGGATGATGGCACATGGTATGGAGAAGATGGAGGATGATGGCACATGACATGATGAGGATGGAGGACACATGGCATGGAGAAGATGGAGGATGATGGCATGGAGAAGATGGGGATGAGGCTACATGGCATGGAGAGGATGGAGGATGATGGCACATGGCATGGAGAAGATGGGGATGAGGCTACATGACATGGAGAGGATGGAGGATGATGGCACATGGCATGGAGAGGATGGAGGACGATGGCACATGGCATGGAGAAGATGGGGATGAGGCTACATGACATGGAGAGGATGGAGGATGATGGCACATGGCATGGAGAGGATGGAGGATGATGGCACATGGCATGGAGAGGATGGAGGACGATGGCACATGACATGGAGAGGATGGAGGATGATGGCACATGACATGGAGAGGATGGAGGACGATGGCACATGGCATGGAGAGGATGGAGGATGATGGCACATGGCATGGAGAGGATGGAGGATGATGGCACATGGCATGGAGAGGATGGAGGATGAGGGCACATGGCATGGAGAGGATGGAGGATGATGGCACATGGCATGGAGAAGATGGAGGACGATGGCACATGACATGGAGAGGATGGAGGATGATGGCACATGGTATGGAGAAGATGGAGGATGATGGCACATGACATGGAGAGGATGGAGGATGATGGCACATGACATGGAGAGGATGGAGGATGATGGCACATGGCATGGAGAGGATGGAGGATGATGGCACATGGTATGGAGAAGATGGAGGATGATGGCACATGGCATGGAGAGGATGGAGGATGATGGCACATGGCATGGAGAGGATGGAGGATGATGGCACATGGCATGGAGAGGATGGAGGATGAGGGCACATGACATGGAGAGGATGGAGGATGATGGAACATGGCATGGAGAAGATGGAGGACGATGGCACATGGCATGGAGAAGATGGAGGACGATGGCACATGGCATGGAGAGGATGGAGGATGATGGCACATGGTATGGAGAGGATGGAGGATGATGGCACATGACATGGAGAAGATGGAGGATGGAGGCACATGGCATGGAGAAGATGGGGATGAGGCTACATGGCATGGAGAGGATGGAGGATGATGGCACATGGCATGGAGAGGATGGAGGATGATGGCACATGGCATGGAGAAGATGGGGATGAGGCTACATGACATGGAGAGGATGGAGGATGATGGCACATGGCATGGAGAGGATGGAGGACAATGGCACATGGCATGGAGAAGATGGGGATGAGGCTACATGACATGGAGAGGATGGAGGATGATGGCACATGGCATGGAGAGGATGGAGGATGATGGCACATGGCATGGAGAGGATGGAGGACGATGGCACATGACATGGAGAGGATGGAGGATGATGGCACATGACATGGAGAGGATGGAGGACGATGGCACATGGCATGGAGAGGATGGAGGATGATGGCACATGGCATGGAGAAGATGGGGATGAGGCTACATGGCATGGAGAGGATGGAGGATGATGGCACATGGCATGGAGAAGATGGGGATGAGGCTACATGACATGGAGAGGATGGAGGATGATGGCACATGGCATGGAGAGGATGGAGGACGATGGCACATGGCATGGAGAAGATGGGGATGAGGCTACATGACATGGAGAGGATGGAGGATGATGGCACATGGCATGGAGAGGATGGAGGATGATGGCACATGGCATGGAGAGGATGGAGGACGATGGCACATGACATGGAGAGGATGGAGGATGATGGCACATGACATGGAGAGAATGGAGGACGATGGCACATGGCATGGAGAGGATGGAGGATGATGGCACATGGCATGGAGAGGATGGAGGATGATGGCACATGGCATGGAGAGGATGGAGGATGAGGGCACATGGCATGGAGAGGATGGAGGATGATGGCACATGGCATGGAGAAGATGGAGGACGATGGCACATGACATGGAGAGGATGGAGGATGATGGCACATGGTATGGAGAAGATGGAGGATGATGGCACATGACATGGAGAGGATGGAGGATGATGGCACATGGTATGGAGAAGATGGAGGATGATGGCACATGACATGATGAGGATGGAGGACACATGGCATGGAGAAGATGGAGGATGATGGCATGGAGAGGATGGAGGATGATGGCACATGACATGGAGAAGATGGAGGATGATGGCACATGGCATGGAGAGGATGGAGGATGATGGCACATGGCATGGAGAGGATGGAGGATGATGGCACATGGCATGGAGAGGATGGAGGATGAGGGCACATGACATGGAGAGGATGGAGGATGATGGAACATGGCATGGAGAAGATGGAGGACGATGGCACATGGCATGGAGAAGATGGAGGACGATGGCACATGGCATGGAGAGGATGGAGGATGATGGCACATGGTATGGAGAAGATGGAGGATGATGGCACATGACATGGAGAGGATGGAGGACACATGGCATGGAGAAGATGGAGGATGATGGCATGGAGAGGATGGAGGATGATGGCACATGACATGGAGAAGATGGAGGATGATGGCACATGACATGGAGAGGATGGAGGACGATGGCACATGGCATGGAGAGGATGGAGAACGATGGGACATGGCATGGAGAGGATGGAGGATGATGGCACATGGCATGGAGAAGATGGAGGATGATGGCACATGGCATGGAGAGGATGGAGGATGATGGCACATGGCATGGAGAGGATGGAGGATGATGGCACATGGCATGGAGAGGATGGAGGATGATGGCACATGGCATGGAGAGGATGGAGGATGATGGGACATGGCATGGAGAGGATGGAGGATGATGGCACATGGCATGGAGAGGATGGAGGATGATGGCACATGGCATGGAGAAGATGGAGGATGATGGCACATGGCATGGAGAGGATGGAGGATGATGGCACATGGCATGGAGAGGATGGAGGATGATGGCACATGACATGGAGAAGATGGAGGATGATGGCACATGACATGGAGAGGATGGAGGATGATGGCACATGGCATGGAGAGGATGGAGGATGATGGCACATGGCATGGAGAAGATGGAGGATGATGGCACATGACATGGAGAGGATGGAGGACGATGGCACATGGCATGGAGAGGATGGAGGACGATGGGACATGGCATGGAGAGGATGGAGGACGATGGCACATGGCATGGAGAGGATGGAGGATGATGGCACATGGCATGGAGAAGATGGAGGATGATGGCACATGGCATGGAGAAGATGGAGGATGATGGCACATGGCATGGAGAGGATGGAGGATGATGGCACATGGCATGGAGAGGATGGAGGATGATGGCACATGGCATGGAGAGGATGGAGGATGATGGCACATGGCATGGAGAGGATGGAGGATGATGGCACATGGCATGGAGAAGATGGAGGATGATGGCACATGACATGGAGAGGATGGAGGACGATGGCACATGGCATGGAGAGGATGGAGGACGATGGGACATGGCATGGAGAGGATGGAGGATGATGGCACATGGCATGGAGAGGATGGAGGATGATGGCACATGGCATGGAGAAGATGGAGGATGATGGCACATGACATGGAGAAGATGGAGGATGATGGCACATGACATGGAGAAGATGGAAGATGATGGCACATGGCATGGAGAGGATGGGGATGAGGCTACATGACATGGAGAGGATGGAGGATGATGGCACATGGCATGGAGAGGATGGAGGATGATGGCACATGGCATGGAGAGGATGGAGGATGATGGCACATGACATGGAGAAGATGGAGGATGATGGCACATGACATGGAGAGGATGGAGGATGATGGCACATGACATGGAGAAGATGGAGGATGATGGCACATGGCATGGAGAGGATGGAGGATGATGGCACATGGCATGGAGAGGATGGAGGATGATGGCACATGGCATGGAGAGGATGGAGGATGATGGCACATGGCATGGAGAGGATGGAGGATGATGGCACATGGCATGGAGAGGATGGAGGATGATGGGACATGGCATGGAGAGGATGGAGGATGATGGCACATGGCATGGAGAGGATGGAGGATGATGGCACATGGCATGGAGAGGATGGAGGATGATGGCACATGGCATGGAGAAGATGGAGGATGATGGCACATGACATGGAGAGGATGGAGGACGATGGCACATGGCATGGAGAGGATGGAGGATGATGGGACATGGCATGGAGAGGATGGAGGATGATGGCACATGGCATGGAGAGGATGGAGGATGATGGCACATGGCATGGAGAAGATGGAGGATGATGGCACATGGCATGGAGAAGATGGGGATGAGGCTACATGGCATGGAGAAGATGGAGGATGATGGCACATGGCATGGAGAAGATGGAGGATGATGGCACATGGCATGGAGAGGATGGAGGATGATGGCACATGGCATGGAGAGGATGGAGGATGATGGCACATGACATGGAGAAGATGGAGGATGATGGCACATGACATGGAGAAGATGGAAGATGATGGCACATGGCATGGAGAGGATGGGGATGAGGCTACATGACATGGAGAGGATGGAGGATGATGGCACATGGCATGGAGAGGATGGAGGATGATGGCACATGGCATGGAGAGGATGGAGGATGATGGCACATGGCATGGAGAAGATGGAAGATGATGGCACATGACATGGAGAGGATGGAGGATGATGGCACATGACATGGAGAGGATGGAGGATGATGGCACATGACATGGAGAAGATGGAGGATGATGGCACATGGCATGGAGAGGATGGAGGATGATGGCACATGGCATGGAGAGGATGGAGGATGATGGCACATGGCATGGAGAGGATGGAGGATGATGGCACATGGCATGGAGAGGATGGAGGATGATGGCACATGGCATGGAGAGGATGGAGGATGATGGCACATGGCATGGAGAGGATGGAGGATGATGGCACATGGCATGGAGAGGATGGAGGATGATGGCACATGGCATGGAGAAGATGGAGGATGATGGCACATGGCATGGAGAAGATGGAGGATGATGGCACATGGCATGGAGAGGATGGAGGATGATGGCACATGGCATGGAGAGGATGGAGGATGATGGCACATGACATGGAGAAGATGGAGGATGATGGCACATGACATGGAGAAGATGGAAGATGATGGCACATGACATGGAGAGGATGGGGATGAGGCTACATGACATGGAGAGGATGGAGGACGATGGCACATGGCATGGAGAGGATGGGGATGAGGCTACATGACATGGAGAGGATGGAGGATGATGGCACATGGCATGGAGAGGATGGAGGATGATGGCACATGGCATGGAGAGGATGGAGGATGATGGCACATGACATGGAGAGGATGGAGGACGATGGCACATGACATGGAGAGGATGGAGGATGATGGCACATGGCATGGAGAGGATGGAGGATGATGGCACATGGCATGGAGAGGATGGAGGATGAGGGCACATAGCATGGAGAGGATGGAGGATGATGGCACATGACATGGAGAGGATGGAGGATGATGGGACATGGCATGGAGAGGATGGAGGATGATGGCACATGACATGGAGAGGATGGAGGATGATGGGACATGACATGGAGAGGATGGAGGATGATGGCACATGACATGGAGAAGATGGAGGATGATGGCACATGGCATGGAGAGGATGGAGGATGATGGCACATGACATGGAGAAGATGGAGGATGATGGCACATGGCATGGAGAGGATGGAGGATGATGGCACATGGCATGGAGAGGATGGAGGATGATGGCACATGGCATGGAGAAGATGGAGGATGATGGCACATGGCATGGAGAGGATGGAGGACGATGGCACATGGCATGGAGAAGATGGGGATGAGGCTACATGACATGGAGAGGATGGAGGATGATGGCACATGGCATGGAGAGGATGGAGGATGATGGCACATGGCATGGAGAGGATGGAGGATGAGGGCACATGACATGGAGAGGATGGAGGATGATGGAACATGGCATGGAGAAGATGGAGGACGATGGCACATGGCATGGAGAAGATGGAGGACGATGGCACATGACATGGAGAGGATGGAGGATGATGGCACATGGTATGGAGAAGATGGAGGATGATGGCACATGACATGGAGAGGATGGAGGACACATGGCATGGAGAAGATGGAGGATGATGGCATGGAGAGGATGGAGGATGATGGCACATGACATGGAGAAGATGGAGGATGATGGCACATGACATGGAGAGGATGGAGGACGATGGGACATGGCATGGAGAGGATGGAGGATGATGGGACATGGCATGGAGAGGATGGAGGATGATGGCACATGGCATGGAGAAGATGGAGGATGATGGCACATGGCATGGAGAGGATGGAGGATGATGGCACATGGCATGGAGAGGATGGAGGATGATGGCACATGGCATGGAGAGGATGGAGGATGATGGCACATGGCATGGAGAGGATGGAGGATGATGGGACATGGCATGGAGAGGATGGAGGATGATGGCACATGGCATGGAGAGGATGGAGGATGATGGCACATGGCATGGAGAAGATGGAGGATGATGGCACATGGCATGGAGAAGATGGAGGATGATGGCACATGGCATGGAGAGGATGGAGGATGATGGCACATGGCATGGAGAGGATGGAGGATGATGGCACATGACATGGAGAAGATGGAGGATGATGGCACATGACATGGAGAGGATGGAGGATGATGGCACATGACATGGAGAGGATGGAGGATGATGGCACATGACATGGAGAAGATGGAGGATGATGGCACATGACATGGAGAGGATGGAGGATGATGGCACATGACATGGAGAAGATGGAGGATGATGGCACATGGCATGGAGAGGATGGAGGATGATGGCACATGGCATGGAGAAGATGGAGGATGATGGCACATGGCATGGAGAGGATGGAGGATGATGGCACATGGCATGGAGAGGATGGAGGATGATGGCACATGGCATGGAGAGGATGGAGGATGATGGCACATGGCATGGAGAGGATGGAGGATGATGGCACATGGCATGGAGAGGATGGAGGATGATGGCACATGGCATGGAGAAGATGGAGGACGATGGCACATGACATGGAGAGGATGGAGGACGATGGCACATGGCATGGAGAGGATGGAGGACGATGGCACATGGCATGGAGAAGATGGAGGATGATGGCACATGGCATGGAGAAGATGGAGGATGATGGCACATGGCATGGAGAAGATGGAGGATGATGGCACATGGCATGGAGAGGATGGAGGATGATGGCACATGGCATGGAGAGGATGGAGGATGATGGCACATGACATGGAGAAGATGGAGGATGATGGCACATGACATGGAGAAGATGGAAGATGATGGCACATGGCATGGAGAGGATGGGGATGAGGCTACATGACATGGAGAGGATGGAGGATGATGGCACATGGCATGGAGAGGATGGAGGATGATGGCACATGACATGGAGAGGATGGAGGACGATGGCACATGACATGGAGAGGATGGAGGATGATGGCACATGGCATGGAGAGGATGGAGGATGATGGCACATGGCATGGAGAGGATGGAGGATGATGGCACATGGCATGGAGAGGATGGAGGATGATGGCACATGACATGGAGAAGATGGAGGATGATGGCACATGACATGGAGAGGATGGAGGATGATGGCACATGACATGGAGAGGATGGAGGATGATGGCACATGGCATGGAGAGGATGGAGGATGATGGCACATGGCATGGAGAGGATGGAGGATGATGGCACATGGCATGGAGAGGATGGAGGATGATGGCACATGGCATGGAGAGGATGGAGGATGATGGCACATGGCATGGAGAGGATGGAGGATGATGGCACATGGCATGGAGAGGATGGAGGATGATGGCACATGACATGGAGAGGATGGAGGATGATGGCACATGACATGGAGAAGATGGAGGATGATGGCACATGGCATGGAGAGGATGGAGGATGATGGCACATGGCATGGAGAGGATGGAGGATGATGGCACATGGCATGGAGAGGATGGAGGATGATGGCACATGGCATGGAGAGGATGGAGGATGATGGCACATGGCATGGAGAGGATGGAGGATGATGGGACATGGCATGGAGAGGATGGAGGATGATGGCACATGGCATGGAGAGGATGGAGGATGATGGCACATGGCATGGAGAGGATGGAGGATGATGGCACATGGCATGGAGAAGATGGAGGATGATGGCACATGACATGGAGAGGATGGAGGACGATGGCACATGGCATGGAGAGGATGGAGGATGATGGGACATGGCAAGGAGAGGATGGAGGATGATGGCACATGGCATGGAGAGGATGGAGGATGATGGCACATGGCATGGAGAAGATGGAGGATGATGGCACATGGCATGGAGAAGATGGAGGATGATGGCACATGGCATGGAGAGGATGGAGGATGATGGCACATGGCATGGAGAGGATGGAGGATGATGGCACATGACATGGAGAAGATGGAGGATGATGGCACATGACATGGAGAAGATGGAAGATGATGGCACATGACATGGAGAGGATGGGGATGAGGCTACATGACATGGAGAGGATGGAGGACGATGGCACATGGCATGGAGAGGATGGGGATGAGGCTACATGACATGGAGAGGATGGAGGATGATGGCACATGGCATGGAGAGGATGGAGGATGATGGCACATGGCATGGAGAGGATGGAGGATGATGGCACATGACATGGAGAGGATGGAGGACGATGGCACATGACATGGAGAGGATGGAGGATGATGGCACATGGCATGGAGAGGATGGAGGATGATGGCACATGGCATGGAGAGGATGGAGGATGAGGGCACATAGCATGGAGAGGATGGAGGATGATGGCACATGACATGGAGAGGATGGAGGATGATGGGACATGGCATGGAGAGGATGGAGGATGATGGGACATGGCATGGAGAGGATGGAGGATGATGGCACATGACATGGAGAGGATGGAGGATGATGGGACATGACATGGAGAGGATGGAGGATGATGGCACATGACATGGAGAAGATGGAGGATGATGGCACATGGCATGGAGAGGATGGAGGATGATGGCACATGACATGGAGAAGATGGAGGATGATGGCACATGGCATGGAGAGGATGGAGGATGATGGCACATGGCATGGAGAGGATGGAGGATGATGGCACATGGCATGGAGAGGATGGAGGATGATGGCACATGGCATGGAGAGGATGGAGGATGATGGCACATGACATGGAGAGGATGGAGGATGATGGCACATGACATGGAGAGGATGGAGGATGATGGCACATGGCATGGAGAAGATGGAGGATGATGGCACATGGCATGGAGAGGATGGAGGATGATGGCACATGGCATGGAGAGGATGGAGGATGATGGCACATGGCATGGAGGGGATGGAGGATGATGGCACATGGCATGGAGAGGATGGAGGATGATGGCACATGGCATGGAGAAGATGGAGGATGATGGCACATGGCATGGAGAAGATGGGGATGAGGCTACATGACATGGAGAAGATGGAGGATGATGGCACATGGCATGGAGAAGATGGGGATGAGGCTACATGACATGGAGAAGATGGAGGATGATGGCACATGGCATGGAGAAGATGGGGATGAGGCTACATGACATGGAGAAGATGGAGGATGATGGCACATGGCATGGAGAAGATGGGGATGAGGCTACATGACATGGAGAAGATGGAGGATGATGGCACATGACATGGAGAAGATGGAGGATGATGGCACATGGCATGGAGAGGATGGAGGATGATGGCACATGACATGGAGAAGATGGAGGATGATGGCACATGGCATGGAGAGGATGGAGGATGATGGCACATGGCATGGAGAGGATGGAGGATGATGGCACATGGCATGGAGAGGATGGAGGATGATGGCACATGGCATGGAGAGGATGGAGGATGATGGCACATGACATGGAGAGGATGGAGGATGATGGCACATGACATGGAGAGAATGGAGGATGATGGCACATGGCATGGAGAAGATGGAGGATGATGGCACATGGCATGGAGAGGATGGAGGATGATGGCACATGGCATGGAGAGGATGGAGGATGATGGCACATGGCATGGAGGGGATGGAGGATGATGGCACATGGCATGGAGAGGATGGAGGATGATGGCACATGGCATGGAGAAGATGGAGGATGATGGCACATGGCATGGAGAAGATGGGGATGAGGCTACATGACATGGAGAAGATGGAGGATGATGGCACATGGCATGGAGAAGATGGGGATGAGGCTACATGACATGGAGAAGATGGAGGATGATGGCACATGGCATGGAGAAGATGGGGATGAGGCTACATGACATGGAGAAGATGGAGGATGATGGCACATGACATGGAGAAGATGGAAGATGATGGCACATGGCATGGAGAGGATGGGGATGAGGCTACATGACATGGAGAGGATGGAGGATGATGGCACATGGCATGGAGAGGATGGAGGATGATGGCACATGGCATGGAGAGGATGGAGGATGATGGCACATGACATGGAGAGGATGGAGGACGATGGCACATGACATGGAGAGGATGGAGGATGATGGCACATGGCATGGAGGGGATGGAGGATGATGGCACATGGCATGGAGAGGATGGAGGATGATGGCACATGGCATGGAGAAGATGGAGGATGATGGCACATGGCATGGAGAAGATGGAGGATGATGGCACATGGCATGGAGAGGATGGGGGATGATGGCACATGGCATGGAGAGGATGGAGGATGATGGCACATGGCATGGAGAGGATGGAGGATGATGGCACATGGCATGGAGAGGATGGAGGATGATGGCACATGGCATGGAGAAGATGGAGGATGATGGCACATGGCATGGAGAGGATGGAGGATGAGGGCACATGGCATGGAGAGGATGGAGGATGATGGCACATGGCATGGAGAGGATGGAGGATGATGGCACTTGGCATGGAGAGGATGGAGGATGATGGCACATGGCATGGAGAGGATGGAGGATGATGGCACATGGCATGGAGAGGATGGAGGATGATGGCACATGGCATGGAGAGGATGGAGGATGATGGCACATGGCATGGAGAGGATGGAGGATGATGGCACATGGCATGGAGAAGATGGAGGATGATGGCACATGACATGGAGAAGATGGAGGATGATGGCACATGGCATGGAGAGGATGTAGGATGATGGCACATGGCATGGAGAGGATGGAGGATGATGGCACATGGCATGGAGAGGATGGAGGATGAGGGCACATGGCATGGAGAAGATGGAGGATGATGGCACATGACGTGGAGAGGATGGAGGATGATGGCACATGGCATGGAGAGGATGGAGGATGATGGCACATGACATGGAGAGGATGAGGAGGGATGATGGCACATGGCATGGAGAGGATGAGGAGGGATGATGGCACATGGCGTGGAGAGGATGGAGGATGAGGGCACATGGCATGGAGAGGATGGGGGATGATGGCACATGGCATGGAGAGGATGGAGGATGATGGCACATGGCATGGAGAGGATGGAGGATGATGGCACATGGCATGGAGAGGATGGAGGATGAGGGCACATGGCATGGAGAGGATGGGGATGATGGCACATGGCATGGAGAAGATGGAGGATGATGGCACATGGCATGGAGAGGATGGAGGATGATGGCACATGGCATGGAGAGGATGGGGATGAGGCTACATGGCATGGAGAGGATGGAGGATGATGGCACATGGCATGGAGAAGATGGAGGATGATGGCACATGGCATGGAGAGGATGGAGGATGATGGCACATGGCATGGAGAGGATGGGGATGAGGCTACATGACATGGAGAGGATGATGGCACATGGCATCGAGATTATGCCGACCTCAATGCACTGTTTCATTTGGGCAACTATGTGGCAAATGAGGTTTAATGTTGATAAATGTAAAGTTATGCGCTTGGGGGCTAAGAATATGCATGCATCATACATACTAGGGGGGTACAACTGGGGGAGTCCATAGCAGTGAAGGATCTGGGGGAATCCATAGCAGAGAAGGATCTGGGGGAATCCATAGCGGAGAAGGATCTGGGGGAATCCATAGCGGAGAAGGATCTGGGGGAATCCATAGCAGAGAAGGATCTGGGGGAATCCATAGCGGAGAAGGATCTGGGGGAATCCATAGCAGAGAAGGATCTGGGGGAATCCATCGCGGAGAAGGATCTGGGGGAATCCATAGCAGAGAAGGATCTGGGGGAATCCATCGCGGAGAAGGATCTGGGGGAATCCATAGCGGAGAAGGATCTGGGGGAATCCATAGCGGAAAAGGATCTGGGGGAATCCATAGCGGAGAAGGATCTGGAGCAATCCATAGCGGAGAAGGATCTGAGGGAATCCATAGCGGAGAAGGATCTGGGGGAATCCATAGCGGAGAAGGATCTGGAGCAATCCATAGCGGAGAAGGATCTGGGGGAATCCATAGCGGAGAAGGATCTGGAGCAATCCATAGCGGAGAAGGATCTGAGGGAATCCATAGCGGAGAAGGATCTGGAGCAATCCATAGCGGAGAAGGATCTGGGGGAATCCATAGCAGAGAAGGATCTGGGGGAATCCATAGCGGAGAAGGATCTGGGGGAATCCATAGCAGAGAAGGATCTGGGGGAATCCATCGCGGAGAAGGATCTGGGGGAATCCATAGCGGAGAAGGATCTGGGGGAATCCATAGCGGAGAAGGATCTGGGGGAATCCATAGCGGAGAAGGATCTGGAGCAATCCATAGCAGAGAAGGATCTGAGGGAATCCATAGCGGAGAAGGATCTGGGGGAATCCATAGCGGAGAAGGATCTGAGGGAATCCATAGTGGAGAAGGATCTGGAGCAATCCATAGCGGAGAAGGATCTGGGGGAATCCATAGCGGAGAAGGATCTGGAGCAATCCATAGCGGAGAAGGATCTGGGGGAATCCATAGCGGAGAAGGATCTGGGAGAATCCATAGCGGAGAAGGATCTGGAGCAATCCATAGCGGAGAAGGATCTGGGGGAATCCATAGCGGAGAAGGATCTGGGGTATCCATAGCGGAGGAGGATCTGGGGGAATCCATAGCGGAGAAGGATCTGGGGGAATCCATAGTGGAGAAGGATCTGGAGGAATCCATAGCGGAGAAGGATCTGGGGGAATCCATAGCAGAGAAGGATCTGGGGGAATCCATAGCGGAGAAGGATCTGGAGGAATCCATAGCGGAAGGATCTGGGGGAATTCATAGCAGAGAAGGATCTGGGGGAATCCATAGCGGAGAAGGATCTGGGTGTTCTGGTAGATCATAAGCTTAATAATAGCATGCAATGCCAAGCTGCTGTTTCCAAAGCAAGCAAAGTCCTTTCTTTTATAAGAGAGGCATGGACTCCAGAGAGAGAGATATCATCTGTACAAATCATTAGTAAGACCTGATCTGGAATATGCAGTTCAGTTTTGGGCTCCAGTTCTCAGAAAGGATATCTGGGAACTGGAGAAAGTGCAGAGAAGAGCAACCAAACTGAGGCATGGAGGAGCTCAGCTATGAGGGGAGATTAGAGGAACTGAATTTATTCTCTTTGGAGAAGAGGAGATTAAGGGGGGGGGGATATGATCTCCATGTATAAATACATAAGGGGGGATATGATCTCCATAAATAAATACATAAGGGGGGGATATGATCTCCATGTATAAATACATAAGGGGGGGGATATGATCTCCATGTATAAATACATAAGGGGGATATGATCTCCATGTATAAATACATAAGGGGGGTATGATCTCCATGTATAAATACATAAGGGGGGGATATGATCTCCATGTATAAATACATAAGGGGGGTATGATCTCCATGTATAAATACATAAGGGGGGGATATGATCTCCATGTATAAATACATAAGGGGGGATATGATCACCATGTATAAATACATAAGGGGGATATGATCTCCATGTATAAATACATAAGGGGGGATATGATCTCCATGTATAAATACATAAGGGGGGGGGGGATATGATCTCTATGTATAAATACATAAGGGGGGGATATGATCACCATGTATAAATACATTATGGAAAATGGTGTCGCGCTAGTCCATAAAATATGTAAATTGAAATGAAGAAGAGGAGATGAGTCCCAAGAGTGCTGGCGAGGTTCACTTCCACTAAATGTTGAAATACGTGAGGTATAGGTAAACCACCACCAAGCAGAATGACCAGGTACTCTTACCAGCTACAAGGACCCATACGGGTCAAGCCAAGCCCAAACAGGAATACTGACATTAGCCGGAAAGACCACCTCCAAAAAGCCTCCTTCGCCTATTCAGAAGTCCAGGTTCCCCCGATTCCTCCTTTATATGCTCGGGATATACAAAAAAACAAAGCCCCTCATAGCGTAACAAGCTTCAGAACATTTATTATGAACGTTTAAAAAGCCGCTTACATAGTCCCAAGTTGAATCAGGCACATCAGTAGCGTAGCGTGGGTTTCAAACCAACAAAATGGCCGCCGCTTCCCTCGTCTGCCCATGCGCCTCAGATCCAGCCAATCCCGACGCGTTTCGTCAGGAAATGACGTCGTCAGGGGATATGATCTCCATGTATAAATACATAAGGGGGATATGATCTTCATGTATAATACATAAGCGGGGGATATGATCTCCATGTATAATACATAAGCGGGGGATATGATCTCCATGTATAATACATAAGGGGAGGTATGATCTCCATATATAAATACATAAGGGGGGATATGATCTCCATGTATAAATACATAAGGGGGGATATGATCTCCATGTATAAATACATAAGGGGGGATATGATCACCATGTATAAATACATAAGGGGAGATATGATCACCATGTATAAATACATAAGGGGGGATATGATCTCCATGTATAAATACATAAGGGGTCCATATAGTGAACTTGGTGTTGAGTTATTCACTTTAAGGTCATCACAGAGGACAAAGGGGCGCTCTTTACGTCTAAAACTCTATCATTTTTTAGTATCCCCCAATGTCTATTGAGAAGATGTTTAGAATCTGTCTGTGTTTATTCGAAAATTCAGTGGAAAAAGGACCACTCAGTGAAATTGGTCGAGTTCTTGGATCGATTAGATAACAAGGTATCTCTTTCGATCTTTGCAACCCGACCAATTTCTACATCCAAATCAGTAGATCGTAAAAGATCGAAAAAAAAAAAAAAAGATAGAAGAAAAAGATCGTAGAAATAAACCTCTGTTTGAGAACAGAGGCCTGTCTAAGAAAGTCAGATATTAAAGTACAATTGTGCCTCAATCTAGTAAATTGGCTTCTAGGCACAGAATTCAGCAAGCAGCTATCCGTGGGCAAAAAGGAGTTACGATCTGTTTTTTTGAAGTATGTGTTGGTCATAATGTGATTGTCCAACACGAGATCTCTATTCATAGGATAATTGGATCCCTCTATCATTGTTATTAAGGAATACTATGAAAGAGTCCAACGACTGGCGATCTCCTTTCCATAGGAGGAGGATGTCGTCTATATATCTCACCCATATGGTCATATACGGCCTTCTAAGGGGATAGACGACATCCTCCTCCCACTTGGCCATAAATAAATTTGCCAAGCTTGGGGCAAATTTAACCCCCATGGCCACACCTCTTTGTTGAAGAAAATGCTGTTTATTGAACCAAAAATAATTATGTTGGGTGGCAAACAATAATAAATCCAAGTTGTACTGGGGGGACGGTTTCATCGGCAGACAAAAAATATTGTGATCTGGATCCCCCCAGAATGTGGGAGCTGTGGATCAGTATTATGCGTGTTTGGTCCTCTTGCTATAAGGCACCTGGGTCCACAGAATCTGGTGAGCACACATCGTATCCCTTCCCTGTTGACTCTTTATTTGGTTTTCACCTGGATGGTCTGCACAACTTTTGAGAATTTACAGTTCGCAATTTGGGCTTCTTCAGCATACTTACCTTCTTGCATTATTTCACTTCATATGGACTTTTATACATTCTTCATCAATTTAGGAGATTGAATGCATAAATTCTTTCAATACATGGGTGTTAGGATAATTATTTATTTTTTCACATAGCGCTGCACTTTGTAATACAACCTATCTATAACAATTCATGTCCGTTGTGGGGTTAGCTGCTATTTTTTTTAGTTTTTTTTTGTTAACGCAGCTCTATTCACATTTTTTTCTGCAGGGAAACATAAGCAGGAGGTGCTTCTAGTCCTCTGCTGCTGGTCCCGTTTAACATAAAAATAAGCCTTTGGAATACAGAGTAAAAATAAATAATTAATATTAAAAAAAAAAAAAAAAAAAGTTATAAATTGTCATACAAATATATATTTGAAATCAAATCTTTATTATTTTTTGGCAATAGCATGGTGTGGGTGGATTTCTGCCAGTCACAGGCTGTGTCACGCCCCCTCCAGCCTGTGTCCTAGAATAAGAAGGAGGTGAAGCCTCCGTGAATCTACATGTAATATCCCGCCCCCTCCGTTTTCTTTAGCTGGTTAGTGGGCATGGAGGAAGAGGGAGTGGCCAGTCATTGTGTATATGTCCACATGTGTGACTCTATAGTCACATGGGCTGCTCAGATGTGATAGGGAGGAAATGATCTGTATAGAAACTCACTGAAAACTGAGCATGTGCAGAGCTGCCACCACGGCTGCAATATCCCTAGCTGCATCGGGGACATGGACAGAAGGGAGAGATAGAGAGCAGCAGGATTAACCAGAATACAGAAAAGGAATCTCATAGGGATGAGTGAGTATGACCAGCATAGAAGACACCATTATTCATCGTTTGTTATGATGTTATGAGGTTTAGTGACCCTTTTAGTGGAGAACTCCTTTACTTTGGGGAGACTTCCTCCCACTTCCTGTTGTATTTCTAGGACAGAAAGTAAAGGGAAATCTCGCAAATGGGACACAGACCAAAAAAAAAACTGATGGGGGTTCAACCCATCCCTACCCTATCCATCTTCAGATCTTCTTCAGTATTTTTAGCTATCAGTCACCTTCAAGTTGACAGCGTTACGATGTTTCTCCAATCCTCTTTATCAGTTCTAATGAGTGTTGGCAAAGTGCCTAAACATTTATCTGCGTCACCTCAACACCATGGAATATGTCAAGGCAGATGCTGGTTGTCCAGCATAAAACTGAGACAAAAGACTGTACGTCCAACAGACCTGACACCCAAGCACCAGCCTTGGCCAACGCAGTGCGGAGTAGCGAGGAACACAAAGATCTCAACGTTGGGGTGACGAGGGAACTTCTCAACACATGGCCCAACATAGAAGTTCTACAGGTCAGGACTCAGCCGTCTTCCTACACCCAAAAGAGAAGGGACGTTCTCCTGAGGACAGCGAGGAGCACATCTGGACAGAAAGGACAACTGGTTTCCATGAGGTATGAAAAAGGCCATCTACACTAAACTGGAACAACAATTACTGAACAGGGGTGGGGGCCACCAACATCATCTGTCTTCTCATAATGCCATTTTATCATCTCTACTCTGGAAATTTTAAAGTAATTCACACCTTCAGCCATGTGACTTGGAGGATCAACACCTATGCAGACCCACATCAACTGTCACACCTCCCGTCCTGTCCTTGGACAATCAACATCTGCCTTGACATATTCCATGATGATTGGATGAAGGTGTTAGGGGATAAAAATGTTGGGGGATCTTTCTGACACTCATCAAAACTGAAGAAGAGACTCGGAGAAGCTACAATGTCTTCACCATTACAGCTGAATGTGACCACCTACTACGAGACCTACCATCACCTGGATCCATGAGATCCTATGAGACCTACCATGACATGGAGAAATGAGATCACCAACTATGACCACAAGAAATTATACCAACTACTACAAGATTTATAACCTGGAGAAATTAGACCAACTACTGTGAGACTTACCATGACCTGGATCCATGAGACCAACTACTATGAGACCTACCATGACCTGAAGAAATGATACCAACTACTATGAGACCTACCATGACTTGGATCCATGAGACCAACTACTACAAGACTTACTATAAGAAATGAGACCAACTACTATGAGATCTACCATGACCTGGAGAAATGAGACCAACTACTATGAGACCTACCATGACATGGAGAAATGAGATCACCTACTATGAGACCTACCATCACCTGGATCCATGAGATCCTATGAGACCTACCATGACATGGAGAAATGAGACCACCTACTATGAGACCTACTATTGACCACAAGAAATTATACCAACTACTACAAGATTTATAACCTGGAGAAATTAGACCAACTACTGTGAGACTTACCATGACCTGGATCCATGAGACCAACTACTACAAGACTTACCATGACATGGAGAAATGAGACCAACTACTGTGAGACTTACCATGACTTGGATCCATGAGACCAACTACTACAAGACTTACTATAAGAAATGAGACCACCTACTATGAGATCCACCATGACCTAGAGAAATGAGACCACCTACTACGAGACCCATCATGACATAGAGAAATGAGAAGCTTCACAGACACATTTTAGTATTTATGTTTTTAATTGGCTAAATTCTCCAATTGTTTATAGCCCCCCCCCCCCCCCCCATTCCCCATCTTTTCTTTCAACGTGGTCATGTGACCAGTAGGACTTTTCACACTTGGTATTTGAGAAATGTTAGTAGAACAATGACAATGCTGCAAGGAGATCAGAAGTCAGATTCCCCTCATCCATGTGAGATTTGTCACCTCCAATAGAAACAGATCTCCAAACTGGAGACACAGAGATCGTAGATCCAACCCCCGACACGGATCCAGTAATAGTAAATGTTTCAAAAAAGTCACCAAACACAAAGTTCATATCTCTTGGAAGTCTGTGAAATCAGGACACTCCAGGTTTAAAGCTCACCTCCCAGCATTTGTTGTCCTCCCTTCCCCCACCACCAAATCCACCACTCATTGACAGTTTCTTCAAGAAAAACCCCTAACAACCCTTCCATACTTACCCAAGGATGCCATGATGTGACCCTCCACAGCAACTGTTCAGTAAGTGGAGACTGGTCTTGTTTAACTGCCCCTCGTTATGACATAATCCCACTGCAGCTGGAGTCTTTAGGACCCTGAGATGACCCCACCAATACACAACCAATAAGAATAGTCAATGTCACATGGGAGGGATGTGGCCAATCAAAGAATTACCCTGAGTTGACCCCGTCAATGGACAGCCAATGAGTGTGGCCACTCAAAGAATGTCTTTGAGATAGCCTCGCTGATGGACAGCCAATAAGAACCATCCATGTCACCAGAAAGGGACATGGTCAATAACACAATGGCCCTCAAATGACCCCAGCAATGGGCAGCCAATAAGAAGCGTCCATGTCACCAGAAAGGGACATGGTCACTAAAACAATGGCCCTCAAATGACCCCAGCAATGGGCAGCCAATAAGAAGCGTCCATGTCACCAGGGAGGGACATGGTCACTAAAACAATGGCTCTCAGATGACCCCCCCCCCCCCCACTGATGGTGACATGGATGGTTTTCATTGGCTGTCCACCAGCAGGGTCATTCTTTGAGTGGCCGCATCCCTCCCTGGCCAGCCAATAAGAATCATCCATGTCACCAGGGAAGGACATGGTCACTGAAACAATGGCCCTCATATGACCCCACTGATGGTAACATGAATGCTTCTTTTTGGCTGCCTGTTGGTGGGGTCACCTGAGGGCCCATGTTTCAGTGACTATGTCCCTTCCTAGTGACATTGATGATTCTTATTTGCTGTCCACCAGAGGGTCATTCTTTGAGTGGCCACTTTCCTCCCTGGGTAGCCAATAAGAAACATCCATGTCAGCAGGAAAGAACATGGTCACTGAAACAATGGCCCTCAGATGACCCCACCATTGGGCAGCCAATAAGAACCATCTATATCACCCGGGATGGACGTGGCCACTCAAAGAATGACCCTGAGATGACCTTGCCAATGGACAGCCAATAAGAATCGTCCATGTTACCAGGAAGGGACACGGTCACTAAAACAATGGCCCTCAGGTGACCCCACCAATGGGCAGCCAATAAGAATCGTCCATGTCACTAGGAAGGGACACGGTCACTAAAACAATGGCCCTCAGGTGACCCCACCAATGGGCAGCCAGTCTCACCAGGGCGGGACATGGCCACTTTTACTTTTCAGTTCAGGAGTAAGAAGGTTCCGGGCCCCGCGCGTCACATGACCATGAATTCAGTATTGTGGCCATTTAATCGAACTTATTAATAAAAAATGAATTACAGGATGAGCTGAAGAGTCAGGGTGGGGGTGGTGAAGTTTATTGGTGGTGGGGGCGGGATTAGCTCGTCGATCAGTTTTAAACCAATGTTCCCGGGGTCATTCCACGAGTCTCCTCTTGGGTCCATAGTGAGTCCGCTGGTGCTTGGCCACATTGGATTGGTTGGAGAAGCACTTGCCGCACTCGGGGCAAGGGTAGGGCTTCTCGCCGGTGTGCACCACCTGATGTTTGATGAGGTTGGACTTGATGGCGAAGCCTTTCCCGCACTCGGAGCACAGAAAGGGCTTCTCGCCGGTGTGGATCCTCTGGTGTTTGACCAGGTTGGATTTGCTGGTGAAGCCCTTGCCGCAGTCCAGGCAGCAGAACGGTTTCTCCCCGGTGTGGATGATCTGGTGTTTGACCAGGTCGGAGCTGCTGGTAAAACATTTGCCGCACTCGATACACGCGTATGGTTTCTCCCCCGTGTGAATCCGCTGGTGTGCCACCAGGTTGGTGTTGGTGGAGAAACACTTCCCGCACGAGGAGCAGGGAAAAGGCTTCTCACCGGTGTGAGTTCTCTGGTGCGCCACCAGCTCCGAATTACAGGTGAACTCCTTCCCGCAATCTGGGCAGGCCACCACCCGCCCCGAGTGCATCCGCCGGTGCTTGACAATCCCAGATTTGCTGGTGAAGGTTTTCCCGCACAGCGTGCAATCGTACAGCTTCCTCGATGCCTCCTGAGCAGCCAAAACCGAACTGGCGCTGAAGATGGAATCGTAATCCACCCGCAAAAAGTCCATTGGTGACGCTTTGGTGCCGCGGTCCTCCACTTCGTTTTTAATGGGGGCCAGCGTCAGGTCAGTCTGGGTCTCCTCGGAGCGCGTGTGGATTCTGGCGCTAGGCTTCTTCTTATCGGACGTGGAGGTGTAACCAGTATGGCTGTCTGAGTCCGTGAGGTTCCCATCCTCCGCCGAGGCCGAATTGTCTGCCACGTATCTCATCGGCTGACCTTTCCTCTTCCTCGGCTTACAGATATACTGCGCTCCTCGGCTATAGTCCATCATGCCTCTGGGCTCAGAGATGTCCAGGGATCCCCCGAAATCTGCCGGACGGAGATCTAGAAGAGAAAGGAAACATTAAGTAGATCCTACAGAGATCCCCCTCCCCCAATCAGGCATCACCCGTAAATCTTCAATCTCTCACCTACATGGGACACCTCAATCCTAACCCATAAAACCAGACTGACCTTCGATCTGATATCTACATGGAATGGGACACCTTGGCCTTTCATGGCCTCATAGGTATTTAGGGCCTCACCCGTAAATCTACAATCTCTCATCTATATGGGACTGGACACCTCAGGCCTCACCCATAAAACCAGACTGGCCTTCGATCCGACATCTACATGGGACGGACACCTCAGGCCTCACCCATAAAACCAGACTGGCCTTCGATCCGACATCTACATGGGACGGACACCTCAGGCCTCACCCATAAAACCAGACTGACCTTCAATCTGATATCTACATGGGACGGACACCTCAGGCCTCACCCATAAAACCAGACTGGCCTTCGATCTGACATCTACATGGAATGGGACACCTTGGCCTTTCATGGCCTCATAGGTATTTAGGGCCTCACCCGTAAATCTACAATCTCTCATCTATATGGGACTGGACACCTCAGGCCTCACCCATAAAACCAGACTGACCTTCAATCTGATATCTACATGGGACGGACACCTCAGGCCTAACCCATAAAACCAGACTGGCCTTCAATCCGACATCTACATGGGACGGACACCTCAGGCCTCACCCATAAAACCAGACTGACCTTCGATCTGATATCTACATGGAATGGGACACCTTGGCCTTTCATGGCCTCATAGGTATTTAGGGCCTCACCCGTAAATCTCCAATCTCTCATCTACATGGGACGGGACATCTCAAACCTCACCCATAAAACCAGACTTACCTTCGATCTGACATCTACGTGGAATGGGACACCTCATACCTCACCCATAAAACCAGACTGGCCTTCGATCCGACATCTACATGGGACGGACACCTCAGGCCTCACCCATAAAACCAGACTGACCTTCAATCTGATATCTACATGGGACGGACACCTCAGGCCTCACCCATAAAACCAGACTGGCCTTCGATCTGACATCTACGTGGGATGGGACACCTTGGCCTTTCATGGCCTCATAGGTATTTAGGGCCTCACCCGTAAATCTCCAATCTATCATCTATATGGGATGGGACACCTCATACCTCACCCATAAAACCAGACTGACCTTCGATCTGACGTTTACATGAGATGGGACATCTCAAGCCTCACCCATAAAACCAGACTGGCCTTCGATCTGACATCTACATGGGACGGACATCTCATACCTCACCCATAAAACCAGACTTACCTTCGATCTGACATCTACATGGGACGGACACCTCATACCTCACCCATAAAACCAGACTGACCTTCGATCTGACATCTACGTGGAATGGGACACCTTGGCCTTTCATGGCCTCATAGGTATTTAGGGCCTCACCCGTGAATCTTCAATCTCTCATCTATATGGGACAGGACACCTCAAGCCTCACCCATAAAACCAGACTGGCCTTCGATCTGACGTTTACATGGAATGGGACATCTCAAGCCTCACCCATAAATCCAGACATACCTTCAATCTGACATCTACATGGGACGGACACCTCAGGCCTCACCCATAAAACCAGACTGACCTTCGATCTGACATCTACATGGGATGGGACACCTTGGCCTTTCATGGCCTCATAGGTATTTAGGGCCTCACCCGTAAATCTCCAATCTATCATCTATATGGGATGGGACACCTCATACCTCACCCATAAAACCAGACTGACCTTCGATCTGACGTTTACATGGGATGGGACATCTCAAGCCTCACCCATAAAACCAGACTGGCCTTCGATCTGACATCTACATGGGACGGACACCTCATACCTCACCCATAAAACCAGACTTACCTTCAATCTGACATCTACATGGGACGGGACACCTCTGGCCTCACCCATAAATCCAGACTGACCTTCGATCTGACATCTACGTGGAATGGGACACCTTGGCCTTTCATGGCCTCATAGGTATTTAGGGCCTCACCCGTGAATCTTCAATCTCTCATCTATATGGGACAGGACACCTCAAGCCTCACCCATAAAACCAGACTGACCTTCGATCTGACGTTTACATGGGACGGGACACCTCAGGCCTCACCCATAAATCCAGACTGACCTTCGATCTGACATCTACGTGGAATGGGACACCTAGGCCTTTCATGGCCTCATCGGTATTTCATGAAATATCTCCAATGGCAGATATAAGATTTGGGCCGTACCATGATATACAGCGGGGAAGATGGCCTCAGTGGACATGGCTGGGCTCTGGTCTTTACCTTGAAAGGGCTCCATCATCTCCTCCATGGCCCCTCCAGCTCCTCTCCCCAAATGTTCCCACTCTTCCATGGAGAAATTCAGGGTGACGTCCTCATTATCCTGAGGAACCTGCAACACACAACCATCCCGTCACCTTCCCGACATGTCTGTTCCCGGATAATGTCCCAGAATTCCCAGCACCGCTCACCTCCCCCATCAGCAGCTCGATGATCTGGTTGGTCAGTTCCAGGATCTTCTGCTTGTTGCTCCTCTCCTGTGTGGGGGATGGGAGCACAGCCATGGGACTCGGGGGAATTCCACCATCGTGAAGGCTGCTGCCCCCAGATTGGTCACTGGACTTCTTCACCACCATGTAACTCTGAGAACGAGACCACATGGACAATGAGACCCCACAAATACTGGGGGGGGGTGACATCATGTGACCTCCCAGAATCCTCCTCACCTCTCCGGTCAGCAGGTAGATGATCTCCAGGGTGAGGTTGAGTATCCTCTCTGGAAGGTGTCCCCTGTCCATGGTGGGGGTGGGGAATGTTCTGTAGGATAGAGCAGTAGATGGGGTAAATGTAGGAGGGGGGGAGGGGGTCATGTGTCCTCCTAGAACACAGTGAGGTTCTGGGTTGTCATGTCCCATGGAGATGGGGGTGGGGTGTATGAAGATGGGGGTGTATGAAGATGGGGGTGGGGGTGTATGAAGATGGGGGTGGGGGGTGTATGAAGATGTGGGTGGGGGTGTATGAAGATGGGGGTGGGGCTGTATGAAGATGGGGGGGTGTATGAAGATGGGGGTGGGGGTGTATGGAGATGGGGGTGGGGCTGTATGAAGATGGGGGTGTATGAAGATGGGGGTGGGGGTGTATGAAGATGGGGGGGGGTGTATGAAGATGGGGGGGTGTATGAAGATGGGGGTGGGGGTGTATGGAGATGGGGGTGTATGAAGATGGGGGGGGGTGTATGAAGATGGGGGTGGGGGGTGTATGAAGATGGGGGTGGGGCTGTATGAAGATGGGGGGGGGTGTATGAAGATGGGGGTGTATGAAGATGGGGGGGGGTGTATGAAGATGGGGGTGGGGTGTATGAAGATGGGGGTGTATGAAGATGGGGGGGGGTGTATGAAG
Source organism: Pelophylax lessonae (assembly GCF_965119305.1). Lineage (NCBI taxonomy): Eukaryota > Metazoa > Chordata > Amphibia > Anura > Ranidae > Pelophylax > Pelophylax lessonae. The sequence goes on from NC_138776.1 coordinate 273,669,530, forward strand.
ATGGGGTGGGGTGTATGAAGATGTGGGTGGGGGTGTATGGAGATGGGGGTGTATGAAGATGGGGGTGGGGGTGTATGAAGATGGGGGTGGGGGGTGTATGAAGATGGGGGTGGGGCTGTATGAAGATGGGGGGGGGTGTATGAAGATGGGGGTGTATGAAGATGGGGGGGGGTGTATGAAGATGGGGGTGGGGTGTATGAAGATGGGGGTGTATGAAGATGGGGGGGGGTGTATGAAGATGGGGTGGGGTGTATGAAGATGGGGGGGGTGTATGAAGATGGGGGTGGGGTGTATGAAGATGGGGGTGGGGCTGTATGAAGATGGGGGGGGGTGTATGAAGATGGGGGTGGGGGTGTATGAAGATGGGGGTGAGGGGTGTATGAAGATGGGGGTGGGGGTGTATGAAGATGGGGGTGGGGTGTATGAAGATGGGGGGGGGGTGTATGAAGATGGGGGTGAGGGGTGTATGAAGATGGGGGTGGGGCTGTATGAAGATGGGGGTGGGGGTGTATGAAGATGGGGGTGTATGAAGATGGGGGTGGGGTGTATGAAGATGGGGGTGGGGCTGTATGAAGATGGGGGTGTATGAAGATGGGGGTGGGGTGTATGAAGATGGGGGTGGGGCTGTATGAAGATGGGGGTGGGGGTGTATGAAGATGTGGGTGGGGTGTATGGAGATGGGGGTGGGGGGTGTATGAAGATGGGGGTGGGGTGTATGAAGATGTGGGTGGGGGTGTATGAAGATGGGGGTGTATGAAGATGGGGGTGGGGGTGTATGGAGATGGGGGTGGGGGGTGTATGAAGATGGGGGTGGGGCTGTATGAAGATGGGGGGGGGTGTATGAAGATGGGGGTGGGGCTGTATGAAGATGGGGGGTGTATGAAGATGGGGGTGGGGGTGTATGGAGATGGGGGTGGGGGGTGTATGAAGATGGGGGTGGGGCTGTATGAAGATGGGGGGGGGTGTATGAAGATGGGGGTGGGGCTGTATGAAGATGGGGGTGGGGGTGTATGAAGATGGGGGTGGGGCTGTATGAAGATGGGGGGGTGTATGAAGATGGGGGTGTATGAAGATGGGGGTGAGGGGTGTATGAAGATGGGGGTGGGGGTGTATGAAGATGGGGGTGGGGCTGTATGAAGATGGGGGTGGGGGTGTATGAAGATGGGGGTGGGGGGTGTATGAAGATGGGGCTGTATGAAGATGGGGGTGGGGCTGTATGAAGATGGGGGGGTGTATGAAGATGGGGGTGGGGGGTGTATGAAGATGGGGGTGGGGGGTGTATGAAGATGTGGGTGAGGGGTGTATGAAGATGGGGGTGGGGCTGTATGAAGGGGGGGGGTGGTGTATGGAGATGGGGGTGGGGTGTATGAAGATGGGGGTGGGGGTGTATGAAGATGGGGGTGGGGCTGTATGAAGATGGGGGTGTATGAAGATGGGGGTGGGGGTGTATGGAGATGGGGGTGGGGGTGTATGAAGATGGGGGTGGGGGTGTATGAAGATGGGGGTGAAGGTGTATGAAGATGGGGGTGGGGGTGTATGAAGATGGGGGGGGTGTATGAAGATGGGGGGGGTGTATGAAGATGGGGGTGTATGAAGATGGGGGTGAGGGGTGTATGAAGATGGGGGTGGGGGGTGTATGAAGATGGGGGTGGGGTGTATGAAGATGTGGGTGGGGGTGTATGGAGATGGGGGTGTATGAAGATGGGGGTGGGGGTGTATGAAGATGGGGGTGTATGAAGATGGGGGGGGGTGTATGAAGATGGGGGTGGGGTGTATGAAGATGGGGGGTGTATGAAGATGGGGGGGGGTGTATGAAGATGGGGTGGGGTGTATGAAGATGGGGGGGGTGTATGAAGATGGGGGTGTATGAAGATGGGGGGGGGTGTATGAAGATGGGGTGGGGTGTATGAAGATGGGGGTGGGGGTGTATGAAGATGGGGGGGGGTGTATGAAGATGGGGTGGGGTGTATGAAGATGGGGGGGGTGTATGAAGATGGGGGTGGGGTGTATGAAGATGGGGGTGGGGCTGTATGAAGATGGGGGGGGTGTATGAAGATGGGGGTGGGGGTGTATGAAGATGGGGGTGAGGGGTGTATGAAGATGGGGGTGGGGGTGTATGAAGATGGGGGTGGGGTGTATGAAGATGGGGGTGGGGGTGTATGAAGATGGGGGTGAGGGGTGTATGAAGATGGGGGTGGGGGTGTATGAAGATGGGGGTGGGGTGTATGAAGATGGGGGTGTATGGAGATGGGGGTGTATGAAGATGGGGGTGAGGGGTGTATGAAGATGGGGGTGGGGGTGTATGAAGATGGGGGTGGGGCTGTATGAAGATGGGGGTGGGGGTGTATGAAGATGGGGGTGGGGGTGTATGAAGATGGGGGTGGGGTGTATGAAGATGGGGGTGGGGGTGTATGAAGATGGGGGTGAGGGGTGTATGAAGATGGGGGTGGGGGTGTATGAAGATGGGGGTGGGGTGTATGAAGATGGGGGTGTATGGAGATGGGGGTGTATGAAGATGGGGGTGAGGGGTGTATGAAGATGGGGGTGGGGGTGTATGAAGATGGGGGTGGGGCTGTATGAAGATGGGGGTGGGGGTGTATGAAGATGGGGGTGGGGGGTGTATGAAGATGGGGCTGTATGAAGATGGGGGGTGGGGCTGTATGAAGATGGGGGGGTGTATGAAGATGGGGGTGGGGGGTGTATGAAGATGGGGGTGGGGTGTATGAAGATGGGGGTGGGGGTGTATGAAGATGGGGGTGGGGCTGTATGAAGATGGGGGTGTATGAAGATGGGGGTGGGGTGTATGGAGATGGGGGTGGGGGTGTATGAAGATGGGGGTGGGGCTGTATGAAGATGGGGGTGAAGGTGTATGAAGATGGGGGTGGGGGTGTATGAAGATGGGGGGGGTGTATGAAGATGGGGGGGGTGTATGAAGATGGGGGTGGGGGTGTATGAAGATGGGGGTGGGGGTGTATGAAGATGGGGGTGGGGGTGTATGAAGATGGGTGGGGTGTATGAAGATGGGGGTGGGGCTGTATGAAGATGGGGGTGGGGCTGTATGAAGATGGGGGGGGTGTATGAAGATGGGGGGGGGGGTGTATGAAGATGGGGGTGGGGTGTATGAAGATGGGGGTGGGGCTGTATGAAGATGGGGGTGTATGAAGATGGGGGTGGGGGTGTATGGAGATGGGGGTGGGGGTGTATGAAGATGGGGGTGTATGGAGATGGGGGTGGGGGTGTATGGAGATGGGGGGGGGGTGTATGAAGATGGGGGGGGGGTGTATGAAGATGGGGGGGGGTGTATGAAGATGGGGGTGGGGCTGTATGAAGATGGGGGGGGGTGTATGAAGATGGGGGTGGGGTGTATGAAGATGGGGGGGGGGTGTATGAAGATGGGGGGGGTGTATGAAGATGGGGGTGGGGCTGTATGAAGATGGGGGGGGGGTGTATGAAGATGGGGGGGGTGTATGAAGATGGGGGTGGGGTGTATGAAGATGGGGGTGGGGGTGTATGAAGATGGGGGTGTATGGAGATGGGGGTGGGGGTGTATGGAGATGGGGGGGTGTATGAAGATGGGGGGGGGGGTGTATGAAGATGGGGGGGGGGTGTATGAAGATGGGGGTGGGAGTACAGAAGTAGAAAAAAAACCTTCTCCCCTCCCCCCTCATAGTTACCTGAGCCCCCTCTCTATCCAGCGATGTCCATGTCTCAGCTGTCCGGGACTCCCCTCCTCATTGGCTAAGATGCAGCAATGGCGCAATTGGTATGTAGGGAGGTGATCAATGGAACATACCATGTTAGTATGTGGAGGGGGGGGGGGGTGAATGGAAAGTACCATGTCAATATGTAGGAGGGGGATGATGAATGGAAAATACCCTGTCAGTATGTGGGGGGGGGGGGGTGGAATGTACTCCACATCCTGATATGGTACATTCCATTATTCACCCCCCCTACATACTGACATGGTACATTCCATTATTCACCCCCCCCCTACATACTGACACGGTACATTCTATTCATTGACAACCCCCCCCACATACTGATATGGTATAATCCATAAATCACCCCCTATGAATAGAATGTACCATGTCAGTATGTAGGAAGGGGGATGAATAGAATGTACCATGTCAGTATGTAGGGGGGGTGATGAGTGGAATGTACCATGTCAGTATGTAGGGGGGGGATGAATAGAATGTACCATGTCAGTATGTAGGGGGGGTGATGAGTGGAATGTACCATGTCAGTGTGTAGGAGGGGGGATGAGTGGAATGTACCATGTCAGTATGTAGGAGGGGGGATGAGTGGAATGTACCATGTCAGTATGTAGGGGGGGTGATGGATGGAATGTACCATGTCAGTATGTAGGGGGGTGATGAATGGAATGTACCATGTCAGTATGTAGGAAGGGGGATGAATAGAATGTACCATGTCAGTATGTAGGGGGGGGATGAATAGAATGTACCATGTCAGTATGTAGGGGGGGGGATGAGTGGAATGTACCATGTCAGTATGTAGGGGGGTGATGAGTGGAATGTACCATGTCAGTATGTAGGGGGGGTGATGAGTGGAATGTACCATGTCAGTATGTAGGGGGGGTGATGAGTGGAATGTACCATGTCAATGTGTAGGAGGGGGGATGAGTGGAATGTACCATGTCAGTATGTAGGGGGGTGATGAGTGGAATGTACCATGTCAGTATGTAGGAGGGGGGATGAGTGGAATGTACCATGTCAGTATGTAGGGGGGGTGATGGATGGAATGTACCATGTCAGTATGTAGGAGGGGGGATGAGTGGAATGTACCATGTCAGTATGTAGGGGGGTGATGGATGGAATGTACCATGTCAGTGTGTAGGAGGGGGGATGAGTGGAATGTACCATGTCAGTATGTAGGGGGGGTGATGGATGGAATGTACCATGTCAGTATGTAGGGGGGTGATGAGTGGAATGTACCATGTCAGTATGTAGGAGGGGGGATGAGTGGAATGTACCATGTCAGTATGTAGGGGGGTGATGGATGGAATGTACCATGTCAGTATGTAGGAGGGGGGATGAGTGGAATGTACCATGTCAGTATGTAGGGGGGGGTGAGCGATGGAATGTACCATGTCAGTATGTAGGAGGGGGGATGAGTGGAATGTACCATGTCAGTATGTAGGGGGGGGGGTGATAAATGGAATGTACCATGTCAGTATGTAGGGGGGGTGATGGATGGAATGTACCATGTCAGTATGTAGGGGGGGTGATGGATGGAATGTACCATGTCAGTATGTAGGAGGGGGGATGAGTGGAATGTACCATGTCTGTATGTAGGGGGGGGGTGATGGATGGAATGTACCATGTCAGTATGTAGGAGGGGGGGTGAGTGGAATGTACCATGTCAGTATGTAGGGGGGTGATGGATGGAATGTACCATGTCAGTAGGTGGGGGGGGGGGGGTGGGTCAATGAATAGAATGTACCATGTCAGTATGTAGGGGGGTGATGAATGGAATGTACCATGTCAGTATGTAGGGGGGTGATGAGTGGAATGTACCATGTCAGTATGTAGGAGGGGGGATGAGTGGAATGTACCATGTCAGTATGTAGGAGGGGGGATGAGTGGAATGTACCATGTCATTATGTAGGAGGGGGGATGAGTGGAATGTACCATGTCAGTATGTAGGGGGGGGGGTGATGGATGGAATGTACCATGTCAGTATGTAGGGGGGTGATGAATGGAATGTACCACGTCAGTATGTAGGGGGGGGGTGATGAGTGGAATGTACCATGTCAGTAGGTAGGGGGTGATGAATAGAATGTACCATGTCAGTATGTAGGGGGGTGATGAGTGGAATGTACCATGTCAGTATGTAGGGGGGTGATGGATGGAATGTACCATGTCAGTATGTAGGAGGGGGGGGTGAGTGGAATGTACCATGTCAGTATGTAGGGGGGGTGATGGATGGAATGTACCATGTCAGTATGTAGGAGGGGGGGGGTGATGGATGGAATGTACCATGTCAGTAGGTGGGGGGGGGGTCAATGAATGGAATGTACCATGTCAGTATGTAGGGGGGTGATGAATGGAATGTACCATGTCAGTATGTAGGGGGGTGATGAGTGGAATGTACCATGTCAGTATGTAGGAGGGGGGATGAGTGGAATGTACCATGTCAGTATGTAGGGGGGTGATGGATGGAATGTACCATGTCAGTATGTAGGAGGGGGGGGTGAGTGGAATGTACCATGTCAGTATGTAGGGGGGGGTGATGGATGGAATGTACCATGTCAGTATGTAGGAGGGGGGGGGTGATGGATGGAATGTACCATGTCAGTAGGTGGGGGGGGGGGTCAATGAATGGAATGTACCATGTCAGTATGTAGGGGGGGGGGGTGATGGATGGAATGTACCATGTCAGTAGGTGGGGGGGGGGGTCAATGAATGGAATGTACCATGTCAGTATGTAGGGGGGTCAATGAATGGAATGTACCATGTCAGTATGTAGGGGGGTGATGAATGGAATGTACCATGTCAGTATGTAGGAAGGGGGGATGAATGGAATGTACCATGTCAGTATGTAGGAGGGGGGATGAGTGGAATGTACCATGTCAGTATGTAGGGGGGGGGGGGATGAGTGGAATGTACCATGTCAGTATGTAGGGGGTGATTAATGGTGATAATGGAATGTACCATGTCAGTAGGTGGGGGGGGGTCAATGAATAGAATGTACCATGTCAGTATGTAGGGGGGTGATGAATGGAATGTACCATGTCAGTATGTAGGAAGGGGGGATGAGTGGAATGTACCATGTCAGTATGTAGGAGGGGGGGTGAGTGGAATATACCATGTCAGTATGTAGGGGGGTGATAAATGGAATGTACCATGTCAGTATGTAGGGGGGTGATGAATGGAATGTACCACGTCAGTATGTAGGGGGGGGGGGGGGTGATGAGTGGAATGTACCATGTCAGTAGGTGGGGGGGTCAATGAATAGAATGTACCATGTCAGTATGTAGGGGGGGTGATGAGTGGAATGTACCATGTCAGTATGTAGGGGGTGATGAATGGAATGTACCATGTCAGTATGTAGGAGGGGGGATGAGTGGAATGTACCATGTCAGTATGTAGGAGGGGTGATGAGTGGAATGTACCATGTCAGTATGTAGGGGGGGGGGTGATGAGTGGAATGTACCATGTCAGTATGTATGGGGGGTTATGAGTGGAATGTACCATGTCAGTATGTAGGAGGGGGGATGAGTGGAATGTACCATGTCAGTATGTAGGGGGGTGATGGATGGAATGTACCATGTCAGTATGTAGGAGGGGGGGTGAGCGGAATGTACCATGTCAGTATGTAGGGGGGGTGATGGATGGAATGTACCATGTCAGTATGTAGGAGGGGGGGTGATGGATGGAATGTACCATGTCAGTATGTAGGGGGTGATGAATGGAATGTACCATGTCAGTATGTAGGAGGGGGGATGAGTGGAATGTACCATGTCAGTATGTAGGAGGGGGGGGGGTGAGTGGAATGTACCATGTCAGTAGGTGGGGGGGTCAATGAATAGAATGTACCATGTCAGTATGTAGGAAGGGGGGATGAGTGGAATGTACCATGTCAGTATGTAGGAGGGGGGGGTGAGTGGAATGTACCATGTCAGTATGTGGGGGGGGGGTGATGGATGGAATGTACCATGTCAGTATGTAGGGGGTGATGAATGTAATGTACCATGTCAGTATGTAGGGGGGTGATGAGTGGAATGTACCATGTCAGTATGTAGGGGGGGTGATGGATGGAATGTACCATGTCAGTATGTAGAAGGTGATGAGTGGAATGTACCATGTCAGTATGTAGGGGGGGGTGATGGATGGAATGTACCATGTCAGTATGTAGGGGGGTGATGGATGGAATGTACCATGTCAGTATGTAGGGGGTGATGAGTGGAATGTACCATGTCAGTATGTAGGGGGGGTGATGGATGGAATGTACCATGTCAGTATGTAGGGGGTGATGAGTGGAATGTACCATGTCAGTATGTAGGGGGGGTGATGAGTGGAATTTACCATGTCAGTATGTAGGAGGGGTGATGAGTGGAATGTACCATGTCAGTATGTAGGGGGGGGGGGATGAGTGGAATGTACCATGTCAGTATGTAGGGGGGGTGATGAATGGAATGTACCATGTCAGTATGTAGGGGGGGGATGATAAATGGAATGTACCATGTCAGTATGTTGGTGGGGGGGGTGAGTGGAATGTACCATGTCAGTATGTAGGGGGGTGATGAATGGAATGTACAATGTCAGTATGTAGGGGGGGGGGGGTGATGAATGGAATGTACCATGTCAGTATGTAGGAGGGGGGATGAGTGGAATGTACCATGTCAGTATGTAGGGGGAATGATGAATGGAATGTACCATGTCAGTATGTAGGGGGGTGATGAGTGGAATGTACCATGTCAGTATGTAGGGGGGGGGTGATGAATGGAATGTACCATGTCAGTATGTAGGGGGGTGATGAGTGGAATGTACCATGTCAGTATGTAGGGGGGGTGATGAGTGGAATGTACCATGTCAGTATGTAGGGGGGTGATGAGTGGAATGTACCATGTCAGTATGTAGGGGGGGATGAGTGGAATGTACCATGTCAGTATGTAGGGGGGGATGAATGGAATGTACCATGTCAGTATGTAGGGGGGGGGGTGATGAATGGAATGTACCATGTCAGTATGTAGGAGGGGGGATGATGAATGGAATGTACCATGTCAGTATGTAGGAGGGGGGATGAGTGGAATGTACCATGTCAGTATGTAGGGGGAATGATGAATGGAATGTACCATGTCAGTATGTAGGAGGGGTGATGAATGGAATGTACCATGTCAGTATGTAGGAGGGGTGATGAGTGGAATGTACCATGTCAGTATGTAGGAGGGGGGGGGTGAGTGGAATGTACCATGTCAGTATGTAGGGGGGTGATGAGTGGAATGTACCATGTCAGTATGTAGGGGGGGGGGGGTGATGAATGGAATGTACCATGTCAGTATGTAGGGGGGTGATAAGTGGAATGTACCATGTCAGTATGTAGGGGGGGGGGGTGATGAATGGAATGTACCATGTCAGTATGTAGGGGGGGGGATGAGTGGAATGTACCATGTCAGTATGTAGGGGGGTGATGAATGGAATGTACCATGTCAGTATGTAGGGGGGGGGGGGATGAGTGGAATGTACCATGTCAGTATGTAGGGGGGTGATGAGTGGAATGTACCATGTCAGTATGTAGGGGGGCCGGGGTGATGAGTGGAATTTACCATGTCAGTATGTAGGGGGGTGATGAGTGGAATGTACCATGTCAGTATGTAGGGGGGTGATGAGTGGAATGTACCATGTCAGTATGTAGGGGGGGGGGTGATGAATGGAATGTACCATGTCAGTATGTAGGGGGGTGATGAGTGGAATGTACCATGTCAGTATGTAGGGGGGGATGAGTGGAATGTACCATGTCAGTATGTAGGGGGGATGAATGGAATGTACCATGTCAGTATGTAGGGGGGTGATGAATGGAATGTACCATGTCAGTATGTAGGGGGGGGATGAGTGGAATGTACCATGTCAGTATGTAGGGGGGGGTGATGAATGGAATGTACCATGTCAGTATGTAGGAGGGGGGGTGAGTGGAATGTACCATGTCAGTATGTAGGGGGGTTGATGAGTGGAATGTACCATGTCAGTATGTAGGAGGGGTGATGAGTGGAATGTACCATGTCAGTATGTAGGAGGGGGGGGTGAGTGGAATGTACCATGTCAGTATGTAGGGGGGTGATGAGTGGAATGTACCATGTCAGTATGTAGGGGGGGTGATGAGTGGAATGTACCATGTCAGTATGTAGGGGGGGGTGATGAATGGAATGTACCATGTCAGTATGTAGGGGGAATGATGAATGGAATGTACCATGTCAGTATGTAGGAGGGGTGATGAGTGGAATGTACCATGTCAGTATGTAGGAGGGGGGGGGGGTGAGTGGAATGTACCATGTCAGTATGTAGGGGGGTGATGAGTGGAATGTACCATGTCAGTATGTAGGAGGGGGGGTGAGCGGAATGTACCATGTCAGTATGTAGGGGGGGTGATGGATGGAATGTACCATGTCAGTATGTAGGGGGGTGATGAGTGGAATGTACCATGTCAGTATGTAGGGGGGGGGGTGATGAATGGAATGTACCATGTCAGTATGTAGGGGGGGGGATGAGTGGAATGTACCATGTCAGTATGTAGGGGGGTGATGAATGGAATGTACCATGTCAGTATGTAGGGGGGGGATGAGTGGAATGTACCATGTCAGTATGTAGGGGGGTGATGAGTGGAATGTACCATGTCAGTATGTAGGAGGGGGGGTGAGTGGAATGTACCATGTCAGTATGTAGGGGGGTGATGAGTGGAATGTACCATGTCAGTATGTAGGAGGGGTGATGAGTGGAATGTACAATGTCAGTATGTAGGAGGGGGGATGAGTGGAATGTACCATGTCAGTATGTAGGGGGGTGATGGATGGAATGTACCATGTCAGTATGTAGGAGGGGGGATGAGTGGAATGTACCATGTCAGTATGTAGGGGGGTGATGGATGGAATGTACCATGTCAGGTGTGTAGGAGGGGGGATGAGTGGAATGTACCATGTCAGTATGTAGGGGGGGTGATGGATGGAATGTACCATGTCAGTATGTAGGGGGGTGATGAGTGGAATGTACCATGTCAGTATGTAGGAGGGGGGATGAGTGGAATGTACCATGTCAGTATGTAGGGGGTGATGGATGGAATGTACCATGTCAGTATGTAGGAGGGGGATGAGTGGAATGTACCATGTCAGTATGTAGGGGGGGGTGAGCGATGGAATGTACCATGTCAGTATGTAGGAGGGGGGATGAGTGGAATGTACCATGTCAGTATGTAGGGGGGGGGGTGATAAATGGAATGTACCATGTCAGTATGTAGGGGGGGTGATGGATGAATGTACCATGTCAGTATGTAGGGGGGTGATGGATGGAATGTACCATGTCAGTATGTAGGAGGGGGGATGAGTGGAATGTACCATGTCTGTATGTAGGGGGGGGTGATGGATGGAATGTACCATGTCAGTATGTAGGAGGGGGGGTGAGTGGAATGTACCATGTCAGTATGTAGGGGGGTGATGGATGGAATGTACCATGTCAGTAGGTGGGGGGGGGGGGGTGGGTCAATGAATAGAATGTACCATGTCAGTATGTAGGGGGTGATGAATGGAATGTACCATGTCAGTATGTAGGGGGGTGATGAGTGGAATGTACCATGTCAGTATGTAGGAGGGGGGATGAGTGGAATGTACCATGTCAGTATGTAGGAGGGGGGATGAGTGGAATGTACCATGTCATTATGTAGGAGGGGGGATGAGTGGAATGTACCATGTCAGTATGTAGGGGGGGGGTGATGGATGGAATGTACCATGTCAGTATGTAGGGGGTGATGAATGGAATGTACCACGTCAGTATGTAGGGGGGGGGTGATGAGTGGAATGTACCATGTCAGTAGGTAGGGGGTGATGAATAGAATGTACCATGTCAGTATGTAGGGGGGTGATGAGTGGAATGTACCATGTCAGTATGTAGGGGGGTGATGGATGGAATGTACCATGTCAGTATGTAGGAGGGGGGGGTGAGTGGAATGTACCATGTCAGTATGTAGGGGGGGTGATGGATGGAATGTACCATGTCAGTATGTAGGAGGGGGGGGGTGATGGATGGAATGTACCATGTCAGTAGGTGGGGGGGGGGGTCAATGAATGGAATGTACCATGTCAGTATGTAGGGGGTGATGAATGGAATGTACCATGTCAGTATGTAGGGGGGTGATGAGTGGAATGTACCATGTCAGTATGTAGGAGGGGGGATGAGTGGAATGTACCATGTCAGTATGTAGGGGGGGTGATGGATGGAATGTACCATGTCAGTATGTAGGAGGGGGGGTGAGTGGAATGTACCATGTCAGTATGTAGGGGGGGTGATGGATGGAATGTACCATGTCAGTATGTAGGAGGGGGGGGGTGATGGATGGAATGTACCATGTCAGTAGGTGGGGGGGGGGGGTCAATGAATGGAATGTACCATGTCAGTATGTAGGGGGGGGGGTGATGGATGGAATGTACCATGTCAGTAGGTGGGGGGGGGGTCAATGAATGGAATGTACCATGTCAGTATGTAGGGGGGTCAATGAATGGAATGTACCATGTCAGTATGTAGGGGGGTGATGAATGGAATGTACCATGTCAGTATGTAGGAAGGGGGGATGAATGGAATGTACCATGTCAGTATGTAGGAGGGGGGATGAGTGGAATGTACCATGTCAGTATGTAGGGGGGGGGGGGATGAGTGGAATGTACCATGTCAGTATGTAGGGGGTGATTAATGGAATGTACCATGTCAGTAGGTGGGGGGGGGGTCAATGAATAGAATGTACCATGTCAGTATGTAGGGGGGTGATGAATGGAATGTACCATGTCAGTATGTAGGAAGGGGGGATGAGTGGAATGTACCATGTCAGTATGTAGGAGGGGGGGTGAGTGGAATATACCATGTCAGTATGTAGGGGGGTGATAAATGGAATGTACCATGTCAGTATGTAGGGGGGTGATGAATGGAATGTACCACGTCAGTATGTAGGGGGGGGGGGGGTGATGAGTGGAATGTACCATGTCAGTAGGTGGGGGGGTCAATGAATAGAATGTACCATGTCAGTATGTAGGGGGGGTGATGAGTGGAATGTACCATGTCAGTATGTAGGGGGTGATGAATGGAATGTACCATGTCAGTATGTAGGAGGGGGGATGAGTGGAATGTACCATGTCAGTATGTAGGAGGGGTGATGAGTGGAATGTACCATGTCAGTATGTAGGGGGGGGGGTGATGAGTGGAATGTACCATGTCAGTATGTATGGGGGGTTATGAGTGGAATGTACCATGTCAGTATGTAGGAGGGGGGATGAGTGGAATGTACCATGTCAGTATGTAGGGGGGTGATGGATGGAATGTACCATGTCAGTATGTAGGAGGGGGGGTGAGCGGAATGTACCATGTCAGTATGTAGGGGGGTGATGGATGGAATGTACCATGTCAGTATGTAGGAGGGGGGGTGATGGATGGAATGTACCATGTCAGTATGTAGGGGGGTGATGAATGGAATGTACCATGTCAGTATGTAGGAGGGGGGATGAGTGGAATGTACCATGTCAGTATGTAGGAGGGGGGGGGGGTGAGTGGAATGTACCATGTCAGTAGGTGGGGGGGTCAATGAATAGAATGTACCATGTCAGTATGTAGGAAGGGGGGATGAGTGGAATGTACCATGTCAGTATGTAGGAGGGGGGGGTGAGTGGAATGTACCATGTCAGTATGTGGGGGGGGGGTGATGGATGGAATGTACCATGTCAGTATGTAGGGGGTGATGAATGTAATGTACCATGTCAGTATGTAGGGGGTGATGAGTGGAATGTACCATGTCAGTATGTAGGGGGGGTGATGGATGGAATGTACCATGTCAGTATGTAGAAGGTGATGAGTGGAATGTACCATGTCAGTATGTAGGGGGGGGTGATGGATGGAATGTACCATGTCAGTATGTAGGGGGGTGATGGATGGAATGTACCATGTCAGTATGTAGGGGGTGATGAGTGGAATGTACCATGTCAGTATGTAGGGGGGTGATGGATGGAATGTACCATGTCAGTATGTAGGGGGTGATGAGTGGAATGTACCATGTCAGTATGTAGGGGGGGTGATGAGTGGAATTTACCATGTCAGTATGTAGGAGGGGTGATGAGTGGAATGTACCATGTCAGTATGTAGGGGGGGGGGGATGAGTGGAATGTACCATGTCAGTATGTAGGGGGGGTGATGAATGGAATGTACCATGTCAGTATGTAGGGGGGGGATGATAAATGGAATGTACCATGTCAGTATGTTGGTGGGGGGGGTGAGTGGAATGTACCATGTCAGTATGTAGGGGGGTGATGAATGGAATGTACAATGTCAGTATGTAGGGGGGGGGGGTGATGAATGGAATGTACCATGTCAGTATGTAGGAGGGGGGATGAGTGGAATGTACCATGTCAGTATGTAGGGGGAATGATGAATGGAATGTACCATGTCAGTATGTAGGGGGGTGATGAGTGGAATGTACCATGTCAGTATGTGGGGGTTGATGAATGGAATGTACCATGTCAGTATGTAGGGGGGGGGTGATGAGTGGAATGTACCATGTCAGTATGTAGGGGGGGTGATGAGTGGAATGTACCATGTCAGTATGTAGGGGGGTGATGAGTGGAATGTACCATGTCAGTATGTAGGGGGGGGATGAGTGGAATGTACCATGTCAGTATGTAGGGGGGGATGAATGGAATGTACCATGTCAGTATGTAGGGGGGGGGGTGATGAATGGAATGTACCATGTCAGTATGTAGGAGGGGGGATGATGAATGGAATGTACCATGTCAGTATGTAGGAGGGGGGATGAGTGGAATGTACCATGTCAGTATGTAGGGGGAATGATGAATGGAATGTACCATGTCAGTATGTAGGAGGGGTGATGAATGGAATGTACCATGTCAGTATGTAGGAGGGGTGATGAGTGGAATGTACCATGTCAGTATGTAGGAGGGGGGGGTGAGTGGAATGTACCATGTCAGTATGTAGGGGGGTGATGAGTGGAATGTACCATGTCAGTATGTAGGGGGGGGGGTGATGAATGGAATGTACCATGTCAGTATGTAGGGGGGTGATAAGTGGAATGTACCATGTCAGTATGTAGGGGGGGGGGGGTGATGAATGGAATGTACCATGTCAGTATGTAGGGGGGGGGATGAGTGGAATGTACCATGTCAGTATGTAGGGGGGTGATGAATGGAATGTACCATGTCAGTATGTAGGGGGGGGGGGATGAGTGGAATGTACCATGTCAGTATGTAGGGGGGTGATGAGTGGAATGTACCATGTCAGTATGTAGGGGGGCCGGGGTGATGAGTGGAATTTACCATGTCAGTATGTAGGGGGGTGATGAGTGGAATGTACCATGTCAGTATGTAGGGGGGTGATGAGTGGAATGTACCATGTCAGTATGTAGGGGGGGGGGTGATGAATGGAATGTACCATGTCAGTATGTAGGGGGGTGATGAGTGGAATGTACCATGTCAGTATGTAGGGGGGGGATGAGTGGAATGTACCATGTCAGTATGTAGGGGGGGATGAATGGAATGTACCATGTCAGTATGTAGGGGGGTGATGAATGGAATGTACCATGTCAGTATGTAGGGGGGGGATGAGTGGAATGTACCATGTCAGTATGTAGGGGGGGGTGATGAATGGAATGTACCATGTCAGTATGTAGGAGGGGGGGTGAGTGGAATGTACCATGTCAGTATGTAGGGGGGTGATGAGTGGAATGTACCATGTCAGTATGTAGGAGGGGTGATGAGTGGAATGTACCATGTCAGTATGTAGGAGGGGGGGGTGAGTGGAATGTACCATGTCAGTATGTAGGGGGGTGATGAGTGGAATGTACCATGTCAGTATGTAGGGGGGGTGATGAGTGGAATGTACCATGTCAGTATGTAGGGGGGGGTGATGAATGGAATGTACCATGTCAGTATGTAGGGGGAATGATGAATGGAATGTACCATGTCAGTATGTAGGAGGGGTGATGAGTGGAATGTACCATGTCAGTATGTAGGAGGGGGGGGGGGTGAGTGGAATGTACCATGTCAGTATGTAGGGGGGTGATGAGTGGAATGTACCATGTCAGTATGTAGGAGGGGGGGTGAGCGGAATGTACCATGTCAGTATGTAGGGGGGGTGATGGATGGAATGTACCATGTCAGTATGTAGGGGGGTGATGAGTGGAATGTACCATGTCAGTATGTAGGGGGGGGGGGGTGATGAATGGAATGTACCATGTCAGTATGTAGGGGGGGGGATGAGTGGAATGTACCATGTCAGTATGTAGGGGGGTGATGAATGGAATGTACCATGTCAGTATGTAGGGGGGGGATGAGTGGAATGTACCATGTCAGTATGTAGGGGGGTGATGAATGGAATGTACCATGTCAGTATGTAGGAGGGGGGGTGAGTGGAATGTACCATGTCAGTATGTAGGGGGGTGATGAGTGGAATGTACCATGTCAGTATGTAGGAGGGGTGATGAGTGGAATGTACAATGTCAGTATGTAGGAGGGGTGATGAGTGGAATGTACCATGTCAGTATGTAGGGGGGGGGGATGAGTGGAATGTACCATGTCAGTATGTAGGGGGGTGATGAATGGAATGTACCATGTCAGTATGTAGGGGGGGGGATGAGTGGAATGTACCATGTCAGTATGTAGGGGGGTGATGAGTGGAATGTACCATGTCAGTATGTAGGGGGGCCGGGGTGATGAGTGGAATGTACCATGTCAGTATGTAGGGGGGTGATGAGTGGAATGTACCATGTCAGTATGTAGGGGGGGGGGGGTGATGAGTGGAATGTACCATGTCAGTATGTAGGGGGGGGGGGGGTGATGAATGGAATGTACCATGTCAGTATGTAGGGGGGTGATGAGTGGAATGTACCATGTCAGTATGTAGGGGGGGGATGAATGGAATGTACCATGTCAGTATGTAGGGGGGTGATGAATGGAATGTACCATGTCAGTATGTAGGGGGGGGGTGAGTGGAATGTACCATGTCAGTATGTAGGGGGGGGTGATGAATGGAATGTACCATGTCAGTATGTAGGAGGGGTGATGGATGGAATGTACCATGTCAGTATGTAAGGGGGGGGGTGATGAATGGAATGTACCATGTCAGTATGTAGGAGGGGGGATGAGTGGAATGTACCATGTCAGTATGTAGGGGGGGATGAATGGAATGTACCATGTCAGTATGTAGGGGGGGGTGATGAATGGAATGTACCATGTCAGTTTGTAGGGGGGGTGATGAATGGAATGTACCATGTCAGTATGTAGGGGGTGATGAGTGGAATGTACCATGTCAGTATGTAGGAAGGGGGATGAGTGGAATGTACCATGTCAGTATGTAGGGGGGGGTGATGAATGGAATGTACCATGTCAGTATGTAGGGGGGGTGATGAATGGAATGTACCATGTCAGTATGTAGGAGGGGGGGTGAGTGGAATGTACCATGTCAGTATGTAGGGGGGTGATGAGTGGAATGTACCATGTCAGTATGTAGGAGGGGTGATGAGTGGAATGTACCATGTCAGTATGTAGGAGGGGTGATGAGTGGAATGTACCATGTCAGTATGTAGGAGGGGGGGGTGAGTGGAATGTACCATGTCAGTATGTAGGGGGGTGATGAGTGGAATGTACCATGTCAGTATGTAGGGGGGGTGATGAGTGGAATGTACCATGTCAGTATGTAGGGGGGGGGTGATGAATGGAATGTACCATGTCAGTATGTAGGGGGAATGATGAATGGAATGTACCATGTCAGTATGTAGGAGGGGTGATGAGTGGAATGTACCATGTCAGTATGTAGGAGGGGGGGGTGAGTGGAATGTACCATGTCAGTATGTAGGGGGGTGATGAGTGGAATGTACCATGTCAGTATGTAGGAGGGGGGTGAGCGGAATGTACCATGTCAGTATGTAGGGGGGGGTGATGGAATGAATGTACCATGTCAGTATGTAGGGGGGTGATGAATGGAATGTACCATGTCAGTATGTAGGGGGGGGATGAATGGAATGTACCATGTCAGTATGTAGGAAGGGGGATGAATAGAATGTACCATGTCAGTATGTAGGGGGGGGATGAATAGAATGTACCATGTCAGTATGTAGGGGGGGGGGATGAGTGGAATGTACCATGTCAGTATGTAGGGGGGTGATGAGTGGAATGTACCATGTCAGTATGTAGGGGGGGTGATGAGTGGAATGTACCATGTCAGTATGTAGGGGGGGTGATGAGTGGAATGTACCATGTCAATGTGTAGGAGGGGGGATGAGTGGAATGTACCATCTCAGTATGTAGGAGGGGGGATGAGTGGAATGTACCATGTCAGTATGTAGGGGGGGGTGATGGATGGAATGTACCATGTCAGTATGTAGGGGGGTGATGAGTGGAATGTACCATGTCAGTATGTAGGAGGGGGGATGAGTGGAATGTACCATGTCAGTATGTAGGGGGGGTGATGGATGGAATGTACCATGTCAGTATGTAGGAGGGGGGATGAGTGGAATGTACCATGTCAGTATGTAGGGGGGTGATGGATGGAATGTACCATGTCAGTGTGTAGGAGGGGGGATGAGTGGAATGTACCATGTCAGTATGTAGGGGGGTGATGGATGGAATGTACCATGTCAGTATGTAGGAGGGGGGATGAGTGGAATGTACCATGTCAGTATGTAGGGGGGGGTGAGCGATGGAATGTACCATGTCAGTATGTAGGAGGGGGGATGAGTGGAATGTACCATGTCAGTATGTAGGGGGGGGGGGGTGATAAATGGAATGTACCATGTCAGTATGTAGGGGGGGTGATGGATGGAATGTACCATGTCAGTATGTAGGGGGGGGGGTGATGGATGGAATGTACCATGTCAGTATGTAGGAGGGGGGATGAGTGGAATGTACCATGTCTGTATGTAGGGGGGGGGGTGATGGATGGAATGTACCATGTCAGTATGTAGGAGGGGGGGTGAGTGGAATGTACCATGTCAGTATGTAGGGGGGTGATGGATGGAATGTACCATGTCAGTAGGTGGGGGGGGGGGGGGGGGTCAATGAATAGAATGTACCATGTCAGTATGTAGGGGGGTGATGAATGGAATGTACCATGTCAGTATGTAGGGGGGTGATGAGTGGAATGTACCATGTCAGTATGTAGGAGGGGGGATGAGTGGAATGTACCATGTCAGTATGTAGGAGGGGGGATGAGTGGAATGTACCATGTCATTATGTAGGAGGGGGGATGAGTGGAATGTACCATGTCAGTATGTAGGGGGGGGGTGATGGATGGAATGTACCATGTCAGTATGTAGGGGGGTGATGAATGGAATGTACCACGTCAGTATGTAGGGGGGGGGGGTGATGAGTGGAATGTACCATGTCAGTAGGTAGGGGGTGATGAATAGAATGTACCATGTCAGTATGTAGGGGGGTGATGAGTGGAATGTACCATGTCAGTATGTATGGGGGGTGATGAGTGGAATGTACCATGTCAGTATGTAGGAGGGGGGATGAGTGGAATGTACCATGTCAGTATGTAGGGGGGTGATGGATGGAATGTACCATGTCAGTATGTAGGAGGGGGGGGTGAGTGGAATGTACCATGTCAGTATGTAGGGGGGGTGATGGATGGAATGTACCATGTCAGTATGTAGGAGGGGGGGGGTGATGGATGGAATGTACCATGTCAGTAGGTGGGGGGGGGGTCAATGAATGGAATGTACCATGTCAGTATGTAGGGGGGTGATGAATGGAATGTACCATGTCAGTATGTAGGGGGGTGATGAATGGAATGTACCATGTCAGTATGTAGGGGGGTGATGAGTGGAATGTACCATGTCAGTATGTATGGGGGGTGATGAGTGGAATGTACCATGTCAGTATGTAGGAGGGGGGGGTGAGTGGAATGTACCATGTCAGTATGTAGGGGGGGTGATGGATGGAATGTACCATGTCAGTATGTAGGAGGGGGGGGGGGGTGATGGATGGAATGTACCATGTCAGTAGGTGGGGGGGGGGGTCAATGAATGGAATGTACCATGTCAGTATGTAGGGGGGTCAATGAATGGAATGTACCATGTCAGTATGTAGGGGGGTGATGAATGGAATGTACCATGTCAGTATGTAGGAAGGGGGGATGAATGGAATGTACCATGTCAGTATGTAGGAGGGGGGATGAGTGGAATGTACCATGTCAGTATGTAGGGGGGGGGGGATGAGTGGAATGTACCATGTCAGTATGTAGGGGGTGATTAATGGAATGTACCATGTCAGTAGGTGGGGGGGGGTCAATGAATAGAATGTACCATGTCAGTATGTAGGGGGGTGATGAATGGAATGTACCATGTCAGTATGTAGGAAGGGGGGATGAGTGGAATGTACCATGTCAGTATGTAGGAGGGGGGGTGAGTGGAATATACCATGTCAGTATGTAGGGGGGTGATAAATGGAATGTACCATGTCAGTATGTAGGGGGGTGATGAATGGAATGTACCACGTCAGTATGTAGGGGGGGGGGGGTGATGAGTGGAATGTACCATGTCAGTAGGTGGGGGGGTCAATGAATAGAATGTACCATGTCAGTATGTAGGGGGGGTGATGAGTGGAATGTACCATGTCAGTATGTAGGGGGTGATGAATGGAATGTACCATGTCAGTATGTAGGAGGGGGGATGAGTGGAATGTACCATGTCAGTATGTAGGAGGGGTGATGAGTGGAATGTACCATGTCAGTATGTAGGGGGGGGGGGGTGATGAGTGGAATGTACCATGTCAGTATGTATGGGGGGTTATGAGTGGAATGTACCATGTCAGTATGTAGGAGGGGGGATGAGTGGAATGTACCATGTCAGTATGTAGGGGGGTGATGGATGGAATGTACCATGTCAGTATGTAGGAGGGGGGGTGAGCGGAATGTACCATGTCAGTATGTAGGGGGGGTGATGGATGGAATGTACCATGTCAGTATGTAGGAGGGGGGGTGATGGATGGAATGTACCATGTCAGTATGTAGGGGGGTGATGAATGGAATGTACCATGTCAGTATGTAGGAGGGGGGATGAGTGGAATGTACCATGTCAGTATGTAGGAGGGGGGGGGGTGAGTGGAATGTACCATGTCAGTAGGTGGGGGGGTCAATGAATAGAATGTACCATGTCAGTATGTAGGAAGGGGGGATGAGTGGAATGTACCATGTCAGTATGTAGGAGGGGGGGGGTGAGTGGAATGTACCATGTCAGTATGTGGGGGGGGGGTGATGGATGGAATGTACCATGTCAGTATGTAGGGGGTGATGAATGTAATGTACCATGTCAGTATGTAGGGGGTGATGAGTGGAATGTACCATGTCAGTATGTAGGGGGGGTGATGGATGGAATGTACCATGTCAGTATGTAGAAGGTGATGAGTGGAATGTACCATGTCAGTATGTAGGGGGGGTGATGGATGGAATGTACCATGTCAGTATGTAGGGGGGTGATGGATGGAATGTACCATGTCAGTATGTAGGGGGTGATGAATGGAATGTACCATGTCAGTATGTAGGGGGTGATGAGTGGAATGTACCATGTCAGTATGTAGGGGGGGTGATGGATGGAATGTACCATGTCAGTATGTAGGGGGTGATGAGTGGAATGTACCATGTCAGTATGTAGGGGGGGGTGATGAGTGGAATTTACCATGTCAGTATGTAGGAGGGGTGATGAGTGGAATGTACCATGTCAGTATGTAGGGGGGGGGGATGAGTGGAATGTACCATGTCAGTATGTAGGGGGGGTGATGAATGGAATGTACCATGTCAGTATGTAGGGGGGGGGATGATAAATGGAATGTACCATGTCAGTATGTTGGTGGGGGGGGTGAGTGGAATGTACCATGTCAGTATGTAGGGGGGTGATGAATGGAATGTACAATGTCAGTATGTAGGGGGGGGGGTGATGAATGGAATGTACCATGTCAGTATGTAGGAGGGGGGATGAGTGGAATGTACCATGTCAGTATGTAGGGGGAATGATGAATGGAATGTACCATGTCAGTATGTAGGGGGGTGATGAGTGGAATGTACCATGTCAGTATGTAGGGGGGGGGTGATGAATGGAATGTACCATGTCAGTATGTAGGGGGTGATGAGTGGAATGTACCATGTCAGTATGTAGGGGGGGTGATGAGTGGAATGTACCATGTCAGTATGTAGGGGGGTGATGAGTGGAATGTACCATGTCAGTATGTAGGGGGGGGATGAGTGGAATGTACCATGTCAGTATGTAGGGGGGGATGAATGGAATGTACCATGTCAGTATGTAGGGGGGGGGGGGTGATGAATGGAATGTACCATGTCAGTATGTAGGAGGGGGGATGATGAATGGAATGTACCATGTCAGTATGTAGGAGGGGGGATGAGTGGAATGTACCATGTCAGTATGTAGGGGGAATGATGAATGGAATGTACCATGTCAGTATGTAGGAGGGGTGATGAATGGAATGTACCATGTCAGTATGTAGGAGGGGTGATGAGTGGAATGTACCATGTCAGTATGTAGGAGGGGGGGGTGAGTGGAATGTACCATGTCAGTATGTAGGGGGGTGATGAGTGGAATGTACCATGTCAGTATGTAGGGGGGGGGGGTGATGAATGGAATGTACCATGTCAGTATGTAGGGGGGTGATAAGTGGAATGTACCATGTCAGTATGTAGGGGGGGGGGTGATGAATGGAATGTACCATGTCAGTATGTAGGGGGGGGGATGAGTGGAATGTACCATGTCAGTATGTAGGGGGGTGATGAATGGAATGTACCATGTCAGTATGTAGGGGGGGGGGGGATGAGTGGAATGTACCATGTCAGTATGTAGGGGGGTGATGAGTGGAATGTACCATGTCAGTATGTAGGGGGGCCGGGGTGATGAGTGGAATTTACCATGTCAGTATGTAGGGGGGTGATGAGTGGAATGTACCATGTCAGTATGTAGGGGGGTGATGAGTGGAATGTACCATGTCAGTATGTAGGGGGGGGGGGGTGATGAATGGAATGTACCATGTCAGTATGTAGGGGGGTGATGAGTGGAATGTACCATGTCAGTATGTAGGGGGGGGATGAGTGGAATGTACCATGTCAGTATGTAGGGGGGGATGAATGGAATGTACCATGTCAGTATGTAGGGGGGTGATGAATGGAATGTACCATGTCAGTATGTAGGGGGGGGATGAGTGGAATGTACCATGTCAGTATGTAGGGGGGGGTGATGAATGGAATGTACCATGTCAGTATGTAGGAGGGGGGGTGAGTGGAATGTACCATGTCAGTATGTAGGGGGGTGATGAGTGGAATGTACCATGTCAGTATGTAGGAGGGGTGATGAGTGGAATGTACCATGTCAGTATGTAGGAGGGGTGATGAGTGGAATGTACCATGTCAGTATGTAGGAGGGGGGGGGTGAGTGGAATGTACCATGTCAGTATGTAGGGGGGTGATGAGTGGAATGTACCATGTCAGTATGTAGGGGGGGTGATGAGTGGAATGTACCATGTCAGTATGTAGGGGGGGGTGATGAATGGAATGTACCATGTCAGTATGTAGGGGGAATGATGAATGGAATGTACCATGTCAGTATGTAGGAGGGGTGATGAGTGGAATGTACCATGTCAGTATGTAGGAGGGGGGGGGTGAGTGGAATGTACCATGTCAGTATGTAGGGGGGTGATGAGTGGAATGTACCATGTCAGTATGTAGGAGGGGGGGTGAGCGGAATGTACCATGTCAGTATGTAGGGGGGGTGATGGATGGAATGTACCATGTCAGTATGTAGGGGGGTGATGAGTGGAATGTACCATGTCAGTATGTAGGGGGGGGGGGGGGTGATGAATGGAATGTACCATGTCAGTATGTAGGGGGGGGGGGATGAGTGGAATGTACCATGTCAGTATGTAGGGGGGTGATGAATGGAATGTACCATGTCAGTATGTAGGGGGGGGATGAGTGGAATGTACCATGTCAGTATGTAGGGGGGTGATGAATGGAATGTACCATGTCAGTATGTAGGAGGGGGGGTGAGTGGAATGTACCATGTCAGTATGTAGGGGGGTGATGAGTGGAATGTACCATGTCAGTATGTAGGAGGGGTGATGAGTGGAATGTACCATGTCAGTATGTAGGAGGGGTGATGAGTGGAATGTACCATGTCAGTATGTAGGGGGGGGGGATGAGTGGAATGTACCATGTCAGTATGTAGGGGGGTGATGAATGGAATGTACCATGTCAGTATGTAGGGGGGGGGATGAGTGGAATGTACCATGTCAGTATGTAGGGGGGTGATGAGTGGAATGTACCATGTCAGTATGTAGGGGGGCCGGGGTGATGAGTGGAATGTACCATGTCAGTATGTAGGGGGGTGATGAGTGGAATGTACCATGTCAGTATGTAGGGGGGGGGGGGTGATGAGTGGAATGTACCATGTCAGTATGTAGGGGGGGGGGTGATGAATGGAATGTACCATGTCAGTATGTAGGGGGGTGATGAGTGGAATGTACCATGTCAGTATGTAGGGGGGGGATGAGTGGAATGTACCATGTCAGTATGTAGGGGGGGATGAATGGAATGTACCATGTCAGTATGTAGGGGGGTGATGAATGGAATGTACCATGTCAGTATGTAGGGGGGGGGTGAGTGGAATGTACCATGTCAGTATGTAGGGGGGGGTGATGAATGGAATGTACCATGTCAGTATGTAGGAGGGGTGATGGATGGAATGTACCATGTCAGTATGTAAGGGGGGGGGTGATGAATGGAATGTACCATGTCAGTATGTAGGAGGGGGGATGAGTGGAATGTACCATGTCAGTATGTAGGGGGGGATGAATGGAATGTACCATGTCAGTATGTAGGGGGGGGTGATGAATGGAATGTACCATGTCAGTTTGTAGGGGGGGTGATGAATGGAATGTACCATGTCAGTATGTAGGGGGTGATGAGTGGAATGTACCATGTCAGTATGTAGGAAGGGGGATGAGTGGAATGTACCATGTCAGTATGTAGGGGGGGGTGATGAATGGAATGTACCATGTCAGTATGTAGGGGGGGTGATGAATGGAATGTACCATGTCAGTATGTAGGAGGGGGGGTGAGTGGAATGTACCATGTCAGTATGTAGGGGGGTGATGAGTGGAATGTACCATGTCAGTATGTAGGAGGGGTGATGAGTGGAATGTACCATGTCAGTATGTAGGAGGGGTGATGAGTGGAATGTACCATGTCAGTATGTAGGAGGGGTGATGAGTGGAATGTACCATGTCAGTATGTAGGAGGGGTGATGAGTGGAATGTACCATGTCAGTATGTAGGAGGGGGGGGTGAGTGGAATGTACCATGTCAGTATGTAGGGGGGTGATGAGTGGAATGTACCATGTCAGTATGTAGGGGGGGGTGATGAGTGGAATGTACCATGTCAGTATGTAGGGGGGGGGGGTGATGAATGGAATGTACCATGTCAGTATGTAGGGGGAATGATGAATGGAATGTACCATGTCAGTATGTAGGAGGGGTGATGAGTGGAATGTACCATGTCAGTATGTAGGAGGGGGGGGTGAGTGGAATGTACCATGTCAGTATGTAGGGGGGTGATGAGTGGAATGTACCATGTCAGTATGTAGGAGGGGGGTGAGCGGAATGTACCATGTCAGTATGTAGGGGGGGGTGATGGAATGAATGTACCATGTCAGTATGTAGGGGGGTGATGAATGGAATGTACCATGTCAGTATGTAGGGGGGGGATGAATGGAATGTACCATGTCAGTATGTAGGAAGGGGGATGAATAGAATGTACCATGTCAGTATGTAGGGGGGGGATGAATAGAATGTACCATGTCAGTATGTAGGGGGGGGGGATGAGTGGAATGTACCATGTCAGTATGTAGGGGGGTGATGAGTGGAATGTACCATGTCAGTATGTAGGGGGGGTGATGAGTGGAATGTACCATGTCAGTATGTAGGGGGGGTGATGAGTGGAATGTACCATGTCAATTTGTAGGAGGGGGGATGAGTGGAATGTACCATCTCAGTATGTAGGAGGGGGGATGAGTGGAATGTACCATGTCAGTATGTAGGGGGGGTGATGGATGGAATGTACCATGTCAGTATGTAGGGGGGTGATGAGTGGAATGTACCATGTCAGTATGTAGGAGGGGGGATGAGTGGAATGTACCATGTCAGTATGTAGGGGGGGTGATGGATGGAATGTACCATGTCAGTATGTAGGAGGGGGGATGAGTGGAATGTACCATGTCAGTATGTAGGGGGGTGATGGATGGAATGTACCATGTCAGTGTGTAGGAGGGGGGATGAGTGGAATGTACCATGTCAGTATGTAGGGGGGTGATGGATGGAATGTACCATGTCAGTATGTAGGAGGGGGGATGAGTGGAATGTACCATGTCAGTATGTAGGGGGGGGTGAGCGATGGAATGTACCATGTCAGTATGTAGGAGGGGGGATGAGTGGAATGTACCATGTCAGTATGTAGGGGGGGGGGTGATAAATGGAATGTACCATGTCAGTATGTAGGGGGGGTGATGGATGGAATGTACCATGTCAGTATGTAGGGGGGGGGGTGATGGATGGAATGTACCATGTCAGTATGTAGGAGGGGGGATGAGTGGAATGTACCATGTCTGTATGTAGGGGGGGGGGGTGATGGATGGAATGTACCATGTCAGTATGTAGGAGGGGGGGTGAGTGGAATGTACCATGTCAGTATGTAGGGGGGTGATGGATGGAATGTACCATGTCAGTAGGTGGGGGGGGGGGGGGTGGGTCAATGAATAGAATGTACCATGTCAGTATGTAGGGGGGTGATGAATGGAATGTACCATGTCAGTATGTAGGGGGGTGATGAGTGGAATGTACCATGTCAGTATGTAGGAGGGGGGATGAGTGGAATGTACCATGTCAGTATGTAGGAGGGGGGATGAGTGGAATGTACCATGTCATTATGTAGGAGGGGGGATGAGTGGAATGTACCATGTCAGTATGTAGGGGGGGGGTGATGGATGGAATGTACCATGTCAGTATGTAGGGGGGTGATGAATGGAATGTACCACGTCAGTATGTAGGGGGGGGGGGTGATGAGTGGAATGTACCATGTCAGTAGGTAGGGGGTGATGAATAGAATGTACCATGTCAGTATGTAGGGGGGTGATGAGTGGAATGTACCATGTCAGTATGTATGGGGGGTGATGAGTGGAATGTACCATGTCAGTATGTAGGAGGGGGGATGAGTGGAATGTACCATGTCAGTATGTAGGGGGGTGATGGATGGAATGTACCATGTCAGTATGTAGGAGGGGGGGTGAGTGGAATGTACCATGTCAGTATGTAGGGGGGGTGATGGATGGAATGTACCATGTCAGTATGTAGGAGGGGGGGGGTGATGGATGGAATGTACCATGTCAGTAGGTGGGGGGGGGGTCAATGAATGGAATGTACCATGTCAGTATGTAGGGGGGTGATGAATGGAATGTACCATGTCAGTATGTAGGGGGGTGATGAATGGAATGTACCATGTCAGTATGTAGGGGGGTGATGAGTGGAATGTACCATGTCAGTATGTATGGGGGGTGATGAGTGGAATGTACCATGTCAGTATGTAGGAGGGGGGATGAGTGGAATGTACCATGTCAGTATGTAGGGGGGTGATGGATGGAATGTACCATGTCAGTATGTAGGAGGGGGGGGTGAGTGGAATGTACCATGTTAGTATGTAGGGGGGGTGATGGATGGAATGTACCATGTCAGTATGTAGGAGGGGGGGGGTGATGGATGGAATGTACCATGTCAGTAGGTGGGGGGGGGGGTCAATGAATGGAATGTACCATGTCAGTATGTAGGGGGGTGATGAATGGAATGTACCATGTCAGTATGTAGGGGGGTGATGAATGGAATGTACCATGTCAGTATGTAGGAAGGGGGGATGAATGGAATGTACCATGTCAGTATGTAGGAGGGGGGATGAGTGGAATGTACCATGTCAGTATGTAGGGGGGGGGGATGAGTGGAATGTACCATGTCAGTATGTAGGGGGTGATTAATGGAATGTACCATGTCAGTAGGTGGGGGGGGGGTCAATGAATAGAATGTACCATGTCAGTATGTAGGAGGGGGGGTGAGTGGAATATACCATGTCAGTATGTAGGGGGGTGATAAATGGAATGTACCATGTCAGTATGTAGGGGGGTGATGAATGGAATGTACCACGTCAGTATGTAGGGGGGGGGGTGATGAGTGGAATGTACCATGTCAGTAGGTGGGGGGGTCAATGAATAGAATGTACCATGTCAGTATGTAGGGGGGGTGATGAGTGGAATGTACCATGTCAGTATGTAGGGGGTGATGAATGGAATGTACCATGTCAGTATGTAGGAGGGGGGATGAGTGGAATGTACCATGTCAGTATGTAGGAGGGGTGATGAGTGGAATGTACCATGTCAGTATGTAGGGGGGGGGTGATGAGTGGAATGTACCATGTCAGTATGTAGGGGGGGGGGATGAGTGGAATGTACCATGTCAGTATGTAGGGGGTGATGGATGGAATGTACCATGTCAGTATGTAGGAGGGGGGATGAGTGGAATGTACCATGTCAGTATGTATGGGGGGTTATGAGTGGAATGTACCATGTCAGTATGTAGGAGGGGGGATGAGTGGAATGTACCATGTCAGTATGTAGGGGGGTGATGGATGGAATGTACCATGTCAGTATGTAGGAGGGGGGGTGAGCGGAATGTACCATGTCAGTATGTAGGGGGGGTGATGGATGGAATGTACCATGTCAGTATGTAGGAGGGGGGGTGATGGATGGAATGTACCATGTCAGTATGTAGGGGGGTGATGAATGGAATGTACCATGTCAGTATGTAGGAGGGGGGATGAGTGGAATGTACCATGTCAGTATGTAGGAGGGGGGGGGGGGTGAGTGGAATGTACCATGTCAGTAGGTGGGGGGGTCAATGAATAGAATGTACCATGTCAGTATGTAGGAAGGGGGGATGAGTGGAATGTACCATGTCAGTATGTAGGAGGGGGGGGTGAGTGGAATGTACCATGTCAGTATGTGGGGGGGGGTGATGGATGGAATGTACCATGTCAGTATGTAGGGGGTGATGAATGTAATGTACCATGTCAGTATGTAGGGGGTGATGAGTGGAATGTACCATGTCAGTATGTAGGGGGGGTGATGGATGGAATGTACCATGTCAGTATGTAGAAGGTGATGAGTGGAATGTACCATGTCAGTATGTAGGGGGGGGTGATGGATGGAATGTACCATGTCAGTATGTAGGGGGGTGATGGATGGAATGTACCATGTCAGTATGTAGGGGGTGATGAATGGAATGTACCATGTCAGTATGTAGGGGGTGATGAGTGGAATGTACCATGTCAGTATGTAGGGGGGGTGATGGATGGAATGTACCATGTCAGTATGTAGGGGGTGATGAGTGGAATGTACCATGTCAGTATGTAGGGGGGGTGATGAGTGGAATTTACCATGTCAGTATGTAGGAGGGGTGATGAGTGGAATGTACCATGTCAGTATGTAGGGGGGGGGGGGATGAGTGGAATGTACCATGTCAGTATGTAGGGGGGTGATGAATGGAATGTACCATGTCAGTATGTGGGGGGGGGGGGTGATAAATGGAATGTACCATGTCAGTATGTTGGTGGGGGGGGGGTGAGTGGAATGTACCATGTCAGTATGTAGGGGGGTGATGAATGGAATGTACCATGTCAGTATGTAGGGGGGGGGGTGATGAATGGAATGTACCATGTCAGTATGTAGGAGGGGGGATGAGTGGAATGTACCATGTCAGTATGTAGGGGGAATGATGAATGGAATGTACCATGTCAGTATGTAGGAGGGGTGATGAGTGGAATGTACCATGTCAGTATGTAGGAGGGGGGGGTGAGTGGAATGTACCATGTCAGTATGTAGGGGGGTGATGAGTGGAATGTACCATGTCAGTATGTAGGGGGGTGATGAGTGGAATGTACCATGTCAGTATGTAGGGGGGTGATGAGTGGAATGTACCATGTCAGTATGTAGGGGGGGGGGGTGATGAATGGAATGTACCATGTCAGTATGTAGGGGGGTTATGAGTGGAATGTACCATGTCAGTATGTAGGGGGGTGATGAGTGGAATGTACCATGTCAGTATGTAGGGGGGGGGGTGATGAATGGAATGTACCATGTCAGTATGTAGGGGGGTGATGAGTGGAATGTACCATGTCAGTATGTAGGGGGGGTGATGAGTGGAATGTACCATGTCAGTATGTAGGGGGGTGATGAGTGGAATGTACCATGTCAGTATGTAGGGGGGGGGATGAGTGGAATGTACCATGTCAGTATGTAGGGGGGGATGAATGGAATGTACCATGTCAGTATGTAGGGGGGGGGGTGATGAATGGAATGTACCATGTCAGTATGTAGGAGGGGGGATGAGTGGAATGTACCATGTCAGTATGTAGGGGGAATGATGAATGGAATGTACCATGTCAGTATGTAGGAGGGGTGATGAATGGAATGTACCATGTCAGTATGTAGGAGGGGTGATGAGTGGAATGTACCATGTCAGTATGTAGGAGGGGGGGGGTGAGTGGAATGTACCATGTCAGTATGTAGGGGGGTGATGAGTGGAATGTACCATGTCAGTATGTAGGGGGGGGGTGATGAATGGAATGTACCATGTCAGTATGTAGGGGGGTGATAAGTGGAATGTACCATGTCAGTATGTAGGGGGGGGGGGTGATGAATGGAATGTACCATGTCAGTATGTAGGGGGGGGGATGAGTGGAATGTACCATGTCAGTATGTAGGGGGGTGATGAATGGAATGTACCATGTCAGTATGTAGGGGGGGGGGGATGAGTGGAATGTACCATGTCAGTATGTAGGGGGGTGATGAGTGGAATGTACCATGTCAGTATGTAGGGGGGCCGGGGTGATGAGTGGAATTTACCATGTCAGTATGTAGGGGGGTGATGAGTGGAATGTACCATGTCAGTATGTAGGGGGGTGATGAGTGGAATGTACCATGTCAGTATGTAGGGGGGGGGGGTGATGAATGGAATGTACCATGTCAGTATGTAGGGGGGTGATGAGTGGAATGTACCATGTCAGTATGTAGGGGGGTGATGAGTGGAATGTACCATGTCAGTATGTAGGGGGGGGGGGTGATGAATGGAATGTACCATGTCAGTATGTAGGGGGGTGATGAGTGGAATGTACCATGTCAGTATGTAGGGGGGGGATGAGTGGAATGTACCATGTCAGTATGTAGGGGGGGATGAATGGAATGTACCATGTCAGTATGTAGGGGGGTGATGAATGGAATGTACCATGTCAGTATGTAGGGGGGGGATGAGTGGAATGTACCATGTCAGTATGTAGGGGGGGGTGATGAATGGAATGTACCATGTCAGTATGTAGGAGGGGGGGTGAGTGGAATGTACCATGTCAGTATGTAGGGGGGTGATGAGTGGAATGTACCATGTCAGTATGTAGGAGGGGTGATGAGTGGAATGTACCATGTCAGTATGTAGGAGGGGTGATGAGTGGAATGTACCATGTCAGTATGTAGGAGGGGGGGGGCTGAGTGGAATGTACCATGTCAGTATGTAGGGGGGTGATGAGTGGAATGTACCATGTCAGTATGTAGGGGGGGTGATGAGTGGAATGTACCATGTCAGTATGTAGGGGGGGGGGGTGATGAATGGAATGTACCATGTCAGTATGTAGGGGGAATGATGAATGGAATGTACCATGTCAGTATGTAGGAGGGGTGATGAGTGGAATGTACCATGTCAGTATGTAGGAGGGGGGGGTGAGTGGAATGTACCATGTCAGTATGTAGGGGGGTGATGAGTGGAATGTACCATGTCAGTATGTAGGAGGGGGGGTGAGCGGAATGTACCATGTCAGTATGTAGGGGGGGTGATGGATGGAATGTACCATGTCAGTATGTAGGGGGGTGATGAGTGGAATGTACCATGTCAGTATGTAGGGGGGGGGGGGTGATGAATGGAATGTACCATGTCAGTATGTAGGGGGGGGGGATGAGTGGAATGTACCATGTCAGTATGTAGGGGGGTGATGAATGGAATGTACCATGTCAGTATGTAGGGGGGGGATGAGTGGAATGTACCATGTCAGTATGTAGGGGGGTGATGAATGGAATGTACCATGTCAGTATGTAGGAGGGGGGGTGAGTGGAATGTACCATGTCAGTATGTAGGGGGGTGATGAGTGGAATGTACCATGTCAGTATGTAGGGGGGTGATGAATGGAATGTACCATGTCAGTATGTAGGGGGGTGATGAGTGGAATGTACCATGTCAGTATGTAGGGGGGTGATGAGTGGAATGTACCATGTCAGTATGTAGGGGGGTGATGAGTGGAATGTACCATGTCAGTATGTAGGGGGGGGGTGATGAATGGAATGTACCATGTCAGTATGTAGGGGGGTGATGAGTGGAATGTACCATGTCAGTATGTAGGGGGGGGATGAGTGGAATGTACCATGTCAGTATGTAGGGGGGGATGAATGGAATGTACCATGTCAGTATGTAGGGGGGTGATGAATGGAATGTACCATGTCAGTATGTAGGGGGGGGATGAGTGGAATGTACCATGTCAGTATGTAGGGGGGGGTGATGAATGGAATGTACCATGTCAGTATGTAGGAGGGGGGGTGAGTGGAATGTACCATGTCAGTATGTAGGGGGGTGATGAGTGGAATGTACCATGTCAGTATGTAGGGGGGTGATGAGTGGAATGTACCATGTCAGTATGTAGGGGGGGGGGGGTGATGAATGGAATGTACCATGTCAGTATGTAGGGGGGTGATGAGTGGAATGTACCATGTCAGTATGTAGGGGGGTGATGAGTGGAATGTACCATGTCAGTATGTAGGGGGAATGATGAATGGAATGTACCATGTCAGTATGTAGGAGGGGTGATGAGTGGAATGTACCATGTCAGTATGTAGGAGGGGGGGGTGAGTGGAATGTACCATGTCAGTATGTAGGGGGGTGATGAGTGGAATGTACCATGTCAGTATGTAGGGGGGTGATGAGTGGAATGTACCATGTCAGTATGTAGGGGGGTGATGAGTGGAATGTACCATGTCAGTATGTAGGGGGGGGGGGTGATGAATGGAATGTACCATGTCAGTATGTAGGGGGGTTATGAGTGGAATGTACCATGTCAGTATGTAGGGGGGTGATGAGTGGAATGTACCATGTCAGTATGTAGGGGGGGGGGTGATGAATGGAATGTACCATGTCAGTATGTAGGGGGGTGATGAGTGGAATGTACCATGTCAGTATGTAGGGGGGGTGATGAGTGGAATGTACCATGTCAGTATGTAGGGGGGTGATGAGTGGAATGTACCATGTCAGTATGTAGGGGGGGGGATGAGTGGAATGTACCATGTCAGTATGTAGGGGGGGATGAATGGAATGTACCATGTCAGTATGTAGGGGGGGGTGATGAATGGAATGTACCATGTCAGTATGTAGGAGGGGGGATGAGTGGAATGTACCATGTCAGTATGTAGGGGGAATGATGAATGGAATGTACCATGTCAGTATGTAGGAGGGGTGATGAATGGAATGTACCATGTCAGTATGTAGGAGGGGTGATGAGTGGAATGTACCATGTCAGTATGTAGGAGGGGGGGGTGAGTGGAATGTACCATGTCAGTATGTAGGGGGGTGATGAGTGGAATGTACCATGTCAGTATGTAGGGGGGGGGTGATGAATGGAATGTACCATGTCAGTATGTAGGGGGGTGATAAGTGGAATGTACCATGTCAGTATGTAGGGGGGGGGGGTGATGAATGGAATGTACCATGTCAGTATGTAGGGGGGGGGATGAGTGGAATGTACCATGTCAGTATGTAGGGGGGTGATGAATGGAATGTACCATGTCAGTATGTAGGGGGGGGGGATGAGTGGAATGTACCATGTCAGTATGTAGGGGGGTGATGAGTGGAATGTACCATGTCAGTATGTAGGGGGGCCGGGGTGATGAGTGGAATTTACCATGTCAGTATGTAGGGGGGTGATGAGTGGAATGTACCATGTCAGTATGTAGGGGGGTGATGAGTGGAATGTACCATGTCAGTATGTAGGGGGGGGGGGGGTGATGAATGGAATGTACCATGTCAGTATGTAGGGGGGTGATGAGTGGAATGTACCATGTCAGTATGTAGGGGGGTGATGAGTGGAATGTACCATGTCAGTATGTAGGGGGGGGGTGATGAATGGAATGTACCATGTCAGTATGTAGGGGGGTGATGAGTGGAATGTACCATGTCAGTATGTAGGGGGGGGATGAGTGGAATGTACCATGTCAGTATGTAGGGGGGGATGAATGGAATGTACCATGTCAGTATGTAGGGGGGTGATGAATGGAATGTACCATGTCAGTATGTAGGGGGGGGATGAGTGGAATGTACCATGTCAGTATGTAGGGGGGGGTGATGAATGGAATGTACCATGTCAGTATGTAGGAGGGGGGGTGAGTGGAATGTACCATGTCAGTATGTAGGGGGGTGATGAGTGGAATGTACCATGTCAGTATGTAGGAGGGGTGATGAGTGGAATGTACCATGTCAGTATGTAGGAGGGGTGATGAGTGGAATGTACCATGTCAGTATGTAGGAGGGGGGGGCTGAGTGGAATGTACCATGTCAGTATGTAGGGGGGTGATGAGTGGAATGTACCATGTCAGTATGTAGGGGGGGTGATGAGTGGAATGTACCATGTCAGTATGTAGGGGGGGGGGTGATGAATGGAATGTACCATGTCAGTATGTAGGGGGAATGATGAATGGAATGTACCATGTCAGTATGTAGGAGGGGTGATGAGTGGAATGTACCATGTCAGTATGTAGGAGGGGGGGGTGAGTGGAATGTACCATGTCAGTATGTAGGGGGGTGATGAGTGGAATGTACCATGTCAGTATGTAGGGGGGGGTGATGGATGGAATGTACCATGTCAGTATGTAGGGGGGGTGATGGATGGAATGTACCATGTCAGTATGTAGGGGGGTGATGAGTGGAATGTACCATGTCAGTATGTAGGGGGGGGGGTGATGAATGGAATGTACCATGTCAGTATGTAGGGGGGGGGGATGAGTGGAATGTACCATGTCAGTATGTAGGGGGGTGATGAATGGAATGTACCATGTCAGTATGTAGGGGGGGGATGAGTGGAATGTACCATGTCAGTATGTAGGGGGGTGATGAATGGAATGTACCATGTCAGTATGTAGGAGGGGGGGTGAGTGGAATGTACCATGTCAGTATGTAGGGGGGTGATGAGTGGAATGTACCATGTCAGTATGTAGGAGGGGTGATGAGTGGAATGTACCATGTCAGTATGTAGGAGGGGTGATGAGTGGAATGTACCATGTCAGTATGTAGGGGGGGGGGATGAGTGGAATGTACCATGTCAGTATGTAGGGGGGTGATGAATGGAATGTACCATGTCAGTATGTAGGGGGGGGGATGAGTGGAATGTACCATGTCAGTATGTAGGGGGGTGATGAGTGGAATGTACCATGTCAGTATGTAGGGGGGCCGGGGTGATGAGTGGAATGTACCATGTCAGTATGTAGGGGGGTGATGAGTGGAATGTACCATGTCAGTATGTAGGGGGGGGGGGTGATGAGTGGAATGTACCATGTCAGTATGTAGGGGGGGGATGAGTGGAATGTACCATGTCAGTATGTAGGGGGGTGATGAGTGGAATGTACCATGTCAGTATGTAGGGGGGCCGGGGTGATGAGTGGAATGTACCATGTCAGTATGTAGGGGGGTGATGAGTGGAATGTACCATGTCAGTATGTAGGGGGGGGGGGTGATGAATGGAATGTACCATGTCAGTATGTAGGGGGGTGATGAGTGGAATGTACCATGTCAGTATGTAGGGGGGGGATGAGTGGAATGTACCATGTCAGTATGTAGGGGGGGATGAATGGAATGTACCATGTCAGTATGTAGGGGGGTGATGAATGGAATGTACCATGTCAGTATGTAGGGGGGGGATGAGTGGAATGTACCATGTCAGTATGTAGGGGGGGGGTGATGAATGGAATGTACCATGTCAGTATGTAGGAGGGGTGATGGATGGAATGTACCATGTCAGTATGTAAGGGGGGGGGGGTGATGAATGGAATGTACCATGTCAGTATGTAGGAGGGGGGATGAGTGGAATGTACCATGTCAGTATGTAGGGGGGGATGAATGGAATGTACCATGTCAATATGTAGGGGGGGGTGATGAATGGAATGTACCATGTCAGTTTGTAGGGGGGGGGGTGATGAATGGAATGTACCATGTCAGTATGTAGGGGGTGATGAGTGGAATGTACCATGTCAGTATGTAGGAAGGGGGATGAGTGGAATGTACCATGTCAGTATGTAGGGGGGGGGTGATGAATGGAATGTACCATGTCTGTATGTAGGGGGGGGGTGATGAATGGAATGTACCATGTCAGTATGTAGGAGGGGGGGTGAGTGGAATGTACCATGTCAGTATGTAGGGGGGTGATGAGTGGAATGTACCATGTCAGTATGTAGGAGGGGTGATGAGTGGAATGTACCATGTCAGTATGTAGGGGGGGTGATGAGTGGAATGTACCATGTCAGTATGTAGGGGGGGGGTGATGAATGGAATGTACCATGTCAGTATGTAGGGGGAATGATGAATGGAATGTACCATGTCAGTATGTAGGAGGGGTGATGAGTGGAATGTACCATGTCAGTATGTAGGAGGGGGGGGTGAGTGGAATGTACCATGTCAGTATGTAGGGGGGTGATGAGTGGAATGTACCATGTCAGTATGTAGGAGGGGGGGTGAGCGGAATGTACCATGTCAGTATGTAGGGGGGGTGATGGATGGAATGTACCATGTCAGTATGTAGGGGGGGTGATGAGTGGAATGTACCATGTCAGTATGTAGGGGGGGGGGGGTGATGAATGGAATGTACCATGTCAGTATGTAGGGGGGGGGGGATGAGTGGAATGTACCATGTCAGTATGTAGGGGGGTGATGAATGGAATGTACCATGTCAGTATGTAGGGGGGGGATGAGTGGAATGTACCATGTCAGTATGTAGGGGGGTGATGAATGGAATGTACCATGTCAGTATGTAGGAGGGGGGGTGAGTGGAATGTACCATGTCAGTATGTAGGGGGGTGATGAGTGGAATGTACCATGTCAGTATGTAGGAGGGGTGATGAGTGGAATGTACCATGTCAGTATGTAGGAGGGGTGATGAGTGGAATGTACCATGTCAGTATGTAGGGGGGGGGATGAGTGGAATGTACCATGTCAGTATGTAGGGGGGTGATGAATGGAATGTACCATGTCAGTATGTAGGGGGGGGGATGAGTGGAATGTACCATGTCAGTATGTAGGGGGGTGATGAGTGGAATGTACCATGTCAGTATGTAGGGGGGCCGGGGTGATGAGTGGAATGTACCATGTCAGTATGTAGGGGGGTGATGAGTGGAATGTACCATGTCAGTATGTAGGGGGGGGGGGGTGATGAGTGGAATGTACCATGTCAGTATGTAGGGGGGGGGGGGTGATGAATGGAATGTACCATGTCAGTATGTAGGGGGGTGATGAGTGGAATGTACCATGTCAGTATGTAGGGGGGGGATGAGTGGAATGTACCATGTCAGTATGTAGGGGGGGATGAATGGAATGTACCATGTCAGTATGTAGGGGGGTGATGAATGGAATGTACCATGTCAGTATGTAGGGGGGGGATGAGTGGAATGTACCATGTCAGTATGTAGGGGGGGGTGATGAATGGAATGTACCATGTCAGTATGTAGGAGGGGTGATGGATGGAATGTACCATGTCAGTATGTAAGGGGGGGGGGTGATGAATGGAATGTACCATGTCAGTATGTAGGAGGGGGGATGAGTGGAATGTACCATGTCAGTATGTAGGGGGGGATGAATGGAATGTACCATGTCAGTATGTAGGGGGGGGTGATGAATGGAATGTACCATGTCAGTTTGTAGGGGGGGTGATGAATGGAATGTACCATGTCAGTATGTAGGGGGTGATGAGTGGAATGTACCATGTCAGTATGTAGGAAGGGGGATGAGTGGAATGTACCATGTCAGTATGTAGGGGGGGGTGATGAATGGAATGTACCATGTCAGTTTGTAGGGGGGGTGATGAGTGGAATGTACCATGTCAGTATGTAGGGGGGGATGAGTGGAATGTACCATGTCAGTATGTAGGAGGGGTGATGGATGGAATGTACCATGTCAGTATGTAGGGGGGGATGAATGGAATGTACCATGTCAGTATGTAGGGGGGTGATGAGTGGAATGTACCATGTCAGCATTTAGGGGGTTCAGTAGAAGAGGTGTGGAATGCCCCATGTCTCAGTGATGTCAGAGGGGGGGTGGGGTAGGAGGTGATTGTCTCCCCCTAGTGGTGGAGGAGGAAGTACACAGGACTCACACTGACCTGTTCTTCTCTCTGCTCTCCTCTCTGATCTCCAGCCCAGAAGCAGCGGAAATCTTCATCCCATCCCCCCAGATACACTCTGACCCCGAGTCTCCGCCTCCTGTCCCCACTTCACGGGCGCCGCCATCTTGCAGCTTCCCCTATAGCGATGAACGGAGGCTGGACTACGGAAAGATGGCCGCACATCTCGGGCCGGAGGGGACACCGGAAACGGCTGATGACAGTACCGGGAATGGGGGAGGGGCTCCGATCATATATATATATATATTTATCACCCTCCGGAGCCAGCACAGCCCGCGCCGCTCTCACACCGGAGGTAACCCGGAAGTGTCGGTGGAACGCATAGACCGGAAGTGTTCTGGAGCCGCTTCCGGTGTTTGTCTGCAGTGGTGGAGGAGGGGAGAGGGCTGAGTAGAGGTGAGTGGTGATATATACACCCAGTAATACAGGGGCCCCACAATGCTTTACATACCATAGACTGGTGTGACAGAAAATGTCTGCTGACTGATCCTCAGCGATTACTAATGACTGACTCCGCCTCCGAAGATACTGACTCCGCCTCCGAAGATACAGACTCCGCCCTACACCCACACTCCGCCTCTGAAGATACAGACTCCGCCCTACCCTGACACTCCGCCTCCGAAGATACAGACTCCGCCCCTAAAGTTCCAGACTCCGCCCTACCCTTACACTCCGCCTCTAAAGAAACAGACTCTGCCCTACACCCACACTCCGCCTCCGAAGATACAGACTCCGCCCCTAAAGTTCCAGACTCCGCCACACCCTGACACTCCGCCTCCGACGATACAGACTCCGCCCTACAATGACACTCCGCCTCCGAAGATACAGACTCCACCCTACCCTGACACTCCGCCCTACACCCACACTCCGCCTCCGAAGATACAGACTCCGCCCCTAAAGTTCCAGACTCCGCCCTACCCTGACACTCCGCCTCCGAAGATACAGACTCCGCCCTACAATGACACTCCGCCTCCGAAGATACAGACTCCACCCTACACCCACACTCCGCCCTACACCCATACTCCGCCTCCGAAGATACAGACTCCGCCCCTAAAGTTCCAGACTCCGCCACACCCTGACACTCCGCCTCCGAAGATACAGACTCCACCCCTAAAGTTCCAGACTCCGCCACACCCTGACACTCCGCCTCCGAAGATACAGACTCCACCCCTAAAGTTCCAGACTCCGCCACACCCTGACACTCCGCCTCCGAAGATACAGACTCCACCCTACCCTTACACTCCGCCTCTAAAGAAACAGACTCCGCCCTACACCCATACTCCGCCTCCGAAGATACAGACTCCACCCTACCCTTACACTCCGCCTCTAAAGAAACAGACTCCGCCCTACACCCATACTCCGCCTCCGAAGATACAGACTCCGCCCCTAAAGTTCCAGACTCCGCCACACCCTGACACTCCGCCTCCGAAGATACAGACTCCGCCCTACAATGACACTCCGCCTCCGAAGATACAGACTCCACCCCTAAAGTTCCAGACTCCGCCCTACTCTGACACTCCGCCTCCGAAGATACAGACTCCGCCCTACCCTGACACTCCGCCTCCGAAGATACAGACTCCGCCCTACAATGACACTCCGCCTCCGAAGATACAGACTCCACCCCTAAAGTTCCAGACTCCGCCCTACCCTTACACTCCGCCTCTAAAGAAACAGACTCTGCCCTACACCCATACTCCGCCTCCGAAGATACAGACTCCGCCCCTAAAGTTCCAGACTCCGCCACACCCTGACACTCCGCCTCCGAAGATACAGACTCCACCCCTAAAGTTCCAGACTCCGCCACACCCTGACACTCCGCCTCCGAAGATACAGACTCCGCCCTACAATGACACTCCGCCTCCAAAGATACAGACTCCACCCTACACCCACACTCCGCCCTACACCCATACTCCGCCTCCGAAGATACAGACTCCGCCCCTAAAGTTCCAGACTCCGCCACACCCTGACACTCCGCCTCCGAAGATACAGACTCCACCCTACCCTTACACTCCGCCTCTAAAGAAACAGACTCCGCCCTACACCCATACTCCGCCTCCGAAGATACAGACTCCGCCCCTAAAGTTCCAGACTCCGCCACACCCTGACACTCCGCCTCCGAGGATACAGACTCCGCCCTACAATGACACTCCGCCTCCGAAGATACAGACTCCACCCCTAAAGTTCCAGACTCCGCCCTACTCTGACACTCCGCCTCCGAAGATACAGACTCCGCCCTACCCTGACACTCCGCCTCCGAAGATACAGACTCCACCCTACCCTTACACTCCGCCTCTAAAGAAACAGACTCCGCCCTACACCCATACTCCGCCTCCGAAGATACAGACTCCGCCCCTAAAGTTCCAGACTCCGCCACACCCTGACACTCCGCCTCCGAAGATACAGACTCCACCCCTAAAGTTCCAGACTCCGCCACACCCTGACACTCCGCCTCCGAAGATACAGACTCCGCCCTACTCTGACACTCCGCCTCCGAAGATACAGACTCCGCCCTACCCTGACACTCCGCCTCCGAAGATACAGACTCCACCCTACCCTTACACTCCGCCTCTAAAGAAATAGACTCCGCCCTACACCCATACTCCGCCTCCGAAGATACAGACTCCGCCCCTAAAGTTCCAGACTCCGCCACACCCTGACACTCCGCCTCTGAAGATACAGACTCCACCCCTAAAGTTCCAGACTCCGCCACACCCTGACACTCCGCCTCCGAAGATACAGACTCCGCCCTACCCTGACACTCCGCCTCCGAAGATACAGACTCCACCTCTAAAGTTCCAGACTCCGCCCTACTCTGACACTCCGCCTCCGAAGATACAGACTCCGCCCTACAATGACACTCCGCCTCCGAAGATACAGACTCCACCCCTAAAGTTCCAGACTCCGCCCTACCCTGACACTCCGCCTCCAAAGATACAGACTCTGCCCTACATCCATACTCCGCCTCCGAAGATACAGACTCCGCCCTACAATGACACTCCGCCTCCGAAGATACAGACTCCGCCCTACAATGACACTCCGCCTCCGAAGATACAGACTCCATCCCTAAAGTTCCAGACTCCGCCCTACCCTGACACTCCGCCTCCGAAGATACAGACTCCGCCCTACAATGACACTCCGCCTCCGAAGATACAGACTCCACCCCTAAAGTTCCAGACTCCGCCCTACTCTGACACTCCGCCTCTGAAGATACAGACTCCGCCCTACCCTGACACTCCGCCTCCGAAGATACAGACTCCACCCCTAAAGTTCCAGACTCCGCCCTACTCTGACACTCCGCCTCCGAAGATACAGACTCCACCCCTAAAGTTCCAGACTCCGCCCTACTCTGACACTCCGCCTCCAAAGACACAGACTCTGCCCTACACCCATACTCCGCCTCCGAAGATACAGACTCCGCCCTACCCTGACACTCCGCCCCTGAAGATACAGACTCCACCCTACCCTGACACTCCACCCCTGAAGATACAGACTCCGCCCTACCCTGACACTCCGCCCCTGAAGATACAGACTCCGCCCTACCCTGACACTCCGCCCCTGAAGATACAGACTCCGCCCTACACCCGTACTGTGCCCTTGAAGATACAGACTCCGCTCTACCCTGACACCCCGCCCCTGAAGATACAGACTCCGCTCTACCCTGACACTCCGCCCCTGAAGATACAGACTCCGCCCTACACCCGTACTGTGCCCTTGAAGATACAGACTCCGCCCTACCCTGACACTCCACCCCTGAAGATACAGACTCCGCCCTACACTGACACTCCGCCCCTGAAGATACAGACTCCGCCCTACCCTGACACTCCGCCCTTGAAGATATAAACTCTGCCCTGCACTGACAATCCGCCCCCGAAGATCCAGACTCCGCCCTACCCTGACACTCCGCCCCTGAAGATACAGACTCCGCCCTACACCCGTACTCCGCCTCCGATGATACAGACTCCGCCCTATCCTGAAACTCCGCCCTTGAAGATACAGACTCCGCCCTACACCCGTACTCCGCCTCTGAAGATCCAGATTCCGCCCTACCCTGACCCTCCACCCCTGAAAATACAGACTCCGCCCTACACCCGTACTCTGCCCCCGAAGATACAGACTCCGCCCTACACCGACACTCCGCCCCAAAAGATCCAGACTCCGCCCTACCCTGAGACTTCGCCCCTGAAGATACAGACTCCACCCTACACCGATGCTCCGCCCCCGGAGATACAGACTCCACCCTACACTGACACTCCGCCCCCAAAGATACAGACTCCACCCTACACTGACGCTCCACCTCTGAAGATACAGACTACACCCTACATAGACACTCCACCTTCGAAGATACAGACCACGCCCTACACCCCCACTCCGCCCCAAATATAGACTACGCCCCCAAAGATACAGGGGTCAGGAGTATGTACTGTACAACATAGAGTATATAGTGCAGGGGTCAGGAGTATGTAATGTACAGCATAGAGTATATAGTGCAGGGGTCAGGAGTATGTAATGTACAACATAGAGTATATAGTGCAGGGGTCAGGAGTATGTAATGTACAACATAGAGTATATAGTGCAGGGGCCAGGAGTATGTAATGTACAACACAGAGTATATAGTGTAGGGGTCAGGAGTATGTAATGTACAACATAGAGTATATAGTGCAGGGGTCAGGAGTATGTAATGTACAACATAGAGTATATAGTGCAGGGGCCAGGAGTATGTAATGTACAACACAGAGTATATAGTGTAGGGGTCAGGAGTATGTAATGTACAGCATAGAGTATATAGTGCAGGGGTCATGAGTATGTAATGTACAACATAGAGTATATAGTGCAGGGGCCAGGAGTATGTAATGTACAACATAGAGTATATAGTGTAGGGGTCAGGAGTATGTAATGTACAGCATAGAGTATATAGTGCAGGGGTCATGAGTATGTAATGTACAACATAGAGTATATAGTGCAGGGGTCAGGAGTATGTAATGTACAGCATAGAGTATATAGTGCAGGGGCCAGGAGTATGTAATGTACAGCATAGAGTATATAGTGCAGGGGCCAGGAGTATGTAATGTACAGCATAGAGTATATAGTGCAGGGGTCAGTAGTATGTAATGTACAACATAGAGTATATAGTGCAGGGGTCAGGAGTATGTAATGTACAGCATAGAGTAAATAGTGCAGGGGTCAGTAGTATGTAATGTACAGCATAGAGTATATAGTGCAGGGGTCAGGAGAATGTAATGTACAACATAGA
The DNA here is from genome assembly GCF_965119305.1 of Pelophylax lessonae. NCBI lineage: Eukaryota > Metazoa > Chordata > Amphibia > Anura > Ranidae > Pelophylax > Pelophylax lessonae. The sequence goes on from NC_138776.1 coordinate 273,713,060, forward strand.
GTATATAGTGCAGGGGTCAGTAGTATGTAATGTACAGCATAGAGTATATAGTGCAGGGGCCAGGAGTATGTAATGTACAGCATAGAGTATATAGTGCAGGGGCCAGGAGTATGTAATGTACAGCATAGAGTATATAGTGCAGGGGCCAGGAGTATGTAATGTACAACATAGAGTATATAGTGCAGGGGTCAGGAGTATGTAATGTACAGCATAGAGTAAATAGTGCAGGGGTCAGTAGTATGTAATGTAAAACATAGAGTATATAGTGCAGGGGTCAGGAGAATGTAATGTACAACATAGAGTATATAGTGCAGGGGTCAGGAGTATGTAATGTACAGCATAGAGTATATAGTGCAGGGGCCAGGAGTATGTAATGTACAGCATAGAGTATATAGTGCAGGGGTCAGTAGTATGTAATGTACAACATAGAGTATATAGTGCAGGGGTCAGGAGAATGTAATGTACAACATAGAGTATATAGTGCAGGGGTCAGGAGAATGTAATGTACAACATAGAGTATATAGTGCAGGGGTCAGGAGTATGTAATGTACAGCATAGAGTATATAGTGCAGGGGTCAGTAGTATGTAATGTACAACATAGAGTATATAGTGCAGGGGTCAGGAGTATGTAATGTACAACATAGAGTGTATAGTGCAGGGGTCAGTAGTATGTAATGTACAACATAGAGTATATAGTGCAGGAGTCAGGAGTATGTCATGTACAACATAGAGTGTATAGTGCAGGGGTCAGGAGTGTATAGGGTGCAGGGGTCCGGAGTATGTAACGTACAGCAAAGTGTATAGGGTGCAGGGGTCAGGAGTGTGTCATGTACAGCAGAGTGTTTAGGGTGCAGGGGTCAGGATTATGTAATGTACAGCAGAGTGTATAGGATGCAGGGGTCAGAAGTGTGTAATGTACAGCAGAGTGTATAGGGTGCAGGGGTCAGGAGTGTGTCATGTACAGCAGAGTGTTTAGGGTGCAGGGGTCAGGATTATGTAATGTACAGCAGAGTGTATAGGATGCAGGGGTCAGAAGTGTGTAATGTACAGCAGAGTGTATAGGATGCAGGGGTCAGGAGTATGTAATGTACAGAAGAGTGTATATGATGCAGGGGTCAGGAGTATGTAACGTACAGCAGAGTGTGTAGGATGCAGGGGTCAGTTGTATGTAATGTACAGCAGAGTGTATAGGATGCAGGGGTCAGGAGTATGTAATGTGCAGCAGAATGTATAGGGTGCAGGGGTCAGGAGAGTGTAATTTACAGCAGAGTGTATAGGATGCAGGGGTCAGGAGTATGTATTGTACAGCAGAGTGTATAGGATGCAGGGGTCCGGAGTATGTAACGTACAGCAGAGCGTATAGGGTGCAGGGGTCCGGAGTATGTAACGTACAGCAGAGTGTATAGGGTGCAGGGGTCCGGAGTATGTAACGTACAGCAAAGTGTATAGGGTGCAGGGGTCAGGAGTATGTAATGTACAACAGAGTGTATAGGGTGCAGGGGTCCGGAGTATGTAATGTACAGCAGAGCGTATAGGGTGCAGGGGTCCGGAGTATGTAACGTACAGCAGAGCGTATAGGGTGCAGGGGTCCGGAGTATGTAACGTACAGCAGAGCGTATAGGGTGCAGGGGTCAGGAGTATGTAACGTACAGCAGAGTGTATAGGATGCAGGGGTCAGGAGTATGTAATGTACAGCAGAGTGTATAGGGTGCAGGGGTCCGGAGTATGTAACGTACAGCAAAGTGTATAGGGTGCAGGGGTCAGGAGTATGTAATGTACAACAGAGTGTATAGGGTGCAGGGGTCCGGAGTATGTAATGTACAGCAGAGCGTATAGGGTGCAGGGGTCCGGAGTATGTAACGTACAGCAGAGCGTATAGGGTGCAGGGGTCCGGAGTATGTAACGTACAGCAGAGCGTATAGGGTGCAGGGGTCAGGAGTATGTAACGTACAGCAGAGTGTATAGGATGCAGGGGTCAGGAGTATGTAATGTACAACAGAGTGTATAGGGTGCAGGGGTCCGGAGTATGTAACGTACAGAAAAGTGTATAGGGTGCAGGGGTCAGGAGTGTGTCATGTACAGCAGAGTGTATAGGGTGCAGGGGTCAGGAGTGTGTCATGTACAGCAGAGTGTATAGGGTGCAGGGGTCAGTAGTATGTCATGTACAGCAGAGTGTATAGGGTGCAGGGGTCAGGAGTATGTAATGTACAGCAGAGTGTATAGGGTGCAGGGGTCAGGAGTATGTAATGTACAGCAGAGTGTATAGGGTGCAGGGGTCAGGAGTATGTAATGTACAGCAGAGTGTATAGGGTGCAGGGGTCAGGAGTGTGGCATGTACAGCAGAGTGTATAGGGTGCAGGGGTCAGGAGTGTGGCATGTACAGCAGAGTGTATAGGGTGCAGGGGTCAGGAGTGTGTCATGTACAGCAGAGTGTATAGGGTGCAGGGGTCAGGAGTGTGTCATGTACAGCAGAGTGTATAGGGTGCAGGGGTCAGGAGTGTGTCATGTACAGCAGAGTGTATAGGGTGCAAGGGTCAGGAGTGTGTCATGTACAGCAGAGTGTATAGGGTGCAGGGGTCAGGAGTGTCATGTACAGCAGAGTGTATAGGGTGCAGGGGTCAGGAGTATGTAATGTACAGCAGAGTGTATAGGGTGCAGGGGTCAGGAGTATGTAATGTACAGCAGAGTGTATAGGGTGCAGGGGTCAGGAGTATGTAATGTACAGCAGAGTGTATAGGGTGCAGGGGTCAGGAGTGTGGCATGTACAGAAGAGTGTATAGGGTGCAGGGGTCAGGAGTGTGTCATGTACAGCAGAGTGTATAGGGCGCAGGGGTCAGGAGTGTCATGTACAGCAGAGTGTATAGGGTGCAGGAGTCAGGAGTGTCATGTACAGCAGAGTGTATAGGGTGCAGGGGTCAGGAGTATGTAATGTACAGCAGAGTGTATAGGGTGCAGGGGTCAGGAGTGTGTCATGTACAGCAGAGTGTATAGGGTGCAGGGGTCAGGAGTGTGGCATGTACAGCAGAGTGTATAGGGTGCAGGGGTCAGGAGTATGTAATGTACAGCAGAGTGTATAGGGTGCAGGGGTCAGGAGTGTGTCATGTACAGCAGAGTGTATAGGGTGCAGGGGTCAGGAGTGTGGCATGTACAGCAGAGTGTATAGGGTGCAGGGGTCAGGAGTGTGTCATGTACAGCAGAGTGTATAGGGTGCAAGGGTCAGGAGTATGTAATGTACTGGACTTCCCTTGTGGCCCCATGTCAGGAAGTGGTTGTAGATTTTCGCACTCTCCTGTAGAGGCACCACCTTGTTTGGAGGTTGGTTACCAGGACATGAGCTGGTTATGTGGAACCTCAGGACTTGGTCCAGAATCCGGGAACCTCAGGACTTGGTCCAGATTCCAGGACAGTCATGCACAATCCAGGACAGATGTAGGGAGCACCCTGGCCATTGATGATCAGGAGAAGGTAAGGATTCCCTCCCATGGAGATTCTTGCCGGGAACTCACCACATTCTTGGTATCTCTTTACAGTGAGGAACCTTCTGGAACCATTTCTGAGTGAAGGAGAAGATCAGACATGGAGGGGCGCAGGAAGAGGTCCCCCATGGTGGTGGTGGAACCCCCCGTCTCGGTGAAAATGGAGGAGGTTTCAGAAAGTATCCTGAGACTGACTCTGGAGATCATCTATACTGTCACCGGAGAGGTGAGGGTCCCGGATCTGGGTGGTTGGGGGATCTTGGTGGCATCTCTAGGATGTTTGCTGTTGGGCCGCACTCCCTCAGGCTTTTACCTCCCATCAGGTGTGCAGAAAATGATTGGCTGCTCTGTTCTCTGATATTGAGGCCGGCCTTTCACAGTCCTGGGCCGATAATGAGGGAGGAGCCAGAGCCACTGACCCCGGAGCTGGTCAGTATTTGCATATCAGAACCCTCCCACTATTTCGAGCTCCATAGGAAAAAGTATCCAATGTGCTGGAAGCCAAAGCCTAATTATTAGCTTTAAAGCTCAACCCCCACCCAGACCTTGCCTAGGATTGGATGGAGTAGGGAGGGGTGGGAGCCTCTCTATTTTTTCTGTATGAATTCAGCGTTCTGCTCCTTTCTTTCCCATCCTAGGACTCTATGATTGTGAAGAAGTCCGGGGATGACCGCGTTCTGGAAGTCTTCAGCAGGAATCAAAGTTTCTTCGTGGATCCTCCATTATTACATGAGAGAAATAATGAGTGGAGGATTCTGGAACTCACTAACAGAATCATTCAGCTGCTGACTGGACAGGTAGGTGACTCTAGGGATTCTGGGTAATTTTCTCATCCTATGCGTCTGAAGGGTAACATTACTGACTGCTCAGTGCTACTCTATGGTCACCCCTCTCTCCTGAGTATATCTAGAGCATGGGTGTCCAACCTTTTGGCTTCTCTGGGCCACATTGAGTGTAGAGAAATTTTCTCGGGCCGCATATAAATATATACTATAGTTAAGGTATATAAGTAATAAAACTCTGCCGTGCCCTTCCCGCGCTGACCCCCCAGCACGAATTTAACACAACTAGAGGATGATCCCTTCCGAGGTAGCCTCTGCCTACAGTTAGTTGGAAGCTGCTGTGGCCGTGCCCCCGACCCGACTTTCTTCCTCCCCAGCAAAAATAAATAAAAAATTGTCAGGAGGCAGTGGGCTGCATTGCCTGCGGTTCTGGGCCACATGCGGCCCCCGGGCCGCAGGTTGGACATGCCTGATCTAGAGTATCCCGGTCCTTCTCTTCCTGTGTGGCCCCTTCTGAGCTCCCATTCCCTGTCCTCTAGCTACTGGTGTGCCATGACCTTCAGTCCTCCATCTGGTCCTCCATCTGGTCCTTCTGTCCTCCATCTGGTCCTTCTGTCCTCCTCTGTCCTCCATCTGCTCCTTCTGTCCTCCTTCTGGTCCTTCTGTCCTCCTTCTGGTCCTTCTGTCCTCCATCTGGTCCTTCTGTCCTCCATCTGGTCCTTCTGTCCTCCATCTGGTCCTTCATCTGGTCCTTCTGTCCTCCTTCTGGTCCTTCTGTCCTCCATCTGGTCCTTCTGTCCTCCATCTGGTCCTTCTGTCCTCCATCTGGTCCTTCTGTCCTCCATCTGGTCCTTCTGTCCTCCTTCTGTCCTCCATCTGGTCCTTCTGTCCTCCTTCTGGTCCTTCTGTCCTCCTTCTGGTCCTTCTGTCCTCCTTCTGTCCTCCATCTGGTCCTTCTGTCCTCCATCTGGTCCTTCTGTCCTCCATCTGGTCCTTCTGTCCTCCATCTGGTCCTTCTGTCCTCCTTCTGGTCCTTCTGTCCTCCTTCTGGTCCTTCTGTCCTCCTTCTGGTCCTTCTGTCCTCCTTCTGTCCTCCTTCTGGTCCTTCTGTCCTCCTTCTGGTCCTTCTGTCCTCCGTCTGGTCCTTCTGTCCTCCTTCTGTCCTCCATCTGGTCCTTCTGTCCTCCATCTGGTCCTTCTGTCCTCCTTCTGGTCCTTCTGTCCTCCTTCTGGACCTTCTGTCCTCCTCCTGGACCTTCAGTATAACCTTCCCCATTTTTCATTAAATATGAGATGGATAAAAGAGGACCTCTCATTTTCCAAGCTGTGCCTGAAATGCGGGAGGTAGAAGTAAGGTGCAGGGTAGGGGGGGGGGTACAATAAAGCAGTCGATGATTCTCCTTAGAAGGCTCTCCCAGGAGTGGTGGTCAATGAGTCTGCAAGGAGGAAGCTCCAAAAGCAGAATGTAATATATTCCGGGTTTAATATTTTTCAGACTTCTATATAATAAAATCTGACAAGTTTCAGGGGTTTGATCCCTCTTCATCAGGACTCGGTACTGGTGATGGAAGTGTGTACCGGACTGATAATATTGGAGGAAATGGGGGAGGGGGTAAATATGATCGAAATCTGGGCCTTCTAGGCTCGGTCTTTGATATCGGAAATAACTCCCTTCCATCTCCATGGTAACCGATGACATCTCTGTGTCAGATCTCTACCTTGTACAGCACCATGGTAGATGTTGGAGATATACGAAATATTATATTGTATTAAAAATATAATTATTGAAATGGCATTACTTGCCAAGGTGAATGATGGAGATACAGATGGACATTTATGTATGTACTGGGAGTATGGACAAAGTTTTATATTGTGTTACATGATTAATATTGAATATAGAGGAATCCTCTTTTTAATTTTATTATACGAACATTGAATTATCAGGAGAGGTGTGACTCTGATCTCACCAGTTAAGGTATAGAATATCCCAACCAATGAGAATAATGTTTCATCCCTCTGGGTTTAACTTATGGTAATTTTTATAGCCCTTTGTTCATACCATATAAAAGACCAACCCAGATGAGAGAGAGGACACATTACACTGCCCAACATACAATACACATACATCACACACACGCTACTACGTCCATCTATAGACTCATCCAGACATACTCCATCTTGGTCCATCATTCATCTGAAACTTGAAGGGAAGCCACCATCTTAAGAAAGGCATCCATCTTAGGACTCTGGTAACGACCATTTGAAGCTAGCTGCCATCTTAAGTGTGGTAAATATAACTTTGCTGTTTATTTGAGTTTATTCAATTGTTTCTTTCCTTCCTTATATGTTTTATATTGCATATTTAAGGGTAATGAGATTACAAGCCCAGCTGTATAAACCATAGTAGATTTTTCTCTAAAAAGCTGATTTTTGTTTTTATACATTTTTATTAATATCAGATTTAGCGCATTATTGCGAATTTAGTCTTCCGTTTTGCATGGCTTATTCTCACTCCATCTGCAGTGGAATGACTTTCGGCCGTGTGATTCGCAGACAATTGGGGTCTGTTTATATAGAATACTTATCTATGGGTTATGCTATACCTGGAAAAATGGTAATCTTGCTTTCACTTTCACTTTGTTTTACTTTCACTTTCATTATTGAGCTAAATATCACATTGCATTGATTGTTTTAAGTTAGTATTTTTTCTGTAGAGTTATCTTTTTGTGTCACTTCTTGTTTGATCATATATTGTGATTACATGTCTTGTGAATAAATATTTTATATATATTCCTTACTGTAAACTGTATTCACTAAGATTGGTATATGCTTTTAAAAATAAATTAATCAATTTAAAAAGAATTCATGACATATTGATTTGTGGCAATAGGTGAAGACTCTCCTTTCTCATAGATCTTTGCTTATTAACCATAAATAGACACTGCTATATTCAGAGCAGTATAAATATTCTGACATAATGAAGTACGAGTGCGATATTTATTATTAACCACTTGCCGACCGCCGCACGACTATCTACGTCGGCGGTCAGCCCCTCACAGGCAAAGTGACGTAGGGCTACGTCACTAGCTTGTGAGGGTCTAGGGAGCGAGCGCGCGCGCGCCCCCGGAGGCGCGCTCCCGCTCCCGAGTGGTCACGGACCCCCCCGCGCGTGTGGCCGGCGGACCCGATGTCCGCCGGCCACTCTGCGATCGGCGGGGGAGAGGGAGAAAGTCAGGCAGCTTGTGTAAACAAGCTGCCTGTCATTCTCCTCGCTGTATGAGAGCTGATCATCTGGATCTACTATGTAGACCCGTTGATCACTCTGCATACAGCTGAAGCCCCAGCCAATCACAGTTAGAATCACGCCCCTAGGGACACACACAGTCCCTCCCTCTCAAATAAAGTTAACCCCTTCACTACCAGTGTATTTTTACAGTAACAGTGCATATATATAGCACTGATTACTGTAGAAATGTCACTGGTAACCCCAAAAGTGTCAAAAATGTCAGTCAAGGGTCCGATCTGTCCGCCGCAATGTCGCAGTACCGCAAAAAAAATCGCTGATCGCCGCCATTACGCGTTAAAAAAAAAACAACAAAAATGACAAAAATCTTTCCCTTAGTTAGTAAACGCAATAACTTTTGCGCAAACCAATCAAATTTTTGCGATTTTTTTTACCAAACATAGGTAGCATAAAACAAATTGGCCGAAAATTTTAAAAAATTTTGATTTTTACATTTTTTTGGGGGGGAATTTCATATAAAAAAAAAGGGAAAAATATTGCTATTTTTGCAAAATGGACGCTCTTTTTTTGTTTATAGCGCGTGATCAAAAAATCGCACAGGTGATCAAATACCGCCAAAAGAAAGCTCTGTTTGTGGGAAAAAAAGGACGCCAAATTCGTTTAGGTACAGCGTCGCACGACCGCGCAATTCTCCGTTAAAGTCACGCAGTGCCGAATCGCAAAATACCCCCTGGTCGGAATGGGGGTAAAATCTTCCGGGGCTTAAGTGGTTAAATATTCTTACAGGATAATCTCATACACCTACCTTGTACAGCACCATGGTAGATGTTGGAGATATACGGATAATCTCATACACCTACCTTGTACAGCACCATGGTGGATGTTGGTGATATACGGATAATCTCATACACCTACCTTGTACAACACCATGGTGGATGTTGGAGATATACGGATAATCTCATACACCTACCTTGTACAGCACCATGGTAGATGTTGGTGATATACGGATAATCTCATACACCTACCTTGTACAGCACCATGGTAGATGTTGGTGATATACGGATAATCTCATACACCTACCTTGTACAACACCATGGTGGATGTTGGAGATATACGGATAATCTCATACACCTACCTTGTACAGCACCATGGTGGATGTTGGAGATATACGGATAATCTCATACACCTACCTTGTACAGCACCATGGTAGATGTTGGTGATATACGGATAATCTCATACACCTACCTTGTACAGCACCATGGTGGATGTTGGAGATATACGGATAATCTCATACACCTACCTTGTACAGCACCATGGTAGATGTTGGTGATATACGGATAATCTCATTGCTCTCTGATTTTTAGGTCTCTGCAGATTTCACAGACAAGCGACATCATAGAGGAAATCTTATCTGCGGACGTTCTCAGGGGTTCCCATTATCCAGTAAGTGTCCGTTGTCTCCTTACTCTGCTTAGTAGAAAAAGAAAGTAAAACTATGTCTTGTGTTTGATTTTGGTAAGTCCATGGAGGGGCAAAGTTCCCACAGGGGCCCCATTTGTCCCTGAGACTCTCTGGGGTCATGGAGGTTACTTGGGGCTGGGAGGTCTCTAGGCGTTGCTCGGAGGTTACTGGAGGCACAAGATCAAAACAGTCACTGGGATCCCTTGAGACGGGTTGGTGGGGACGTGAAGGTTGCCGGGGCATATGGGTCGATGGAGACACAGAGATCACTGAATGTACTGGGTTGATGGAAACACGGGGGGGGGGGGTCACAAAGTCCTTGGAGGCACAGGAGTGTAGTGGTCACTGAGGCTCAGGGGATACAGGTAAATGCTACAGGCACAGCAGTCACTGGAGGCACAGGGATTTCTGGAGGCATAGGAGTGCAGTGGTCACTGAGGCTCGGGAGATACAGGTCAACATTGGAGGCACAGGTGTTGCTAGTGGTACTGGGTTTACTGGAGGCACTGGTGTTGCTGGAGGCACAGGGGATGCTGGGTTGCTGGAGGCACAGGGGTTGCTGGGTTTGCTGGAGGCACAGTGGTTGCTGGGGGCACAGGGGTTGCTGGGTTTGCTGGAGGCACAAGGGTTGCTGGAGGCACAGGGGTTGCTAGAGGCACAGGAGTTACTGGGTTTGCTAGAGGCACGGGGGATGCTGTGTTTACTGGAGGCACAGGGGTTGCTGGAGGCACAGGGGTTGCTGGGTTTGCTGGAGGCACAGTGGTTGCTGGGTTTGCTGGGGGCACAGGGGTTGCTGGGTTTGCTGGAGGCACAGGGTTTGCTGGGGGAACAGGGGTTGCTGGGGGAACAGGGGTTGCTGGAGGCACAGGGGTTACTGGGGGCTTAGGGGATACAGGTAGACACTGGATGCATAGGAGTGCAGAGTATACTAGACACACGGTGGGTCACAAAATCTTTTAAGACACTTGAGTGCAGGGGTCACTGAGGCTCGGGGTATACAGGTAGATGCTGGAGGCAGGGGAGTGCAGGGGTCACTGAGGCTCGGGGTATACAGGTAGATGCTGGAGGCACGGGAGTGCAGGGGTCACTGAGGCTCGGGGTATACAGGTAGACACTGGAGGCACAGAGTGGGACTTGGCTTCAGGCATAGTGTTGAGTTATTCCAATATCAAGCCTAGACCTTAAAGACCGCACCAAATCCCTGATGGGCTGCAATGCCGGAACTTCCAGGTTTTTGCCGGCGGCCATGTTCCCCCGATAGAAGAGCAGGCACTGGATTGGGGAGGAGGTCAGTGAAGGACACACATATTAATGAGTCAGAGGAGGAACACAAGCCCCTCCCCCTTGCCGGTAGAAATGATACTCTCTGAGTTCATTATACAGAGGCGGAGTCAGTTCTGGGCTTTCTTACTAGAAATCCCAGCATCCTCAGCAGTTGTATCCTGGATTCATTTCTTGTTCAATAAATAAAATCTGATAATAAAAACCAATAAAAATGATTCCATATCCTCAGACCAATCAGTGAACGTTTTGGGGTCATGTGAGGGCGGTCCTATAAGGTGTCTTGTTTTGTTTCTTGCAGGCCCATGCCCCAACCGAAAGCTTCACAGCCCCACAAAAGAGGAAGGCGCAGCTGACAAAGGCACCCACAAGAGGGCGCTAGATAAATGGACGCAGACTAACACAGCACTTCAAATAAACTCATCGCCCAATGAAGACGGGAACCTCCCGAAGAGCTCCGCCCCCGCGGAGCAGTCACCATTTAGAACTAGTTGCATTAAGGAGGAAATTGTGTTGGACGAAGAGGAAAGCCTCACCAACGGTGCCACGCCTCCTGCCGACGCCCAGATAGATTACATCATCACCTACATCAAGGAGGAAGAGGAATCGTGTGACGAGGAGACGCTTTCCGACCCTTTCTCGCCCCGAGAGTACACCTCTATCTGTAAAAGGGGCGGAGAGCAGAATATGACGGTCCTGTACACAGGCTCGGACAAGAGAGGGGACAATCCGGCCTCTACCTCCCACCGGCAGTTCTTAGAGGACGCCGAACTGATGCACAGCTTCGCCGAGTGCGAGAAGTGCTTCACCTGCAACAAGCACCAGCGGATCCACATCCGGGAGAAGCCCTTCGCCTGCTCCACCTGCGGCAAATTCTTCACCACCAACTCCAACCTGGTGGCCCACCAGAGGATCCACACCGGAGAGAAGCCCTTCTCGTGTTCGGAGTGCGGAAAATGCTTCACGAGCAGCTCAGACCTGGTCAAGCACAAGATCATCCACACCGGGGAGAAGCCCTTTCCCTGCTCCTCCTGCGGGAAATGTTTCACCAACAAGTCCAACTTGATTAAACACCAGAGAATCCATACGGGCGAACGGCCCTATTCCTGCCCCGAATGTGGGAAGAGGTTCACCAGCACCTCGCACCTCGTTACACACCGTAGGACTCACACGGGGGAGAAGCCATATCCCTGCCCCAGCTGCGGGAAGTTCTTTAGCAATAAATCGCACCTGGTGGAACATCAGAGAATCCACACAGGGGAGAGACCTTTTACTTGTTCAGAGTGCGGGAAATGCTTCACTCAGAAGAGCAACCTCAATAATCACCTGAGAATTCATTCCCGGGGGAAGACAGTAAGTAGTCTTCGAGAATCCGAAACCAGGACTGACATAAACTGAGAAGCCTACTCTGAAGACTGTGACCATGGCTTTGGCCACCCCCGGTGCTCCAACACTAGGCATGGTCATGACTTCTGGGTGACGGGTATCATAGTCTGCAGTGGTCAGGCAGGACTGTCTTTAAGGCAAGGCAAAAGGGGCAGCTGCCCCGGGCCCAGTCATTGTCGTGGGGCCAAAGTAGCTGCCCCTTGTGCCCACACTGCCCACAAATAGTTGATAAATGGATTTGGGAGGGCCCAAGAACATGTTTGCCCAGGGTCAAATTGATATTAAAGATGGCCCCGTGGTCAGGATATTATGCTTTCCAGATTTGCTAGGGCCCAAGAATGTCAATGGTTCCTCTCTGGAATGGCTCCTCATAAGCATCATCCAGATACTTTGCTGGTCAGCACTGCACACTATGGGCTTCTGAACAATGTCATGACTCGCATGTTCTTGGCTGACCTGCCTCTCTTCCGTGAATACCCATTGAAGATCCTATTTGTGGTGACCTGGCCAGAGAGGAACTTCTGATCCAAACCTGGAATTTGACCTGGGACTCTCCTGGTTCGGAGCTGGATCTCTGAACATGGTGGGAACTGGCTTCCTACCACAGGAGTCTGACCTGGAAGGCTTACCATGACATGGACGTTTCTGGAAGACCAGAGACAGATCGACACAATTGGAGGTTCAACCATAAACCCTAAAAACTGGAAGTGTATGTTCAGATCATGAAAGAGGTCTGGTTATGAAGGCCCGACTTTAGGAATCGGAGTCCTCAGCTGGATGGTCGACCCTAAATCTTTGAAAAAGGATATAGAGATTAGGGATGATCGAACTTTTCAAAAGTTCGGTTCGACCAGAACACCCGAACTTCCCGAAAGTTCGGCCCGGATTTCAGAACCCCATTGAAATCAATGGGACCCGAACTTCGGTAATCAAAAAACACCATTTTGAAGCCCTAAAACCCAATAAATGCCCCTAAAAGTGCCTAGGGTTCTGGGTCATGCCCCAGGGACTATTAATCACACAAAAAAAGTTCTTAAAAATTGTCATTTTTGATAGAGAGCCAATTATTGAAAAAACTACTGAAAAAAAATGAGATTTCTTTGGATTTAGTATCTGGGGGGTCTAAAAAGTGTACCTGTAGAACCAGAAAAAAAAGTTTGTTTGTATTAGAATTAATATAGAACAGGGATATGGCTCCGCTATTTTCACACCTTGCCGGTTTTGTAGCAAGCGTTTTTTTGGGCATTTTTTGGGGGACTTTGGAGGCAGGCATAACATCAGAACTTCTGTGTAGGGGTATATATACACACACACATGTATGTATATATACACATACACATATATAGGTGTGAAAGTAGCAGAAACCTATGCCTGCGCTAATGAAATAATTAACACCCATATGGCTTCTCTCCTATCACACCTATATATGTGTATGTGTATAAATACATACATGTGTGTGTGTATATATACCCCTATACAGAAGTTCAGATGTTTTGCCTGCCTCCAAAGACCCCAAAAAAATGCCCAAAAAAACGGCAGCTACAAAAACGTCCAGGTGTGTTTTTGCAGCAGGCGTTTTTTTGGGCATTTTTTGGGGGTCTTTAGAGGCAGGCAAAACATCTGAAATTCTGTGTAGGGGTATATATACACACACACACATGTATGTATTTATACACATACACATATATAGGTGTGATAGGAGAGAAGCCATATGGGTGTTAATTATTTCATTAGCGCAAGCATAGGTTTCTGCTACTTTCACACCTATATATGTGTATATATACAGACATGTGTGTGTGTATATATACCCCTACACAGAAGTTCAGATGTTTTGCCTGACTCCAAACATGTCCTCAAAAAATCCCTATTAACGCCTGCAGCAAAAAGCCGGGTGACAGGGGCGAGGCCCTATGCCTGTTCTATAAGTGTTCTAAGAGAAACGATCTTTTCTCTATGGCGGTCACCCTGATATGGAAGGGTTTGGTCACCCTGCCATAGCAGTCAGAGTCAGTTAACCCTACACTACACTATGGTCCCCTTACACTTAACACTTTCCCTACAGAAACCAGATTATTAAATCTAACTATAGTGGAAAATAGTACCCTAACCAGAACTGCTTCCACTCTCTTCCATGTCCAGTATAACAATGCTAGGAATTTGGCGGGGCTATCTTATATACCGGGGGGGCGTATTCACTAATGATTGGCCTCTGGACCCCCTAGTCACTCCAATCGCATTCCTAGCATTCTCCTGCCCCCTCAATTGGCTTTTACTGATGGTTCTGGTCCAATCACAGGCTTTTAAAGCCCATTTCCTGGCCCATTGCATTTTGGTCGGTTCTGTTTGCCGAATTCTGACCTTTTTCAGCAAAAAGTTCGGCATTCGGCCGAACCTCGAACAGCCAATGTTTGGGTCGAACCGATGGTCGACCCGAACCGTTCGATCATCCCTAGTAGAGATGCAAAGATAGGAGTTTAAAGACTGGTCGGGTTGTGAAGGCCTGGCCAGAGTTCTGCTTTAGGGATCAGAACTGGATGTTCAACCCAAAACCTCAAAAATAGAAGTGAATGTTCAGAGGATAGAAGTTTACAGAGAGGTTGGGAAGGGCTCAAAGTTTTGGAAATCTGAGTCCACGGTTGGATGTTGAACCGTAAATCTTTGAAAATAGATCTAGAAGTGTGAAGAGGGGGTGTCTGATGGCGAGGTTTCAGCCAGAGTTATGACATCGGAAGGCAGATCCATAGTCCTAAATATCCAGTGTATAGTCTTTGGCTGAGGAACCCTAAAGAGGGGGTTAGAGTCTCCCTGAAGTGACAGCAGCAGGCCTGGACAGGCCATAGGGCACACCCGGTATTTGCCTGGTGGGCCGAAACCACATGCCCTAACAAAAGCTGGCTAATGCCTGTGTCAGCAACCATCTCCGTGGGATCCACTGCAGCTGGCAGCACTGGTCAGTGGTTAAGGTCAGTGCGCATAGTAGGGCACAGTAAAAGCTATAGCATAAAGATCCTATTGCGCCCATGTACACTGTATTACCAAAAGTATTGGGACGCCTCTCTATATACACTGTATTACCAAAAGTATTGGGACACCGGCCTTTACACACACATGAACTTTAATGACCCCCCAGTCTTAGTCCGTAGGGTTCAATATTGAGTTGGCTCCGCCCTTTGCAGCTATAACAGCTTCAACTCTTCTGGGAAGGCCGTCCACAAGGTTTGGGAGTGTCTATGGGAATGTTTGACCATTCTTCCAGAAGCGGATTTGTGAAGTCAGGCACTGATGTTAGACAAGAAGGCCTGGCTCACAGTATCCACTCTAATTCATCCCAAATGTGTTCTATGAGGTAGAGATCAGGACTCTGTGCAGGCCAGTCAAGGTCCTCCACCCCAAACTCGATCATCCATGTCTTTATGGACCTTGCATTGTGTAGAACAGGAAAGGACCATCCCCAAACTGTTCTCACAAAGTTGGGAGCATAAAATTGTCCAAAATGTCTTGGTATGCTGATGCCTTAGGAGTTCCCATCACTGGAACTAAGGGGCCAAGCCCAACCCCCGAAAGACAACCTCCCACCACAATCCCCCCTCCACCAAATAATTTGGACCAGTGCACAAAGCAAGGTCCATAAAGGTAAGGATGAGCGAGTTTTGGGTGAAGGAACTTTGACTGGCCTGCACAAAGTCCTGACCTCAACCCGATAGAACACCTTTGGGATGAACTAGAGCGCAGACTGTGAGCCAGGCCTTCTTGTCCAACATCAGTGCCTGACCTCACAAATGGGCTTCTGGAAGAATGGTGAAACATTCCCATAGACACTCCTAAACCTTGTGGATGGCCTTCCCAGAAGAGTTGAAGCTGTTATAGCTGCAAAGGGCGGAGCCAACTCAATATTGAACCCTACGGAGTAAGACTGGGATGCCATCAAAGTTCATGTGTGTGTAAAGGCCGGCGTCCCAATACTTTTGGTAATATAGTGTATATAGAGAAGGGGGAGGGGGGTGTATAGTGTATATGTAAAATACCAGCTATATGGCATGCGTAGACCTTTGCCTCGGGAGCACTCTGTCACATTCCCCCGGCTCTTGTTAGGACTTGGTCTGCTCAGGCCTGGACACAGCGACCGTCCATCGCTGGATCTGTGACTCTCTATTCTCCGAAATGTGAGGCCCGACTATAAACTGTCCACAGCAGAATCCTATGAACGGTTTTCTAATGAGCGGCAGAGAATCTCGATGACATCAGAGACCTCAAAACTTTTTTTAGTAAAACATTTCTATTTATTGAAGTTGTGAGATGTTGAAGACGATGTGAAGTCGAAGTAAAGCCTGCAAACACACGGAAAATAAAGAGAATCTTCACATCGGAGGTGTTTGTGATTCATAAAGTTACAGCTTACCGGAACCAAAAATCTGAATCATAGTTACATCGTTACATCGTTACATAGTTAGTGAGGTTGAAAAAAGACATCAGTCCATCCAGTTCAACCAATGTACAGATACTTTTCTTTCTTTCTCATCATCATGATAGCCAGACGCTTTTCCTCATTCTTTTCTCTTTCAACTGCTCTAGCTTTGTCAATAGAAAAAAGGTTGGGACTTTGAATGAGAGACATGACTGAGTAAAAAATAATTATATCATATCATATTTATTGATGCTCTAGCTTTGTCCTCTAGCTTTACAGTGCCTGCCGTTACCTTTACATTTAGCTTCTTCCCCCTAAACTGTTCATCTTCTCTTTCTCTCAACTTCTTATCACTCTCTATATCCTCTTCATTCTCCTCCTCTTCTACCTCGTCATCATCTTCTCCAATCCAAATCTTCCGTCCTCCGAAGAAACCTTCAGCCCAACCACAGGACGTAAACCTGGCTTCCTGGCTTAGGCAGTTCAGTGTCCGGCCTTGCTGTGCGTCATCTAAGGAGCCCATTTTATGTTCTGCAGTTGGCTTGAATTAAAGGTAAAATAATAAATGTATATCCTGGAGGACGAGGCATGATGGGAATTGTAGTTCCTGAACAACTGGAGGGCCAAAGTTTGAAGACCCCTGGTGTAGGAGGTCTAGCGGGGGTCTCCCTGTGGGCCTTGTTGCCGCGCTGGCCGCCATTTTCTTGTAGCCCCGTCTGCTATTATGACATCTTTGTACACCCGTTTTCGGCCATTTTGTGGTGGATTCTCTGCTGAGAAGCTTGGTGGGAGTGCCTGGAGGTGTTTTCTGGGGGGGGGGGGGGGGGTGGAGCCCTTCCCTTCACCCTGGGCAGTTTCCTTTGCTCACTCCCTTATGGGAGAGCTTGCTTGTTACACACGCAGTCCTGGGAATGCATATTGGGACAGTGGGTTCTGGGGTCTCTATCTCTCTCTGTTGGGGGTATTCAGGGCTTGCCTGGCCTTTGGGGGGGGGGGGGGCGCTGTAAGGTGGCGGGACCATTTTCTTTGCAAAAAAAACAAATGGTTTTCAAGCTCCACGCTGTTTTTCCAGCCTAGGATCACCCTGAGTAGAACACGTGTGAACCCAACTTCCTAATTCCAAAATGGAGTCAATTCATTATTTTCCTCAAAATCCTACAAATAATCCCCCATAATGACAACGTGAGAGAAGTTTGTATGAAATCTTTGCAAATTTATTAAAAATGAAAAAAATCCCATGTACATAAGTATTCACCCCCTTTGCCTTGTACATAAGTATTCACCCCCTTTGATCAATACTTTGGTGAAGCTCCTTTGGCACCAATTCCAGCCTCCAGTATTTCTGAGTATGATGCTACAAGCTTGGCACTCCTATTTTTGGGCAGTTTCTCCCATTCTTCTTTGCAGGACCTCTCAAGCTCCATCAGGTTTGATGGGGGAGGGTCGGTGCTCAGCCATTTTCAGATCTCTCCAGAGATGTTCAATCGGGTTCAAGTCTGGGCTCTGGCTGGGCCACTCAGGGACATTCACAGAGTCGTCCCGTAGTCACTCCTTTGTTATCCTGGCTGTGTGCTTAGGGTCGTTGTCCTGTTGGAAGATGAACCTTCACCCCAGTCTGAGGTCCAGAGCGCTCTGGAGAAGGTTTTCATCAAGGATGTCTCTGTACATTGCTACATTCATCTTTCCCTCCATCCTGACTAGTCTCCCAGTTCCTGCCTACACCATGACGCTGCCACCACCATGCTTCACAGTAGGGATGGTATTGGCGAGGTGATGAGCGGTGCCTGGTTTCCTCCAGACATGACGTTTGCCATTCAGGCCAAAGAGTTCAATCTTTGTTTCATCAGAGCAGAGAATTTTGTTTCTCATGGTCTGAGAGTCCTTCAGGTGAGTTCTGGTAAACTCCAGGCGGGCTGTCATGTGACTTTTACTGAGGAGTGGCTTCCGTCTGACCACACCCATACAGGCCTGATTGGTGGAGAGCTGCAGAGATGGTTGTTCTTCTGGAAGGTTCTCCTCTCTCCACAGAGAAACCCTGGAGCTCCGTCAGAGTGACCATCGGGTTCTTGGTCACCTCCCCCGATCACTCAGTTTGGCCGGGCGGCCCGCTCTAGGAAGAGTCCTGGGGGTTCCAAACTTCTTTCATTTACAGATGATGGAGGCCGCTGTGCTCATTGGGACCTTCAATGCTGCAGAAATGTTTCTGTGCCCTTCCCCCAATCTGTGCCTCCCAGGGCTTTTTTTTCTTGGAGAATAGGTGCAGGAACTCACCCCTTCTGAGTCACCCATTGTCTCCACCCACTACCCACCTCTGAGCATTGTCCCTTGGTTCCAGCCCCTACCCATCTCCCATGCACAGCAGCAAAATAGCTCACTCAGAAACAAAAGATCCACCCCAGCCACATTAGACCCCCCTCCAGTAGCAACAACCACTCTCTCAGCAACCAGTATCAATAGATAAGCCAACAATAGACCTCTACCTCAACAGGAGAGCCCTACAAAAAACATAAGATCCCCCCTAGCAACAATAGATCCCCCAGCAGCAACAATAGACCCTCACACAATACCAGATCCCTACCAGTAACAATAGATCCCCAAGCAGCCAGCATCAAGAGACCCTCCAACACACCTCACACCACTTGCTATTACATACATTCAGTGCTGGAGGTGCCGGAACTGCGTTCCTGATGAAAAAAAGCCCCGGTGCCTCCATACAATGCTGTCTCCGAGGTCTACAGACAATTCCTTGGACTTCATGGCTTGGTTTGTGCTCTGACATGCACTGTTACCTGTGGGGCCTTCTACAGACAGGTGTGTGCCTTTCCAAATCATGTCCAATCAACTGAATTTACCACAGGTGGACTCCAATCAAGTTGTAGAAACATCTCAAGGATGATCAGTGGAAACAGGAGGCACCTGAGCTCAATGTGGAGTGTCATGGCAAAGGGGGTGAATACTTATGTACATGGCAAAGGGTGTGAATACTTATGTACATGGGAGTTTTTCCTTTTTTTGTTTTTAATAAATTTGCAAAGATTTCAAACAAACTTCTCTCACGTTGTCATTATGGGGGAGGGGTTTGTAGGATTTTGAGGAAAATAATGAATGGAATCCATGTTGGCTGTAACATAAAATGTGGAAGAAGTGAAGCTCTGTGAGAACTTTCCGGATGCTCTGTAGTTCCTTCACTCACCGATTGATGAGCCCCAGAGAGGAAAACAACGTTACTCTGCTGAGGCTCCTGTCCATGTGAGGGCAGTCCTGTACGTCAGTGGTCCTCAACTCCGGTCCTCAGGGCCCACTAACAGGTGATATCATTTGCTGCTCAGTGATTGCAGTATTCTAGTCTCCCCAAGGTAATATTTAAAATCTGGCCTGTTAGTGGGCCCGAGGACCGGAGTTGAGGACCACTGCTGTACGTGACACCAGTCCTCAGAAGAATTACGTCATAAACATAGAGTTCTATGGATCATAGTCATACAAACGGGTTCCAGCCAAGAAGGCCACAGCCAGGGTTAAAGTGTCACTAAACCCCCATCATAAAAAAACGATGAATAAATGGTGGATTCCATGCTGGTCATACTCATTACTATGACATTCCGCTTCTGTATTCTGCAAAAAACCTGATTGATCCTCCTGCTTCCTATCTCCCCCTTCTGTCCATGTCCCCAATGCAGCGAGGGATTTTGCAGAGCAGTGGTGGCAGCTCTGCACATGCTCAGTTCTCAGTCAGTATCTATGCTGAGCAGCCCATGTGACTATAGAGTCACACATGTGGGCGTATACACAATGACAGGCCACTCCCTCCTTCATGCCCAACAAAAGAGTCAGCACATCATCTACTTTCCTGAGTTATCATTGCTGGTTAGGACTTTCCCATCTAGCTCATCTGTGCGACCTTCTATGGGAGTAGAAGTTGGTTTTGGATCTGGTGTGATTAGTGGAAAACGTGTAATTTTCCTGTTCATAATCGGCATCTCACATCGTTATAATGGGACTCTGGGGTGCCTTCAGAAAACTATCCACCATGCAGACAGGTGGAACCTCCTTCTGGATGGGATCAGGTGCCGCACAATCGATTTCAGGAGCTCCTCCGACACCGGCGTATATGGAAGCACTGAGTGCCGCTGTAGCCTTCCCTAGAGACAAAGCATGAAGGCTCAGAGACTTTACCTAGGTCATTCTGTAAACCCCTATAAAGAGGATGTGGAGCAGCCAATCAGCAATCACCCAAACATTTTGATTGGTTACAATGACTTTCAGAACACGCTCCATGATTTTTGTGATTCCCCAATGGCTGGGCCGTAGAAGTCAGTTTTATGATCCTAGAGCAGTGATGGCGAACCTTGGCACCCCAGATGTTTTGAAACTACATTTCCCATGATGCTCAACTACACTGCAGAGTGCATGAGCATCATGGGAAATGTGGTTCCAAAACATCTGGGGAGCCAACGTTCGCCATCACTGTCCTAGCTAGAGGTTTGGAAGTGGGCGTCTGATATATTCAGTATGTGAATGTGGATAATGGGGGAGATTTACTAAAACGGGAGCACTCAGAATGTGGTGCAGCTGTGCATGATGGCCAATCAGCTTCTAACTTCAGCTTGCTCAATGAAGCCTTGACGAAAAGAAACTGGAAGCTGATTGGTTCCTATGCAGAGCTGCACCAGATTCTGTGTGCTCCAGTTTTAGTAAATAAACCGCTAATGGCCACAACACAGAATGATGTACACAATACAGGTATAGAACTGACACCACGCTTCACAACCAATTCACAGATTGCAGTGCAAGTATAAAAAGGATATTAATGTTGTAGATCTCCCCAAACAAATGACCAGCATCTCATCTCCAAGGTTATGTGCCTCAAGAAACCATTGGTGGGTCACAATGGTTGGAGATGTCTCTCATGAAACCATTGGTGGTCACCAATTGTCAGATTTCCCTCAATAAACTATTAATGGTCACCAATTGTCAGAGATTTCTCTCAAGAAACCATTGATGGTCCCTAAGTGTGAGATATTTCCCATATGAAACCATTGGTGGTCCCCAGTTGACAGAGATTTTCCTCAAGAAACCATTGGTGGTCCCCAATTGTCCGATTTCCTTAAGAAATCATTGGTGGTCCCCAACTGTCCGATTTCCTGAAACCATTGGTGGTCCCCAATTGTCCGATTTCCTTAAGAAACCATTGGTGGTCCCCAACTGTCCGATTTTCCGAAACCATTGGTGGTCCCCAATTGTCAGACTTCCCTCAAGAAACCATTGGTAATCCTCAATTGTCAGATTTCCCTGAAGAAACCATTGGTAGTCCCCAATTGCCAGATAATTTCCTCAAGAAACCATTGGCTGTCGCCAATTATCAGAGATTTCCCTCAAAAAACCATTGGTGGTCACCAATTGTCAGAGATTTCCCTCAAGAAACCATTGGTGGTCCCCAATTGTCAGACTTCCCTCAAGAAACCATTGGTGGTCCCCAATTGTCAGATACCCTCAAGAAACCATTGGTAGTCTCCAATTGTCAGAGATCTCCCTAAAGAAACCATTGGTGGTCCCCAATTGTGAGAGATTTCCTTAATTCTATGGGGATTTATTGGGACACCAAACATCTGGTGTCCCTCAATGGCGCACTGACCGAGCCTCAGAGACATCATCACATTGGCACTTTAGGTCTCATCTGAGAACCAATAAAACAGAAGACACGTCCGTAACAAGGAAGAACTTTTATTGACGCTACAGAATATCAAAATATGATCCGGATTTTTCTCATAGGGTTCAGATGATGGAATCTGCCCAGAAGACTTGCATTGATTATAGAGAGGATTATCAATCAGTGATTTAACGTAGCAGCAGAACTCTGGGACTCACATGGGCAGGTCATTTAGAACAGCAACTTATTGACTCCCTCCGCCTCGGGTTCTGCACCTGAACCTTATGATGGGACTTTATTAAGGCATGAGCATACAAGGTCAGCTTATCTGGTTGACCCCCAACCCCTGTGAAAGGACAGCTAAAGCCCAACTCCTGTTGGCATTTTTTTAGTTATTCAGTCCTCCAGCCATTGCAGAAACAGGAAAGTAGTTTTCGCTGCATTACTCACCTCCTCTCCGGTGCTGTACCCACCAGGCAATCTAGCATCGTCTCTCTCCTAGGTTGTGTTATTCATTTCACTTCCTGTACATACAGGACACTATGCCCCCCCCCCCCCCAGGGGAATTCGTCATGGCACCCTGCACTCGCAGTACAATGATGACATCATCTCCTCACCATCACTCTATACATTACCAAGGACTGAAGCTTCCTGGAGAAGAGGTGATGACCCAAACCCATAACAGGACCACCTATAATTTCTTCATGCCGCTGACTTAACTATTACGTCGGGGGTCTGTAGTGTTATCAGATTTACAGCTCCAATAGCCGCCATTAGTGTGTTTTAGGAGTAGGCTGCCAGCGGTATTGTAGAGCAGTCCAGCTGCCATACAGCACCCAAATGCCTGTTCATCTACCACCCCCCATTCCCAACACCCACCATCCTCCGTTCCCAGGTCCCCTGCTTCTGGGCATGTAGAGATGAGAGAACGTCTAGTCACCTCTGAACCTGGAAGTGCTCGGTGTGACCTGTCCCTTCCCAGCTAGAAGCAGGGTGATGCAGCTGATGGAGGACGTTGTGTCCCCCAAGAAGAATTGGCTGAATGCAGGGGAAGTACTATGGGTCCAAAAGACCCCTGACGCCTCCATTACGAGTACCTGCCACTCAATAAGTGTTAGGAGGTTCATCAGCCCCCGTCTAATAGCAATCAAGCTAAATTATAACAAAATATACAATTAGTACAAAATGAAATAATATAAAGTAAATTAAAAAGGGAGGGGTGTAAGGTGAGTATATTTTTAGTTTTTTATTACTTCTGACCGGTTTTCCTGACCCCAAGGAGCTCCAGCACACAGGCTGTGATTGGCAGCCTCAGCTTCGTTTCTGTGTGAAGGAGGGGGGGGGGGGTGTCCCTTTCTTCTAATCAGCTCCCACTGAGCTCAGCAGAGTGTAATTTCAGCCCCTTTTTTTCTGAAAGCTCAGACAAGCTGTATACATTCTTTGAACAGCTGTAGAGGACTGCAGATAAACCGGTACAACTTCTGTAGGAGGATGTGTTTGATCTCTGTGTATCACCTGAGGATAGTCCCTTCACTGGGTATATGGAGGGTTACAGCCACTTTAATATATAAAGAGTCGACCAGATAAGCGGACCTTTAAGATGCTAAAGTGAGCTTCATATACGAGTTGTGTATAGGCCTCCCATCCCCCTATTTTTAGCTTTGCCCCTCCTCCGTTTTATTCTCTTCGTGACTTTTTAAATGTTCATTTAACCGGCTCTTGAAAGGGAACTCTTTGCCACAGTGAGGGCAGGGGTGCTGCCTTCGCATGATGTGGACCCTACGATGGACCTTGAGGTTGGACCTGGTGGTGAACCCTCTCTCACATTCGGCACACCAGAAGGGCTTTTCCACCTCGTGAACCCTCTGGTGCCTCACCAGGTTGTTCTTCTGTTTGAAACAATTGCCACACTCGGTACACTGATAGGCCTTGTCTGCCGCGTGCAGTTTCTGGTGGTTTAGGAGGCGGGGCCCCGAGCTGAAACGCTTCCCGCACTCCGAGCATTCAAACAGTTTCTCTGTGACACCCATGTGGACTCTCTTATGTTTAGTCAGTTCAGCTTGTCGGAAGAAACACTTACCGCAGTCGGAACAGACCGGATTCCCACCAACATGAGTCCGTTCGTGCCTGAGGAGCAGAGCCTTGTGAGCGAAGCGCTTTCCGCAGAGAACGCATGGGTATGGTTTGTCCAAGGTGTGGAAGCGCTGGTGTCTGGAGAACTTGTGCTGGTCAACAAAGCACTGGCCGCAGTGAGTGCAGGTGAACGTCACCGCTTCTTGGTGGATCCGCTGGTGGCTAAGCAGGTTCTCTTGGCGGGCATAAGATTTGCCACAGGCCGAGCAGCAGAACTGTTTGGAGCCAGTGTGGACCTTCATGTGCTCAGCGACATTGGACTTGCTGGAGAAGCGTTTCCCGCAGTGGGAGCAGGAGAACGGTTTCTCTCCGGTGTGGATTCTCTCGTGGATGATGAGGTGCGAGTTGCTGGGGAAGGTGATGTTGCACTCGGAGCAGTAGAGGACCCTGTTGGCTTTGTGTATCCGGGAGTGTGCTGTGAGGTCTGTCTTGTTGCAGAAGTCGGCTCCACACTCCACGCAGGACATCTTCTTCCCTTTGTGGGTTTCACGGTGCCGCACCAGGTTGCCGTGGTTGGTGAAGTTTCTTTTACACACGGGGCAGGCATAGGTAGTCTTCGATGACTGAGATGTGGAGGCCACTTTGTCCTGCATTGGTTTGGCCTTCAGCTTGATCTCAATGCCTTCAATGTACTCTCCAGTGATGGTGAAAGAGTGAATGTCGGAGTCCGTGATGGTCCCTTCGAGTATGTGAAGCCCTTCAGGAGGAAAGTCTTCTTCCTCCTCCTCTTTAATCCGAATAGACAGACTCTGTGTGGGATCAGTGGATGGAGAGAGGTCCATGTTGGTGGGATCTTCTCCTTCAGGTGATCGGGGTTCTTCTTTTATCTCTATAGGTGGACACTGTACATGAGTTGGGGGGTCTAAGACATTACTCCTGCCTCCACTGTTGAGAGGCTCCTGCTTTATACGAATCATGGAGGAAGAACAGTCAAGGTCACCTGAGAAGGGTTCCACCTTAATCTTAGACGTCTGAGCATGGGGGAGGTCTTCTCCTTCATACAAGCAGGGCTCCTCCTTAAGACGGGACGACATATGCCTTCTATGATCTGCAAGGGAAGATTGCTTGGTGTCCAGCAGATTGCGTCCTGACTGAGAAGTCTTTCTAATAGGACCGGAAGAGACTTTATGAGTAGCAGATGTGGAAAATCTAGTTGATGGAATGTTTTCTTTTTGAAATGAGGTGGGTACCTCATCGGGTGTACAGAGTCTAAGACATCTGGGTGTGGGAGCGTCCGCAAATTCTGGATGTGGGAGAGGTTCTTCTTTAATGGTGGCCTTATACAGTGGAGCAATGCGGTCTGGGTGTGAAGAGGTCTCCTCCTTCATAATCACGGAAAATCGCGTTGTGCACGTAGAGCTGTCCATGAACTGGCGCCTGTGACCTCTCGCCGATTCCTGCTTCTCGTCTCTTGTCTCAATCCAGGTGGTCTCTTCCACGTTTGTTGTCTTAGTCTGGATCTTTGCCATGTCCGTTGTCTCAGTCTGAATTTTTTCTATGTCCGTTGTCTCAGTATGAGCCTCTTCTATGTCCGTTATCTCAGTCTGGGTCTTTTCCAAGTCCATTGTCTTAGTCCGGGTCTCTTTTATGCCCGTTATCTCCAAGTCCATTGTCTTAGTCTGGGTCTTCTCCATGGCTTTTGCCTCAATCTGGGACTTTTCCATGTCTTTTATCTCAGTCTTGGTCTCTTCCATGTCCCTTGTCTCAGTCCAGATCTCTTCCATGTCCCTTGTCTCAGTCTGGATCTCTTCCATGTCCCTTGTCTCAGTCCGGATCTCTTCCATGTCCCTTGTCTCAGTCCGGGTCTCTTTTATGCCCGTTATCTCCATGTCCCTTGTCTCAGTCCAGATCTCTTCCATGTCCCTTGTCTCAGTCCGGGTCTCTTTTACGCCCGTTATCACCATGTCCCTTGTCTCAGTCTGGGTCTCTTCCATCACTGTGTTATCTTGAGGATCTCCTAACCATGCTGCTAAACTCCGGATCATGCTACCGTGGTGAATATTCACAAAGGTCTCTTCCGTGACACGTGGATGAACTCTGATTTGATGGCTCCCAGATCATTGGTGGCTTCTCACTGACCTGTCAGAAAGAAGGTAAGAGTGAGAGCCGACACCAACAACTCACACAGAGGAGCACGTTAATATGACAAGATAAAGTTATGTTAAAGGGCAACTTCACTTTTAGTAGATGACCCCCTTCCTCCACATGTATCTGACATAGTTACCTTCATCCTCCATCCCACTCTTTGGTCCTGCCCAGTGCTGCACCAACAGCGGGGTCCTCTGCCTAGTGCACACTGCAACTCCATTGATTCCTGTGATAGACTGTACTCCACAGGATGACTGGGGGTCAATTGGAAAAAGGACCAAGCTGGGATGTATTGGCCGTGCAGTGCTGGGATGTATTGGTTGTAGGATGCTGGCATGTATTAGATACAAAGGCTGTGAGGTGCTGGAATGTATTAGATACAAAGGCTGTGCTGTACTGGGATGTACTGGATGTGCAGTTATGGGATGTATTGGATACAAAGGCTGTGTGGTGCTGGGATGTACTGGATGTGCAGTACTGGGATGTATTGGATACAAAGGCTGTGCGGTGCTGGGATGTACTGGATGTGCAGTACTGAGATGTATTGGATACAAAGGCTGTGCGGTGCTGGGATGTATTGGATACAAAGGCTGTGCAGTGCTGGCATGTATTGGATACAAGGGCTGTGCTGAACTGGGATGTACTGGATGTGCGGTTCTGGGATGTATTGGATACAAAGGCTGTGCTGTACTGGGATGTACCGGATGTGCGGTTCTGGGATGTATTGGATACAAAGGCTGTGCAGTACTGGGATGTACTGAATGTGCGGTTCTGGGATGTATTGGATACAAAGGCTGTGCGGTGCTGGGATGTACTGGATGTGCAGTACTGGGATGTATTGGATACAAAGGCTGTGCGGTGCTGGGATGTATTGGATACAAAGGCTGTGCAGTGCTGGCATGTATTGGATACAAGGGCTGTGCTGAACTGGGATGTACTGGATGTGCGGTTCTGGGATGTATTGGATACAAAGGCTGTGCAGTACTGGGATGTACTGAATGTGCGGTTCTGGGATGTATTGGATACAAAGGCTGTGCTGTACTGGGATGTACCGGATGTGCGGTTCTGGGATGTATTGGATACAAAGGCTGTGCAGTACTGGGATGTACTGAATGTGCGGTTCTGGGATGTATTGGATACAAAGGCTGTGCTGTACTGGGATGTACTAGATGTGCAGTTCTGGGATATATTGGATAAAAAGGCTGGGCGGTGCTGGGATGTATTGGATACAAAGGCTGTGCAGTACTGGGATGTCTTGGATACAAAGGCTGTGCGGTGCTGGGATGTATTAGATACAAAGGCTGTGCATGCTAGGATGTTTAAGATACAAATCTTTGCAGTGCTGGGATGTATTGGATACAAAGGCTGTGCGGTGCTGGGATGTATTGGATACAAAGGCTGTGTGGTGCTGGGATGTACTGGATGTGCGGTGTTGGGATGTACTAGATGTGCGGTGTTGGGATGTACTAGATGTGCGGTGCTGGGATGTACTAGATGTGTGGTGCTGGGATGTACTAGATGTGTGGTGCTGGGATGTACTAGATGTGTAGTGCTGGGATGTACTAGATGTGTGGTGCTGGGATGTACTAGATGTGCGGTGCTGGGATGTACTAGATGTGCGGTGTTGGGATGTACTAGATGTGCGGTGCTGGGATGTACTAGATGTGCGGTGCTGGGATGTACTAGATGTGCGGTGCTGGGATGTACTAGATGTGCGGTGTTGGGATGTACTAGATGTGCGGTGCTGGGATGTACTAGATGTGCGGTGCTGGGATGTACTAGATGTGTGGTGCTGGGATGTACTAGATGTGTGGTGCTGGGATGTACTAGATGTGTGGTGCTGGGATGTACTAGATGTGTAGTGCTGGGATGTACTAGATGTGTGGTGCTGGGATGTACTAGATGTGCGGTGCTGGGATGTACTAGATGTGCGGTGTTGGGATGTACTAGATGTGCGGTGCTGGGATGTACTAGATGTGCGGTGCTGGGATGTACTAGATGTGCGGTGCTGGGATGTACTAGATGTGCGGTGCTGGGATGTACTAGATGTGCGGTGCTGGGATGTACTAGATGTGCGGTGTTGGGATGTACTAGATGTGTGGTGCTGGGATGTACTGGATGTGCGGTGTTGGGATGTACTAGATGTGCGGTGCTGGGATGTACTAGATGTGTGGTGCTGGGATGTACTAGATGTGCGGTGCTGGGATGTACTAGATGTGCGGTGCTGGGATGTACTAGATGTGTGGTGCTGGGATGTACTAGATGTGTGGTGCTGGGATGTACTAGATGTGTGGTGTTGGGATGTATTGGATACAAAGGCTGTACAGAAGGAAAGGATGTAGTCTCTGGATTGTCCTATGACTAGCAGTAGTCTCTGGATTGTCCTATGACTAGCAGGACCAGGTTTGGCCCGGGGTGGTGGGTCACCAGTGTGGCACTGGAATCTGGAAAATCCAATGGTTTGGAAGGGGCTCACGACAGATGCCAGGTGTCCTCTACATATGAGGGACTTGGTCATTGGAGGAAACGTGTCTCCAGACCAGTATACTGGAATTCAGTCTATTCAATTACCCCTTCCAGGCTGGACCTCTCTGTAACATAAATGTAAGGGTTGGGTAGTTGTGCCTTAGCGAGATATGAAGTGATCTGTAGAAGTAGTATAATTGTAGAATTCAGTACACATATGTCCTGTTATTAACATTTGAAAAGGACAGGACCAGTCTCTAGGATAGAGGTGACACCTACATGCCAATAAAAGTCTTCCATACAAGTAAACAAAAGTTGTCACCTTCCTGGAGCCTCAAAGAAAACTGCTGGTCATCTTGGCTACGAGGATCCGCAGGGGACAATGAGAGGCTCCAAACTGTCTGCAAGCTTTGATTGGTACCATCAGATCTAAGAAATTTATTTTATCTCTCATAAAAGTTAAAATATTAGTGGCAGAGAGATGAAAATAATTCCTTCTTATGGCTCACGTGTTGGGCTACGAGTACATGTAAATCTGTGTCTGTAGCGTGTGTAGAATCCTAGAGGTATGCACAAAACCGTTATATGGCGCCTGATTGCGGCAGGCAAGCAGTGTTTGGTACTGTCACGATCAGACCGATGCCCTGGTGTCAGAATTCCTATCCCTGGCTCATTCTGGGCCAATTCATCTCTGGTCAGTTCAGGACACTAAACCTCCTGTGGGCTGAGACGGGGACAACCCCCTGGGGTTCATTGGTCAAGGGCTAAAGTCCAGCCCACATCCATATCCCAATAAATTGGGGAACCTGAGAAATGAACATTGTTCTTCCATGAAGCCAGTTGTGAACTGGGGAGTCCCCACACGGTTTCCGGTTTGCTTCTACCAAGGGATAAGCTTCGGTAAAGTTTATTTCTGTTTTTATTCCTTTTTATTTTCATAGCAAATTGCCAATTGTTTGTCTTTTTATCTTTTTTGTACCTCCTTTTGCTTTGTATATAATTCTTATGCACTGCCCACTTTTCGGGATATTAAATTATAATATTAATAAGTGACTTCTGTGTGCTAAGCTAGGACTCATATCTCTAGAGAGATTGTTGCATTTTAGTGCCTAATTGCTCGGTCCAAGCTACATGCCAATCTGTATGCAATTGCACTGCGTGTTGGCAGATTGCATGCAGATTGTACACCAGACGGAGATCTGCGTGTATGTGGTGTCCCAGCAGACCAGTCTGCGGACAAACTGTTGGGTGGTGGCAGGCTATCATTTGTGGTGTGTGGGTGTGGGGACAGTGGGAAGAGTGATTAACACCAGGGTTCTAGCTTGTAGGATAGCTGGAGGAATCCCAGTAGTGTGTGATAATTGCTAGACTGCTCCCCAACCCTTACAGTGCACCCTTATTCCCGTATACTCCCCAGTCACGGAACCATGTCCTGGTTAGCTAGTCGCTGTGGGCGTGGTCAATCATGACAGTCTCATCTACAGGGTCACCTGACCAGGGTTCAGTCAGACAAAGCCAGGGCAGAGGCTTACATCATCCATCAGGGAGGAGCTAGAAGTCCGGTAGTTCAAAGAGAAGTGGATCTGATTGTGGTTTAGGCCGAACTTCATAGCCCAGCCATGGAAAAATGGCAGGTGGACTTCCAACATCTGGACTCTGGAATGGTCTCCCCTCACTGAGGGGTTTCAAGACCTCTGCTGCAGGTGAGGACAATGGATGTGGAGCGCCTGGCTTCCAGGTTCAACAACAAACTGAGCCGGTTTGACTCCAGATCCATGGATCCTTGAGCCCTTGCACTGGATGTGGAGCTCCTGGCTTCCAGGTTCAACAACAAACTGAGCCGGTTTGACTCCAGATCCATGGATCCTCGAGCCCTTGCACTGGATGTGGAGCGCCTGGCTTCCAGGTTCAACAACAAACTGAGCCGGTTTGACTCCAGATCCATGGATCCTCGAGCCCTTGCACTGGATGTGGAGCTCCTGGCTTCCAGGTTCAACAACAAACTGAGCCGGTTTGACTCCAGATCCATGGATCCTCGAGCCCTTGCACTGGATGTGGAGCGCCTGGCTTCCAGGTTCAACAACAAACTGAGCCGGTTTGACTCCAGATCCATGGATCCTCGAGCCCTTGCACTGGATGTGGAGCTCCTGGCTTCCAGGTTCAACAACAAACTGAGCCGGTTTGACTCCAGATCCATGGATCCTCGAGCCCTTGCACTGGATGTGGAGCTCCTGGCTTCCAGGTTCAACAACAAACTGAGCCGGTTTGACTCCAGATCCATGGATCCTCGAGCCCTTGCACTGGATGTTCTGGTGATCAGTTCAATGGGATTGACGTTTTCCTCCTCCAAAGCTCCTCCCTCACTTCCTCCGCAGGATGGAGATAGACGGCTTTCCTGCGATTCTCCAACAAGCCCAGTTGGATGTGTTTTTCGGATCTCATCCGGCTCCCAGATCATGGAGAACATCTGCCCCCAGGGTTGATTTGCCATCATTGGCCTTAGCAGCCTTCAGCTTGGCTGCTGAACCCGGGTCCCAGGGGACAGTTAGGAATTGGGCTGAACCCGGGTCCCAGGGGACAGTTAGGAATTGGGCTGAACCCGGGTCCCAGGGGACAGTTAGGAATTGGGCTGAACCCGGGTCCCAGGGGACAGTTAGGAATTGGGCTGAACCCGGGTCCATTGGATTCAGTTAGGAATTGGGCTGAACCCGGGTCCCAGGGGACAGTTAGGAATTGGGCTGAACCCGGGTCCGAGGGGACAGTTAGGAATTGCCTTCTCGCGGAGTCTACAATCGCAGTTAGTAATTGTATTTCTCTCAGTTCCGGCCTTCTCTCCAAGCTGCTCTGGATCAGCTTTTGGCCTGGAGTCCCATCAAAGGTCCCAGCTCACCCTTAGGGGTTCTTTATTTAGGGACTCCTTGATGAAGGCTATGGGGTGCTGGACACCCGGATCCTTCTGTACATTTTCCACAGACCTCATGGGATCTCAGCCGAGTTCTGCTGGTTCCTCCAAGACCACCCTCTGATCCAATCAGATTCCTCCATCTATTGGGGGCCGTTCTCATTGGTGGCATCTGAGGTGGTGGCTTTAACCCCTACAGAACCTTTCATTGTTCTACACAGGGACAAACCGGGACAAGGTTGTCTTGAGGTCCTGGGGCCTCTTCCCATGGTGGATTCTTCCAGAGCCTCTTCCCATGGTGGATTCTTCCAGAGCCTCTTCCAATGGTGGATTCTCCAGAGCCTCTTCCCATGGTGGATTCTTCCAGAGCCTCTTCCAATGGTGGATTCTTCCAGAGCCTCTTCCAATGGTGGATTCTTCCAGAGCCTCTTCCAATGGTGGATTCTTCCCATGGTGGATTCTTCCAGAGATTCTTCCAATGGTGGATTCTTCCCATGGTGGATTCTTCTAGAGCCTCTTCCAATGGTGGATTCTTCCCATGGTGGATTCTTCCAGAGATTCTTCCAATGGTGGATTCTTCCCATGGTGGATTCTTCCAGAGCCTCTTTCAATGGTGGATTCTTCCAGAGCCTCTTCCAATGGTGGATTCTTCCCATGGTGGATTCTTCCAGAGCCTCTTCCCATGGTGGATTCTTCCAGAGCCTCTTCCCATGGTGGATTCTTCCAGAGCCTCTTCCAATGGTGGATTCTTCAAGAGGCTCTTCCCATGGTGGATTCTTCCAGAGCCTCTTC
This sequence comes from Pelophylax lessonae, assembly GCF_965119305.1. Lineage (NCBI taxonomy): Eukaryota > Metazoa > Chordata > Amphibia > Anura > Ranidae > Pelophylax > Pelophylax lessonae. The sequence continues at coordinate 273,745,123 of NC_138776.1, forward strand.
CAATGGTGGATTCTTCCAGAGCCTCTTCCAATGGTGGATTCTTCCAGAGCTTCTTTCAATGGTGGATTCTTCCCATGGTGGATTCTTCCAGAGCCTCTTCCAATGGTGGATTCTTCCCATGGTGGATTCTTCCAGAGCCTCTTCCCATGGTGGATTCTTCCAGAGCCTCTTCCAATGGTGGATTCTTCCAGAGCCTCTTCCCATGGTGGATTCTTCCAGAGCCTCTTCCAATGGTGGATTCTTCCAGAGCCTCTTCCAATGGTGGATTCTTCCAGAGCCTCTTCCAATGGTGGATTCTTCCCATGGTGGATTCTTCCAGAGATTCTTCCAATGGTGGATTCTTCCCATGGTGGATTCTTCTAGAGCCTCTTCCAATGGTGGATTCTTCCCATGGTGGATTCTTCCAGAGATTCTTCCAATGGTGGATTCTTCCCATGGTGGATTCTTCCAGAGCCTCTTTCAATGGTGGATTCTTCCCATGGTGGATTCTTCCAGAGCCTCTTCCAATGGTGGATTCTTCCCATGGTGGATTCTTCCAGAGCCTCTTCCCATGGTGGATTCTTCCAGAGCCTCTTCCCATGGTGCATTCTTCCAGAGCCTCTTCCAATGGTGGATTCTTCAAGAGGCTCTTCCCATGGTGGATTCTTCCAGAGCCTCTTCCAATGGTGGATTCTTCCAGAGCCTCTTCCAATGGTGGATTCTTCCAGAGCCTCTTCCAATGGTGGATTCTTCCCATGGTGGATTCTTCCAGAGCCTCTTCCAATGGTGGATTCTTCCCATGGTGGATTATTCCAGAGATTCTTCCCATGGTGGATTATTCCAAGGCCTCTTCCCATGGTGGATTCTTCCAGAGATTCTTCCCATGGTGAATTATTGCAGAGCCTCTTCCCATGGTGGATTCTTCCAGAGCCTCTTCCAATGGTGGATTCTTCCAGAGCCTCTTCCAATGGTGGATTCTTCCAGAGCCTCTTCCAATGGTGGATTCTTCCAGAGCCTCTTCCAATGGTGGATTCTTCCAGAGATTCTTCCAATGGTGGATTCTTCCAGAGATTCTTTCCATGGTGGATTCTTCCAGAGATTCTTCCCATGATGGATTCTTCCAGGGATTCTTCCCATGGTGGATTCTTCCAGGGCCTCTTCCCATGGTGGATTCTTCCAGAGATTCTTCCCATGATGGATTCTTCCAGGGATTCTTCCCATGGTGGATTCTTCCAGAGATTCTACCCATGATGGATTCTTCCAGGGATTCTTCCCATGGTGGATTCTTCCAGGGCCTCTTCCCATGGTGGATTCTTCCAGAGATTCTTCCCATGATGGATTCTTCCAGGGATTCTTCCCATGGTGGATTCTTCCCATGATGGATTCTTCCAGGGATTCTTCCCATGGTGGATTCTTCCAGGGATTCTTCCCATGGTGGATTCTTCCAATGATGGATTCTTCCAGGGATTCTTCCCATGGTGGATTCTTCCAGGGATTCTTCCCATGGTGGATTCTTCCAGAGATTCTTCCCATGATGGATTCTTCCAGGGATTCTTCCCATGGTGGATTCTTCCAGGGCCTCTTCCCATGGTGGATTCTTCCAGAGATTCTTCCCATGATGGATTCTTCCAGGGATTCTTCCCATGGTGGATTCTTCCCATGGCCGAACTTCATAGCCCAGCCATGGAAAAATGGCAGGTGGACTTCCAACATCTGGACTCTGGAATGGTCTCCCCTCACTGAGGGGTTTCAAGACCTCTGCTGCAGGTGAGGACAATGGATGTGGAGCGCCTGGCTTCCAGGTTCAACAACAAACTGAGCCGGTTTGACTCCAGATCCATGGATCCTTGAGCCCTTGCACTGGATGTGGAGCTCCTGGCTTCCAGGTTCAACAACAAACTGAGCCGGTTTGACTCCAGATCCATGGATCCTCGAGCCCTTGCACTGGATGTGGAGCGCCTGGCTTCCAGGTTCAACAACAAACTGAGCCGGTTTGACTCCAGATCCATGGATCCTCGAGCCCTTGCACTGGATGTGGAGCTCCTGGCTTCCAGGTTCAACAACAAACTGAGCCGGTTTGACTCCAGATCCATGGATCCTCGAGCCCTTGCACTGGATGTGGAGCGCCTGGCTTCCAGGTTCAACAACAAACTGAGCCGGTTTGACTCCAGATCCATGGATCCTCGAGCCCTTGCACTGGATGTGGAGCTCCTGGCTTCCAGGTTCAACAACAAACTGAGCCGGTTTGACTCCAGATCCATGGATCCTCGAGCCCTTGCACTGGATGTGGAGCTCCTGGCTTCCAGGTTCAACAACAAACTGAGCCGGTTTGACTCCAGATCCATGGATCCTCGAGCCCTTGCACTGGATGTTCTGGTGATCAGTTCAATGGGATTGACGTTTTCCTCCTCCAAAGCTCCTCCCTCACTTCCTCCGCAGGATGGAGATAGACGGCTTTCCTGCGATTCTCCAACAAGCCCAGTTGGATGTGTTTTTCGGATCTCATCCGGCTCCCAGATCATGGAGAACATCTGCCCCCAGGGTTGATTTGCCATCATTGGCCTTAGCAGCCTTCAGCTTGGCTGCTGAACCCGGGTCCCAGGGGACAGTTAGGAATTGGGCTGAACCCGGGTCCCAGGGGACAGTTAGGAATTGGGCTGAACCCGGGTCCCAGGGGACAGTTAGGAATTGGGCTGAACCCGGGTCCCAGGGGACAGTTAGGAATTGGGCTGAACCCGGGTCCATTGGATTCAGTTAGGAATTGGGCTGAACCCGGGTCCCAGGGGACAGTTAGGAATTGGGCTGAACCCGGGTCCGAGGGGACAGTTAGGAATTGCCTTCTCGCGGAGTCTACAATCGCAGTTAGTAATTGTATTTCTCTCAGTTCCGGCCTTCTCTCCAAGCTGCTCTGGATCAGCTTTTGGCCTGGAGTCCCATCAAAGGTCCCAGCTCACCCTTAGGGGTTCTTTATTTAGGGACTCCTTGATGAAGGCTATGGGGTGCTGGACACCCGGATCCTTCTGTACATTTTCCACAGACCTCATGGGATCTCAGCCGAGTTCTGCTGGTTCCTCCAAGACCACCCTCTGATCCAATCAGATTCCTCCATCTATTGGGGGCCGTTCTCATTGGTGGCATCTGAGGTGGTGGCTTTAACCCCTACAGAACCTTTCATTGTTCTACACAGGGACAAACCGGGACAAGGTTGTCTTGAGGTCCTGGGGCCTCTTCCCATGGTGGATTCTTCCAGAGCCTCTTCCCATGGTGGATTCTTCCAGAGCCTCTTCCAATGGTGGATTCTCCAGAGCCTCTTCCCATGGTGGATTCTTCCAGAGCCTCTTCCAATGGTGGATTCTTCCAGAGCCTCTTCCAATGGTGGATTCTTCCAGAGCCTCTTCCAATGGTGGATTCTTCCCATGGTGGATTCTTCCAGAGATTCTTCCAATGGTGGATTCTTCCCATGGTGGATTCTTCTAGAGCCTCTTCCAATGGTGGATTCTTCCCATGGTGGATTCTTCCAGAGATTCTTCCAATGGTGGATTCTTCCCATGGTGGATTCTTCCAGAGCCTCTTTCAATGGTGGATTCTTCCAGAGCCTCTTCCAATGGTGGATTCTTCCCATGGTGGATTCTTCCAGAGCCTCTTCCCATGGTGGATTCTTCCAGAGCCTCTTCCCATGGTGGATTCTTCCAGAGCCTCTTCCAATGGTGGATTCTTCAAGAGGCTCTTCCCATGGTGGATTCTTCCAGAGCCTCTTCCAATGGTGGATTCTTCCAGAGCCTCTTCCAATGGTGGATTCTTCCAGAGCTTCTTTCAATGGTGGATTCTTCCCATGGTGGATTCTTCCAGAGCCTCTTCCAATGGTGGATTCTTCCCATGGTGGATTCTTCCAGAGCCTCTTCCCATGGTGGATTCTTCCAGAGCCTCTTCCAATGGTGGATTCTTCCAGAGCCTCTTCCCATGGTGGATTCTTCCAGAGCCTCTTCCAATGGTGGATTCTTCCAGAGCCTCTTCCAATGGTGGATTCTTCCAGAGCCTCTTCCAATGGTGGATTCTTCCCATGGTGGATTCTTCCAGAGATTCTTCCAATGGTGGATTCTTCCCATGGTGGATTCTTCTAGAGCCTCTTCCAATGGTGGATTCTTCCCATGGTGGATTCTTCCAGAGATTCTTCCAATGGTGGATTCTTCCCATGGTGGATTCTTCCAGAGCCTCTTTCAATGGTGGATTCTTCCCATGGTGGATTCTTCCAGAGCCTCTTCCAATGGTGGATTCTTCCCATGGTGGATTCTTCCAGAGCCTCTTCCCATGGTGGATTCTTCCAGAGCCTCTTCCCATGGTGCATTCTTCCAGAGCCTCTTCCAATGGTGGATTCTTCAAGAGGCTCTTCCCATGGTGGATTCTTCCAGAGCCTCTTCCAATGGTGGATTCTTCCAGAGCCTCTTCCAATGGTGGATTCTTCCAGAGCCTCTTCCAATGGTGGATTCTTCCCATGGTGGATTCTTCCAGAGCCTCTTCCAATGGTGGATTCTTCCCATGGTGGATTATTCCAGAGATTCTTCCCATGGTGGATTATTCCAAGGCCTCTTCCCATGGTGGATTCTTCCAGAGATTCTTCCCATGGTGAATTATTGCAGAGCCTCTTCCCATGGTGGATTCTTCCAGAGCCTCTTCCAATGGTGGATTCTTCCAGAGCCTCTTCCAATGGTGGATTCTTCCAGAGCCTCTTCCAATGGTGGATTCTTCCAGAGCCTCTTCCAATGGTGGATTCTTCCAGAGATTCTTCCAATGGTGGATTCTTCCAGAGATTCTTTCCATGGTGGATTCTTCCAGAGATTCTTCCCATGATGGATTCTTCCAGGGATTCTTCCCATGGTGGATTCTTCCAGGGCCTCTTCCCATGGTGGATTCTTCCAGAGATTCTTCCCATGATGGATTCTTCCAGGGATTCTTCCCATGGTGGATTCTTCCAGAGATTCTACCCATGATGGATTCTTCCAGGGATTCTTCCCATGGTGGATTCTTCCAGGGCCTCTTCCCATGGTGGATTCTTCCAGAGATTCTTCCCATGATGGATTCTTCCAGGGATTCTTCCCATGGTGGATTCTTCCCATGATGGATTCTTCCAGGGATTCTTCCCATGGTGGATTCTTCCAGGGATTCTTCCCATGGTGGATTCTTCCAATGATGGATTCTTCCAGGGATTCTTCCCATGGTGGATTCTTCCAGGGATTCTTCCCATGGTGGATTCTTCCAGAGATTCTTCCCATGATGGATTCTTCCAGGGATTCTTCCCATGGTGGATTCTTCCAGGGCCTCTTCCCATGGTGGATTCTTCCAGAGATTCTTCCCATGATGGATTCTTCCAGGGATTCTTCCCATGGTGGATTCTTCCCATGATGGATTCTTCCAGGGATTCTTCCCATGGTGGATTCTTCCAGGGATTCTTCCCATGGTGGATTCTTCCAATGATGGATTCTTCCAGGGATTCTTCCCATGGTGGATTCTTCCAGGGATTCTTCCCATGGTGGATTCTTCCAGGGATTCTTCCCATGGTGGATTCTTCCAGAGCCTCTTCCTTCCACCATATCCAGGACATTGTTCTACCATATCTCTGTCTTGTCCCATGACATCCTGAGGAGTTGTCCCCTCCATTATCTGCTGGTGGTTCGCTCTGTCCGAGTCTTTCATCTACCACTCCCTATGGACGGTCTGTCTGGCTTGATGCTCTATGGTGCGCTCTGTAGGGGCCCCTCTGTTCTATAGCCGGCTCTGTAGGGGCCCCTCTGTTCTATAGCCGGCTCTGTAGGGGCCCCTCTGTTCTATAGCCGGCTCTGTAGGGGCCCCTCTGTTCTATAGCCGGCTCTGTAGGGGCCCCTCTGTTCTATAGCCGGCTCTGTAGGGGCCCCTCTATTCTATAGCCGGCTCTGTAGGGGCCCCTCTGTTCTATAGCCAGCTCTGTAGGGGCCCCTCTGTTGTGTGGCCGGCTCTGTAGGGGCCCCTCTGTTGTGTGGCCGGCTCTGTAGGGGCCCCTCTGTTGTGTGGCCGGCTCTGTAGGGGCCCCTCTGTTCTATAGCCGGCTCTGTAGGGGCCCCTCTGTTCTATAGCCAGCTCTGTAGGGGCCCCTCTGTTCTATAGCCGGCTCTGTAGGGGCCCCTCTGTTGTGTGGTCAGCTCTGTAGGGGCCCCTCTGTTCTATAGCTGGCTCTGTAGGGGCCCCTCTGTTCTATAGCCGGCTCTGTAGGGGCCCCTCTGTTCTATAGCCGGCTCTGTAGGGGCCCCTCTGTTCTATAGCCGGCTCTGTAGGGGCCCCTCTGTTCTATAGCCGGCTCTGTAGGGGCCCCTCTATTCTATAGCCGGCTCTGTAGGGGCCCCTCTGTTGGTTTTTGTGGGCCTTTGAGACGTTGATTTGCGGGCGGGGCCCATCCCCCGGGTTGGACGGTTTCTAGATGCCCCCACCCCCCGTGTTCCTGAATGCTCCTCTCCTGAAGGCAGCAGAATGACCCGGAGTCCCTGAACCCCTCCCCCGTCTCCTGTATCCAAGAGAAGGATTTATTTCCCAAAACATAATCCGGGTCTGATGATTGGTCACTGGGCTACAGTGGAGGATTTGATCCCTCCCCCACCTTCAGCCCCTCCCCCTCCTCTCACCTGGTGATGTCATCAATGTTCTGATCCCCCATCTCTGCCCCCCACCTCTCCAATCATGGAATGAGTCCAGGCACTGCGTGGGGAAAGTGCTCAGGGGCGGAGCTAGAGGATGGCAGGAGAGGTATGAGGCACAGTTATCTCCTCCCTCAGGTGAGGCATGAGGCACAGGTATGCCCTCCCCCCAGGTGAGGCATGAGGCACAGTTACTCCCTCACCCCAGGTGAGGTATGAGGCACAGGTATGCCCTCCCCCCAGGTGAGGTATGAGCACAGGTATGCCCTCCCCCAGGTGAGGCATGAGGCACAGTTATCCCCTCATCCCAGGTGAGGCACGAGGCACAGTTACTCCCTCCCCCCAGGTGAGGCATGAGGCACAGTTATACCCTCATCCCAGGTGAGGTATGAGGCACAGTTATCCCCTCATCCCAGGTGAGGCATGAGGCACAGTTATACCCTCATCCCAGGTGAGGTATGAGGCACAGGTATTCCCTCCCCCCAGGTGAGGTATGAGGCACAGTTATACCCTCATCCCAGGTGAGGCATGAGGCACAGGTATGCCCTCCCCCCAGGTGAGGTATGAGGCACAATTATCCCCCTCCCCCAGGTGAGGTATGAGGCACAGTTATTCCCTCATCCCAGGTGAGGCATGAGGCACAGTTATTCCCTCATCCCAGGTGAGGCATGAGGCACAGTTACTCCATCCCCCCATGTGAGGCATGAGGCACAATTATCCCCCTCCCCCAGGTGAGGTATGAGGCACAGTTATACCCTCCCCTAGATGAGGCACAGTTATACCCTCCCCCCAGGTGAGGCATGAGGCACAGTAATCCCCTCCCCCAGGTGAGGTGAGGCATGAGGCACAGTTACCTCCTCCTGTCAGTTGCTGTCTGTCCCTTTTCATGCTGTAGGCCTCCACCGGAAGTCCCCCTCCTCCTGGTTTTGCGTTCCAGGATACTTCCGGCTTTTGCGGTTCACGTCTTCAGACACTTCCGCTCTGTGCGTTCCACCCGAGGATGTAGCCCCGCCCTCCCTCTGCCTCAGACGCCTGCGCAGTACGGAGGGATTGAGGAGGGGGCGGAGCTGTCCCGGCATTCCCTGCGCTGTACATGAGGGCGCTGAGAGAGGAGGAAAATATCAGTCTGATCCCCACTGTCACCATAGGAGGAGTGTGGGGGAGGGGGTGGATATGAAGTATTATAGATAAAGCCGGCAGAATGTTTATTGGGGGTGGTCAGGAGGAAATGAAAGCTGATTGGTTGCTCTTCTTTATAATCTGAGGGTCAACTGACCTGTTGACACGCCCAGTGATCTGTGGACACGCCCAGTGTGATCGGTCCCGCCCCCTAGGAGCGCCTGTCCCCGGATTGGTGATTATAGGTCAGGTGGTGTCACAGCTCCGCCTCCAGTGGAGATCTCTGTCCCCTCATTGGCTGCCCAGACACATCATGACTGACCTGATGTCACCAGTGGAAGGGTGTACCAAGATGGCGGCTGGGACCTCACCCCTTCCATCCCCCAACAGATGTGTCCATAGTGGGCCTCAATCATCACCGACACATTGGGTCCTTCTACTGGTCGGGAACCCCTGGAGTTGGGTGGAGGACCCGGCATGGTCTGGAGGGTCTGATTTTTGGCCCCTGGCCGGTGTGAAGGATGGGGCCCTGAGCCGGTGTGGAGGATGGGGCCCTGAGGCGGTGTGTAGGGTCCGCTGATCCTCCATTGGGGGTCCTTAGTGCTCTCTCTGATCTCTATGGGTCTCAGAATGTAGAGGGTCTTCTGATCCTTCATTGGGGTGGGTGAGGTAGGAGGTATGGGAGAGGTGAGGTAGGAGACATGGGAGAGGTGAGGTAGGAGACACAGGACTCTGGAGAGGTGAGGTAGGAGGTATGGGAGAGGTGAGGTAGGAGACATGGGATAGGTGAGGTAGGAGACATGGGAGAGGTGAGGTAGGAGGTATGGGAGAGGTGAGGTAGGAGACATGGGATAGGTGAGGTAGGAGACATGGGAGAGGTGAGGTAGGAGGTATGGGAGAGGTGAGGTAGGAGACACAGGACCCTGGAGAGGTGAGGTAGGAGGTATGGGAGAGGTGAGGTAGGAGGTATGGGAGAGGTGAGGTAGGAGACACAGGACTGGAGAGGTGAGGTAGGAGGTATGGGAGAGGTGAGGTAGGAGACATGGGAGAGGTGAGGTAGGAGACATGGGAGAGGTGAGGTAGGAGACACAGGTCACGGAAGAGGTGAGGTAGGAGACACAGGTCATGGAAGAGGTGAAGTAGGAGACACAGGTCATGGAAGAGGTGAGGTAGGAGACACAGGTCATAGAAGAGGTGAGGTAGGAGACACAGGTCACGGAAGAGGTGAAGTAGGAGACACAGGTCACGGAAGAGGTGAAGTAGGAGACACAGGTCATGGAAGAGGTGAGGTTGGAGACACAGGTCATGGAAGAGGTGAGGTAGGAGACACAGGTCATGGAAGAGGTGAGGTTGGAGACACAGGTCATAGAAGAGGTGAAGTAGGAGACACAGGTCATGGAAGAGGTGAGGTAGGAGACACAGGTCATGGAAGAGGTGAGGTAGGAGACACAGGTCATGGAAGAGGTGAGGTAGGAGACACAGGACACGGAAGAGGTGAGGTAGGAGACACAGGTCATGGAAGAGGTGAGGTAGGAGACACAGGTCATGGAAGAGGTGAGGTAGGAGACACAGGTCATGGAAGAGGTGAAGTAGGAGACACAGGTCACGGAAGAGGTGAAGTAGGAGACACAGGTCATGGAAGAGGTGAGGTTGGAGACACAGGTCATGGAAGAGGTGAGGTAGGAGACACAGGTCATGGAAGAGGTGAGGTTGGAGACACAGGTCCTAGAAGAGGTGAAGTAGGAGACACAGGTCATGGAAGAGGTGAGGTAGGAGACACAGGTCATGGAAGAGGTGAGGTAGGAGACACAGGTCATGGAAGAGGTGAGGTAGGAGACACAGGTCACGGAAGAGGTGAGGTAGGAGACACAGGTCATGGAAGAGGTGAGGTAGGAGACACAGGTCATGGAAGAGGTGAGGTAGGAGACACAGGTCATGGAAGAGGTGAGGTAGGAGACACAGGTCATAGAAGAGGTGAAGTAGGAGACACAGGTCATGGAAGAGGTGAAGTAGGAGACACAGGTCACGGAAGAGGTGAAGTAGGAGACACAGGTCATGGAAGAGGTGAGGTTGGAGACACAGGTCATGGAAGAGGTGAGGTAGGAGACACAGGTCATGGAAGAGGTGAGGTTGGAGACACAGGTCATAGAAGAGGTGAAGTAGGAGACACAGGTCATGGAAGAGGTGAGGTAGGAGACACAGGTCATGGAAGAGGTGAGGTAGGAGACACAGGTCATGGAAGAGGTGAGGTAGGAGACACAGGTCACGGAAGAGGTGAGGTAGGAGACACAGGTCATGGAAGAGGTGAGGTAGGAGACACAGGTCACGGAAGAGGTGAAGTAGGAGACACAGGTCATGGAAGAGGTGAAGTAGGAGACACAGGTCACGGAAGAGGTGAGGTAGGAGACACAGGTCATGGAAGAGGTGAGGTAGGAGACACAGGTCATAGAAGAGGTGAAGTAGGAGACACAGGTCACGGAAGAGGTGAAGTAGGAGACACAGGTCATGGAAGAGGTGAGGTAGGAGACACAGGTCATGGAAGAGGTGAAGTAGGAGACACAGGTCATGGAAGAGGTGAGGTAGGAGACACAGGTCATGGAAGAGGTGAAGTAGGAGACACAGGTCACGGAAGAGGTGAAGTAGGAGACACAGGTCATGGAAGAGGTGAGGTTGGAGACACAGGTCATGGAAGAGGTGAGGTAGGAGACACAGGTCATGGAAGAGGTGAGGTTGGAGACACAGGTCATAGAAGAGGTGAAGTAGGAGACACAGGTCATGGAAGAGGTGAGGTAGGAGACACAGGTCATAGAAGAGGTGAGGTAGGAGACACAGGTCATGGAAGAGGTGAGGTAGGAGACACAGGTCATGGAAGAGGTGAGGTAGGAGACACAGGTCACGGAAGAGGTGAGGTAGGAGACACAGGTCATGGAAGAGGTGAGGTAGGAGACACAGGTCACGGAAGAGGTGAAGTAGGAGACACAGGTCATGGAAGAGGTGAGGTAGGAGACACAGGTCATGGAAGAGGTGAGGTAGGAGACACAGGTCATGGAAGAGGTGAGGTAGGAGACACAGGTCACGGAAGAGGTGAGGTAGGAGACACAGGTCACGGAAGAGGTGAGGTAGGAGACACAGGTCACGGAAGAGGTGAAGTAGGAGACACAGGTCATGGAAGAGGTGAAGTAGGAGACACAGGTCACGGAAGAGGTGAGGTAGGAGACACAGGTCATGGAAGAGGTGAGGTAGGAGACACAGGTCATGGAAGAGGTGAGGTAGGAGACACAGGTCATGGAAGAGGTGAGGTAGGAGACACAGGTCACGGAAGAGGTGAGGTAGGAGACACAGGTCACGGAAGAGGTGAAGTAGGAGACACAGGTCATGGAAGAGGTGAAGTAGGAGACACAGGTCACGGAAGAGGTGAGGTAGGAGACACAGGTCATGGAAGAGGTGAGGTAGGAGACACAGGTCATGGAAGAGGTGAGGTAGGAGACACAGGTCATGGAAGAGGTGAGGTAGGAGACACAGGTCATAGAAGAGGTGAAGTAGGAGACACAGGTCACGGAAGAGGTGAAGTAGGAGACACAGGTCATGGAAGAGGTGAGGTAGGAGACACAGGTCATGGAAGAGGTGAAGTAGGAGACACAGGTCATGGAAGAGGTGAGGTAGGAGACACAGGTCATGGAAGAGGTGAAGTAGGAGACACAGGTCACGGAAGAGGTGAAGTAGGAGACACAGGTCATGGAAGAGGTGAGGTTGGAGACACAGGTCATGGAAGAGGTGAGGTAGGAGACACAGGTCATGGAAGAGGTGAGGTTGGAGACACAGGTCATAGAAGAGGTGAAGTAGGAGACACAGGTCATGGAAGAGGTGAGGTAGGAGACACAGGTCATAGAAGAGGTGAGGTAGGAGACACAGGTCATGGAAGAGGTGAGGTAGGAGACACAGGTCATGGAAGAGGTGAGGTAGGAGACACAGGTCACGGAAGAGGTGAGGTAGGAGACACAGGTCATGGAAGAGGTGAGGTAGGAGACACAGGTCACGGAAGAGGTGAAGTAGGAGACACAGGTCATGGAAGAGGTGAGGTAGGAGACACAGGTCATGGAAGAGGTGAGGTAGGAGACACAGGTCATGGAAGAGGTGAGGTAGGAGACACAGGTCACGGAAGAGGTGAGGTAGGAGACACAGGTCACGGAAGAGGTGAGGTAGGAGACACAGGTCACGGAAGAGGTGAAGTAGGAGACACAGGTCATGGAAGAGGTGAAGTAGGAGACACAGGTCACGGAAGAGGTGAGGTAGGAGACACAGGTCATGGAAGAGGTGAGGTAGGAGACACAGGTCATGGAAGAGGTGAGGTAGGAGACACAGGTCATGGAAGAGGTGAGGTAGGAGACACAGGTCACGGAAGAGGTGAGGTAGGAGACACAGGTCACGGAAGAGGTGAAGTAGGAGACACAGGTCATGGAAGAGGTGAAGTAGGAGACACAGGTCACGGAAGAGGTGAGGTAGGAGACACAGGTCATGGAAGAGGTGAGGTAGGAGACACAGGTCATGGAAGAGGTGAAGTAGGAGACACAGGTCATGGAAGAGGTGAGGTAGGAGACACAGGTCATAGAAGAGGTGAAGTAGGAGACACAGGTCACGGAAGAGGTGAAGTAGGAGACACAGGTCATGGAAGAGGTGAGGTAGGAGACACAGGTCATGGAAGAGGTGAGGTAGGAGACACAGGTCACGGAAGAGGTGAAGTAGGAGACACAGGTCATGGAAGAGGTGAGGTAGGAGACACAGGTCATGGAAGAGGTGAAGTAGGAGACACAGGTCATGGAAGAGGTGAGGTAGGAGACACAGGTCATAGAAGAGGTGAAGTAGGAGACACAGGTCACGGAAGAGGTGAAGTAGGAGACACAGGTCATGGAAGAGGTGAGGTAGGAGACACAGGTCATGGAAGAGGTGAGGTAGGAGACACAGGTCACGGAAGAGGTGAAGTAGGAGACACAGGTCATGGAAGAGGTGAGGTAGGAGACACAGGTCATGGAAGAGGTGAGGTAGGAGACACAGGTCATGGAAGAGGTGAGGTAGGAGACACAGGTCATGGAAGAGGTGAGGTAGGAGACACAGGTCATAGAAGAGGTGAAGTAGGAGACACAGGTCATGGAAGAGGTGAGGTAGGAGACACAGGTCATGGAAGAGGTGAGGTAGGAGACACAGGTCACGGAAGAGGTGAGGTAGGAGACACAGGTCATGGAAGAGGTGAAGTAGGAGACACAGGTCATGGAAGAGGTGAGGTAGGAGACACAGGTCACGGAAGAGGTGAGGTAGGAGACACAGGTCATGGAAGAGGTGAGGTAGGAGACACAGGTCATGGAAGAGGTGAGGTAGGAGACACAGGTCACGGAAGAGGTGAGGTAGGAGACACAGGTCACGGAAGAGGTGAAGTAGGAGACACAGGTCATGGAAGAGGTGAAGTAGGAGACACAGGTCACGGAAGAGGTGAGGTAGGAGACACAGGTCATGGAAGAGGTGAAGTAGGAGACACAGGTCATGGAAGAGGTGAAGTAGGAGACACAGGTCATGGAAGAGGTGAGGTAGGAGACACAGGTCATGGAAGAGGTGAGGTAGGAGACACAGGTCATGGAAGAGGTGAAGTAGGAGACACAGGTCATGGAAGAGGTGAGGTAGGAGACACAGGTCATGGAAGAGGTGAGGTAGGAGACACAGGTCATGGAAGAGGTGAAGTAGGAGACACAGGTCATGGAAGAGGTGAGGTAGGAGACACAGGTCATAGAAGAGGTGAGGTAGGAGACACGGGACACTGGAGAGGTGAGGTAGGAGACACAGGTCATGGAAGAGGTGAAGTAGGAGACACAGGTCATGGAAGAGGTGAAGTAGGAGACACAGGTCACGGAAGAGGTGAAGTAGGAGACACAGGTCATGGAAGAGGTGAAGTAGGAGACACAGGTCATGGAAGAGGTGAAGTAGGAGACACAGGTCACGGAAGAGGTGAGGTAGGAGACACAGGTCATAGAAGAGGTGAAGTAGGAGACACAGGTCATGGAAGAGGTGAGGTAGGAGACACAGGTCATGGAAGAGGTGAGGTAGGAGACACAGGTCATGGAAGAGGTGAAGTAGGAGACACAGGTCATGGAAGAGGTGAGGTAGGAGACACAGGTCATGGAAGAGGTGAAGTAGGAGACACAGGTCATGGAAGAGGTGAGGTAGGAGACACAGGTCACGGAAGAGGTGAGGTAGGAGACACAGGTCACGGAAGAGGTGAAGTAGGAGACACAGGTCACGGAAGAGGTGAGGTAGGAGACACAGGTCACGGAAGAGGTGAAGTAGGAGACACAGGTCACGGAAGAGGTGAGGTAGGAGACACAGGTCACGGAAGAGGTGAGGTAGGAGACACAGGTCATGGAAGAGGTGAAGTAGGAGACACAGGTCATGGAAGAGGTGAGGTAGGAGACACAGGTCATGGAAGAGGTGAGGTAGGAGACACAGGTCATGGAAGAGGTGAAGTAGGAGACACAGGTCATGGAAGAGGTGAGGTAGGAGACACAGGTCATGGAAGAGGTGAGGTAGGAGACACAGGTCATGGAAGAGGTGAAGTAGGAGACACAGGTCATGGAAGAGGTGAGGTAGGAGACACAGGTCAAAGAAGAGGTGAAGTAGGAGACACAGGTCATGGAAGAGGTGAGGTAGGAGACACAGGTCATGGAAGAGGTGAGGTAGGAGACACAGGTCATGGAAGAGGTGAAGTAGGAGACACAGGTCATGGAAGAGGTGAGGTAGGAGACACAGGTCATGGAAGAGGTGAGGTAGGAGACACAGGTCATGGAAGAGGTGAGGTAGGAGACACAGGTCACGGAAGAGGTGAAGTAGGAGACACAGGTCATGGAAGAGGTGAAGTAGGAGACACAGGTCACGGAAGAGGTGAGGTAGGAGACACAGGTCATGGAAGAGGTGAGGTAGGAGACACAGGTCATGGAAGAGGTGAGGTAGGAGACACAGGTCAAAGAAGAGGTGAAGTAGGAGACACAGGTCATGGAAGAGGTGAGGTAGGAGACACAGGTCACGGAAGAGGTGAAGTAGGAGACACAGGTCATGGAAGAGGTGAGGTAGGAGACACAGGTCACGGAAGAGGTGAGGTAGGAGACACAGGTCATGGAAGAGGTGAGGTAGGAGACACAGGTCATGGAAGAGGTGAAGTAGGAGACACAGGTCACGGAAGAGGTGAGGTAGGAGACACAGGACACGGAAGAGGTGAGGTAGGAGACACAGGACCCTGGAGAGGTGAGGTAGGAGACACAGGACTCTGGAGAGGTGAGGTAGGAGGTATGGGAGAGGTGAGGTAGGAGACATGGGATAGGTGAGGTAGGAGACATGGGAGAGGTGAGGTAGGAGGTATGGGATGCTGGAAAGGTGAGGTAGGAGACATGGGAGACGTGAGGTAGGAGGTATGGGATGCTGGAGAGGTGAGGTAGGAGACACAAGACCCTGGAGAGGTGAGGTAGGAGACACAGGACTCTGGAGAGGTGAGGTAGGAGGTATGGGAGAGGTGAGGTAGGAGACATGGGATAGGTGAGGTAGGAGACATGGGAGAGGTGAGGTAGGAGGTATGGGATGCTGGAAAGATGAGGTAGGAGACATGGGAGAGGTGAGGTAGGAGGTATGGGATGCTGGAGAGGTGAGGTAGGAGACACAGGACCCTGGAGAGGTGAGGTAGGAGACACAGGACTCTGGAGAGGTGAGGTAGGAGGTATGGGATGCTGGAGAGGTGAGGTAGGAGACACGGGACACTGGAGAGGTGAGGTAGGAGACATGGGAGAGGTGAGGTAGGAGACATGGGAGAGGTGAGGTAGGAGACATGGGACACTGGAGAGGTGAGGTAGGAGACACGGGAGATTTGAGGTAGGAGACACGGGACAGTGGAGAGGTGAGGGAGGAGACACGGAGATTTGAGGTAGGAGACACGGGACAGTGGAGAGGTGAGGGAGGAGACATGGGACACCAGAGAGGTGATGTAGTGGATATAGGACACTGGAGAGGTGAGGTAGGAGACAAGGATCGTTGGAGAGGTGAGGTCACAAACAAGGGACACTGTAGAGGTGAGGTAAGAGACATGGGAGAGTTGAGGTAGGAAACATGAGATACTGGAGAGGTGAGGTAGGAGACACAGGTCATGGAAGAGGTGAGGTAGGAGACACAGGTCATGGAAGAGGTGAAGTAGGAGACACAGGTCATGGAAGAGGTGAGGTAGGAGACACAGGTCATGGAAGAGGTGAAGTAGGAGACACAGGTCATGGAAGAGGTGAGGTAGGAGACACAGGTCATGGAAGAGGTGAGGTAGGAGACACAGATCATGGAAGAGGTGAGGTAGGAGACACAGGTCATGGAAGAGGTGAGGTAGGAGACACAGGTCATGGAAGAGGTGAGGTAGGAGACACGGGACACTGGAGAGGTGAGGTAGGAGACACAGGACACTGGGGAGGTGAGGTAGGAGACATGGGACACTGGAGAGGTGAGGTAGGAGACACGGGACACTGGAGAGGTGAGGTAGGAGACACGGGACACTGGAGAGGTGAGGTAGGAGACACAGGTCATGGAAGAGGTGAGGTAGGAGACACAGGTCATAGAAGAGGTGAGGTAGGAGACACGGGTCATGGAAGAGGTGAGGTAGGAGACACAGGTCATGGAAGAGGTGAGGTAGGAGACACAGGTCATGGAAGAGGTGAAGTAGGAGACACAGGTCATGGAAGAGGTGAGGTAGGAGACACAGGTCATGGAAGAGGTGAGGTAGGAGACACAGGTCATGGAAGAGGTGAGGTAGGAGACACAGGTCATGGAAGAGGTGAAGTAGGAGACACAGGTCACGGAAGAGGTGAGGTAGGAGACACAGGTCATGGGAGAGGTGAGGTAGGAGACACAGGTCACGGAAGAGGTGAGGTAGGAGACACAGGTCACGGAAGAGGTGAGGTAGGAGACACAGGTCAAGGAAGAGGTGAGGTAGGAGACACAGGTCATGGAAGAGGTGAGGTAGGAGACACAGATCATGGAAGAGGTGAGGTAGGAGACACTGGTCATGGAAGAGGTGAGGTAGGAGACACAGGTCATGGAAGAGGTGAGGTAGGAGACACAGATCATGGAAGAGGTGAGGTAGGAGACACAGGTCATGGAAGAGGTGAGGTAGGAGACACGGGACACTGGAGAGGTGAGGTAGGAGACACAGGACACTGGGGAGGTGAGGTAGGAGACATGGGACACTGGAGAGGTGAGGTAGGAGACACGGGACACTGGAGAGGTGAGGTAGGAGACACAGGTCATGGAAGAGGTGAGGTAGGAGACACAGGTCATGGAAGAAGTGAGGTAAGAGACACAGATCATAGAAGAGGTGAGGTAGGAGACACAGGTCATGGAAGAGGTGAGGTAGGAGACACAGGTCATAGAAGAGGTGAGGTAGGAGACACAGGTCATGGAAGAGGTGAAGTAGGAGACACAGGTCATGGAAGAGGTGAGGTAGGAGACACAGGTCATGGAAGAGGTGAGGTAGGAGACACAGGTCATAGAAGAGGTGAGGTAGGAGACACAGGTCATAGAAGAGGTGAGGTAGGAGACACAGGTCATGGAAGAGGTGACACAGGTCATGGAAGAGGTGAAGTAGGAGACACAGGTCACGGAAGAGGTGAGGTAGGAGACACAGGTCATGGAAGAGGGGAAGTAGGAGACACAGGTCATAGAAGAGGTGAGGTAGGAGACACAGGTCATGGAAGAGGTGAAGTAGGAGACACAGGTCATGGAAGAGGGGAAGTAGGAGACACAGGTCATGGAAGAGGTGAGGTAGGAGACACAGGTCATGGAAGAGGTGAGGTAGGAGACACAGGTCACGGAAGAGGTGAGGTAGGAGACACAGGTCACGGGAGAGGTGAGGTAGGAGACACAGGTCATGGAAGAGGTGAGGTAGGAGACACAGGTCATGGAAGAGGTGAAGTAGGAGACACAGGTCACGGAAGAGGTGAGGTAGGAGACACAGGTCACGGAAGAGGTGAGGTAGGAGACACAGGACCCTGGAGAGGTGAGGTAGGAGACACAGGACTCTGGAGAGGTGAGGTAGGAGACACAGGACTCTGGAGAGGTGAGGTAGGAGGTATGGGAGAGGTGAGGTAGGAGACATGGGATAGGTGAGGTAGGAGACATGGGAGAGGTGAGGTAGGAGGTATGGGATGCTGGAAAGGTGAGGTAGGAGACATGGGAGAAGTGAGGTAGGAGGTATGGGATGCTGGAGAGGTGAGGTAGGAGACACAGGACCCTGGAGAGGTGAGGTAGGAGACACAGGACTCTGGAGAGGTGAGGTAGGAGGTATGGGAGAGGTGAGGTAGGAGACATGGGATAGGTGAGGTAGGAGACATGGGAGAGGTGAGGTAGGAGGTATGGGATGCTGGAAAGATGAGGTAGGAGACATGGGAGAGGTGAGGTAGGAGGTATGGGATGCTGGAGAGGTGAGGTAGGAGACACAGGACCCTGGAGAGGTGAGGTAGGAGACACAGGACTCTGGAGAGGTGAGGTAGGAGGTATGGGATGCTGGAGAGGTGAGGTAGGAGACACGGGACACTGGAGAGGTGAGGTAGGAGACATGGGAGAGGTGAGGTAGGAGACATGGGAGAGGTGAGGTAGGAGACATGGGACACTGGAGAGGTGAGGTAGGAGACACGGGAGATTTGAGGTAGGAGACACGGGACAGTGGAGAGGTGAGGGAGGAGACACGGAGATTTGAGGTAGGAGACACGGGACAGTGGAGAGGTGAGGGAGGAGACATGGGACACCAGAGAGGTTTTGTAGTGGATATAGGACACTGGAGAGGTGAGGTAGGAGACAAGGATCGTTGGAGAGGTGAGGTCACAAACAAGGGACACTGTAGAGGTGAGGTAAGAGACATGGGAGAGTTGAGGTAGGAAACATGAGCTACTGGAGAGGTGAGGTAGGAGACACAGGTCATGGAAGAGGTGAGGTAGGAGACACAGGTCATGGAAGAGGTGAAGTAGGAGACACAGGTCATGGAAGAGGTGAGGTAGGAGACACAGGTCATGGAAGAGGTGAGGTAGGAGACACAGATAATGGAAGAGGTGAGGTAGGAGACACAGGTCATGGAAGAGGTGAGGTAGGAGACACAGGTCATGGAAGAGGTGAGGTAGGAGACACGGGACACTGGAGAGGTGAGGTAGGAGACACAGGACACTGGGGAGGTGAGGTAGGAGACATGGGACACTGGAGAGGTGAGGTAGGAGACACGGGACACTGGAGAGGTGAGGTAGGAGACACGGGACACTGGAGAGGTGAGGTAGGAGACACAGGTCATGGAAGAGGTGAGGTAGGAGACACAGGTCATAGAAGAGGTGAAGTAGGAGACACAGGTCATGGAAGAGGTGAGGTAGGAGACACAGATCATGGAAGAGGTGAGGTAGGAGACACTGGTCATGGAAGAGGTGAGGTAGGAGACACAGGTCATGGAAGAGGTGAGGTAGGAGACACAGATCATGGAAGAGGTGAGGTAGGAGACACAGGTCATGGAAGAGGTGAGGTAGGAGACACGGGACACTGGAGAGGTGAGGTAGGAGACACAGGACACTGGGGAGGTGAGGTAGGAGACATGGGACACTGGAGAGGTGAGGTAGGAGACACGGGACACTGGAGAGGTGAGGTAGGAGACACAGGTCATGGAAGAGGTGAGGTAGGAGACACAGGTCATGGAAGAAGTGAGGTAAGAGACACAGATCATAGAAGAGGTGAGGTAGGAGACACAGGTCATGGAAGAGGTGAGGTAGGAGACACAGGTCATAGAAGAGGTGAGGTAGGAGACACAGGTCATGGAAGAGGTGAAGTAGGAGACACAGGTCATGGAAGAGGTGAGGTAGGAGACACAGGTCATGGAAGAGGTGAGGTAGGAGACACAGGTCATAGAAGAGGTGAGGTAGGAGACACAGGTCATAGAAGAGGTGAGGTAGGAGACACAGGTCATGGAAGAGGTGACACAGGTCATGGAAGAGGTGAAGTAGGAGACACAGGTCACGGAAGAGGTGAGGTAGGAGACACAGGTCATGGAAGAGGGGAAGTAGGAGACACAGGTCATAGAAGAGGTGAGGTAGGAGACACAGGTCATGGAAGAGGTGAAGTAGGAGACACAGGTCATGGAAGAGGGGAAGTAGGAGACACAGGTCATGGAAGAGGTGAGGTAGGAGACACAGGTCATGGAAGAGGTGAGGTAGGAGACACAGGTCACGGAAGAGGTGAGGTAGGAGACACAGGTCACGGGAGAGGTGAGGTAGGAGACACAGGTCATGGAAGAGGTGAGGTAGGAGACACAGGTCATGGAAGAGGTGAAGTAGGAGACACAGGTCACGGAAGAGGTGAGGTAGGAGACACAGGTCACGGAAGAGGTGAGGTAGGAGACACAGGACCCTGGAGAGGTGAGGTAGGAGACACAGGACTCTGGAGAGGTGAGGTAGGAGACACAGGACTCTGGAGAGGTGAGGTAGGAGGTATGGGAGAGGTGAGGTAGGAGACATGGGATAGGTGAGGTAGGAGACATGGGAGAGGTGAGGTAGGAGGTATGGGATGCTGGAAAGGTGAGGTAGGAGACATGGGAGAAGTGAGGTAGGAGGTATGGGATGCTGGAGAGGTGAGGTAGGAGACACAGGACCCTGGAGAGGTGAGGTAGGAGACACAGGACTCTGGAGAGGTGAGGTAGGAGGTATGGGAGAGGTGAGGTAGGAGACATGGGATAGGTGAGGTAGGAGACATGGGAGAGGTGAGGTAGGAGGTATGGGATGCTGGAAAGATGAGGTAGGAGACATGGGAGAGGTGAGGTAGGAGGTATGGGATGCTGGAGAGGTGAGGTAGGAGACACAGGACCCTGGAGAGGTGAGGTAGGAGACACAGGACTCTGGAGAGGTGAGGTAGGAGGTATGGGATGCTGGAGAGGTGAGGTAGGAGACACGGGACACTGGAGAGGTGAGGTAGGAGACATGGGAGAGGTGAGGTAGGAGACATGGGAGAGGTGAGGTAGGAGACATGGGACACTGGAGAGGTGAGGTAGGAGACACGGGAGATTTGAGGTAGGAGACACGGGACAGTGGAGAGGTGAGGGAGGAGACACGGAGATTTGAGGTAGGAGACACGGGACAGTGGAGAGGTGAGGGAGGAGACATGGGACACCAGAGAGGTTTTGTAGTGGATATAGGACACTGGAGAGGTGAGGTAGGAGACAAGGATCGTTGGAGAGGTGAGGTCACAAACAAGGGACACTGTAGAGGTGAGGTAAGAGACATGGGAGAGTTGAGGTAGGAAACATGAGCTACTGGAGAGGTGAGGTAGGAGACACAGGTCATGGAAGAGGTGAGGTAGGAGACACAGGTCATGGAAGAGGTGAAGTAGGAGACACAGGTCATGGAAGAGGTGAGGTAGGAGACACAGGTCATGGAAGAGGTGAGGTAGGAGACACAGATAATGGAAGAGGTGAGGTAGGAGACACAGGTCATGGAAGAGGTGAGGTAGGAGACACAGGTCATGGAAGAGGTGAGGTAGGAGACACGGGACACTGGAGAGGTGAGGTAGGAGACACAGGACACTGGGGAGGTGAGGTAGGAGACATGGGACACTGGAGAGGTGAGGTAGGAGACACGGGACACTGGAGAGGTGAGGTAGGAGACACGGGACACTGGAGAGGTGAGGTAGGAGACACAGGTCATGGAAGAGGTGAGGTAGGAGACACAGGTCATAGAAGAGGTGAAGTAGGAGACACAGGTCATGGAAGAGGTGAGGTTGGAGACACAGGTCATGGAAGAGGTGAGGTAGGAGACACAGGTCACGGAAGAGGTGAAGTAGGAGACACAGGTCATGGAAGAGGTGAAGTAGGAGACACAGGTCACGGAAGAGGTGAAGTAGGAGACACAGGTCACGGAAGAGGTGAGATAGGAGACACAGGTCATGGAAGAGGTGAAGTAGGAGACACAGGTCACGGAAGAGGTGAGGTAGGAGACACAGGTCACGGAAGAGGTGAGGTAGGAGACACAGGTCATGGAAGAGGTGAGGTAGGAGACACAGGTCATAGAAGAGGTGAGGTAGGAGACACAGGTCATGGAAGAGGTGAAGTAGGAGACACAGGTCATGGAAGAGGTGAGGTAGGAGACACAGGTCATGGAAGAGGTGAAGTAGGAGACACAGGTCACGGGAGAGGTGAGGTAGGAGACACAGGTCACGGGAGAGGTGAGGTAGGAGACACAGGTCATGGAAGAGGTGAAGTAGGAGACACAGGTCATGGAAGAGGTGAGGTAGGAGACACAGGTCATGGAAGAGGTGAAGTAGGAGACACAGGTCATGGAAGAGGTGAGGTAGGAGACACAGGTCACGGAAGAGGTGAAGTAGGAGACACAGGTCATGGAAGAGGTGAAGTAGGAGACACAGGTCACGGAAGAGGTGAAGTAGGAGACACAGGTCACGGAAGAGGTGAGATAGGTGTTATACCTGAAGGGTTTCACATGTACTGTCACTTTAAGGCTGGCTCCACCCAGGAGTGATGACAAGGGTCAAGGGGCAGAGTGGCCATCTTTAGACACATGTAGACATGTATTGATATGCAGAGCTGTCCTGTAATGCTGTACAGTGAGTCCTGAATAAACAACCGTTGTTCCAGACCAGAGTCCTGTGTCTCTCACAACACGGAGAATATAACAGTGGCGACGAGGGTGGGATTTTCAAGGTTACTATCCGTGTGAGAAAGGAAAGGAAGAAAAAAAAACTCTGGATTGTCAGGAATACAAAACCCACAGAGCCCAGCAGGAAAATGTCATTGATCGGGACATTAAGTGAATTTGATGGAGAACAGACAACGTGGATTTCTTGGATTGAAAGATTAGAACAATATTTCTGTGCAAATGCCATCCCAGGCGACAGGCAAGTAGCAGTGTTTCTGACAGTGGTTGGTGCTAGGACATATGACACTCTTAGGGATCTCCTTTTCCCTGAAAAACCAGCAACTAAGACTTTGGCAGAGCTCCTGACACTGTTAGGGAATCACTTCCAGCCTAAACCACTAGAGATTGCAGAAAGATTCAGGTTCTATCAGCGGCAGCAGCAGCCAGGTGAAGATATTAAGGCTTATGTGCTCGCCCTTCGCAGACTAGCCTCAACCTGTTCTTTTGGGGAGTACTTACCAACTGCACTGAGGGATAAGTTTGTCATGGGACTGAATAGTGAGTCTAGCCAAAAGAGACTGTTAACAGAGAAAGACCTTACCCTTACAAAGGCAATTGAGATAGTTTCAGTGATGGAAATGGCTGTGAAAGATACAGAGGCATTGAACCCCCAGAGCAGAAGGGGAGAGGTTAAAGAGGAAGTTTTCAGAACAGCAGTCAAGCAAACTGCAGCTAACTGTAAATATAGAACCTCACCAACCAGGACGTCAGCTTGCTACCGTTGTGGGAATACAGACCATGATCACAAAGTCTGCCGGTTTAAGGATCAGCTCTGTCATAATTGTGGAAAGGCAGGCCATCTGAAACGAGTCTGCCGTAGTAAGAAGGTGCGAAATAAACAACCTCTGAACCCCAGGACAAAGGCATATATGGTGGGAAGATATACATCGTCATCTGAATCAGAGGATGAGGAAGTGCTCCACAGATTGGACATACATCATATGCATTCAGCACCCTCAGCAATGACTGTAGAGGTAACCGTGGAAGGAAAGAAACTCAAGATGGATGTAGACACAGGAGCAGCAGTTTCAGTTATCACCCAGAAACAATGGAGAAAACTTCTGATCCGAACAACTGTCCGTCCAACACCAATCAAACTGCAGACATATTCAAAGCAGATACTCCACCCACTGGGGTACGTGAAAGTACAGGTATCCTACAAGGGTCAGACAAAGAGAATGCCATTGTATATCCTAGAACATGGGGGACCCCCTCTTTTTGGGAGAGACTGGATTGCTCACTTTGGCATGCCAGACATCGCCATTAACCCCTGCAACACCGTGACCATCCCATCAGGGGATGAAGAGGGATGGGTGAAGTCCCTGAAACAGCGATTCCCGCAAGTCTTTGATAACCATTTGGGAAAAATAAAGCATGACTGTGTGAGACTCAGGCTGAAACCCAATGCCCAGCCTAGGTTCTTCAAAGCTCGGACGGTACCTTTCGCACTCCGAGCAGGTGTGGAAGCTGAACTAAGCCGGCTGGAAGAACAAGGTGTCATCTCAAAGGTAGAGCACAGCGAGTGGGCATCACCAGTTGTACCAGTAAAGAAAGCGAATGGGGACTTACGCATTTGTGGCGATTTCCGCATGGCACTAAATTCTCAACTGGAGATAGACCAGTATCCCCTACCCAGAGTAGATGACATTTTTGCCTCTCTTGCAGGAGGTCAAAAGTTCACCAAGCTTGATCTCAGGCAAGCTTATTTACAGTTTGAGGTCCACCCTTCGTCCCGCAAGTTTCTAACAATCAACACTCACAAGGGACTGTATGAATACAATCGGATGGTGTTTGGGGTAGCCTCCGCCCCAGCCATTTGGCAACGCAAAATGGATGAGATTTTGGCGGACATTCCTTTCACACAGTGCCTGTTAGATGACATGCTCATCACGGGCCTGACGGACCAGGAACACAAGCGTAACGTGGAGCTTGTGTTGGCCAGACTCCAAGAGCAGGGTCTAAAAGTGAACTTAGCGAAATGCCAATTCATGGTACCTAAATTGGAGTTTTGTGGCCACCTTGTGGATGCAGAGGGTATACACACCACGGAAGCCAAAGTTGATGCTTTAGTAAAAGCTCCAGCCCCGAACAAACGTCCAGCAGCTGCGATCATACCTGGGCTTGCTGAACTATTACCACAAATTCCTGCCGGATCTAGCACACACTTTGTTTCCATTAAACAAGCTTTTGGAGAAACACTCCAGATGGAACTGGTCGGCTGCATGCCAACGTGCTTTTGAAGTTTCTAAGCGAAAGCTGTTGGCGTCACGCATGCTCGTGCACTATGACCTCCAAAGGCCTCTCACCTTGGCTTGTGATGCCTCACCCTATGGTCTAGGGGCTGTACTATCTCACGTTTTACCAGATGGGTCAGAGAAACCTGTGGCATTCGCCTCCAGGTCCTTGACAAAAGCAGAAAGCAATTACTCTCACATTGACAAAGAGGCTCTGGCGCTCATATGGGCAATTAAGAAGTTTCATCTTTACCTGTATGGTAGGGAATTCACCATACTGACTGATCATAAACCACTCCTTCAGATCTTTAGCCCTGACAAAGGCATCTCCCAGACGACTGCAGCCCGTCTTCAACGCTATGCCCTATTCTTGGGAGCATATAGCTACAAAATCCAGTATCGCAGCCATGATGCCAACGCTAATGCAGACGCCATGTCCCGTCTGACAAGGACATTAACAGACTCTTCTCCACCTGTCAAGAGTTGTCGTTACACTAGCCTGTCCTTTCTGTCTTCCGGGGAAGTAGCAGCCCATACAGCCAAGGATACCTTCCTTAAGACAATACTCTCCTGGGTACGGTACGGTTGGCCTGCAACTGTCACACAGGATTATGAGCCTTACTTCCGTAGGCGTCTGGAATTAACTGTGTCTGGCAACTGTGTTTTATGGGGAGACCGAGTGATCGTTCCACAGACCCTCCGGAGACACATTCTGGAATTGCTACATACTGGTCATCCCGGGGGCACACGTATGAAACAAAAGGCCCGAGGCTATGTGTGGTGGCCAAACCTCGACTCCGATATCACGACATATGTGAATGCGTGTGCTGGATGTGCACAAACTGCGAGAGACCCTCCTCGAGGGTGCGTCCAGCCCTGGACTTGGCCCACGGTTCCCTGGTTTCGCCTACACTTGGACTTTGCAGGCCCGATCAGAGGACACACCTTTTTGATCATTATTGATGCCCATTCAAAGTGGCCTGAGGTCGTTCCTGTTACTCAGCCAACGACTAAGGCGACGATTTCCATACTGTTACATCTCGCTGCTACGTTTGGATACCCCAGAGAAATTGTCACAGACAACGGTGCACAATTCACAAGCCAGGAGTTTCAGGGTTTCCTGACTGCCCACAACATCAAACACAAGTTGACCGCACCTTACCACCCGGCTACAAATGGTCAAGCAGAAAGGTTTGTACAGACCTTCAAACGCTATTTCAAAGCTACTGTGGCTACAAGTAAACAACAGTCCCTGTCACCCCAGCAGCTGGACTCCTTCCTTTCTGCTTACAGAACCACACCACATGCAACCACTGGGAAAACTCCAGCTGAACTTCTTTTGGGTCGGCAGCCATGGACTGTTTTGGATATGCTCCGCCCTCAAACGGTCCAGGAACATGTACGGCAGTCCCAAGACAAGAGGGTCGAACACGACGAGATTCCCCGGTTTACAGCCCAGCAAAAGGTATGGGCCCGATCTTATGGCGCTTCCAACACTCGTTGGCTTCCTGCTATCGTCGCAGAGACTTTGGGACCCAAAATGTATAGGGTCTGCCTGGAAGATGGTTCCATTTGCAGAAGGCATGTGGACCAATTGCGTTCTCGTTCTCAGCTGCCCGAATCCCTGACATCGGCTGCACCTCCAGTGTCTCAAGGATCTGCTCCTACCGGATCAGGAGGCATTGAGACTGATGCTTGGGGAGACTCTGAACTTTTGAACTCAGCTCCAACAGAGCCCTCCAGCCCTGGTCCAGAGGTCTGCTCACCCTCTGAGCTAGGGAATCCCCTCTTGGCCCCGCCGGTGTCCATTCCGGCCAGCCCTGCTTCCTCCAGCCCCGAGTCGCTGGGTGCCCGTCCTCAACGACACTGTCGCCCTCCTGACCGGTTTCAAATGCAAGACCGGTTACGAGACTTTCGACGGGCCCGCCGAAAGTGATCCGCTGCCATTTTCTCCCCGGAGCTTCCCTGGAAGTTGTTCTCACATCCGGACATGGAAGAAACCATGTAAATCTCCTGAGTTGGAGGACTGTATTGGACAATTATGAGTTACTGTTTTATGCCTGTTCTCGTTTTGTTGTTTTGTTTTTTTTTGTTTTTTGTTTTTTTTTAGGTATGGATGGAAGGTGTTATACCTGAAGGGTTTCACATGTACTGTCACTTTAAGGCTGGCTCCACCCAGGAGTGATGACAAGGGTCAAGGGGCAGAGTGGCCATCTTTAGACACATGTAGAGATGTATTGATATGCAGAGCTGTCCTGTAATGCTGTACAGTGAGTCCTGAATAAACAACCGTTGTTCCAGACCAGAGTCCTGTGTCTCTCACAACACGGAGAATATAACAATAGGAGACACAGGTCATGGAAGAGGTGAAGTAGGAGACACAGGTCACGGAAGAGGTGAGGTAGGAGACACAGGTCACGGAAGAGGTGAGGTAGGAGACACAGGTCATGGAAGAGGTGAGGTAGGAGACACAGGTCATAGAAGAGGTGAAGTAGGAGACACAGGTCATGGAAGAGGTGAGGTAGGAGACACAGGTCATGGAAGAGGTGAAGTAGGAGACACAGGTCACGGGAGAGGTGAGGTAGGAGACACAGGTCACGGGAGAGGTGAGGTAGGAGACACAGGTCACGGAAGAGGTGAGGTAGGAGACACAGGTCATGGAAGAGGTGAAGTAGGAGACACAGGTCATGGAAGAGGTGAAGTAGGAGACACAGGTCATGGAAGAGGTGAAGTAGGAGACACAGGTCATGGAAGAGGTGAGGTAGGAGACACAGGTCACGGAAGAGGTGAAGTAGGAGACACAGGTCATGGAAGAGGTGAAGTAGGAGACACAGGTCATGGAAGAGGTGAAGTAGGAGACACAGGTCATGGAAGAGGTGAGATAGGAGACACAGGTCATGGAAGAGGTGAAGTAGGAGACACAGGTCATGGAAGAGGTGAGATAGGAGACACAGGTCATGGAAGAGGTGAAGTAGGAGACACAGGTCATGGAAGAGGTGAGATAGGAGACACAGGTCATGGAAGAGGTGAAGTAGGAGTCGCGTCACGGAAGAGGTAAATATAATACCTTCTATTGCATGGATCTCATGTTTCCAGCTACCCCAGGGCTGTTTGCCGGCACAGGGACAGGTTCAGCATAGTTGAAAGTGTTGTGGAAATGTTATTAGGATTAGTGAGGACATTTTTCAGGATTGTTATTCTGGCTCCTGTTGTCGGTTTTCTTGCAGTACTCTCATTAGAGGGAGTACGGGGGAACCGGCATTGAGGAAAGACTACTGGCAGTGAAAACCTTCCCTTAGATGTGTAGACGTGTTCGCTCTACAAAGACGTCTCTGCCGGTGAACACTCTGTGCGCTATGCGTGGATCCGTTTGCTGGTAGAGATCTATGTGTATTGCAGTGTTCAAGGATCAAGCAGCAAGGATATGACCGTCAGCAGGGGCCCCTGGATAATGTGCAGATTTGTTCGCTCAGCGGGGATATGTTTGCTGTGCGGAGTCAATATAATTTTGATATCTATCTGCCTCTATGAAGGGATACACGCTCATGTCTTTCTACTGTGCCTGATCACCATAGTAGAAACAGCATGGCTCTTTCCCTGCAGATAGCCTCACGTCTATGCAAAGAGTAGTATCATCCTATTAGACATTGTTCTCTGAGCTTTGCTGAATGGGAGTCACACCAGTAGTAGTGGTGGGAATACATGCACGAGTTTTATCAGAGCAGCGTTCACGGTTCTACACGCTGGTTTCATTGTGTAGTGTTAGGGAAGCCGTGCACTCTGTTCTACTCATTCACCATCGTGTACTCCCACTTTCTATTGTATATTTGAATTTATACAAGTGTGTCATTGGCTGATTCTATGTAACTTGAGTCATGTGACTGATTGGCTGATGTTGTGTAGTCATCACTTCCTGCTGTTGTCCCATAAAAAAAAAAAAGATCTCCATGCCTTAAGGAGGACAATCTAATGAGCAAGCAATGTGATAGCAGCCTGTGTGTCTGTATTCCTGGGTACTGCTGAGCTCTCCATTACCTTATAAACAGAGCTGAGAACTGCGCTTATTACCACAACGGGATGGATTGGCGTACATTAATATCCAAATCTGCACTTATTAGCGCAACTGAGTTATATGTGCATCAAGCGTATAATAATTTCCAAGACAAAAGAAACTTCTCTAAAGCTCAGGAGTCATGGAAAACCCATCATAACCTTAGAAGCCCGCCTTCATTTTGCTAATTTCCTCCGTAACACCAATTCATTTTGTAAACATTTCGTTATAATTTCCCCGTATTTCACCAAAAAAACGTATTCCATCGGCAGCCCTGGTCTGAGGTCATCGGAAGAATGTGAGGGGACGTGGATGAAGGACGTTTCTCATCCATGATGTAGAGGAGATGCTCTCATATGTCGTACAATGCCGTGCATCCGCTGAGTACAACACACAGCCCCGGCACAGCCTAGACCTGTCCATATACGGAATCCACACATCACCATATGATGGATAATAACGTCCGTCGCCCCCCCCCCCCCCCAATAAATATCTTATTTCACCATACAGCTGTGCTTACGTTTTTATTTGCAGTGCGGAGATGAAAAATACACAAAGACATCAAATATAATTGCACATAAAAAGCAAAAATAACAAGTAATAAAGAGAGTGTAATCTACAATAATAAAGCTACAGTCTGACCACCAGGATGTCAAGTTTTGGGAGGTTCTCCTGGATGACGGGGACCCGGAATCAATTTGCAATGGTGCTTGCTCTGATTTTGGCCATTGATGGAATTGTTGATGCGTTCGGTCCTCGCCCGACTATGACATCCCTGCACTCAAGTATTTGGCTTCCGGCTTCTCTGGAAATAATTAGCTAAATATGTTGAAGACCCCATAGGAGCCAAGGCCAATCTGGGACCCTCTGTATGGATACCTGTATGAGGCCGATGTTTCTTGGATTGTGTGGCTGGTAGGAGGTCACCTTTCCCATTATTTTCCTCTTTAGACTCTTCCACTCTAAGAACCACACTGAGTGTTGCCTAGGCCCCCTTAGCTTGAAAGGTTTTTGTGTCCCCTCCGGAGAGATTTACCTGGTGACTGTCAATGTGATCTCAACGTTTGCAGTTGTCACCAGAAGAATAGAGGGGGAATTTAGCAATGGGGGCACCTGGTTATAACAGTTGTGGAGAGATTTCCTGCTGTGTCTCTGGGGTGGGGAAGGTACAGGAGAAGTATCGGGGAGTAACGATTCCAAGCTACTCTCAGGCCTGGTATAAGAAAATGAGTTTATTTCCAGGCGGCTCTCTGATAGTTGTAGGTCTGAACACCTCTCGGATCAAACAGAGTTCAACGAGGGAAGTTGCTTGCTAGGGCCAACCATAAAGGGTATCCCCAAATGTGAACCCCCCCCCCCCCCCCCCCGAGGATGACTGTCCCTAAAGGTTGTCCTGAGAGAGACATGAAAGCCAGAAGTCACAATTTGGAAGAAAAAAAAAAGAAGGGGTTCCTCAGGCCTGGCGTATACTGAAGACAGGAAATGTATATCAGACGGAGAATGGAGCGATCCCGAAGAGTCATCTCTAGGATAACAATGATCTGGACTTGTACATAATGTGTCTGGAAATTCAGAATGTTTAAGGCTTATAGTACCCCCAAGATTCTTTTTTCTATCCATAAAAAGGCTGTCCACCTCTCTGGAGACCCCTGAACCTGGTATAAAGATGTCCGTCCGTATCTTTGGAGAGCACTGGGCACAGTTTCTGAACATGGCCATCCATCGCTCTACAGATTACTGGGCCTCATCTGCAGGCCAGTGGTTAGAGTTGGTCCTCCCTGTCCCTTATACGGTATGGAGCTCTATAAAATGGGTGGGCAGGTGGTGAGAGCGGGTTGTGTCTGTCTGGTATACAGTACAGAGCTCTATACAATGGCCGGTCCAGCGGTTAGGGCTGGCTCTGTCTCTTTGGTACAAGGTATAGAGTTCCATACAATGGTGGATGGTCAGTTCTGTCTGTCTGCCCAGTATATGGTACAGAGTTCTATACAATGGTTGAGGGCCGGTTCTGTCTGTCTGTCCAGGAGATGGTACAGAGTTCTATACAATGATTGAGGGTCAGTTCTGTCTGTCTGTCTGTCCGGGAGATGGTACAGAGTTCTATACAGTGGGTGAGGGCAGGTTCGGTCTGTCTGTCCGATAGATGGTACAGAGTTCTATACAATGGTTGAGGGCCGATTATGTCTGTCTGTCTGGTAGATGGTACAGAGTTCTATACAATGGTTGAGGGCCAGTTCTGTCTGTCTGTCCGGTAGATGGTACAGAGCTTTATAGAATGGTTGAGGGCCAGTTCTGTCTGTCTGTCCGGTAGATGGTACAGAGTTCTATACAATGATTGAGGGTCAGTTCTGTCTGTCTGTCT
Organism: Pelophylax lessonae; assembly: GCF_965119305.1. Taxonomy (NCBI): domain Eukaryota; kingdom Metazoa; phylum Chordata; class Amphibia; order Anura; family Ranidae; genus Pelophylax; species Pelophylax lessonae. The sequence continues at coordinate 273,776,268 of NC_138776.1, forward strand.
GTCTGGTAGATGGTACAGAGTTCTATACAATGATTGAGGGCCAGTTCTGTCTGCCCAGTAGATGGTACAGAGTTCTATACAATGGTTGAGGGCCAGTTCTGTCTGTCTGTCTGTCTGGTAGATGGTACAGAGCTTTATACAATGGTTGAGGGCCAGTTCTGTCTGTCTGTCCGGTAGATGGTACAGAGTTCTATACAATGATTGAGGGTCAGTTCTGTCTGCCTGTCTGGTAGATGGTACAGAGTTCTATACAATGATTGAGGGCCAGTTCTGTCTGTCTGTCCGGTAGATGGTACAGAGTTCTATACAATGATTGAGGGTCAGTTCTGTCTGTCTGGTAGATGGTACAGAGCTTTATACAATGGTTGAGGGCCAGTTCTGTCTGTCTGTCTGGTAGATGGTACAGAGCTTTATACAATGGTTGAGGGCCAGTTCTGTCTGTCTGGTAGATGGTACAGAGTTTTATACAATGGTTGAGGGCCGGTTATGTCTGTCTGTCTGGTAGATGGTACAGAGTTTTATACAATGGTTGAGGGCCGGTTCTGTCTGTCTGTCTGGTAGATGGTACAGAGTTCTATACAATGATTGAGGGTCAGTTCTATCTGTCTGTCTGGTAGATGGTACAGAGTTCTATACAGAGGGTAAGGGCCGGTTCTGTCTGTCTGTCTGGTAGATGGTACAGAGTTTTATACAATGGTTGAGGGCCGGTTATGTCTGTCTGTCTGGTAGATGGTACAGAGTTCTATACAATGATTGAGGGTCAGTTCTGTCTGTCTGGTAGATGGTACAGAGTTCTATACAGAGGGTAAGGGCCGGTTCTGTCTGTCTGTCTGGTAGATGGTACAGAGCTTTCTACAATGGTTGAGGGCCAGTTCTGTCTGTCTGTCCGGGAGATGGTACAGAGTTCTATACAATGATTGAGGGTCAGTTCTGTCTGTCTGTCTGGTAGATGGTACAGAGCTTTATACAATGGTTGAGGGCCAGTTCTATCTGTCTGTCTGGTAGATGGTACAGAGTTCTATACAATGGTTGAGGGCCGGTTATGTCTGTCTGTCTGGTAGATGGTACAGAGTTCTATACAATGATTGAGGGTCAGTTCTGTCTGTCTGGTAGATGGTACAGAGCTTTATACAATGGTTGAGGGCCAGTTCTGTCTGTCTGTCCGGTAGATGGTACAGAGTTTTATACAATGGTTGAGGGCCAGTTCTGTCTGTCTGGTAGATGGTACAGAGTTTTATACAATGGTTGAGGGCCGGTTATGTCTGTCTGTCTGGTAGATGGTACAGAGTTTTATACAATGATTGAGGGTCAGTTCTATCTGTCTGTCTGGTAGATGGTACAGAGTTCTATACAGAGGGTAAGGGCCGGTTCTGTCTGTCTGTCCGGTAGATGGTACAGAGCTTTCTACAATGGTTGAGGGCCAGTTCTGTCTGTCTGGTAGATGGTACAGAAGTCTATACAGTGGGTGAAGGCCAGTTATGTCTACCTCTCTGGTATATGGAGTTCTACGTACTGGTTAAGGGCCGGTTCTGTCTGGTATAAGGTTTTGATCTCTATGTACTGGTTGGGGGCCGGTTCTGTCTGGTATAAGGTTTTGATCTCTATGTACTGGTTGGGGGCCGGTTCTGTCTGGTATAAGGTTTTGATCTCTATGTACTGGTTGGGGGCCGGTTCTGTCTGGTATAAGGTTTTGATCTCTATGTACTGGTTGGGGGCCGGTTCTGTCTGGTATAAGGTTTTGATCTCTATGTACTGGTTGGGGGCCGGTTCTGTCTGGTATAAGGTTTTGATCTCTATGTACTGGTTGGGGGCCGGTTCTGTCTGGTATAAGGTTCTGATCTCTATGTACTGGTTGGGGGCCGGTTCTGTCTGGTATAAGGTTTTGATCTCTATGTACTGGTTGGGGGCCGGTTCTGTCTGGTATAAGGTTCTGATCTCTATGTACTGGTTGGGGGCCGGTTCTGTCCATCTCTCTGGTATATGGTATGGATTTCTATACACCGGGGGAGGGGGTGGTTTGGCTCGGCAGACTATTTGGCACTATAAGGCCTGTGACTTGTTCTTCCAGACACTGTCTTTGGACTGATCCCATTATCCCTCCCCAGCTTCTAAGGCCAAATAAGGTCTCTTCGTTGAGCGTTTCATAAGTGCAAATTCCAAAATTCATCCGAAAGTACGAATTTTAACATCAGGAAAAGTGCTGCCAATCTTTCCTTATTTTGCCGGGGTGGGGGGGGGGGGGGTGGTGACCTTAATTTTCGGACACATTTCTTGCTCTGTAAAGAAAGCACATTTCAGTCTTAAATACGGGATGACGATTGTCTGTCACATCCAGCATGGCATCCGCGGTACTTCGGTGATGGAACGCGCCGGTGGTGTTAGAAGGCCCGAAGTCTCTAGAGGTGAACTCCACATTCCATTGTAGGAACATGTTGAATGTGGAACGTTGCTATTGGTTCCCGTATTTCAGGCTCAGTGGAACGTTGCTATTGATTCCCTGGTGACAGTCCCGTATTTCAGTCTCACTGGTCAGCCAGCATCCTCTCCCCGGTGATGAAGACAGGCGGCAGCTGCGGGTGGCTCTTCTGGTGTCGGAGAAGTTTGGTGTACTGGGTGAAGTCTCTGCCACAGCCGGAGCACAGGAACAGCTCCTCAGCAGGGTGCGCTCTGCGGTGGGTGACAAGCTCGGACTCCACCTTGAAGCACTTGCCGCAGTCCTCGCAGGAGAACTTCCTCTCTCGGTTGTGCATGAGCTGGTGGTGGAAGAAGTCGTCGGGTCGGGTGAAAGACTGGCCGCACTCCAAACACTTGCAAAGCTTCTTGCCAGCATGGATCTTCCCGTGGGTGACCAAGCTGGAGCGGGCGTTGAAGCGCCTGCCGCACTCGGTGCAGCCGTATGGCTTCTCTCCGGTGTGGGTGCGGCGGTGGATGACCAGGGCGGTGTTGTGGCGGTAGTACTTGCCGCACTCCAGGCATGGGAAGAGTTTGACGCTCAGCGCATGCATGGGCTCGTGTCTGGTGAAGGCCTCAATGGTGGCAAACATCTTCTTGCAGTTGGAGCAGTAAGTGGGAGTTAGGACCAGGGAAGAGGTGACATCGGGCTGTGTGAGGGGCGGGGAGGGCCGGCTCCCTTCAGTCATATAAGCCCCGCCCTTACTAAAGTCCGCCATATTGGAGAGAGCATACTGCGCGGGGGAAGGGTGTCGGGTGCTCAGAAAATTTCCGCTCCACGGTGGCTCCGCTGACCCCATGATTGCAGAAGGTCGCTCATCAAAACGACCTGCGGGGGGATGGGTGGCGGCACCCAGGAACTGGCCAGTAGAGGGCGGAATCCGATTCTCCATCAGATGGGGGGCCTTGGCCACAGGATCTGCAGTCCAGGACTGTGGGAGGGGCGGAGCATCAGATGAACCTGCGGGGGAGAAGTCACTCATTAGTACTGCGGTCCTGGAAATCACCAACACGCCCAGCAAATGTCTGAGATACAAAACTCCACCCACAACTCCTCCTCTAGGGAGGGGCACATCCTGACGATGTCACCCAGCAGCCATTAGTAGACCCCAATTATTGCCCTCTACAGCCTGCGTCCACCCAACCCACCCCCTCCCCCATCTATGGGTGCAGTCTCTGGGATGTCACATGACGGGAAGTACCGCTCTCTATGGGGTGTGCGGGCTCTGTGACGTCACATGACGGGAAGTACGGCTCTGTATGGGGTGGGCGGGCTCTGTGATGTCACATGACGGGAAGTACCGCTCTGTATGGGGTGTGCGGGCTCTGTGACGTCACATGACAGGAAGTACGGCTCTGTATGGGGTGGGCGGGCTCTGTGACGTCACATGACGGGAAGTACGGCTCTGTATGGGGTGGGCGGGCTCTGTGACGTCACATGACGGGAAGTACGGCTCTGTATGGGGTGGACGGGCTCTGTGACGTCACATGACGGGAAGTATGGCTCTGTATGAGTTGTGCGGGCTCTGTGACGTCACATGACAGGAAGTACGGTGTAACGTGAGAATTACCTACCCCGTGAGAAAAACCTACCCCTCGTCACTTCCGGCCAGGAACAGCTGAGCAGCGCAGCAGTGCACATGCTCACAGCCCCGGATACCTAATGGAAGAGCTGAGGATCAGACTACTGCGCATGCGCACTAGTCTGAAACGATCTCGGTGTCCGTTAAAAAAACCTACCGACGCGGTGGTGACATAAAATAGCTGTGCTGCACTATGAGTCATCTCCGCTCCTGTCCCGGTCACTGCCCTGATCTTGGCTAGTAAATATAAAAGCGGCTGGCGGCTCCGTGATTTATCTTTTCATACAGCCGCCGCTGCTTTTATATTTAGTAGCCGAGATCAGGGAAGTGACCGGGACAGGAGCGGAGATGACTCATGGTGCAGCACAGCTGTTTTAATGTAACTGCTCGCGTTACACAGACTGCCGTGAACCGGAAGTGATGAGGGTAGGCTTTTCTCACGGATAGGTAATTCTCACGGAACAACGGCTCTGTATGGGGTGTGCGGGCTCTGTGACGTCACATGACAGGAAGTACGGCTCTGTATGGGGTGGGCGGGCTCTGTGACGTCACATGACGGGAAGTACGGCTCTGTATGGGGTGGGCGGGCTCTGTGACATCACATGACGGGAAGTACGGCTCTGTATGGGGTGGGCGGGCTCTGTGACGTCACATGACGGGAAGTACGGCTCTGTATGGGGTGTGCGGGCTCTGTGACGTCACATGACAGGAAGTACGGCTCTGTATGGGGTGGGCGGGCTCTGTGACGTCACATGACAGGAAGTACGGCTCTGTATGGGGTGGGCGGGCTCTGTGACGTCACATGATGGGAAGTACGGCTCTGTATGGGGTGGGCGGGCACTGTGACGTCACATGGTGAAAAGTACGGCTCTGTATGGGGTGTGCAGGCTCTGTGACGTCACATGACAGGAAGTACCGCTCTCTATGGGGTGGGCGGGCTCTGTGACGTCACATGATGGGAAGTACGGCTCTGCATGGGGTGGGCGGGCTCTGTGACGTCACATGACGGGAAGTACAGCTCTGTATGAGGTGTGCGGGCTCTGTGACGTCACACGACAGGAAGCACGGCTCTGTATGGGGTGGGCGGGCTCTGTGACATCACATGACAGGAAGTACGGCTCTGTATGGGGTGTGCAGGCTCTGTGACGTCACATGACAGGAAGTACGGCTCTGTATGGGGTGTGCAGGCTCTGTGACGTCACATGACGGGAAGTACGGCTCTGTATGGGGTGGGCGGGCTCTGTGACGTCACATGACAGGAAGTACCGCTCTCTATGGGGTGGGCGGGCTCTGTGACGTCACATGATGGGAAGTACGGCTCTGCATGGGGTGGGCGGGCTCTGTGACGTCACATGACGGGAAGTACAGCTCTGTATGAGGTGTGCGGGCTCTGTGACGTCACATGACAGGAAGCAAGGCTCTGTATGGGGGTGGGCGGGCTCTGTGACGTCACATGACAGGAAGTACGGCTCTGTATGGGGTGGGCGGGCTCTGTGACGTCACATGACGGGAAGTACGGCTCTGTATGGGGTGGGCGGGCTCTGTGACAACACATGACAGGAAGTACGGCTCTGTATGGGGTGGGCGGGCTCTGTGACATCACATGACGGGAAGTACGGCTCTGTATGGGGTGGGCGGGCTCTGTGACGTCACATGACAGGAAGTACGACTCTGTATGGGATGGGCGGGCTCTGTGACGTCACATGACGGGAAGTACGGCTCTGTATGGGGTGGGCGGGCTCTGTGACGTCACATGACAGGAAGTACGGCTCTGTATGAGGTGTGCGGGCTCTGTGACGTCACATGACAGGAAGTACGGTGTAACGTGAGAATTACCTACCCCGTGAGAAAAACCTACCCCTTGTCACTTCCGGCCAGGAACAGCTGAGCAGCGCAGCAGTGCGCATGCTCACAGCCCCGGATACCTAATGGAAGAGCTGAGGATCAGACTAATGCGCATGCGCACTAGTCTGAAACGATCTCGGTGTCCGTTAAAAAAACCTACCGACGCGGCGGTGACATAAAATAGCTGTGCTGCACTATGAGTCATCTCCGCTCCTGTCCCGGTCACTGCCCTGATCTTGGCTAGTAAATATAAAAGCGGCTGGCGGCTCCGTGATTTATCTTTTCATACAGCCGCCGCTGCTTTTATATTTAGTAGCCGAGATCAGGGAAGTGACCGGGACAGGAGCGGAGATGACTCATGGTGCAGCACAGCTGTTTTAATGTAACTGCTCGCGTTACACACACTGCCGTGAACCGGAAGTGATGAGGGTAGGCTTTTCTCACGGGTAGGTAATTCTCACGGAACAACGGCTCTGTATGGGGTGTGCGAGCTCTGTGACGTCACATGACAGGAAGTACGGCTCTGTATGGGGTGGGCGGGCTCTGTGACGTCACATGACGGGAAGTACGGCTCTGTATGGGGTGGGCGGGCTCTGTGACGTCACATGATGGGAAGTACGGCTCTGTATGGGGTGGGCGGGCACTGTGACGTCACATGGTGAAAAGTACGGCTCTGTATGGGGTGTGCAGGCTCTGTGACGTCACATGACAGGAAGTACCGCTCTCTATGGGGTGGGCGGGCTCTGTGACGTCACATGATGGGAAGTACGGCTCTGCATGGGGTGGGCGGGCTCTGTGACGTCACATGACGGGAAGTACAGCTCTGTATGAGGTGTGCGGGCTCTGTGACGTCACATGACAGGAAGCACGGCCCTGTATGGGGTGGGCGGGCTCTGTGACATCACATGACAGGAAGTACGGCTCTGTATGGGGTGTGCAGGCTCTGTGACGTCACATGACAGGAAGTACGGCTCTGTATGGGGTGGGCGGGCTCTGTGACGTCACATGACGGGAAGTACGGCTCTGTATGAGGTGTGCGGGCTCTGTGACGTCACATGACAGGAAGTACGGCTCTGTATGGGGTGGGCGGGCTCTGTGACGTCACATGACAGGAAGTACGGCTCTGTATGGGGTGGGCGGGCTCTGTGACGTCACATGATGGGAAGTACGGCTCTGTATGGGGTGGGCGGGCACTGTGACGTCACATGGTGAAAAGTACGGCTCTGTATGGGGTGTGCAGGCTCTGTGATGTCACATGACAGGAAGTACCGCTCTCTATGGGGTGGGCGGGCTCTGTGACGTCACATGATGGGAAGTACGGCTCTGCATGGGGTGGGCGGGCTCGGTGACGTCACATGACGGGAAGTACAGCTCTGTATGAGGTGTGCGGGCTCTGTGACGTCACATGACAGGAAGCACGGCTCTGTATGGGGTGGGCGGGCTCTGTGACATCACATGACAGGAAGTACAGCTCTGTATGGGGTGTGCAGGCTCTGTGACGTCACATGACAGGAAGTACGGCTCTGCATGGGGTGGGCGGGCTCTGTGACGTCACATGACGGGAAGTACGGCTCTGTATGGGGTAGGCGGGCTCTGTGACATCACATGACGGGAAGTACGGCTCTGTATGGGGTGGGCGGGCTCTGTGACGTCACATGACGGGAAGTACGGCTCCGTATGGGGTGGGCGGGCTCTGTGACGTCACATGACGGGAAGTACGGCTCTGTATGGGGTGGGCGGGCTCTGTGACGTCACATGACGGGAAGTACGGCTCTGTATGAGGTGTGCGGGCTCTGTGACGTCACATGACAGGAAGTACGGTGTAACGTGAGAATTACCTACCCCGTGAGAAAAACCTACCCCTCGTCGCTTCCGGCCAGGAACAGCTGAGCAGCGCAGCAGTGCGCATGCTCACAGCCCCGGATACTTATGGAAGAGCTGAGGATCAGACTAATGCGCATGCGCACTAGTCTGAAACGATCTCGGTGTCCGTTAAAAAAACCTACCGACGCGGCGGTGACATAAAATAGCTGTGCTGCACTATGAGTCATCTCCGCTCCTGTCCCGGTCACTGCCCTGATCTTGGCTAGTAAATATAAAAGCGGCTGGCGACTCCGTGATTTATCTTTGACGTCACATGACGGGAAGTACGGCTCTGTATGGGGTGGGCGGGCTCTGTGACATCACATGACGGGAAGTACGGCTCTGTATGGGGTGGGCGGGCTCTGTGACGTCACATGACGGGAAGTACGGCTCTGTATGGGGTGGGCGGGCTCTGTGACATCACATGACGGGAAGTACGGCTCTGTATGGGGTGTGCGGGCTCTGTGACGTCACATGACAGGAAGTACGGCTCTGTATGGGGTGGGCGGGCTCTGTGACGTCACATGACAGGAAGTACGGCTCTGTATGGGGTGGGCGGGCTCTGTGACGTCACATGACGGGAAGTACGGCTCTGTATGGGGTGGGCGGGCTCTGTGACATCACATGACGGGAAGTACGGCTCTGTATGGGGTGGGCGGGCTCTGTGACGTCACATGACGGGAAGTACGGCTCTGTATGGGGTGGGCGGGCTCTGTGACATCACATGACGGGAAGTACGGCTCTGTATGGGGTGGGCGGGCTCTGTGACGTCACATGACGGGAAGTACGGCTCTGTATGGGGTGGGCGGGCTCTGTGACATCACATGACGGGAAGTACGGCTCTGTATGGGGTGGGCGGGCTCTGTGACATCACATGACGGGAAGTACGGCTCTGTATGGGGTGGGCGGGCTCTGTGACGTCACATGACGGGAAGTACGGCTCTGTATGGGGTGGGCGGGCTCTGTGACGTCACATGACGGGAAGTACGGCTCTGTATGGGGTGTGCAGGCTCTGTGACGTCACATGACGGGAAGTACGGCTCTGTATGGGGTGGACGGGCTCTGTGACGTCACATGACAGGAAGTACCGCTCTCTATGGGGTGGGCGGGCTCTGTGACGTCACATGATGGGAAGTACGGCTCTGCATGGGGTGGGCGGGCTCTGTGACGTCACATGACGGGAAGTACAGCTCTGTATGAGGTGTGCGGGCTCTGTGACGTCACATGACAGGAAGCACGGCTCTGTATGGGGTGGGCGGGCTCTGTGACGTCACATGACAGGAAGTACGGCTCTGTATGGGGTGGGCGGGCTCTGTGACGTCACATGACAGGAAGTACGGCTCTGTATGAGGTGGGCGGGCTCTGTGACGTCACATGATGGGAAGTACGGCTCTGTATGGGGTGGGCGGGCACTGTGACGTCACATGGTGAAAAGTACGGCTCTGTATGGGGTGTGCAGGCTCTGTGACGTCACATGACAGGAAGTACCGCTCTCTATGGGGTGGGCGGGCTCTGTGATGTCACATGATGGGAAGTACGGCTCTGCATGGATTGGGCGGGCTCTGTGACGTCACATGACAGGAAGTACGGCTCTGTATGGGGTGGGCGGGCTCTGTGACGTCACATGACAGGAAGTACGGCTCTGTATGATGTGGGCGGGCTCTGTGACGTCACATGACAGGAAGTACGGCTCTGTATGGTGTGGGCGGGTTCTGTGACGTCACATGACGGGAAGTATGGCTCTGTGACGTCACATGACATGAAGTACGACTCTGTATGGGATGGGCGGGCTCTGTGACGTCACATGACAGGAAGTAATGCTCTATATGGGGGTGTGGCCTCATGTGGGCCATCCCCAATCCTGGCTCCACCCTTACCTGTAGTGTTTTGCCCCTCCTCCATCTTCTCTCTTCGGATTTGGGGCTCCTGGAAGAGCACTCAGCAGTCACGTGACCCTGACGCTGGACAGGCCCCGCCCCTCCTGTCTGTCACTCGTAAGCTCCTCCCACTCCCTCTATAATCTCTCCCCCTCACAGTAGACCCGCCCCTTCTCGCCGTACTCGGTGCGCGGCCTCTCACACTCCGATCCGATCCCCCGTCCGTGTGCCCGACACCCTCTGCGCGTCCACGCCGCTCTCCGTGCCCACTGCGCATGTGCGCACAGTCCACAGCCCCGCCCCGCCCTTTTACGTATCCTTTGCCCGCCAAAGTCCCTCCCCGGTAGAATCTCCTCCGTATTGCTCCGCCCCCTAATCTCATCCTTGAAACTATCGGCAGTACACCGGGACCCCTCCTTGTGCCCCGCCTACACAAGGCAGTCTCCGCCCCTACACACGGCAGTCTCCGCCCCTACACACGGCAGTCTCCGCCCCTACACACGCAGTCTCCGCCCCTACACACGGCAGTCTCCGCCCCTACACACGGCAGTCTCCGCCCCTACACACGGCAGTCTCCGCCCCTATGGAAGATTTAAAGTGGTAGTCCATCTAAAATCATAGAAGTGTTGGATCCTCCTGGTGACTTCCCTCCGCTTTCCACCAATCACTTCCCACTGACACACATTGTATTTATTGATGGGAAATCTCTTCCCAATTATAGATTATTTATCAATGTGTTAGTCCATCCAACACTCCCCTCCCCTCCCCCCAGACTGACAATGCTGTCCCCTGTGCTCCTTCCTCCAGAGTGGGGGGGAGGGGAGAAGAGAGGGAAAAGTAATGCAGCCGCCTCATCCAATGATAGGAAAGCTGTGATATTACTGCATGTAATGCTCCACCCCCTACACAGCAAACCCCACCCCCATTCTCAGAAGTCTCCACCCCCCTACACAGCAAACCCCACCCCCATTCTCAGAAGTCTCCACCCCCTACACAACAAACCCCACCCCCATTCTCTGAAGTCTCCACCCCCCCTACACAGCAAACCCCACCCCCATTCTCAGAAGTTTCCACCCCCTACACAGCAAACCCCACCCCCATTCTCTGAAGTCTCCACCCCCTACACAGCAAACCCCACCCCCATTCTCTGAAGTCTCCACCCCCTACACAGCAAACCCCACCCCCATTCTCAGAAGTTTCCACCCCCTACACAGCAAACCCCACCCCCATTCTCTGAAGTCTCCACCCCCTACACAGCAAACCCCACCCCCATTCTCTGAAGTCTCCATCCCCATACACAACAAACCCCACCCCCATTCTCTGAAGTCTCCACCCCCTACACAGCAAACCCCACCCCCATTCTCTGAAGTCTCCACCCCCTACACAGCAAACCCCACCCCCATTCTCTGAAGTCTCCATCCCCATACACAGCAAACCCCACCCCCATTCTCTGAAGTCTCCACCCCCTACACAACAAACCCCACCCCCATTCTCTGAAGTCTCCACCCCCCACACAGCAAACCACACCCCCATTCTCAGAAGTCTCCACCCCCCTACACAACAAACCACACCCCCATTCTCAGAAGTCTCCACCCCCCTACACAACAAACCCCACCCCCATTCTCTGAAGTCTCCACCCCCCCTACACAGCAAACCCCACCCCCATTCTCAGAAGTTTCCACCCCCTACACAGCAAACCCCACCCCCATTCTCTGAAGTCTCCACCCCCTACACAGCAAACCCCACCCCCATTCTCTGAAGTCTCCACCCCCTACACAGCAAACCCCACCCCCATTCTCAGAAGTTTCCACCCCCTACACAGCAAACCCCACCCCCATTCTCTGAAGTCTCCACCCCCTACACAGCAAACCCCACCCCCATTCTCTGAAGTCTCCATCCCCATACACAACAAACCCCACCCCCATTCTCTGAAGTCTCCACCCCCTACACAGCAAACCCCACCCCCATTCTCTGAAGTCTCCACCCCCTACACAGCAAACCCCACCCCCATTCTCTGAAGTCTCCATCCCCATACACAGCAAACCCCACCCCCATTCTCTGAAGTCTCCACCCCCTACACAACAAACCCCACCCCCATTCTCTGAAGTCTCCACCCCCCACACAGCAAACCACACCCCCATTCTCAGAAGTCTCCACCCCCCTACACAACAAACCACACCCCCATTCTCAGAAGTCTCCACCCCCCTACACAACAAACCCCACCCCCATTCTCTGAAGTCTCCACCCCCCCTACACAGCAAACCCCACCCCCATTCTCAGAAGTTTCCACCCCCTACACAGCAAACCCCACCCCCATTCTCTGAAGTCTCCACCCCCTACACAGCAAACCCCACCCCCATTCTCTGAAGTCTCCACCCCCTACACAGCAAACCCCACCCCCATTCTCAGAAGTTTCCACCCCCTACACAGCAAACCCCACCCCCATTCTCTGAAGTCTCCACCCCCTACACAGCAAACCCCACCCCCATTCTCTGAAGTCTCCATCCCCATACACAACAAACCCCACCCCCATTCTCTGAAGTCTCCACCCCCTACACAGCAAACCCCACCCCCATTCTCTGAAGTCTCCACCCCCTACACAGCAAACCCCACCCCCATTCTCTGAAGTCTCCATCCCCATACACAGCAAACCCCACCCCCATTCTCTGAAGTCTCCACCCCCTACACAACAAACCCCACCCCCATTCTCTGAAGTCTCCACCCCCCACACAGCAAACCACACCCCCATTCTCAGAAGTCTCCACCCCCCTACACAACAAACCCCACCCCCATTCTCAGAAGTCTCCACCCCCCTACACAACAAACCCCACCCCCATTCTCTGAAGTCTCCACCCCCCTACACAGCAAACCCCACCCCCATTCTCAGAAGTCTTCACCCCCCCAGATATAAGAAGGTAAGTTCAGAAACCCATCACCCCCACCCTACACTGACCCATCCCCCATCCCAGCTAAGGAAGGGTCCATGGGAGTGTTAGGAGACACAAATCCCACCCCCACCCTAATAAACAGAGTAGGGGCCACCACCCCTCCCCCCTCCCCCCCCTATATCTCAGCTGAGGATGGGGAGCCTGGGGAACAGCAACCACCCCCCTTCCCTAATGGATATCGGTGGTTCAACGCTCCCCATCCCCCGATATCTCAGCTGAGGATGGGTCATTGGGGGAACCATGGGTACAGCAATGACACGGATGATGAGCCAGGCCTTCTCATCCAACATCAGTAACCAACCTCACAAATTCCCACAGACACCCAACAAAATCTTATAGAAAGCCTCAGAGGAGTAGCAAAGGATGAGGGGTGACTTTATATATATATTAGGGTCCAAGTATATATCATGGATCTCCTGTATACCCATCAGGAGTGACACGGGGGACAAATACAGGATCTGACAAAAGTAAGTACACCCCATCCCATGTGACTACAATGTAAAGTAGTGAGTGTACAGCTTGTATAACAGTGTAAATTTACTGTCCCCTCAAAATAACTCAACACACAGCCATTAATGTCTAAACCACTGGCAACAAAAGTCAGTACACCCCTAAGTGACAATGTCCAAATTGGGCCCAAAGTGACAATATTTTGTGTGGCCACCATTATTTTCCAGCACTGCCTTAACCCTCTTGGGCATGGAGTTCACCAGAGCTTCACAGGTTGTCACTGGAGTCCTCTTCCCCTCCTCCATGATGACATCACAGAGCTGGTGGATGTTAGAGACCTTCCCCTCCTCCCCCTTCTGTTTGAGGATCCCCCACAGATGCTCAATAGGGTTTAGGTCTGGAGACATGCTTGGCCAGTCCATCACCTTTACCCTCAGCTTCTTTAGCAAGGCAGTGGTCATCTTGGAGGTGTTTGGGGTCGTTATGTTGGAATACTGCCCTGCCCCCCAGTCTCTGAAGGGAGGGGATCATGCTCTGCTTCAGTATGTCACAGTACATGTTGGCATTCATGGTTCCCTCAATGATCTGTAGCTCCCCAGTGCCGGCAGCACTCATGCCGCCCCAGACCATGACACTCCCACCACCATGCTGACTGTAGGAAGACACACTTGTCTTTGTACTCCTCACCTGGTTGCCCCCACACACGCCTGACACCATCTGACACCAAATAAGTTTATCTTGGTCTCATCAGAGCACAGGAGATGGTTCCAGTAATCTATGTCCTTAGTCTGCTTGTCTTCAGAAAACTGTTTGTGGGCTTTCTTGTCCATCATCTTTAGAAGAGGCTTCCTTCTGGGATGACAGCCATGCAGACCAATTTGATGCAGTGTGCGGCGTATGGTCTGAGCACTGACAGGCTGACCCCTCCCCCACCCCTTCAACCTCTGCAGCAATGCTGGCAGCACTCATACCTCTATTTCCCAAAGACAACCTCTGGATATGACGCTGAGCACGGCACTCAACTTCTTTGGTGGACCATGGTGAGGCCTGTTCTGAGTGGAACCTGTCCTGTTATACCGCTGTATGGTCTTGGCCCCCGTGCTGCAGCTCAGTTTCAAGGTCTTGGCAATCTTCTTATAGCCTAGGCCATCTTTATGTAGAGCAACAATTCTTTTTTTCAGATCCTCAGAGAGTTCTTTGCCATGAGGAGCCATGTTGAACTTCCAGTGACCAGTATGAGAGAGTGAGAGCGATAACACCAAATATAACACACCTCCCCCCATTCACACCTGAGACCTTGTAACACTAACGAGTCACATGACCCCGGGGAGGGAAAATGAATGATTGGGCCCAATTTGGAGATTGTCACTTAGGGGTGTACTCACTTTTGTTGCCAGCGGTTTAGACATTAATGGCTGTGTGTTGAGTTATTTTGAGGGGACAGTAAATTTACACTGTTATACAAGCTGTACACTCACTACTTTACATTGTAGTCACATGGGAGGGGTGTACTTACTTTTGTCAGATACTGTATATATGGAGTTTGGTCATGCATATTGTAGCTAAGATTAGGCACTGATAGAAGTGTGAAACGCGTCAGCTGTTTTGTTGCCTCACCACTGTATGCTGTAAGAATTTTACCTTTTTTCAATAATCGGGATTGCATTGGAGTGCGGCCGTCCGGAGACCCCTCCGATAGTTGGGGTGCCTCTGTAACTGGATGTGAACTGGTAGTCATCAACCCCATGGGTACATGCCAAACTCAACCTGTTATGATCACCGCTGGGCTGTCAGGCTTCAACTGGCTGACGCAGTTCTATTCCACCAGGCAGCATTGAACACAGCAGGAGCGGCGCCCGTAGTCCCGCCCACCCTGCCAGGAAGTATTGAACACAGCAGGAGCGGCGCCCGTAGCCCCACCCACCCTGCCAGGCAGCATTGAACACAGCAGGAGCAGCACCCATAGCCCCACCCACCCTGCCAGGCAGCATTGAACACAGCAGGAGCAGCACCCGTAGTCCCACTTACCCCACCAGGCAGTATTAAACACAGCAGGATTAGCGCCCGTAGTCCTGCCCACCCCGCTAGGCAGCATTGAACACAGCAGGAGCAGCGCCCATAGTCCCACCCATCACTAGAGAGCGGTGGGCGGGACTATGGGCGGTAATCCAGCTGTGCTTAATGCTGCCTGATGGGGTGGGCAGGACTACGGGGGCCGCTCCTGCTGTGTTCAATACTGCCTGGCAGGGTGGGTGGGACTAAGGGTGCTGCTCCTGCTGTGTTCGATGCTGCCTGCGGGACTGCAACATTGCGGCTGACAGATCGGACCCCTAACTGACATTTTTGGGGGGATCAGTGACATCACTACAGTAATCAGTGCTATACATATTCACTGTCACTGTACTAATGACACTGGCAGGGAAGGGGTTAACACTGTTGGTAATCAAGGGGCTAATGTATGCCTCATGCTTACTGACGTGTGTGGGGGGAGGGGGTTGTGTGACGTGTGTGGGGGGGGGGGGGGGGATTGTGTGACACAGACACAGATCGCAGGTTGTGCAATGCTGAATCCTGTAATCTGTCCCTGCCTGTCACAGAGAAGATCCGCCTGCTTTGTTTACACAAGTGGGCGGATTTCCTCACTCGATCCCCGACGATCGGGGAAGAGCGGTGGTGATCACCGCCTCTCCTCCTCTGGCCCGACTCTCGCTGTGTCTGAATACAGCGCAGAGAGAGGGAGGAATCCAGCGACGTAGGTTTACATCGCTGGACCCAGGCGAGCCGCTCTGCTGCAGTACCAGCAACGTGAGCAGTCAGCTAGTGGTTAATTAAAAAAAGTGCATTTTTTCCCAAAAAAATGCGTTTGTAAGACCGCTGCGCAAATACGGTGTGATTAAAAATATTGCAACAATCTCCATTTTATTCTCTAGGGTCTCTGCTAAAAAAATATATATAATGTTTGGGAGTGCTAAGTAATTTTTCATCATTTTAGGCCAATTTGTTTTCTGCTACATATTTTTGGTAAAAAAAAAAAAAAATCCCAATAAGCGTATTTTGATTGGTTTGCGTAAAAGTTATCGTGTTTACAAACTAGGGGAACGCTTTATGTTATTTGTATTTTTTATTTACTAGTAATGGCGGTGATCTGCGATTTTTAGCGGGACTGCAACATTGTGGCGGACAGATCGGACCCCTAACTGACATTTTTTTTTCTTTATTTTTTGGGGGGCTCGTCCGGGATCTAACTGACATTTTTGAGGGTACCAGTGACATTGCTACAGTAATCAGTGCTAAACATATGCACGGTCGCTGTACTAATGATACTGGCAGGGAAGGGTTTGTGCTAAAAATATGCACTGTCACTGTACTAATGACACTGGCAGGGAAGGGGTTAACACCAGGGGGCGATCAAAGGGTTAAATGTGAGCTTAGGAGGTGTTTTCTAACTGTATGGGGGAGGGAATTGTGAAATGACCATAGAGACCTGTGTTCCTATATAGAAGGCGCTCTGTGATCATTCCAGAGAGAAGAACGGTCAGCTGTGTTTACAACATCCGACCGTCCTTCTCCCTCAGGGGGGTGCCAGGTGCCAATCAGTGCCGCCGGTCCTGTGGATCGGCATCCCCGCTCGCCCCCAGGAGCACTCCCGCCGTACAGGTACGGCGATTCGCGCAGCTGAGCCAGCTTGCCAAAGTATATATGCAGCAGGCGGTCGGCAAGTGGTTAAGCACTGATACGATAAGTGCGAAACGCGTCAGCTGTATTGTCCCTGCACCACTGTATGCTGTAAGAATTTCACCTTTTTCATTAAAGGGGATTGGATTGGAGTGCGGTGTCTTGTTTGCAGACGTTGTGAGAGCCGCCTCCCTCTTCCTAGGGTTACATAAAGATTTATTGGAGGATCTTCCACTTTCAGACGTATTGTGTTCATTATCAAAGGGAGGGGCTAAACATTCCAAACCACACCCACAGAGAGAATAAAATGTTTTAATCAGAAGATATTTATCAACTTGTAATTAATCATTTGTTGAAGTATAAAATGGACAGCCCAAGGAAATATACGCATTTCTCATTTACAGGATAAAAATCTCAAAATGTATAAAAAAGGAAAACATTGTGCCGGCCTTCCGGAGAAAACCGGAATATAGAGGATTCCAGGCCGGTGGCGGGACCATAGGATAGGCCGATGGCGGGACCATAGGATAGGCCGATGGCGGGACCATAGGATAGGCCGATGGCGGGACCATAGGATAGGCCGGTGGTGGGACCATAGGAGATCACAGGTGTCTGCGTGAGAAGAGGATCCGGGAGCGGAAGTCAAAGGGAAAGTCGTCAGGGTCAAACATGTCCCATCTCATATGTGGTCCCATGTCGTAGGACGGGGCTTTCTCCCGCTTACACCTCATCATGAACCACGTTTTACCCATCATCCTGAAAGCAGAGAAAGAGAAGAGTTCAGGACAAGGAGCATTCGCACCATGGAACAATGGCTCTGGACTAAGGTCCCAACAGGGACAAGAATTTTATGTAACATCAGATGATAAACCCTGAGCCTTTCATCAAAGATACATGGAGGTCTAACAGGGACCGAGGTCCTCACTGAGGAGACAATGGCTTCTCTGGTATAAGGACCTCTCACAGGGACCGGGGTCCTCACTGAGGCGACAATGGCTTCTCTGGTATAAGGACCTCTCACAGGGACCGGGGTCCTCACTGAGGTGACAATGGTTCTATTTCATGGGTTCTCTGGTATAAGGACCTCTCACAGGGACCGGGGTCCTCACTGAGGGACAATGGCTTCTCTGGTATATGGACCTCTAACAGGGACCGGGGTCCTCACTGAGGAGTCTCAGATTGGACGATGGCCTCGGTTTAGAGGAGGAGTCTCTCACACTCAGACCTACTTCTTGGTGGAGACGGTGCATTCGGGAGATTTGAAGGCCTGGTGGTAACGTCTCATTTCCTCATCTTCCTTCTTGGTATTCACTTTAAACATCACATAGAGAATGGAGAGACTGCGGCTTTGCCTGGTGGCGTTGTCAAGGACTTCACAAGTAGAGGACGGCAGAATACAACCCAACAGGCTGGAGAGAGAGAGAGAGAGAGAGGAGGTGAGGAATTATTACAACAACGGGAGGATGATGGATAGAACTTCCTATCACACACAATACATAGGACCCAACCCAACTCTACCCAACCCGACCCGACCCTACCCAACCCTACCCAACCCGACCCAACCCAACCCAACCCAACCCAACCCTAACCCTAACCCAACCCTACCCTACCCAACCCTACCCAACCCTACCCTACCCAACCAAACCCGACCCTAACCCAACCCTAACCCAATCCAACCCAACCAAACCAAACCCAACCCAACCCTAACCCAACCCTACCCGACTGACCCTACCCAACCCTACCTAACCAACCCAACCCGACCCGACCCAACCCAACCCTACCCAACCCTACCCAACCCGACCCAACCCAACCCAACCCTACCCAACCCTACCCTACCCAACCAAACCCGACCCTAACCCAACCCTAACCCAATCCAACCCGACCAAACCAAACCCAACCCAACCCTAACCCTACCCTACCCAACCCAACCCTACCCGACTGACCCTACCCAACCCTACCTAACCAACCCAACCCGACCCGACCCAACCCAACCCAACCCAACCCGACCCTACCCCTAACCCTACCCAACCCTAACGCTAGGTCTAAAAAACAGTCCATGGGGCCCAACCCAACCCCCATCCATTTCTATATCCAACACACAGCCCATAGGACCCAACCTCCATCCATTTTTATATCCAACACACAGCCCATAGGACCCAACCCCCATCCATTTCTATATCCAACACACAGCCCATAGGACCCAACCCCCATCCATTTCCATATCCAACACACAGCCCATAGGACCCAACCCCCATCCATTTCTATATCCAACACACAGCCCATAGGACCCAACCCCCATCCATTTCCATATCCAATACACAGCCCATAGGACCCAACCCCCATCCATTTCTATATCCAGCACACAGCCCATAGGACCCAACCCCCATCCATTTTTATATCCAACACACAGCCCATAGGACCCAACCCCCATCCATTTTTATATCCAACACACAGCCCATAGGACCCAACCCCCATCCATTTGTATATCCAACACACAGTCCATAGGACACAACCCAACCCCCATCCATTTCTATATCCAACACACAGTCCATAGGACCCAACCAAACCCTAGCCAATGCCGATGATGTGAGGGCGTGACATGCAGGTATGATATGGGGTGCTTCCAGTACCGTACAGGTATAGCGGGGGTGCCTCCAGTACTGTACAGGTATGGCGGGGGTGCCTCCAGTACTGTAGAGGTATGGGCGGGGGTGCTTCCAGTACTGTACAGGTATGGCGGGGGTGCCTCCAGTACTGCACAGGTATGGCGGGGGTGCCTCCAGTACTGCACAGGTATGGCGGGGGGTGCCTCCAGTACTGCACAGGTATGGCGGGGGGTGCCTCCAGTACTGTACAGGTATGGCGGGGGTGCCTCCAGTACTGTACAGGTATGGCGGGGGTTCCTCCAGTACTGTACAGGTATGGCGGGGGTTCCTCCAGTACTGTACAGGTATGGCGGGGGTTCCTCCAGTACTGTACAGGTATGGCGGGGTGCCTCCAGTACTGTACAGGTATGGCGGGGGTGCCTCCAGTACTGTACAGGTATGGCGGGGGTTCCTCCAGTACTGTACAGGTATGGCGGGGGTGCCTCCAGTACTGTACAGGTATGGCGGGGTGCCTCCAGTACTGTACAGGTATGGCAGGGGTGCCTCCAGTACTGTACAGGTATGGCGGGGGTGCCTCCAGTACTGTACAGGTATGGCGGGGGTGCCTCCAGTACTGTACAGGTATGGCGATGGTTCCTCCAGTACTGTACAGGTATGGCGAGGGTGCCTCCAGTAATGTAGAGGTATGGCGGGGGTGCCTCCAGTACTGTACAGGTATGGCGGGGGTGCCTCCAGTACTATAGAGGTATGCCGGGGGTGCCTCCAGTACTGTACAGGTATGGCGAGGGTTCCTCCAGTACTGTACAGGTATGGCGGGGGTGCCTCCAGTAATGTAGAGGTATGGCGGGGGTGCCTCCAGTACTGTACAGGTATGGCGGGGGTGCCTCCAGTACTGTACAGGTATGGCGGGGGTGCCTCCAGTACTGTACAGGTATGGCGGGGGTGCCTCCAGTACTGTACAGGTTAAAGGGGTCTCCTACATATAGGTGATAATGGAAACAAGGACTCCTCCTTACCACAAGTCTTCGATGTTACTCTCTTGGATGATCAGGGTTGCAAACAACGAGTTTTTCCAGCCGGAAGTAGAGTTCACGTCATCGGCGAAGCGACAACTTCGGAAGCTGCAATAATTAAAACACAAGATTAGGAAACTTCTTGGGTCACCAAGAATGGAAGGTGAGTCCGGATCCCTTGGACACTTACCAAACCTGGGAACACTTCTTCAGCACAGGAACCAACGCGGACATGTGTTCCCGATTCAGCACATACCCGGACAGAGTGACTTTCTTGCCCGCACACGCCTTTAAGCAGAAGGCCAATTGGTAGACCCAGTTGTCGGGTTTCTGGCACTGCGAGAAGGTCAGATTCACGGCCCGAGTCACCACAAACTGCATGAACTCGTCATCCCGCGTCTCGTACAGGAACAAAATGCGCTCCGTATCGAACTCCGTTATCTCGCCCCCAAAGAGCCACGTGATCATGGCCGTGGTCCCTTGGAAGGACAGGTTACATTCACAGTCACAACTCTTGTTGAAGTCTTCAAGTTGCGATTGATTTAGGAGGCCAAAAAGAAATCTGACGGGCAGGGCCAGATGCGGGTGTTTTTCCAGCAGGTCCGTTAAGGATTGCCCCTTACAGACCTCCGGCAGGTAAGTGCTCTCTCTCACCACCCTACTTCCGGATCTGCTGCTCTCTCCCTCCCTGGACATGGCGTAGTGCAGCACAGCCAGGAACTCCTGAAAGCTGTGATGGACAAAGCTGTAACAGGTGCGCTTCCCAATGTTACCATGGAAGAAGACGTTGCTCAGGAATACCGATTCCACCAGAGACACGGAAAGTTTGTGTCTTCTCAGGTCTTCTTCTTCAAAGAGGACCTTCCTGTTCAAAACGCCTTCGTTGGCCAAGGCGCAGACCTTCTTCAAGCAGGGAACGATGCCGCCATTCCTGCTGTGGTAGATGATCAAACCCTTGAGGTAGTAGAGGAACATGGAGGTGTCCGTTGTGAAATTGGAAGGATACTTGGAAATCTGTTGTTTGGTGACAGTGGAGACAACCCAACACATGAACGGCACGGTGCAGAGACTGAAAAGAACCTCGTTCCTCTTGGTTATGTCAACGGCCTTCTCCGAGTCTCTCTTCCCGAAGTACGTCTCGATGTAATGCTCCCGGGCGTCCGCTGCATACCCAACAATTTCCACAAGCCGGGGCATATCTGGTAAGAACGTCTGCAGCTGTTCCAGTAGAAAGGGTCTGGTGGTGATGATCAGAGAAGCTCCCTTGACTAGCTGTCCCTTCAGCAGACTCCTCAAGAGGACATCCTTGTTGGCCTCCTTAAACGGGTCTTGGCAGAACTCGCTCTGCTCCTTCAAACTGCATTTCATTTCCTCAAAGCTGGCAATCAAGAACCCCACTCTTTCCCCATTGCTCAGGATGTACCTCATGACATCAGGGGGGAGATTCAGTCGGCTGGTCTTGCTGATAAGTGCAACGAAGCTTAGATTTCCAGTGATCTTGGTGAAATCCTTGTAACTCAGAT
This sequence comes from Pelophylax lessonae, assembly GCF_965119305.1. Taxonomy (NCBI): domain Eukaryota; kingdom Metazoa; phylum Chordata; class Amphibia; order Anura; family Ranidae; genus Pelophylax; species Pelophylax lessonae. The sequence continues at coordinate 273,798,102 of NC_138776.1, forward strand.
AGAAAAGGAAGTCGAACTTCCCGTCGTAGAGATCGCTGGTGGCCCAGTCAAAGAGGATCTTGCGGCCGGTCAGAGATTTCCCGATGCCGGCCGGCCCGTGTATGATCACAGTCTTTGGAACGACCCCGGTGTCATCTGGGTCGAAGAGCTTCTCGATGGAGGTCGGGGAGTACTCCTCAGAAAACCTTTCAATCAGTATTCGAGCTTGCTCCTCCCCTGAGGAACTCAACTCCCGCTTCTTCTCCTCTTCACCCCGAAACTTCTTTAAGAGCACCAGCTTGGTGTACCTCTTCCTCAGGAGGGTGCTCTCCCCCAGGCGGGCGTTCCGGTCCTTTATCAACTCAAAACTGTATTTGATGTTCCCCTTGTGTGTCTCCATGTGCGCTTCAAATTCTTCATCCGTTACTGTTTGGAAATTGAAAAGAAAAAAAAAAAAGATATTTTGAATATTTCCAATCAATTAAAGACAATATCAATATTCTATAACCACTTCAAGACCACCATACCTATATATGCAGTGAGGGGAAAAAGTATGTGCCCCCCCTGCTGATTTTGTACGTTTGCCCACTGACAATGAAAGGATCAGTCTATAATTTTATTGGTCGGTTTATTTTACCAGTGAGAGACGGAATAACAACAAAAATATCCAGAAAAACGCATTTCATAAAAGTTATAAATTGATTTGCATTTTAATGAGTGAAATAAGTATTTGATCCCCGACCAATCAGCAGATTTCTGTCTCCCAGGTGTCTTCTATACAGGTAATGAGCTGAGATTAGGAGGATTCTCTAATAGGGAGTGCTCCTAATCTCAGCTTGTTACCTGTATAGAAGACACCTGTCCACAGAACCAACCAATCAGATTCCAATCTCTCCACCATGGCCAAGACCAAAGAGCTGTCCAAGGATGTCAGGGAGAAGATTGGAGATCTACACAAGGCTGGAATGGCTACAAGACCATCGCCAAGCAGCTTGGTGAGAGGTGACAACAGTTGGTTGGAAGAAACAGAAAATAACTGTCAGTCTCCTCAGTCTGGGGCTCCATGGAAGATCTCACCTCGTGGAGGTTCAATGATGATGGAGAACGGTGAGGAATCAGCCCAGAACTACACAGGAGAATCTTCTCAATGATCTCAGCTGGGACCATCGTCACCAAGAAAACAATTGGTAACACACTACCCCATGGAGGACTGAAATCCTGCAGCACCCGCAAGGTCCCCCTGCTCAGGAAATCACATGGTACAGCCCGTCTGATGTCTGCTAATGAACATCTGAATGATTTAGAGGAGAATTGGGGGAAAGTGTTGTGGTCAGATGAGACCAAAATCAACTCAACTCGCTGTGTTTGGAGGAGGAGGAATGCTGCCTATGACCCCAAGAACCCCATCCCCCACCGTCACACATGGAGGGGGAAACATTATGCTTTAGGGGTGTTTATCTGCTAAGGGGACAACTTCACCGCATCAAAGAGACGATGGACAGGGCCATGTACAATCAAATCTTGGGTGAGAACCTCCTTCCCTCAGCCAGGGCATTTAGAATAGGTCATGGATGGGTCTTCCAGCATGACAATGACCCAAAACACACGGCCAAGGCAACAAAGGAGTGGCTCAAGAAGAAGCACATTAAGGTCCTGGAGAGGCCTAGAAAGTCTCCAGACCCTAATCCCATAGAAAATATGTGGAGGGAGCTGAAAGTTTGAGTTACCAAACGTCAGCCTGGAAACCTTAATGACTTGGAGATCTGCAGAGAGGAGAAAATCCCTCCTGAGATGTGTGCAAACCTGGAGGCCAACTACAAGAAACGTCTGACCTCTGTGACCCCAACTACAAGAAACGTCTGACCTCTGTGACCCCAACTACAAGAAACGTCTGACCTCTGTGACCCCCAACTACAAGAAACGTCTGACCTCTGTGACCCCCAACTACAAGAAACGTCTGACCTCTGTGACCCCCAACTACAAGAAATGTCTGACCTCTGTGACCTCTGACCTCTGTGACCCCCAACTACAAGAAACGTCTGACCTCTGTGCTTCCCAACTACAAGAAACGTCTGACCTCTGTGACCCCAACTACAAGAAACGTCTGACCTCTGTGCTTCCCAACTACAAGAAACGTCTGACCTCTGTGACCCCAACTACAAGAAACGTCTGACCTCTGTGACCCCCAACTACAAGAAACGTCTGACCTCTGTGACCCCCAACTACAAGAAACGTCTGACCTCTGTGACCCCCAACTACAAGAAATGTCTGACCTCTGTGACCTCTGACCTCTGTGACCCCCAACTACAAGAAACGTCTGACCTCTGTGACCCCAACTACAAGAAACGTCTGACCTCTGTGACCCCCAACTACAAGAAACGTCTGACCTCTGTGACCCCCAACTACAAGAAACGTCTGACCTCTGTGACCTCTGTGACCCCAAATACAAGAAACGTCTGACCTCTGTGACCCCAACTACAAGAAACGTCTGACCTCTGTGACCCCCAACTACAAGAAACGTCTGACCTCTGTGACCCCCAACTACAAGAAATGTCTGACCTCTGTGACCCCCAACTACAAGAAACGTCTGACCTCTGTGACCCCCCAACTACAAGAAATGTCTGACCTCTGTGACCCCCAACTACAAGAAATGTCTGACCTCTGTGACCTCTGACCTCTGTGACCCCCAACTACAAGAAACGTCTGACCTCTGTGACCCCCCAACTACAAGAAATGTCTGACCTCTGTGACCCCCAACTACAAGAAATGTCTGACCTCTGTGACCTCTGACCTCTGTGACCCCCAACTACAAGAAACGTCTGACCTCTGTGACCCCCAACTACAAGAAACGTCTGACCTCTGTGCTTCCCAACTACAAGAAACGTCTGACCTCTGTGACCCCAACTACAAGAAACGTCTGACCTCTGTGACCCCCAACTACAAGAAACGTCTGACCTCTGTGACCCCCAACTACAAGAAACGTCTGACCTCTGTGACCTCTGTGACCCCAAATACAAGAAACGTCTGACCTCTGTGACCCCAACTACAAGAAACGTCTGACCTCTGTGACCCCCAACTACAAGAAACGTCTGACCTCTGTGACCTCTGTGACCCCAAATACAAGAAACGTCTGACCTCTGTGACCCCAACTACAAGAAACGTCTGACGTCTGAACTCTGATCATTTCTTTGTCAGCGGGCGAACGTACAAAAATCAGCAGGGGGTCACATACTTTTTCCCCTCACTGTAGGCTGTGGCTTTGAAGTGGATAGCCGGGGTTATGGATGAAGCGATCGGTTGGGTTGCACCGATATCTCTGAGGATATGAAGTATCAGTGTTCTCTGATACCTGAATATGTGAAAACCGGGGGCCAATCCGGTGCTAGACACTACTCACACTAAGAAACAGATGTCAAACACAAGGCCCGCGGGCCGAATTCGGCCCCCCCCCCCCCCCAGGCCTTTTCATGTGGCCCTCACACCTCTCCTGCAGCTGCAGCACCCCCCTTGTCTCTCCCCCCACATTATCTCAGTAGTCGGGAGCAGAGAGGACGGAACTCCTTTGCCAGATCCTGCACTTCTCTGTGCAGCTGCAGAAAGGCTCGTCTTTGCCCCCCCCCCTCCTCCTTCTCAGCAGTCCACAGCAGAGAGGAGGGCAGAACTCATCCAACAGATCCTGCACCTCTCTGTGCAGCCACAACACCACCCTTTCTCTTCCTCCCCTGGTTTCAGCATTCAGCAGACTCTGGAAGCCGATTCCAGCCCTCCTCTGGTCCTCCCCCAGACCCTGCACTTCCTTCCTCTCAGATCCAGCTGCATCTTCTTCCTGGCAGCAGCACAAGGTAAGGGGGTGCATTGTGATGTAAGGAAGGGTGGGTGACTCTTGACGTCTGATAGTGGGGGGGGGGGGGCTCTTCACATCTCATGTTAGTGTGTGTAGGGGGGTGTGGGGTGCTCTGGACATCTAACTGGCCCTTTGAGGGCAACCATAATTCTGATGTGGCCCGCGACTGAATTTAGTTTGACACCCCTGCACTAAGACATCACTATCTGCCCAAGTGTATGTCAGAGGTCAAGGCTATCCAACGCGTTTTGCCTTAATGGCTTTCCCAGGGATATTGGGCGAAGACAGTCAGTACTTGTAGTTGTACTTGTGGCTACCTAAAGAAATCCTAGGGGTATTTGCACTACATGGCCAAAGGACACCATGGCCAACACCCATCTCTCTGAACTTGGCCAAAGGACCCCAGTCTGTCCAACATCTGGTCTACAAGCCAAAGGTATCAATATAAAGTCCATCCTCCATTGGCTGCCATCAAAGCCTCCACTAAAGGTCCTCTACATTTGAGTCCAACCAGTCTTCCAGAATCCCTAGGAGCTTTCCTGTGAGGGAATAGAGGACAGACTTCATACGATAAACCTTAGTTTAGGGGTGAGAGGTCGGACTGACGTTCCGATACTTTCCTACTCAGGTTTCCTAATATTGACCTTTAGCCTTCACAGGAAAGCTCCTTTAGAGTCTGGAAGACTGGTTGGACTCAAATGTAGAGGACCATTAGTGGAGGCTTTGATGGCAGCCAATGGAGGATGGTGATTATATTGATACTCTTGGCTTGTAGGCCAGATGTTGACCAGTCCTTTGGTTATGTAGTGCTCTGATCAGGAAGGTACTAAGCATGCAGGTAGGTGTACCTTGATCCATCGTCTTCTCCATAAACGACACCGTGGCCGGATAGTTCCTTTTCAAGACTTGGTAGAGTTTGTCCTTCTGGGAGTTGGTCCAGTCCTGGATGACGGAGAAGAGTTTGCTCATCCTATCCTGGCTCGTTTTTTTGGTCTTCACAGCTTCATAATCCTCGGAGATGAGAAGTTTGTCCTGCATCAGCTGTGTGAGGACCACATCAACATTCTCTATATGAAGGATCAGTTCCTCCTTATGCTGGTCTACAAAGTGTTTCCGGCCTTCTGGGGACAAGGAGAGGAGTGACATCATAAAGAGCACAGAAGACAAGAAAACAGATTCTCCAACCCTAAACATGGGCCAACCCCCACCCTAAACATGGGCCAAATCCAACCCTTAATGTGGGCCAACCCCGAAAATGGGCCAACCCACCAACATGAGCCAAACCGAACATGGGCAAACCCCCAACCCTAAACATGGGCCAACCCCCACCCTAAACATGGGCCAAATCCAACCCTAAACATGGGCCAAATCCAACCCTTAAAGCGGAGTTCCACCCTGGATTTGTTTTTTTTTTTTTTAATACCCCCGGGACAGTCAGGGCTAGTGCATTCCACAATGGCTAGCCTCTGATCTGTCCCGGGTTGCACTTACCTGCAAGACGAAATACTTACCTTGCAAACGTCTTGTCCAGCGCTGCCATCTCAGATGTGGGCAGCTTGAAGCCAGCGCGTCCTCTTCGGCGTCTTCTTCCGCCTTCTGTGGTCCCACGATGCTCTGCGCCGGCCCCGACGTCACTTCCGGGTCGCGCGCGTCACCCCTCCACAGCTTCTGGGCATGCCCAGAAGCTGTTTAGAAGGGGATGACGCGCGCGACCCGGAACTGACGTCGGGGCCGGTGCAGGCGCAATGATTCCTGGGAGCTATGACGTCCAGCTCCCAGGAATCATTGCAGAGCCAGGAAGTGACGACGGGCCGCGGCCGAGGAAGGAGGAAGAAGGAAGTAAGGTAAGTATATTTTCTTCGCTACGAGGTAAGTAAAAAAAAAAAAAATATGCGATTATCCATTTCTTTTTCAGGTGACCCGGAGCGAGAAGATGGAGGTAAGTATAAAAATAGGGTGGAACTCCACTTTAATGTGAGTCAACCCCGAAAATGGGCCAACCCACCAACATGAGCCAAACCGAACATGGGCAAACCTCCAACCCTAAACAGGGGCCAAAAACCACCCTAAACATGGGCCAAATCCAACCCTAAATGTGGGCCAACCCTCAACCCCGAAAATGGGCCAACCCCCCAACATGAGCCAAACCGAACATGTGCAAACCTCCAACCCTAAACATGGACCAAACCTAAACATGTGCCAACCCCCACCCTAAACATGGGCCAACCCCCACCCTAAACATGGGCCAAATCCAACCCAGAAAATGGGCCAACCCCCAACATGAGCCAAACCGAACATGGGCCAACCCGCAAACCCTAAACATGGACCAACCCTAAACATGGACCAACCCTAAACATGTGCCAACCCCCAACCCTGAACATGGGCCAACCCCCAACCCTGAACATGGGCCAATCCCCAACCCTGAACATGGGTCAACACCCAACCCTTAACATGGGCTAACCCTGAACATGGGCCAACCCCCAACATAGGCCAACCCCAACACGGAACATAAGCCAACCCTCAACCACAAACATGATTCAACCCCAACCATGGGCCAACCCTCAACCCCAAACATGGGCCAACCCCCAACCATGGACCAACCTACAACCCTAAATATGGGCCAACCCCAACCCTAAACATGGGCCAACCCTAAATGAACCAAACCCACAACCCTAAACATGAGTCCAAACTGAATCCCTAATATGAGCCTGACCCCCAACCCTGAACATTGGCCCACCCTAAACATGAGTCCAACATCAAATCCCTAATTTGAGCCTGACCCCCTGTCAGGGTGCCAGGAAACCAGACAATACGGGGATGCGGGTAAAATAAAGCAGTTTATTGGAGAAAACAACAGTAATTGCAGAGCAAGAGTGAGGAAGAGAGAGCAGGAACAAGCCAGGGAAAAATCAGGAGTGGGTAGTCATCCAAGCCGGGGTCGGGTCCAGAAGTGGGTAGTCTACCGATGCGGGGTTGTCTGGCAATGCCGGGTCTAAGAGCCAGGAGAGTTGTCAGCCAAGTCAGGCCATACATGGAGGAACACAGAGAACAGAAGACTGCTAGCAGAGATGCACCTTGGAGCACAAACACAAGGGCAAGGACTGCAACCCAACAGGTGATAGATAAAGTCAGGTTTGTGACATCATCACTGTGCGACGCCCAGGCAGCAGGAAGCGATGATGAAATCAGAGTCTATAGGAGGCACACGTCCAAGATGGCTGCCAACAGGAGGGCAAGGTAAGACCTTGACACCCCCAACCCTTAACCCACTTCTGGTCTTATCTGTCCTCTGTACACTTCCTGTCATGGGAGGTCGGGGCAGTTGTTCCTCCCTTTTCCCTGGCATGGGATCTGATTGGTGGAGGAATTCTTGTTGGGGGGGGGGGGGGAGACATTAAAGAGAACCTGTCTCTTAGGCTATGGAACTGTTAGGTCCAGGGTGATTCTTTATATCCCCTCCCTCATTATTTCCACTAATGTACCCCTAATTCTCATCTAAGGCCCCCCATAATAAAGGACCCCTCCAGACATATTCCATCCCAGAGTGACACTCTAACTGACGCATTCAGAACTGTGTTTACCTGCAGAGGGCGTGGCCATCACTGGGGTCACCGGCTGGGTGGGGTCACCTGTGGAAACAGCAGAAGAGATAATGAGGTCTGTGCACCCCAAAACCGACACAGGGCAGCCTTCAAATCCTCCTCCCCCCCAAAATATAGAACAGACCCCCTCCCCCAAAATATAGAACAGACCCCCTCCCCCAAAATATAGAACAGACCCCCCTCCCCAAAATATAGAACAGACCCCCTCCCCCAATATATAGAATGGACCCCCTCCCCCAAAATATAGAACAGACCCCCTCCCCCAATATATAGAATGGACCCCCTCCCCCAAAATATAGAACAGACCCCCTCCCCCAAAATATAGAACAGACCCCTCCCCCAAAATATAGAACTTTCAGAACTGATCTCAGATTGAACATTTTTTCTCTGAGGGTCCCCAAACTTCATTTCATGATCGGCTATTCCCATTCTACCATAACACTGCTTAGCAGGCCACTAATAACCGGGGACCTGGTGACGGGAATCCATCACCGTGGGGGATCTGGTGAAGGGGGTCCATCACTGTGGGGATCTGGTGAAGGGGGTCCATCACTGTGGGGATCTGGTGACGGTGGTCCATCACTGTGGGGATCTGGTGACGGGGGTCCATCACTGTGGGGATCTGGTGACGGGGGTCCATCACTGTGGGGATCTGGTGATTGGAGTCCATCACCGTGGGGATCTGGTGACGGGGGTCCATCACCGTGGGGATCTGGTGACAGGGATCCATCACTGTGGGGATCTGGTGAAGGGGGTCCATCACTGTGGGGATCTGGTGAAGGGGGTCCATCACTGTGGGGATCTGGTGACGGGGGTCCATCACTGTGGGGATCTGGTGACGGGGGTCCATCACTGTGGGGATCTGGTGACGGGGGTCCATCACTGTGGGGATCTGGTGATTGGAGTCCATCACCGTGGGGATCTGGTGACGGGGGTCCATCACCGTGGGGATCTGGTGACAGGGGTCCATCACCGTGGGGATCTGGTGACAGGGGTCCATCACTGTGGGGATCTGGTGATGGGGTCCATCACTGTGGGGATCTGGTGACGGGGGTCCATCACCGTGGGGATCTGGTGACGGGGGTCCATCACCGTGGGGATCTGGTGACAGGGGTCCATCACTGTGGGGATCTGGTGATGGGGTCCATCACTGTGGGGATCTGGTGATTGGAGTCCATCACCGTGGGGATCTGGTGACGGGGGTCCATCACCGTGGGGATCTGGTGACAGGGGTCCATCACCGTGGGGATCTGGTGACAGGGGTCCATCACTGTGGGGATCTGGTGATGGGGTCCATCACTGTGGGGATCTGGTGACGGGGGTCCATCACCGTGGGGATCTGGTGACGGGGGTCCATCACCGTGGGGATCTGGTGACGGGGGTCCATCACCGTGGGGATCTGGTGATGGGGTCCATCACTGTGGGGATCTGGTGACTGGAGTCCATCACCGTGGGGATCTGATAAGCCTGACCCCTGTAGTGATGAGCTCTATCACTGTCTGAGCTGGGCTGGCAGCTGCTCTCTTCTCTGTGCTCAGGCTGCTCAGCTGTCGGATAATTTTCAGCACTCATTGTTTCCTCAGTGGCTCACCTGGTTATCATTATCTGCTGGACAGCCCCGCCTACAGCCAGCCCCGCCTACAGCCAGCCCCTTCTGGCTATTTAGGCTGCCTTGTTCATTCCTTCCCTGCCTTCACCTGGTCAACATATCTGGATTGTCCCTGTGACAGACTTTGCCTGGCTGACGTCCCTTCTGTATCCCGATCCTCTGACTACGCTGATTTCTGGCTCCCTGATCATTGGCTCCGTTTTGTCTTCTGCCCCCTGGATTATATTTTCTCCACCCTTCTGATCTGTACTATTTTTACCATTATATTATAGGAGAGATCTTCCTGTATTTTCTGTCCTCCAGGAAATGAGGGGAAATCATCATTGGGGGATGGGAATGAGGGCCCAGGAATGGAGGTGTGGTCAGCGCTGTCTGGGGTTGGGGGAGTGGTGAAGGAATGGAGGTGTGGTCAGCGCTGTCTGGGGTTGGGGGAGTGGTGAAGGAATGAAGGTGTGGTCGGTGCTGTCCAGTGATGGGGGGTGTGGTCAGTGCGGGGATGGGTGAGTGGTTGGCATTGTCCAGGGACGGGGGCGTGGTCCAGGGATGGGTGTGTGGTGTGGGATGAGGGAGTGGTCCAGGGACAGGGTCGGCGGTGTGGTCCAGAAATGGGGCAGTGAGGGAGTGGCCCGGGAATGAGGGTGTGGTTTGGAGATGGGGGAGTGGCCCAGGGATGGGGGGTGTGGTTCAGGGATGGGGGAGTGGCCTGGGATGAGGGTGTAGTCAGCGCTGTCCGGTGATGGGGGTGTGCTCCAGAAATGAGGCAGTGGTCAGGGGTGTGGTCCAGGGAAGGGGGTGTGGTCTGTAGATGTGGTCAGCGCTGTCTGGGGATGAGTGTGGTTAGGGGATGGGGGTGTGGTCCAGGAATTGGGGTGTGGTCAGCGCTGTCTGGGGATGAGTGTGGTTAGGGGATGGGGGTGTGGTCCAGGAATTGGGGTGTGGTCAGCGCTGTCCGGGGGTGTGGTCCAGGAATGGGGGTGTGGTCCAGGAATGGGGGTGTGGTCAGTGCTGTCCGGGGATGGGGGTGTGGCCCAGGAATGGGGGTGTGGTCCAGGAATGGGGGTGTGGTCGGCGCTGTCTGGGGATGAGTGTGGTTAGGGGATGGGGGTGTGGTCCAGGAATTGGGGTGTGGTCAGCGCTGTCCGGGGGTGTGGGTGTGGTCCAGGAATGGGGGTGTGGTCAAGGAATGGGGGTGTGCTCAGCGCTGTCCGGGGGTGTGGTCCAGGAATGGGGGTGTGGTCAGTGCTGTCCGGGGATGGGGGTGTGCTCAGCGCTGTCCGGGGGTGTGGTCCAGGAATGGGGGTGTGGTCAGTGCTGTCCGGGGATGGGGGTGTGGCCCAGGAATGGGGGTGTGGTCCAGGAATGGGGTGTGGTCCAGGAATGGGGGTGTGGTCAGTGCTGTCCGGGGGTGTGGTCCAGGAATGGGGGTGTGGTCAGTGCTGTCCGGGGGTGTGGTCCAGGAATGGGGGTGTGGTCAGTGCTGTCCGGGGGTGTGGGTGTGGTCCAGGAATGGGGGTGTGGTCAGTGCTGTCCGGGGATGGGGGTGTGGTCCAGGAATGGGGGTGTGGTCAGTGCTGTCCGGGGATGGGGGTGTGGCCCAGGAATGGGGGTGTGGTCCAGGAATGGGGGTGTGGTCCAGGAATGGGGGTGTGGTCAGTGCTGTCCGGGGGTGTGGTCCAGGAATGGGGGTGTGGTCCAGGAATGGGGGTGTGGTCCAGGAATGGGGGTGTGGTCAGTGCTGTCCGGGGGTGTGGTCCAGGAATGGGGGTGTGGTCAGTGCTGTCCGGTGATGGGGGAGATATCAGTCCTCTTAGGGGGGGGAAGTGTAGCAGAGTGGGGGGAAGGGTGTGTGTTGCCCCCACTTCCTCCCAGCCCCGCCCTGGAGTTCCCCTTTAACACCGCGAAGCTCCTCCCCCCGTGGCCGTGTTGTCGGGGGTCTCAGTCTCACCTCACGGAGAGCCCCTCTTCCCACCACCGGCTGCGGTATCCAGGAAAAGAGCCACACTCCGCCCCTGATTGGCCAATCCCGCTTCCGCAATCCGGACCCCACCAATCAGAGGCCGCAATGAGGACGGGGCGGGGTTTTCTTCTTTTGCTGCGACTCTTCCGCATAACGATCTCGCAACTTCGGAAGACCACGCCTCCGGGGCGGAGATTAGTGCGGGGAGTGTCCGCCATTTTCCTGGAGACCGGAAATCCATAGAGATATAATGGGGAGAGCTCAGGGAAGATGTCTCCGGGGCGGGGACAGGCTGAGGAAGATTCCAGAATACCGAAACCTATGAGAAAAGGTCCTGGAAGGGACGTCCTGAGTTTACTGCGCTGTGACAGAAGAGGAAGGCGGCGGACATCTTCCTACACCCAGACCAGTCCTCTATGTCACAACTCTCCTTCTATCCTGACATACAGTCTTATATTATTATTATATTATATACAGCGACAAGCCTGCAGGCAGAAGGTGGAGACGGCCATCTTGGTACACCCCACACTGCTCAGAGGAGGCCATGTTGGTACACCCCTCACTGCTCAGCGGAGACCATCTTGGTACAACCCGCACTGCTCAGCGGAGGCCATCTTGGTACACCCCGCACTGCTCAGCGGAGGCCATCTTGGTACACCCCGCACTGCTCAGCGGAGGCCATCTTGGTACACCCCGCACTGCTCAGCGGAGGCCATCTTGGTACACCCCGCACTGCTCAGCGGAGGCCATCTTGGTACACCCCTCACTGCTCAGCGGAGGCCATCTTAGTACACCCCTCACTGCTCAGCGGAGGCCATGTTGGTACACCCCACACTGCTCAGCGGAGGCCATCTTGGTACACCCCGCACTGCTCAGCGGAGGCCATCTTGGTACACCCCGCACTGCTCAGCGGAGGCCATCTTGGTACACCCCGCACTGCTCAGCGGAGGCCATCTTGGTACACCCCTCACTGCTCAGCGGAGGCCATCTTAGTACACCCCTCACTGCTCAGCGGAGGCCATGTTGGTACACCCCACACTGCTCAGCGGAGGCCATCTTGGTACACCCCGCACTGCTCAGCGGAGGCCATCTTGGTACACCCCGCACTGCTCAGCGGAGGCCATCTTGGTACACCCCACACTGCTCAGCGGAGGCCATCTTGGTACACCCCACACTGCTCAGAGGAGGCCATGTTGGTACACCCCTCACTGCTCAGCGGAGGCCATGTTGGTACACCCCACACTGCTCAGCGGAGGCCATCTTGGTACACCCCGCACTGCTCAGCGGAGGCCATCTTGGTACACCCCGCACTGCTCAGCGGAGGCCATCTTGGTACACCCCTCACTGCTCAGCGGAGGCCATCTTGGTACACCCCGCACTGCTCAGCGGAGGCCATCTTGGTACACCCCTCACTGCTCAGCGGAGGCCATCTTAGTACACCCCACACTGCTCAGTGGAGGCCATGTTGGTACACCCCTCACTGCTCAGCGGAGGCCATGTTGGTACACCCCACACTGCTCAGCGGAGGCCATCTTGGTACACCCCGCACTGCTCAGCGGAGACCATCTTGGTACACCCCGCACTGCTCAGCGGAGGCCATCTTGGTACACCCCACACTGCTCAGCGGAGGCCATCTTGGTACACCCCGCACTGCTCAGCGGAGGCCATCTTGGTACACCCCTCACTGCTCAGCGGAGGCCATCTTAGTACACCCCACACTGCTCAGTGGAGGCCATGTTGGTACACCCCTCACTGCTCAGCGGAGGCCATGTTGGTACACCCCACACTGCTCAGCGGAGGCCATGTTGGTACACCCCACACTGCTCAGAGGAGGCCATGTTGGTACACCCCTCACTGCTCAGCGGAGGCCATATTGGTACACCCCACACTGCTCAGCGGAGGCCATCTTGGTACACCCCGCACTGCTCAGCGGAGGCCATCTTGGTACACCCCGTACTGCTCAGCGGAGGCCATCTTGGTACACCCCGCACTGCTCAGCAGAGGCCATCTTGGTACACCCCACACTGCTCAGCGGAGGCCATGTTGGTACACCCCGCACTGCTCAGCGGAGGCCATCTTGGTACACCCCATACTGCTCAGCGGAGGCCATCTTAGTACACCCCACACTGCTCAGTGGAGGCCATGTTGGTACACCCCTCACTGCTCAGCGGAGGCCATGTTGGTACACCCCACACTGCTCAGAGGAGGCCATGTTGGTACACCCCACACTGCTCAGCGGAGGCCATCTTGGTACACCCCTCACTGCTCAGCGGAGGCCATCTTGGTACACCCCACACTGCTCAGCGGAGGCCATGTTGGTACACCCCTCACTGCTCAGCGGAGACCATCTTGGTACACCCCACACTGCTCAGCGGAGGCCATGTTGGTACACCCCACACTGCTCAGTGGAGGCCATGTTGGTACACCCCTCACTGCTCAGCGGAGGCCATGTTGGTACTCCCCACACTGCTCAGCGGAGGCCATGTTGGTACACCCCACACTGCTCAGAGGAGGCCATGTTGGTACACCCCACACTGCTCAGCGGAGGCCATCTTGGTACACCCCTCACTGCTCAGCGGAGGCCATCTTGGTACACCCCACACTGCTCAGCGGAGGCCATGTTGGTACACCCCTCACTGCTCAGCGGAGACCATCTTGGTACACCCCACACTGCTCAGCGGAGGCCATGTTGGTACACCCCACACTGCTCAGCGGAGGCCATGTTGGTACACCCCACACTGCTCAGTGGAGACCATCTTGGTACACCCCACACTGCTCAGTGGAGGCCATGTTGGTACACCCCGCACTGCTCAGCGGAGGCCATCTTAGTACACCCCTCACTGCTCAGCGGAGGCCATGTTGGTACACCCCTCACTGCTCAGCGGAGGCCATCTTGGTACACCCCACACTGCTCAGCGGAGGCCATGTTGGTACACCCCTCACTGCTCAGCGGAGACCATCTTGGTACACCCCGCACTGCTCAGCGGAGGCCATCTTGGTACACCCCTCACTGCTCAGCGGAGGCCATCTTAGTACACCCCACACTGCTCAGTGGAGGCCATGTTGGTACACCCCTCACTGCTCAGCGGAGGCCATGTTGGTACACCCCACACTGCTCAGCGGAGGCCATGTTGGTACACCCCACACTGCTCAGAGGAGGCCATGTTGGTACACCCCTCACTGCTCAGCGGAGGCCATATTGGTACACCCCACACTGCTCAGCGGAGGCCATCTTGGTACACCCCGCACTGCTCAGCGGAGGCCATCTTGGTACACCCCGTACTGCTCAGCGGAGGCCATCTTGGTACACCCCGCACTGCTCAGCAGAGGCCATCTTGGTACACCCCACACTGCTCAGCGGAGGCCATGTTGGTACACCCCGCACTGCTCAGCGGAGGCCATCTTGGTACACCCCATACTGCTCAGCGGAGGCCATCTTAGTACACCCCACACTGCTCAGTGGAGGCCATGTTGGTACACCCCTCACTGCTCAGCGGAGGCCATGTTGGTACACCCCACACTGCTCAGAGGAGGCCATGTTGGTACACCCCACACTGCTCAGCGGAGGCCATCTTGGTACACCCCTCACTGCTCAGCGGAGGCCATCTTGGTACACCCCACACTGCTCAGCGGAGGCCATGTTGGTACACCCCTCACTGCTCAGCGGAGACCATCTTGGTACACCCCACACTGCTCAGCGGAGGCCATGTTGGTACACCCCACACTGCTCAGTGGAGGCCATGTTGGTACACCCCTCACTGCTCAGCGGAGGCCATGTTGGTACTCCCCACACTGCTCAGCGGAGGCCATGTTGGTACACCCCACACTGCTCAGAGGAGGCCATGTTGGTACACCCCACACTGCTCAGCGGAGGCCATCTTGGTACACCCCTCACTGCTCAGCGGAGGCCATCTTGGTACACCCCACACTGCTCAGCGGAGGCCATGTTGGTACACCCCTCACTGCTCAGCGGAGACCATCTTGGTACACCCCACACTGCTCAGCGGAGGCCATGTTGGTACACCCCACACTGCTCAGCGGAGGCCATGTTGGTACACCCCACACTGCTCAGTGGAGACCATCTTGGTACACCCCACACTGCTCAGTGGAGGCCATGTTGGTACACCCCGCACTGCTCAGCGGAGGCCATCTTAGTACACCCCTCACTGCTCAGCGGAGGCCATGTTGGTACACCCCTCACTGCTCAGCGGAGGCCATCTTGGTACACCCCACACTGCTCAGCGGAGGCCATGTTGGTACACCCCTCACTGCTCAGCGGAGACCATCTTGGTACACCCCGCACTGCTCAGCGGAGGCCATCTTGGTACACCCCGCACTGCTCAGCGGAGGCCATCTTGGTACACCCCTCACTGCTCAGCGGAGACCATCTTGGTACACCCCTCACTGCTCAGCGGAGGCCATGTTGGTACACCCCGCACTGCTCAGCGGAGGCCATCTTGGTACACCCCACACTGCTCAGCGGAGGCCATATTGGTACACCCCACACTGCTCAGCGGAGGCCATCTTGGTACACCCCTCACTGCTCAGCGGAGGCCATCTTGGTACACCCCGCACTGCTCAGCGGAGGCCATCTTGGTACACCCCGTACTGCTCAGCGGAGGCCATCTTGGTACACCCCGCACTGCTCAGCGGAGGCCATCTTGGTACACCCCGCACTGCTCAGCGGAGGCCATCTTGGTACACCCCGCACTGCTCAGCGGAGGCCATCTTGGTACACCCCATA
The DNA here is from genome assembly GCF_965119305.1 of Pelophylax lessonae. Taxonomy (NCBI): domain Eukaryota; kingdom Metazoa; phylum Chordata; class Amphibia; order Anura; family Ranidae; genus Pelophylax; species Pelophylax lessonae. Next base: position 273,813,837 of record NC_138776.1, read on the forward strand.
CTGCTCAGCGGAGGCCATCTTAGTACACCCCACACTGCTCAGTGGAGGCCATGTTGGTACACCCCACACTGCTCAGCGGAGGCCATGTTGGTACACCCCACACTGCTCAGAGGAGGCCATCTTGGTACACCCCTCACTGCTCAGCGGAGGCCATCTTGGTACACCCCACACTGCTCAGCGGAGGCCATCTTGGTACACCCCGCACTGCTCAGCGGAGGCCATCTTGGTACACCCCTCACTGCTCAGCGGAGGCCATCTTGGTACACCCCTCACTGCTCAGCGGAGGCCATCTTGGTACACCCCGCACTGCTCAGCGGAGGCCATCTTGGTACACCCCGCACTGCTCAGCGGAGGCCATCTTGGTACACCCCACACTGCTCAGCGGAGGCCATGTTGGTACACCCCGCACTGCTCAGCGGAGGCCATCTTGGTACACCCCGCACTGCTCAGCGGAGGCCATCTTGGTACACCCCACACTGCTCAGCGGAGGCCATCTTAGTACACCCCACACTGCTCAGTGGAGGCCATGTTGGTACACCCCTCACTGCTCAGCGGAGGCCATGTTGGTACACCCCACACTGCTCAGAGGAGGCCATGTTGGTACACCCCACACTGCTCAGCGGAGGCCATGTTGGTACACCCCACACTGCTCAGAGGAGGCCATGTTGGTACACCCCTCACTGCTCAGCGGAGACCATGTTGGTACACCCCTCACTGCTCAGCGGAGACCATCTTGGTACACCCCTCACTGCTCAGTGGAGGCCATGTTGGTACACCCCTCACTGCTCAGCGGAGGCCATCTTGGTACACCCCACACTGCTCAGCGGAGGCCATGTTGGTACACCCCTCACTGCTCAGCGGAGGCCATCTTGGTACACCCCGCACTGCTCAGCGGAGGCCATCTTGGTACACCCCGCACTGCTCAGCGGAGGCCATCTTGGTACACCCCTCACTGCTCAGCGGAGACCATCTTGGTACACCCCTCACTGCTCAGCGGAGGCCATGTTGGTACACCCCGCACTGCTCAGCGGAGGCCATCTTGGTACACCCCACACTGCTCAGCGGAGGCCATATTGGTACACCCCACACTGCTCAGCGGAGGCCATCTTGGTACACCCCTCACTGCTCAGCGGAGGCCATGTTGGTACACCCCACACTGCTCAGAGGAGGCCATGTTGGTACACCCCACACTGCTCAGCGGAGGCCATGTTGGTACACCCCACACTGCTCAGAGGAGGCCATGTTGGTACACCCCTCACTGCTCAGCAGAGACCATGTTGGTACACCCCTCACTGCTCAGCGGAGACCATCTTGGTACACCCCTCACTGCTCAGTGGAGGCCATGTTGGTACACCCCTCACTGCTCAGCGGAGGCCATCTTGGTACACCCCACACTGCTCAGCGGAGGCCATGTTGGTACACCCCTCACTGCTCAGCGGAGACCATCTTGGTACACCCCGCACTGCTCAGCGGAGGCCATCTTGGTACACCCCGCACTGCTCAGCGGAGGCCATCTTGGTACACCCCTCACTGCTCAGCGGAGACCATCTTGGTACACCCCTCACTGCTCAGCGGAGGCCATGTTGGTACACCCCGCACTGCTCAGCGGAGGCCATCTTGGTACACCCCACACTGCTCAGCGGAGGCCATATTGGTACACCCCACACTGCTCAGCGGAGGCCATCTTGGTACACCCCTCACTGCTCAGCGGAGGCCATCTTGGTACACCCCGCACTGCTCAGCGGAGGCCATCTTGGTACACCCCGTACTGCTCAGCGGAGGCCATCTTGGTACACCCCGCACTGCTCAGCGGAGGCCATCTTGGTACACCCCGCACTGCTCAGCGGAGGCCATCTTGGTACACCCCGCACTGCTCAGCGGAGGCCATCTTGGTACACCCCATACTGCTCAGCGGAGGCCATCTTAGTACACCCCACACTGCTCAGTGGAGGCCATGTTGGTACACCCCACACTGCTCAGCGGAGGCCATGTTGGTACACCCCACACTGCTCAGAGGAGGCCATGTTGGTACACCCCACACTGCTCAGCGGAGGCCATCTTGGTACACCCCTCACTGCTCAGCGGAGGCCATCTTGGTACACCCCACACTGCTCAGCGGAGGCCATCTTGGTACACCCCGCACTGCTCAGCGGAGGCCATCTTGGTACACCCCTCACTGCTCAGCGGAGGCCATCTTGGTACACCCCTCACTGCTCAGCGGAGGCCATCTTGGTACACCCCGCACTGCTCAGCGGAGGCCATCTTGGTACACCCCGCACTGCTCAGCGGAGGCCATCTTGGTACACCCCACACTGCTCAGCGGAGGCCATGTTGGTACACCCCGCACTGCTCAGCGGAGGCCATCTTGGTACACCCCGCACTGCTCAGCGGAGGCCATCTTGGTACACCCCACACTGCTCAGCGGAGGCCATCTTAGTACACCCCACACTGCTCAGTGGAGGCCATGTTGGTACACCCCTCACTGCTCAGCGGAGGCCATGTTGGTACACCCCACACTGCTCAGAGGAGGCCATGTTGGTACACCCCACACTGCTCAGCGGAGGCCATGTTGGTACACCCCACACTGCTCAGAGGAGGCCATGTTGGTACACCCCTCACTGCTCAGCGGAGACCATCTTGGTACACCCCACACTGCTCAGCGGAGACCATCTTGGTACACCCCGCACTGCTCAGCGGAGGCCATCTTGGTACACCCCACACTGCTCAGCGGAGGCCATGTTGGTACACCCCTCACTGCTCAGCGGAGACCATGTTGGTACACCCCTCACTGCTCAGTGGAGGCCATGTTGGTACACCCCTCACTGCTCAGCGGAGGCCATCTTGGTACACCCCACACTGCTCAGCGGAGGCCATGTTGGTACACCCCTCACTGCTCAGCGGAGACCATCTTGGTACACCCCGCACTGCTCAGCGGAGGCCATCTTGGTACACCCCGCACTGCTCAGCGGAGGCCATCTTGGTACACCCCTCACTGCTCAGCGGAGACCATCTTGGTACACCCCTCACTGCTCAGCGGAGGCCATGTTGGTACACCCCGCACTGCTCAGCGGAGGCCATCTTGGTACACCCCACACTGCTCAGCGGAGGCCATATTGGTACACCCCACACTGCTCAGCGGAGGCCATCTTGGTACACCCCTCACTGCTCAGCGGAGGCCATCTTGGTACACCCCTCACTGCTCAGCGGAGGCCATCTTGGTACACCCCTCACTGCTCAGCGGAGGCCATCTTGGTACACCCCGCACTGCTCAGCGGAGGCCATCTTGGTACACCCCGCACTGCTCAGCGGAGGCCATCTTGGTACACCCCGTACTGCTCAGCGGAGGCCATCTTGGTACACCCCGCACTGCTCAGCGGAGGCCATCTTGGTACACCCCTCACTGCTCAGCGGAGGCCATGTTGGTACACCCCGCACTGCTCAGCGGAGGCCATCTTGGTACACCCCATACTGCTCAGCGGAGGCCATCTTAGTACACCCCACACTGCTCAGTGGAGGCCATGTTGGTACACCCCACACTGCTCAGCGGAGGCCATGTTGGTACACCCCACACTGCTCAGAGGAGGCCATGTTGGTACACCCCACACTGCTCAGCGGAGGCCATCTTGGTACACCCCTCACTGCTCAGCGGAGGCCATCTTGGTACACCCCACACTGCTCAGCGGAGGCCATGTTGGTACACCCCTCACTGCTCAGCGGAGACCATCTTGGTACACCCCACACTGCTCAGCGGAGGCCATGTTGGTACACCCCACACTGCTCAGTGGAGGCCATGTTGGTACACCCCTCACTGCTCAGCGGAGGCCATCTTGGTACACCCCACACTGCTCAGCGGAGGCCATGTTGGTACACCCCTCACTGCTCAGCGGAGACCATCTTGGTACACCCCACACTGCTCAGTGGAGGCCATGTTGGTACACCCCGCACTGCTCAGCGGAGGCCATCTTAGTACACCCCTCACTGCTCAGCGGAGACCATCTTGGTACACCCCTCATTGCTCAGCGGAGGCCATCTTAGTACACCCCGCACTGCTCAGCGGAGGCCATCTTGGTACACCCCACACTGCTCAGCGGAGGCCATATTGGTACACCCCACACTGCTCAGTGGAGGCCATCTTGGTACACCCCTCACTGCTCAGCGGAGGCCATCTTGGTACACCCCGCACTGCTCAGCGGAGGCCATGTTGGTACACCCCACACTGCTCAGCGGAGGCCATCTTGGTACACCCCACACTGCTCAGCGGAGGCCATCTTGGTACACCCCTCACTGCTCAGCGGAGACCATCTTGGTACACCCCTCACTGCTCAGCGGAGGCCATGTTGGTACACCCCACACTGCTCAGCGGAGGCCATCTTGGTACACCCCACACTGCTCAGCGGAGGCCATCTTGGTACACCCCTCACTGCTCAGCGGAGGCCATCTTGGTACACCCCTCACTGCTCAGCGGAGACCATCTTGGTACACCCCACACTGCTCAGTGGAGGCCATCTTGGTACACCCCGCACTGCTCAGCGGAGGCCATCTTGGTACACCCCACACTGCTCAGCGGAGGCCATGTTGGTACACCCCGCACTGCTCAGCGGAGGCCATCTTGGTACACCCCGCACTGCTCAGCGGAGACCATCTTGGTACACCCCGCACTGCTCAGCGGAGGCCATCTTGGTACACCCCGCACTGCTCAGCGGAGGCCATCTTGGTACACCCCTCACTGCTCAGCGGAGACCATCTTGGTACACCCCTCACTGCTCAGCGGAGGCCATGTTGGTACACCCCGCACTGCTCAGCGGAGGCCATCTTGGTACACCCCACACTGCTCAGCGGAGGCCATGTTGGTACACCCCACACTGCTCAGCGGAGGCCATCTTGGTACACCCCTCACTGCTCAGCGGAGGCCATCTTGGTACACCCCTCACTGCTCAGCGGAGGCCATCTTGGTACACCCCTCACTGCTCAGCGGAGGCCATGTTGGTACACCCCGCACTGCTCAGCGGAGGCCATCTTGGTACACCCCACACTGCTCAGCGGAGGCCATATTGGTACACCCCGCACTGCTCAGCGGAGGCCATCTTGGTACACCCCGCACTGCTCAGCGGAGGCCATCTTGGTACACCCCGCACTGCTCAGCGGAGGCCATCTTGGTACACCCCGCACTGCTCAGCGGAGGCCATATTGGTACACCCCTCACTGCTCAGCGGAGGCCATGCCCTCTAGTGACCAGAGTGCCTATTCCTCATTGGCTAGGAGAGACGCCCTCTAGTAACCGCACTGGGGGGGGGGGAGGAGAGAACAGGAGACTTCCTCATACCAGTACATGGTACAGCAGACACATATCAGGAATATGAAGTGTTGGGGTAACAAATACTGTAATGCATGGAGGGGGGTAAAAAACTTTCTTAGTGTAGGGCACTTTAATGCCCATCACCCCCCCCCCTCCCAGTGTGACTCAGAACTTTCCGGATCGGTAGCTATGGGGGGGGTGACTCACCTTCCTGGATGATCCAGGGGGCGTCTCCCTGGCAGCGCGCTCGCTGGGTGAAGATAATTGGGGATGGAATGTTCTGAGTCACACTGAGTGCTGAGTCTCCGGGGGAGGGGGGGGGGGGGAGTTCTGTATAAAATAGATATAAACTCTGCGCCTGCGCAATAATTACCCCTAATAAAGGGGGGGAGGGGGAATCCCAGTACGCTGCTCACTAATTCATAAATATATCTATAAAAACATGCAAACATATAAAGTGCCCAACCCCCGTGTGTTCTGTCTCTATAAATAGAAATTATTATTGTACAGAATTTAGAGTATCTGACAAAAGTAAGTACACCCCTCCCATGTGACTACAATGTAAAGTAGTGAGTGTACAGCTTGTATAACAGTGTAAATTTACTGTCCCCTCAAAATAACTCAACACACAGCCATTAATGTCTAAACCGCTGGCAACAAAAGTCAGTACACCCCTAAGTCACAATGTCCAAATTCGGCCCAATTAGCCATTTTCCCTCCCCGGTGTCATGTGACTCGTTAGTGTTACAAGGTCTCAGGTGTGAATGGGGAGCAGGTGTGTTATATTTGGTGTTATCGCTCTCACTCTCTCATACTGGTCACTGGAAGTCCAACATGGCTCCTCATGGCAAAGAACTTTCTGAGGATCTGAAAAAAAGAATTGTTGCTCTACATAAAGATGGCCTAGACCAGTGATGGCAAACCTTGGCACCCCAGATGTTTTGGAACTACATTTCCCACAATGCCCAACTACACTGCAGAGTGCATGAGCATCATGGGAAATGTAGTTCCAAAACATCTGGGGTGCCAAGGTTCGCCATCACTGGCCTAGGCTATAAGAAGATTGCCAAGACCCTGAAACTGAGCTGCAGCACTGTGGCCAAGACCATACAGCGGTATAACAGGACAGGTTCCACTCAGAACAGGCCTCACCATGGTCCACCAAAGAAGTTGAGTGCCGTGCTCAGCGTCATATCCAGAGGTTGTCTTTGGGAAATAGACGTATGAGTGCTGCCAGCATTGCTGCAGAGGTTGAAGGGGTGGGAGGGTCAGCTTTCCAAGGAAACGTTCGCCCTTGCTCCCCATGACGCTGAGACTGCTCTCGTTGAGTGTTCATTCACTTGCGATCGGGGATCCATGTTCTTCAACCTGTAGGCTTTCTGTATCAATTTGACCACCCAGGACACCGAGGTTCTGCTGGATGCTTTTTTTCTTCTGTTCTGGCCCCCCGGGATGATAAACCGTCTCTCGGAGGTCCTGAATTTCCAGGTAGTCACCGAGAACTTTGGATATATCCAGCTCATGATTCCGAGTCTGAAAAAACTGGTATGGCAACCTTAGGAGTAAACCCTAGGAGAGGGCGAAGCTCCACTCTGTCCGGGAGGAAAGAAATTTATCCGTCACCTTTTCCCAAAGAATGGAGATTCTTCTACCAGTCGTAATGACCACCAAAAATGCCATCTTCAGTGTTAGATTCCAGATTGAGGCTCGTTCTACAGGTGATTGTGTACAGAGACTCCATCTTGAAGCTCTTGAGATAGATGTACCAGTTGAGCCTCTTTAAGTCTATTACCGGCCTCCAACCACCGGTCTACTTCTGCACTAAGAACAGGGTGGAATAAAAACCTGCAAATTGCTCCCCAAAGGGAACAGCTAGCGCTGCTTGTGGAGTTGAAGTGATGTTATAAACTGGTTTAGGGCCAGCGCTCTCTGCGGGGAGACTGGGGTTTCTGCCCAAAGTCCAAAAGTGACTGTACTGGATTGTGGACAGAACCCATGGGTCCTGGCATTTGATGGCCCAGATCGGGAAAAAACGTCTTAGCTGTGCTCCTACCGGGAGTGTCTCGGCTCTTCTGGCATCAAAACAACTTAGTCCCCTTGTGACGGGACTCCAAAACTTGTACTGTCTAGTTCTTGGGGTAACTATAGCCAGATTCACGGATCCCGTGTTCCAGATTTCTAAGGAAGCAGTCTTCTTGGCGGAGATACCCAGTCAGGGTGTCCTGTTCCGTCACACCCCTCTTGAGGGGTGGCGAGGGTCTGGTTTCTTCTGGCCTCTAAGAAGGATGCCTGAGTGCTCTTCCATGATCTCTTGTTGTCCCTGAATTGCCGTGATTGCCTGAAGTCTCTGGAGTTTGAGTGTCTGAATCCCGATAAATAGACTCTTGACCTCCGTAGTTTCCTATCCTGAAGAAGCAAGCCAGATTTGCCCCCAGTTACCCAGGAGATAGCTCTGTCCAGCTTTTCCCCAAACAAGGATTTGCCATCAAATAGAATCTTGCACTCCATGAGGACGGTAATCAAAGTATGGGCATCATCTATTCCCTACGCTAAAAATAATTGGGGACGTTACTCTCCAAACACTCCTCTATGGATGAATCCCTCTTTACCGGAATTTCACTCCATTCTGGACCCTGCTCTGTGGACTAGTTGTGGTATTCACTATTTATCCCATGTTCTTGAGGGTGGCGCATTACAGACGTTCGACCAACTTAAACGGAAATTCGAATTACCTAACTCCTACTTTTTTTTCGATTCCTCCAGCTCCGGCGTGCTTTCACTTCAAAATCTGGGACATCTCCTTTGCTTTTGTTCCAGTCTGATATGGAGGTGCTCCTTAGGGACGACTCCCTGAAAAAAGTACTTTCGTCAATCTATAAGGCCTTACAGCTGTCTGTGCATCATGGGTTGGAGGGCCTTCATTATTTTTGGGTGGCAGAGCTGCTGGGGCTCGATGCGGAGGACTGGGAGGATGTGTGGGAAATCACTGTTCTCTCACCTCGTATCCTCTAGAGATCGTCTGATCCAGTTTAAAATCCTTCACAAGTTCCATTTTACAGCATATAGACTGCAAAAAATGTACCCAGAGTGCCCGTCGTGCTGTTGGCCTTGTCAAGCCGATTCGGCCAATTATTTACACATGATCTGGTCTTGATCTCTCCTGCAGGGAGTGTTCTCAGTTTTATCACCAGTTTAACTACTGACCCTATACCTCCAATGGGGGATGTCTGTATTTTGGGTCTGGTGGATGCTCTGGCCCAGTCTAGAGCTGTTCGCACATTAATCAGTCTACTCCTGTTTTACACTCGAAGGAGCATTACTCTCCTTCTGCAACTCCTCTGAGTATGTGGAGATCATTGGTAAACTCGGTCATCCCTTTCTACGTGGAAACCTCTATGAGCAGGGGTTGTCTGAATGCCTGAAAAAATTCCAAAAAGGTGTGGGACATCTGGTTGGAGTCCCGCACCACTGTGACCGAACATTATGACCCCACGACTAGTAAACCCTAGAAAAGTAGGTGACCCAGTTTTGCTGGTAAAATTGCTGCACAACCTGCCAAATTAATCAAACCCCCCCCCCCCCGTGCGTTCACAGAGAATGGCACAGTGAACATTAACAACTGTTGTGGTTATTGATAACAGGGGTCTCGTTCCCCAATACCCAAACCGCTTATTATACTTGAGCCCTTTTATATCCTCTCTATTTATAGCAGCACGTTTTTTGGGCTGTTTTAAGTCTACTTTATTTTTTGATATGTTATAGTACACTTTTTTTGTTGTTGTCATTGTCTTTATGAGCCGGGGGTTTCTGTACCTTTTCTAATATATTTTTATTTTTTTCGAAAAAAAACAATAAAAAGAACCTTAAAAAAAAAAAAAATACGGAATCTTGCACCAGTTTTGCTTCGATGCCAGACCGGCCGTCCAAGGTTTTAACCACAAGGCCCGTTTCATCATGACTGAATGAAACATTGAACGAGCCGAGCAATGAATTGTGTCTATGGCCGTCTCTCCTACAAAATCTGCCGCCAATTTGAGCTCCTCCAGAGCCTTAATTATGTCGTCCCCGGGAACATCTTGTTGACATTTTCTGTCCAGGACCTTAGAGACGGAGGTTAGTGCAATAGCAGGCGTATAGGCTGCTCCTGCGGCTAGGTAACTCCTCTTAAGGTCCAGGTCAATTTGCCTATCTAGGGGGTCTTTAAATGAGGTTGAATCCTCCATAGGCAAGGTTACCTTCTTCAATAATCGAACTACTGCCGGGTCTACCACCGGCATTGAACTCAAAGACTGTGTATTGGTTTCTGCTACAACTTGCTCAATTGTCCCAGGGCAAATTTTTTGTCCGTGTTGCTCCATTGGTCCTCTATAATATCTCTAATCTCCCCCATCAAACGGAAGACAATCTGCTTTCTCTTAACCACTTAAGCCCCGGAAGACTTTACCCCCTTCCTGACCAGGGCCTATTTTGCAATTCGGCACTGCGTGACTTTAACGGACAATTGCGCGGTCGTGCGACGCTGTACTCAAATAAAATTGTCGTCCTTTTTTTCCCACAAACAGAGCTTTCTTTTGGTGGTATTTCATCACCTCTGCGATTTCTACTTTTTGCGCTATAAACAAGAAAAGAGCGACAATTTTGAAAAAATAACAATATTTTTCACATTTTTTTATATGAAATTCCCCCAAAAAAATGTAAAAATCAAAATTTTTTAACATTTTAGGCCAATTTGTTTTCTGCTACATATTTTTGGTATAAAAATCCTAATAAACGTATTTTGATTGGTTTGCGCAAAAGTTATTGCGTTTACTAACTACGGGAAAGATTTTTGTCATTTTTATTGTTTTTTTTAACGAGTAATGGTGGCGATCTGCAATTTTTTTTGCGGGACTGCGACATTGCGGCGGACAGATCGGACCCCTGACTGACATTTTTGACACTTTTGGGGGTACCAGTGACATTACTACAGTAATCAGTGCTATACATATGCACTGTTATTATAAAAATGACACTGGCAGGGAAGGGGTTAACTTTATTAGTGATCAAGGGGTTAAGTGTGTCCCTAGGGGCGTGATTCTAACTGTAAAGGGGCGTGGCTAGTGATGTAACCACAGAGACATACGATCCTACATAGCAGGACCGTATGATCTCTGCAGTTACATCAGGGAGAATGACAATTGGTTGTGATTACATCAGCCGCCTGCCTTTCTCCCTCTCCAGCGGGAGATTTCGAGTGGCCGGCGGACATCGGAACCGCCGGTTACTCGCGCGGACATGTCAGGGAATGAGCGGGGGTGGGAGCGCGCCACTGGCGGCACGCGCTCGCCCTCTAGAGGCTCGTAGGCGAGCGACGTAGTACTACGTCACTTTGCCTGTGCAGGGCTGTATGCCGCAGTAAATAGTCGTGCGGCGGTCGGCAAGTGGTTAAGAAACGGGAAGTAGGTTTTGGACTTCTGCGGTAGCTCTGCCGGTTCCTCCCAAGCAATGGCATTTTTTACCCCCATGAATAAAAGGCTGTACAAGAGAAAAACTGAAACCGGATGGTTCCGAATCCTCTGAAGATTCCTCCGAAGTCGAGATATTTGTTGTATCCTGAACTCGTGATACTTGTTGGACTGGTTGAGTGGGGATTATTGCTGCCAATTCCGAAAAGGAGTCCTTCATGGTTTGTTTGAGTAGGCCAACTACTTGCCAACTTTCAAGCTCTCGATTTGCAACATAGTCCCTGAGGCAGTCTTTGCAGACTACTTTATCAGGGAGTGGTATCGCGCCACATGCCATTGCCCAGCACTTTTTCCTTGATGAATGAGCTGGAGGCAAGAGAGAGTGACAGTGACTCTATGACCTTGATCTTTCTGATGACCTATGGTGCCATGAATGCGACCTGAGGTCTGGACTGTAGTCATCGCGACGTCATGAAGACTTCCTGGATCTTTTCGAGGGCACAGGACTGTAACAGACAAAGACTAATTGATGGGGACAAGGGCCTCATCCCCATAATCCTGGTTGGGGGGCAGGATTTGGGGGCTTCCAGATTCTGATTAGCCACCTGCCCGCAGACCCCAACAACCACAGGCCAGGGTTGTGGGGAAGAGGCCCTTGTCCCCATCAACACGGAGACAAGGTGCTTTGGGGTTGGGGGCACAGAGCTCACCCTGCCCCAGAGCACCCGCCCTCGCATGTTGAGGGCATGTGGCCTGGTATGGTCCATGAGCGGAGGAGGGGTGCTCGCTCGTTACCCCCCCCCCCTTTTTCTGCCCTGCCGGGCTGTATGCTTGGATAAATGTCTAGTACGGTCTTGGGGGATCTCTACTCCGTTTTTTTTTTCTATTGTTGCGTGGGGTCCCCTTCGAGATCCATGCCAGGCTCAAAGGGCCTAATATAATTCTGGGGGGGACCCATGTCTGTGTTTTTTTATAAATTGGGACTCCCATGTTGGAGTGGTGTGAACCCCGGCCGCAGTTGTATTTTAGTGAAAATGAATGGATTGAGTTGTATCACATTATTGGAGCATTTCTCTACAATTGCCGATCTCGTTCTTTCATCCGGGGAGTAACAATGTTGCGACTATTTCTGGGATGAAGGACTGAACTCGCACCACACAGATTCAGCCGCTGGGATATAGATCGTCTTTATAAATAAAGTTTCATAAACACAAATATTGTTTTTTGACAAACAGAAGTGCAACTTTAAAATAATCATGAAGAAACCCGGACCCTCTATTGGTGGAGCTTCCATCACACAGATTACCGGAATATATGACCGACATCAAGAAAAAAATCATTTTATTTGAATAAAATATTATTTTCATTGAGGAAATGAACACTGATGGGCAGATTGTTATATAAAGTGGAACTCCACTCTCCAACCAACATTCCTGATGTGTCATCACCAGGAACTTCTCTGTGTGATGCAACCATTGCTGGAACCCCCGACACCCATCTCCTCGCCTGTCCTTGGATTGATCTATCGGTGTCAGGAGGAAAACACCCCAAAACCCCAATACTTTCATGTGTCTGGCCAGTGGTGCTACTCTGTGTGATCCAACCATTGCTGGAACCCCCGGCACCCGTCTCCTCACCTGTCCTTGGGTTGATCTATCGGTGTCAGGAGAGCAACCCGACACCCCGATACTTCCATGTGTCTGGCCTGTGGTGTTCATCTTGGGTTTGTCTCATTCTGTGAGAATGAATTGGGGGGCCCTTCCCACACTCCTCTTCCAGCATCTCCCTGTATTGGGGAGATCTGTGTTGGTGGACCCCAGGATCGGGAGATATGGAGGTGGGTATCCAACTTTCCGAGGCAGGTCTCTGTCCTGGACGGTCTCTGATGTAGGATGAGAACATCACAAATCCTGAATGGGTCCAGTAAGATTCTATTTTTCATGATCACAGGTCACAATTCCAATGCGTTTCAGGCTCAAAGCTCCTCCATCAGCGAGTGATCGCTGAGAGTAACAAAGATGGTTCCAAGGTCGGCTGAGAATAAGATATTCCCCGATGTCTCCAGACTGAAAAGTATTCAAGCCCTGAGAAAGGGGGAGTTTTGTGTCCCCCAAAAGATCATGAAAAATAAAATCTTCCTGGACCCGTTCTCATCCTTTTCCTTTGCTCCGGGGGCCTCAGGGACACCCCTATTGGCAGAACTTACCTTGATATCTACCAGTCCTGGGGTCCACCAACACATCTTATTATTGATAAAGGAAAAGGAATTGGCAGCACTCCAGGTTGAGTCAAAATCCAGATTTATTGACTGGACATCCAAATATGACAATCGTGACAAGGTAGAGTCATCAGGCAATTACACCACCTTGAGCAGTGAGTTCTTGTCTCTTCAATTACATCCCATTATTACTGGGCAGGCTGGTGACAGAGTGAGAGTTGGGCTCCCCAATGATCCCCACAGAGTCCCCTCTAGGGAGGTCCATTGTGAGAAGATCACTGCTCTGACCAGCCACACCCAGTACTGATGATGTTCTCCAGAGCGAAGGTCAGAGGAGCACCTACCTTTGATAACGGTAATGAGGCACCAGGACCGGTCGACTTTACCGACCTATTCCAGCAGTCTGTTCATTGTGGGGGAGGGGGGAACCTAGGGGCGGAATCTGGAGCTCCTTCACCATAGTCATGTCTTTTCTGAAGGACCTTTTACTTTTATCAGAGTCATCCTCACAGATCTCCAGAATCGTTTCTTTATCATTTCTTTATTCTTCACTTTATGTTTATGGAAAGTTATTATTATTTTTCACAATTTTTCTTTATGAAAAAAAAAAATAGTAAATTACATTTTTTTTTTTTAAAAATACAAGAAAAAAAAAAAAAGAATAAACAAAATTCTACTACTAGAACTGGGGGGGAATCTCAGGGGTGTGGTGGGGCCGCCTATGTAAGGTAAGCTGTGAACTCTGGCGGAAGGCCCGCCCACACTCGGAGCAGGCGTATGGTTTCTGGTCGCCGTGTCTCCTGAGATGTTTTGTCAGACTGTCCCGCAGGGCGAAGCTTTCCCCGCACTCGGGACACAAGTACGGCCTTTCACTGGTGTGACGACTTCTCCGGTGTTGAGTTAGCGAGCTTGGCTGAGTGAAACATTTCCCGCACTCTGGACACGAATACGGCTTGTCCCCGGTGTGCGTGCGTTGGTGGAAGTCCAGACTGACGCGCTGAGTGAAGCTCCGCCCACATTCCATACACGTGAATGGCTTCTCTCCGGTGTGAAGTCTCTGGTGGGCCCCCAGGCTGGCGCTTTGGCTGAATCGCTGGCCACATTCGCTGCACTCGTAGGGTTTGTATCCGGTGTGAGTCCTCTCGTGTACGCCAAGCGAAGACTGCGTAGGAAAGTTCTTCCCACACGTGACGCACAGAAACCGCTTCCCTTCCACATGAATCCTTCGGTGGTATTCCAGCCGATGGGAATTCTTAAACTTCCTTCCACATTCCGGACAGGTGAAGGGTCTCAGGCACAGGGGACTGGTCTGGTGGGCGGCAAAGCTTTCCTTGTCGGTGAAGTTTTGGCCACATGAGGGACATGAAAAGGGATTCATCTCGGTGTGGACCTTCAGGTGGGCGTCCAGGTAGCTTTTACGGTAAAAACATTTCCCGCATTCTCCACAGATATGACCTCCTGTCTTTGCCTGCCGCTTCTTGGGAAGAGATGGAGGAATAGGATGGTCCCCTGTGTCTGGTTGCCATTCTTTGGTTGGTTGGACCCCATCGGGTTGGTTGTTTGCTGCCTGTTGAGCAAGCTGCTCTTTAATACGCCTTAAAGTGACGTTGACAGAGAACCGACAGTCCGAACACCAAAAGGACCAATCAGTGCGGTGCGTTCTGCACACACTCGTGCCGGATAGAGGGCAAAACCTTTTCTCGTATTCCACACATTGTAGGAGAAGCCTAGACAGTCTGTGGGCCATCGCTGGAGGAACATCTGAAAACCAGACCTGGTCTGATAAAGATTGGACTTCTCTGAGACTTCCTTCTATTGGCTCTCCATCAATACTGGAGGGGGGTCCATCATCATCGATTCCTGACAACAGTTGCTTCCCTGGAGAGTCAGTAAACGTTCTTCCTTCATCTACGATCGATTGCCCATGACTACTCCGTAGTGCGTATGTGTGGTCATGGGGGATGGATATAAAGTCATCACTCTGATGATCCCAAGACAGAGACTCGTCCTTAATAACACAAACGATTATCTCCTCATCTGTGTTAGGTTCCTCTTTACCCTCAGCAAATTTATATTCAATGGGGTCTGAAGAAATGTCCTGTCCATAGGAGAGGGGCTCCTCCTTTGGTTCGTCCTTGATAGGAATGGATGACGACCACATATGGGGTGTGGGGAGAGCCAATGGGAGAAATACATCACCATGGGTATGGGGTTCCTCCTTAATATGGGTGATCATTCCTCCTTCACATATGACATCTTCCTCCTTAATTTTACAGACGAGATATTCTTCATTGGTACCCGGTTCCTCTATGTGACCACAGGTGTTCATGTCTTCGGGATCTGAAGGATATGTGTGAACTTTAGGATCTGCGGGATCTGGAGGATCTGCGGGATCTGGAGGATCTGCGGGAACTGGAGGATCTGCGGGAACTGGAGGATATGCGGGAACTGGAGGATATGCGGGAACTGGAGGATCTGCGGGAACTGGAGGATCTGCGGGAACTGGAAGATCTGCAGGATCTGGAGGATATGTGGGAACTGGAGGATCTGCAGGATATGTGGGAACTGGAGGATCTGCAGGAACTGGAGGATATGCGGGAACTGGAGGATCTGCGGGATCTGGAGGATCTGCAGGAACTGGAGGATCTGCGGGAACTGGAGGATCTGCGGGAACTGGAGGATCTGCGGGATCTGCAGGATATGTGGGAACTGGAGGATATGTGGGAACTGGAGGATCTGCGGGATCTGGAGGATCTGCAGGAACTGGAGGATCTGCGGGAACTGGAGGATCTGCGGGAACTGGAGGATCTGCGGGATCTGCAGGATATGTGGGAACTGGAGGATATGTGGGAACTGGAGGATCTACGGGATCTGGAGGATCTGCAGGATATGTGGGAACTGGAGGATCTGGAGGATCTGCGGGTCTCAAACTAGCCAGACTTTCCTCTACGTATGTAAAAGACTCGGTTTTGATATGAACAGAGGTAGGTTCTCCGGCATCTTGTGGTATGGAAGCAGGGAGTCTTGGTAGATCTTCATTTTGATAGGAGTGGGGTTCCACTTCGACCGGAGCAGACAGACGAACACGATGTTCCAATTCACCCTCATCTCTACCTGTCAAAAATAGAAAAAATGTAAAGTTCACCCAATGTAGGTAGGTGGCCAAATACATCACAGCTAGATCACCGTGGACAGACAACCTTTCTCTATGGTCACCATTATTTCCCCGTATTTGATGTGAAGACTCTGAGGTTGGAATATGCGTGGAAGACTCACCATAAGCCCCAGTTCACATCGGCACGATTTGACAGGTCAAATCAGAGCCTACTGCCGGCAATAGGAGCGTCCCAATCGGTGCAACACAGTCTTTGCACACTGCTTTTGGTGACTTCTGGGGCGACTTCAATAGACATCCCTACATTAACCCGCACAGATGTCTGTCAAGTCGCCCCCGAAGTCGGACTGACATGTGGCTTTGAAATCGCGAAGAAGTCACATGATTTCAAAGCTGTGTTTACTGTGAACGAGGGCAAAATGATGAATGTTCTCCTAGGATATATGGTCACCATTATAGCCTATATTACATGTGAAGACTCTAAGGTCGGGATATATGTGGAAGCCTCACTATAAATGATGAAGGGAGAAATGGTGATATAATCCTTCAGATCCCGGATGTATTTCCCAAGGGTTTATGTTTGGAAATGTCTATCCGTGTGTAGGTGGCAGTAGGTGACAGTAGGTGGCCATATACCTCACATAATGGCTGGATCACCCCAATGGCCAATGTTCTTCTATGCTCTATGGTCACCATTATGGCCCATATTAGACGTGAAGACTCTGCATATCTATGGAAGCCTCACCATCGCGGAGCTCTGCTTTTTTGGAAGGATCCATCATAAACGGTGAGATCACCAATGATGGAAGATACAACGCGGCTTGTCAGGAGGTCACCATAGCGACCAGGAGAGACGCATGGAGGCTGAACTGCTCATTGTGTCATGAAAATGCTGCTTGGCTTCTCTTCTAGAGCCACTTCTGACTTCACTGGGTGCTCAATCAAGAATGGAGCAAGAACCCAGAAAGTAATGAAGGGAGAGGCAGCCAAGTGGCACTTCCAGAAGACGATCGCCTATGGAGGCGTTCATAATTCTCACAACAAATCGCCTGAAAACATTAAAGTGTTCCGATCTCCTCTTACCCGGATCCGGGAGGGTGTGGAGGTCCTCCATCCCCCACTATTCACCCAACAATGTACCAACATCACCACCACCTAATCTCTTACCCGGTGATGTGAGGGGCGGCTGATTCTCCATCATGACGTCCTTGTAGAGATCCTTGTGTCCTTCTAAATACTCCCACTCAGTGTTGCCAACCCCCCGGAGTGAAATTTACTTGCAGAACGCCAAAATTTACGGACGGCACCAATTTTTTACTGGCACTGCAAAAATGTAGATAAAATAGCCGTTTTCCGTGCTAAACCGTGCAAATATGAATCATTAAACTATAAACATGTAGATGGCGCTATTAGCAATGTGTTTAGGTTAAACAAAAGTCATAAACCATATTTCTCCATTTACATGAAGGTCAGATTAATATAACCCAGCCAGAACAGAGTTCCCCCATATATCAGAGTTTGCAGGATTCCCCCTTACAGTGTAACTGACGTAAAGAGGAATGCTGCAGATCTTGATTTAAGGGGGACTCTGATGTAAGTGGGTGCTCTGGTGACCAGAAACCACCTTATATCAGAGTTCACTGCATTCCCCTTTACATCAGAGTTCCCACTTACATCAGGGTCTGCAGCATTGCCCTTTACATCAGAGCTCCCTTTTACATCAGGGTCCACAGAGTTCCCCCTTGCACTGTAAGGGGAGAATCCTGCAGACTCTGATGTAGAAAAGAATATCAGGAACTCTGATGTGGGGGAGGGGGAATCTGGTGACCAGAGACCCTCTTCCGCAGATTAATTACACTAAGGTAAGGGGGGAGGGATTCCCTGCTATAGAAGGGGAAACCTTTATATTAGTTCCCCCTTACATTATTATATTCACCCAGCCTTTACATCAGTGACCCCCCGTTAGACTGTCATGGCGGCGCTGTCACTTACCTGAGGGTGGTCAGAGGCTGCGGACATGATACCAGAGGTGGTCAGAGGATGCGGACATGGTACAGGAGGTGGTCAGAGGATGCGGACATGGTACAGGAGGTGGTCAGAGGATGCGGACATGGTACAGGAGGTGGTCAGAGGATGCGGACATGGTACAGGAGGTATTCAGAGGCTTCAGACACCCCCATCCCCCCCCCCCAACAGTAGTGTCATAATCTACCCCCCTTCACCCTCCACATCAGTGTCCACCTCTGCCACCCTTTACATCACCCTCCCACAGCAGAGTCCTCCTCTGCCCACCTTCATATACCCTCTAGAGCACTGTCCTTCTCTGCCCCCACTTCAGCCCCCCATAGCACAGTGTCTTTCTCTGCCCCCACAGCACTGTCCTTCTCTGCCCCCTGCCTTTAGCCCCCCACAGCACAGTGTCCATTTCTGCCCCCACAGCACTGTCCTTCTCTGCCCCCACAGCACTGTCCTTCTCTGCCCCCTGCCTTTAGCCCCCCACAGCACAGTGTCCATTTCTGCCCCCACAGCACTGTCCTTCTCTGCCCCCACAGCACTGTCCTTCTCTGCCCCCAGTTCTCACATGAGTCTCCTCTTCTTCTCTAGCCGCAGCGCCAGCAAGACAGTGTCACTGTCTTTTAAAAATGGCGCCAACCGTCGCCAGTTAGTCACTGCGCATGCGCCCGCCCAGCCGGAAATAGGCGATTTTTTCTGAGCCCGACAGGCTTCGGAATGGCGCATGCGCAGTTGCGTGGCGGATGTTCTGACATCTTTTTTACGGGCGCCGCTGCCTGAAACGGGCAGCCTGAAAATCTACGGGCGGTTGGCAACACTACTCCATGGAGAAATAGACAGTGACATCCTGACACCTTATAGGAACCTGACACACACAATGATACAGTCACCATCCAGACACATCCCTTGTCTGTTACTGGATAATGTCCCAGAATTCCCAGCACCGCTCACCTCTCCTGTCAGGATCTTCTCTGGTGACCATCAGACTCCAAACTCCTCCATTCCTTCCTGTGTAATGAGAGAAAACCAAACCCCTCCCCCTACTATATATAGATCAGCCGTACGACACTGCCTCCCCTCCCCCACCAGCTCTGTGTTTTATTAATAGAGATAAGAGTGATGTCATGTGACCTCCCAGAATCCCCCTCACCTCTCCGGTCAGGTCTGTGTATTATTAATAGAGATAAGAGAGATGTCATGTGACCTCCCAGAATCCTCCTCACCTCTCCGGTCAGGTCTGTGTTTTATTAATAGAGATAAGAGTGATGTCATGTGACCTCCCAGAATCCTCCTCACCTCTCCGGTCAGGTCTGTGTTTTATTAATAGAGATAAGAGTGATGTCATGTGACCTCCCAGAATCCTCCTCACCTCTCCGGTCAGGTCTGTGTTCTATTAATAGAGATAAGAGTGATGTCATGTGACCTCCCAGAATCCTCCTCACCTCTCCGGTCAGGTCTGTGTTTTATTAATAGAGGTAAGAGTGATGTCATGTGACCTCCCAGAATCCTCCTCACCTCTCCGGTCAGGTCTGTGTATTATTAATAGAGATAAGAGTGATGTCATGTGACCTCCCAGAATCCTCCTCACCTCTCCGGTGATGGGCGGACGCTGTGTGAAATTCTCGGATTCTCAGTACGATGATTCTGATGATCCGGACATTTTGTGCCCCCACCCAGCAGTGATAATGTTGAGGTCCGGGCACTCTGGGACTTGTAGTTCTCCGGCGGTCTCACTTCCTGGATTTGTGTTCCATTCCTCTGGTCCGGTCTGGTGAGATCGGCGCTCCATTACTCGGCCTTCCTCGCACTGCCGGCCCCCTAGAGGTCGGATTCTCCCGGAGGATTATGGGAAATAGATCATCGTTACATCGTTGTACATTGTATCGCCTTATATTACATCACACCCCTCCCCCACAGCAGCCAATCAGATGCCAGCTGTGGTTGGCACAGAAGTGAGACGTGGCACAATTCTGTCACTTCACCCGAATTTCTTCATTTCCACCTTTTATTACTTTATTTATTCACACAGGAAAGAAGCCAACTGTGGGTGGCTCCACCCAATCACTGAAAGTATACGCCCCCTACTCAGACTATAAAAGTTATATTTGTTTTTGGTTGTTTCATTTTTTTATTAGTTGATTTATATTTTATTGCTATTTTCTTTTGCTTAATTTATTTTATTTTTGGTTGTGTTTTTTTTTATTGGTTGCTTTATATTTTATTGTTTTTTTTGTTATTTTATTTTGGTTGTTTCATTTTTTTTTTTTTATTAGTTGGTTTATATTTTATTGGGGTTTTTTTGGGGGTTCATTTATTTTATTTTTGGTTGTTTCATTTTTGTTATTGGATGCTTTATATTTTTTGGGGGGCAGTTTTGGTTATTTTATTGTATTTTATTTCTGGCTATTTTTTTTTTTATTGGGTGTTTCATATTTTATTTGTTTTTTTGTTATTTTATTTCATTTTATTTTTGGTTGCTTCTTTTTTTTTCATTGGTTGCTTTATATTTTTTGGGGGGTTTTTTTTGCTATTTTTTTTTTGGTTGTTTCATTTCTTTATTGGTTGTTTAATATTTTATTGGGTTTTTTTTTTTGGTTATCTTATTTTATTTTTGGTTGTTTCATTTTTTTTTTATTTATTAGTTGATTTATATTTTATTGGGGTTTTTTTTTTATTAATTCATTCTATTTTATTTTTGGGTGTTTCATTTTTTTAATGTTTTTTTTGTTGTTGTTTTATCTAATTTAAGTTTTGGATGTTTTATTTTTTTTATTGGTTTTATTTTTATATTATTTTTTGTTGTTTTATTTCATTTGTTTATGTTTTGTTTTTCATATGTCTCTGTATGTTTTGATTGTACGTTTGCTGTTGTTTTATTTATGTTTTGTTATTTTATTTTTGAATGGTTTATTGTATGTTGCTGTTTTATTGTTTGTTTGTTTTTTTTATTCAACCTCCTGCCGACCCGCTTATAAAAAAATTGATTTTTTATTTGTGTCCATTAACCACTTCAGCGCCAGAAGGTCCCCCCCCCCCCCTTAATGACCAGGCCATATTTTGCGATTCGGCACTGCGTGACTTTAACTGACAATTGCGCGGTCGTGCGACGTTGTACCCAAATGAAATTGACGTCCTTTTTTTCCCACAAACAGAGATTTCTTTTGGTGGTATTTGATCACCTCTGCGATTTTTACTGTTTGCGCTATAAACAAAAAAAGAGCGACAATTCTGAAAACAAAAACAATATTTTTCGCATTCTACTATAGAACATTCCCAAAAAATAAATTTAAAAATCAAAATTTTTCATCATTTTATTCCAATTTATATTCTGCTACATATTTTTGGTAAAAAAAAAAAAAAGTGTATACTGATTGGATTGCGCAAAAGTTATCACGTCTACTAAATACGGGAAAGATTTCTGTCATTTTTATTTATTTTTTTACTAGTAATGGCGGCGATCTGCGATTTTTAGTGGGACTGCAACATTGCGGCGGACAGATCGGACCCCAGACTGACATTTTTGGGGGGATCCAGTGACATTACTACAGTAATCAGTGCTAAAAAATATGCACTGTTACTGTAAAAATGACACTGGCAGGGAAGGGGTTAACACTGTGGGTGATCAAGGGGTTATAAATGTACCTAGGGGGTGCTTTCTAACTGTGGGGGGCATGGCTTGTGAAATGATCATAGAGACCTGTGATCCTATATAGAAGGCGCTCTGTGATCATTCCAGGGAGAAGAACGGTCAGCTGTGTTTATAACATCCGCCCGTCCTTTTCTCTCAGCGGGGAACGATCGTGGGTGACGGGCGGCAATGAGAGCCACCGGTCCCGTGGATCGGCTTCCCCACTGCCTAGTGGGAGCGGGTGGCCTCCTCAGGACCACTCCCACAAACCGACGTACCCATACGGCGATTTACACAGCCAAGCCAGCCTGCTGCAGTATATGTGCGGCGGGCGTTCAGCAAGCGGTAACTGAAGGAAAAATGAACGTATGGCCGGCGTTAGACTCGGACGCGCTGCATGGCCGGCGTTAGACTCGGACGCGCTGCATGGCCGGCGTTAGACTCGGACGCGCTGCATGGCCGGCGTTAGACTAGGACACGCTGCATGGCCGGCGTTAGACTAGGACACGCTGCATGGCCGGCGTTAGACTCGGGGGCGATGCATGGCCGGCGTTAGACTCGGGGGCGATGCATGGCCGGCGTTAGACTAGGACGCGCTGCATGGCCGGCGTTAGACTCGGACGCGCTGCATGGCCGGCGTTAGACTCGGACGCGCTGCATGGCCGGCGTTAGACTCGGACGCGCTGCATGGCCGGCGTTAGACTAGGACACGCTGCATGGCCGGCGTTAGACTCGGGGGCGATGCATGGCCGGCGTTAGACTCGGACGCGCTGCATGGCCGGCGTTAGACTAGGACACGCTGCATGGCCGGCGTTAGACTCGGGGGCGATGCATGGCCGGCGTTAGACTCGGGGGCGATGCATGGCCGGCGTTAGACTAGGACGCGCTGCATGGCCGGCGTTAGACTTGGGGGCGCTGCATGGCCGGCGTTAGACTCTGGGGCGCTGCATGGCCGGCGTTAGACTCTGGGGCGCTGCATGGCCGGCGTTAGACTCTGGGGCGCTGCATGGCCGGCGTTAGACTCTGGGGCGCTGCATGGCCGGCGTTAGACTCTGGGGCGCTGCATGGCCGGCGTTAGACTCTGGGGCGCTGCATGGCCGGCGTTAGACTCGGACGCACTATAAGAAAATCGGGGAACATTTTCCTCCCAAGAATTTTCGAACGATTTTTGTACACAACTTTTCACAGCCGATTCTCACTTTTCTTATGAAAATTCCCAAAGGGACAAACTCCAAAATATTTCTCATACGGGAAGAGAACGAACAATAAAAAACTGCGCAAAACAAACAACAAAAAAAAGCCGATCGATTCCGATTTGCTGTGAAACGACCAGGAAAATTGGACGATCGTTGACCCCAATTTTCTTAGCGTGCACCCCACTTTCCAGAACATACACAGCGAGTGCGGATGGCAGAGCCAGGCACAGCGGCATACCCGTACATCACGGGGTGCTTCCTATTTTGGCCGCCCGCATGTGACCCGGGCTGTGATTGGACACGACGCCAGTTTGGCAGCAGAATGATTTCGGCTGATCGGCTGCATCCAATCACAGCTCAGAGCTCCTTGTTTTCTAACACACAGAGCTCTGTGTAGTCAGGGAGGTGACCAAGAACCCGATGATCACTCTGACGGAGCTCCAGCGTTTCTCTGTGGAGAGAGGAGAACCTTCCAGAAGAACCATCTCTGCAGCACTCCACCAATCAGGCCTGTATGGGTGTGGCCAGACGGAAGCCACTCCTCAGTGAAAGGCACCTGAAGGACTCTCAGACCATGAGAAACAAAATTCTCTGCTCTGATGAAACAAAGATTGAACTCTTTGGCCTGAATGGCAAGCGTCATGTCTGGAGGAAACCAGGCACCGCTCATCACCTGGCCAATACCATCCCTACTGTGAAGCATGGTGGTGGCAACATCATGTCTGGAGGAAACCAGGCACCGCTCATCACCTGGCCAATACCATCCCTACTGTGAAGCATGGTGGTGGCAACATCATGTCTGGAGGAAACCAGGCACCGCCCATCACCTGGCCAATACCATCCCTACTGTGAAGCATGGTGGTGGCAACATCATGTCTGGAGGAAACCAGGCACCACTCATCACCTGGCCAATACCATCCCTACTGTGAAGCATGGTGGTGGCAACATCATGTCTGGAGGAAACCGGGCACCGCTTATCACCTGGTTAATACCATCCCTACTGTGAAGCATGGTGGTGGCAGCATCATGGTGTGGGCAGGAACTGGGAGACTAGTCAGGATGGAGGGAAAGATGAATGCAGCAATGTACAGAGACATCCTTGATGAAAACCTTCTCCAGAGCGCTCTGCACCTCAGACTGGGGTGAAGGTTCATCTTCCAACAGGACAACGACCCTAAGAACACAGCCAAGATAACAAAGGAGTGACTACGGGACAACTCTGTGAATGTCCTTGAGTGGCCCAGCCAGAGCCCAGACTTGAACCCGATTGAACATCTCTGGAGAGATCTGAAAATGGCTGTGCACCGACCCTCCCCCATCCAACCTGATGGAGCTTGAGAGGTCCTGCAAAGAAGAATGGGAGAAACTGCCCAAAAATAGGAGTGCCAAGCTTGTAGCATCATACTCAGAAATACTGGAGGCTGGAATTGGTGCCAAAGGAGCTTCACCAAAGTATTGAGCAAAGGGTGTGAATACTTATGTACATGGCAAAGGGGGTGAATACTTATGTATATGGGATTTATTCCTTTTTTATTTTTAATAAATTTGCAAAGATTTCAAACAAACTTCTCTGACGTTGTCATTATGGGGGAGGGGTTTGTAGAATTTTGAGGAAAATAATGAATGGAATCCATGTTGGCTGTAACATAAAATGTGAAAGAAGTGAAGCTCTGAGAACTTTCCGGATGCTCTGTCGGTCCCATAGTTTGTAGACACAAACTTTCACACAAACCATCTAATACAGAGGGGAAAATACTGCAGATTACAAAGAGATGGCGGGGGTATAATTTTTATCATCGGTGTATTTTATATGATAGAGACAGAATATCAACCAAAAATCCAGAAAACACACAATACAAATGTTATAAATGGAGTCGCAGTTCAGGGAGTAAAATAAGTATTTGATCCCCTTAGTAGTTGGTGGAGAAGCCCTTGTTGGTAGCACAGAGGTCAGACGTTTCTTGTAGTTGGTAGCACAGAGGTCAGACGTTTCTTGTAGTTGGTGACCAGGTTTCCACACATCTCAGGAGGGATTTTGCTCCACACTTTACAGATCTTCTCTAAATCCTTAAGGTCTCTTGGCCACTCAAAGTTTCAGCTCCCTCCATAAATTTTCTATAGGATGAAGGTCTGGAGACTGACTAGGCCACTCCATCACCTTAATGTGCTTCTTCTTGAGCTACTCCTTTGTTGCCTTGGCGGTATGTTTTGGGTCATTGTCATGCTGGAAGACCCATCCATGACCCATCTTCAGTGTTCTGGCTGAGGGAAGAAGGTTCTCATCCAAGATTATATAATACATGGCCCCACCCACCAGCCTCTCATCTCCATCCACATGGCCCCTCAATCCAGCAAAGTCGGTCTGTATATTTATCAGAGAACAGCCCCAAAGCATCATGTTTCCACCTCCGTGCCTGACTGTAGAGGGGACGGTGACTGTAGAGGGGGGGGGACGGTGTTCTTATGGTCAGTCAGCATTTTTCTTCCTCCAAACACAGCGAAAAATGATTGCAAATTGTTTTTATAACAAAGTAAAAATTTTTATTTTGTCTTTTTTTTATTTATATAAAATCAAAGAAAAAAAAAAGTGGTGATCAAATACCACCAAAAGAAAGATATAAATGTAATTTGGGTAGAGCGTCACATGACTGCACAGTTAGTAGTCAATGTAGTGCAGTGCTAAATATAAATAAACTGGTCAGAGGGTAGAACCTTCCAGAGATCAAATGGTTAAAGATTTGGTTGTTTTAATTATTTTAATATTTACATTAAATAAATATTTGATATATTATATTTTTTCATTTACATTTATTGTATTTTTGGTTTCCTTTTAGTCTCATAAACCATGACAAGTCTGAAAACTTTTTGGAGTTTTCCTTCTTACACTTTTCAAGCCCCATGGGCAGAGTTGGGTTGTGGAAGGGTTAAGTGGGCGTGTCCTGACGAGAAACCCTTCAATAAAACTTACCAGGTGACTGAACTGGTTTGGCGGCGCCCCCACTGGTGGCTTCCAGACTCTCCTGGTGGATCAGGAAAACTAAAAGCCAATCCAGTGGTTGTGGCTGCTGGGAGAAAAGATGGCCTCCACTCATCTCTATGGCCTAGGATTGGGGGGGGGGGGGGGGGTCTTCAAACAATGGCCCTCCCAGTTCAGGAAGTTACAATTCCCATCATGTCTGAATAGCAGAGTTTTACGATGCCTCATGGGATTTGGGTCTTCACTCCGCACATCTCTATGGCCTAGGTCAGTGGTCTTCAAACAATGGCCCACCAGTTGAACAATTCCCGTCACGTCTGAATATCAGTTTTACAAGGCCTCATGGGATTTGTAGTTCAACAGCTGAAGGTCAGAAGCTTGAGGATCCCTGACCTAGGAGGACTGCAGAGACCTCACGTCTGGTTCCGAGTTCCTCCACTGGTGGCTTCCAGACTCTCCTGGTGGATGAGGAAACCTAAAAGCCAATCCAGTGGTTGTTGGTCACCGATGTGCGGAGGCCGTCTTCTCTACACATCTCTATGGCCTAGGACGGGGGGGGGGGGGGGGGGGGGAAAATGGGTCTTCACTCCGCACATCTCTATGGCCTAGGTCAGTGGTCTTCAAACAATGGCCCACCAGTTGAACAATTCCCGTCACGTCTGAATATCAGTTTTACAAGGCCTCATGGGATTTGTAGTTCAACAGCTGGAGGTCCGAAGCTTGAGGATCCCTGACCTAGGAGGACTGCAGTGACATCACATCTGGCCCAATGTAAACAAGGCCTCGTCTTCTCCCCCCCCCCCCCCATCGGATGGGTTACATTGTAGAGCAGAGATGTTGGGTCTCATTGACCCCCAGATCTCCATAAAAGGACTTGGCACTGTCTTTCTACCACCATAAAAATTTACATCTCTTGTGATAGTGAACAAAGCCGAATGCACCCCCCCCCCGTGTAGTGGTGAAGGCATACATAAATCACACCCACATTGTGAACCAGGAGAAGTCCAACCATTTCCTCTGCTTTTAACACTGATTTTGGAGAGTGGTCAAGGAATTTTTGTAAAAAAAATAAATTAATTTGTCTGAATATCAAACCATCTACGGTCAGTTTTAGGCCTTGCGGGATGTCATGTGACCTGGGGGGGGCCATCTGACATCACAGAGCACCTCAATGCTTCTAACACAAGCAGAGTCCTACATGATCTGACTGTACACAGGGGACAACTCTTACCAGGGACGAGTGACACCACAGTACTGAGTCATGTGACACTGACCCCAAATCACGTGATACGAGTCACCATCCCCCCCAGGTCACGTCACCACCACTCGACCAAAGTGGTATCACCGTTCCCCTGGTCATGTGATACGAGTCACCACCCCACCAGCTCATGAGTCACCTCCACTCGAATAACCTAAGTGGTATCACCGTTCTCCTGGTCATGTGATATACCAGACATCTCTCCAAACCACACCCCCCCGGGGTCATGTGACAGCCGCTCTCCATACAGTAATCACTCAGTTCTGCAATCTTTGAATTTTCTTTATTAGACATTTTTTTCATGAAAACATTTCAGATAGAAAAAGTGAGAATGAAATCCGAACGATCGAATCACCGAGAGCTCCACTATAAATGAATGCAGAGGTTGCCATGGGGACTGAATAGTGCAAATAATGGTGGAACCCCCGTCTAGTGCAAACTTCTCCTGTAACAGCAATTCTAGAGATGAATTGGAGGCCCCAATACAAGGCACTGGGGGGAGGGGGGGTCACTTTCTACAAAGCACAGCATCAGCGCACATTGCTGGAAATTTAAAGCCAAATTTTTATCAGTTTTAGAATGGAGCAGAGAAGAGTCAGAACCCCCCCCCCCCCCCCCAGTTAGGTTTTATTGCAGTTTGGGGGGGGGGGTTGGACACTCCTCCACTATACAAAAATATCTGGCTCTAGATACCGTAATGCTACATTTAATAAAGCGTAATGCTGCAGAAATGGGGGGGGGGGGGGTCAGAAGTCAGAGAAGACAATCGTCCTCAGATTGGGTCATTCCACTCGTATTCATTGTGACAGTTCCATCTCATCCAGACAAATTGTGCAATCAATGGAGTAACAATCTCCCAACCCCCAATCCGAGGGTCATCCTGAGGGAGTCTTTGGAGTCCGGCGTTGCATAAGGTGCTCAGTGTGGAGGAGGGGAAACTAGGACTAAAGGCCGGCAACTGGCTGACCTAGAAGAAAAGAGAAGTCCCATTACCAATTCCTTCTAGACACCAATCAACACCTACTCTGGAGGACCCACCGCCCCCACCCCTCCCGGAGGACCCACCGCCCCCACCCCGCTCCTCCCGGAGGACCCACCGCCCCCACCCTGCTCCTCCCGGAGGGCCCACCGCCTCCACCCTGCTCCTCCTGGAGGGCCCACCGCCCCCACCCTGCTCCTCCTGGAGGGCCCACCACATCCAAGTTTCATCCTAGAGGAACCAATCACTAGCCACTGCTAATCTTAGAAGGCTCATTGGTCCACCACCCACTCCTGGAGGACCTGCAACCCCCACTACTCATCCTGGAGGACCTGCAACCTCCCACCATCCACTGCCCGTTCTGGCAGGCCCACCATTTAGCTACCTACTGGAAGACCAACAGCTTCGCGGGTGGCACCCTGCACCCTGGAGGGCCTGCTGTACCCAATGTTCATCTTTGAGGGCCAATGGCTCCACATCCACATGACCCACCAACCTCCACCCAATGCCCATCCTGGAGGGCCCACCACTTCATCTACTTTTCATCCTGGGAGGAACCACCAACGTTGGAAGGCCCATTGCTCCACCTTATCCAGGAGGGACCCAGCTGTTTCTGTACGCACTGCTCATGCTAGACCCGCTGCCACCCACTATCCATAATAGAACACCTACTTCCACCCACCATCATAGAAGACACCATAGAAGACACCACCCACTACCCATCATAGAAGATCCGGTGATTACCTTGGATTTGAGGTTGGGATCCTCTGGGAAGTCCGAGTCACTCTTGTTTCTTGTATTTGATGTAGATGAAGAGTCCATCCTGGGTACTACAAGGAAAGACAAGGGTTCAATGGAGGGTGGAGCACCCTGACTGGGAGGCCTCTGCTGTGGGCGGAGTTCTCACGACCTACCTGAGGTGATCACCTCCCCCCCCCCCCCAGCCAAGGCAGCCTAAACTTACTTGTTTTTCTCCACAGTGATGGCTGGGTGTTTGAATCTCGACAACATCAAGTCCAGATCTGCAGGGAGCTCTACGTCCTCATAGCCAATGGAGACTTCCAACTCCTTCAGAGAGCGGTTTGTATTAATGACCGCCAGAAATCCCTCAGCGCAGCAAGCGGTCAGTTCACAATACCCCACCCTGTACAATAGAGGAACGATCAGATTAGGCTAAAAACCAACCATACAATCCCATATACACAATCCTATACACCATACAATCCCATATACACAATCCTATACCCGCACAATCCAGAGGAAGGCAAAACCCAACAAAGCACGATCCAATTTACTACAACAGAGGAAAAATTCCTTCCTGATCCCCCGAGAGGCAATCAGATATTCCCTGTATCAACTTTACCTATAAATATTAGTACCCATTTATATTATGTACACCCAGGAAAGAATCCAGGACTTTTATAGCAATCTACTGAGCTGACCAGAACCACCTCTGGAGTCTATTCCACATTTTCACAGCTCTTACTGTAAGAAACCTTTCCATATTTGGAGACAAAATCCATTATCCTCTAGACGTAAAGAGCGCCCCCTTGTACTCCGATTATCCTAAAGTGTCCTTAAAAAGCACCAAGTTCACTAAAACCCCCTTCTGCATTTACACATGGGGATCATATCCCCCCACCCCCCCTTATGTTTATTTATACATGGAGATCATATCCCCCCACCCCCCCTTATGTTTATTCTTCCAGGAAGAAGGGGGGCCGTAACTCAGGAAAGGTTAGAAAGGTTGTGGTAGTTGGGGACTCAATTATCAAGAGGACAGAGAGGGAAATCTGTAAAAAAAAGATCGCGTGAACCGAACAGTTTGTTGTTTACCGGGCGCCCGAGTTCGGCACATCGCAGATCTGGCAGACAGATTATTGTGCGGGGCTGGGGATGACCCAGCGGTCATGGTGCATGTGGGCACTAATGACAAAGTAAAAGGTAGGTGGAGGATCCTAAAGAACGATTTCAGGGACTTAGGTAATAGATTGAGGAAAAGGACCTCCAAGGTGGTTTTCTCTGAAATACTGCCGGTACCTCGAGCCACACAGGAGAGGCAGAAGGAGCTTAGGGAAGTTAACAAGTGGATGAGGAATTGGTGTAGGAAGGAGGGGTTTCGGTTCCTGGAGAACTGGGCTGACTTCTCAGTCGGCTACCGGCTCTTTAGTAAGGATGGGCTGCACCTTAATGGGGACGGTACAGCTCTTTTGGGGAGAAAGATGGCCACCGAGTTGGAGGGGCTTTTAAACTAGGAGACGGGGGGGGGAGGGCTCAGAAATAGAATCAGTCAGGAGGGAGCAGAGGACTGAAGGCAGTTGTAGGGTCAATAGCGACAGTAGGTCAACAACATCAATTGGCGGGTCTGTGCGGGAGAACAGCAGACCAAACAGAAATAAACAAAACCGCCAATCACGTTTAACTTCCGTAAAACTAAGAGGGGTATATGCTAATGCCAGGAGCCTAGCTAATAAAATGGATGAGTTGGAAATGTTAGTACATGAGGAGGACATAGACCTTGTGGGAATAACGGAGACTTGGTTCGACCCCTCACATGACTGGCTGGCCAATATCCAAGGGTATTCGGTGTACCGGAAGGACAGGGTTGGTAAAAGAGGGGGAGGGGTATGTCTCTATGTCAAGAACAATATAAAGGTGCTAGAAAGGAGTGACATTACGGATGGGATGAGCATGGATTTAGAATCTGTGTGGGTTGAACTCCATAGGGAAGAAGATAAGGGAAAAGTAGTTGTGGGGGTTTGCTATAGGCCACCTAACCAAGGGGAGGAGGTAGAGCTGGAATTTTTAGCACTAATAGGTAAAGCGGCAAAACTAGGATCAGTCATCATATTGGGGGACTTCAATTATCCCGACATTGACTGGGAAGAGGGGACTGCACACTCACAGAAGGCCCGTCTATTCATAGAAACCTTACAGGATAACTACATGTCACAGTTGGTGGATTCCCCTACTAGAGAAAATGCAGTCCTGGATCTATTGATCACTAATGACCCAGACATAATCTCGGAGGTAGGAGTCCAGGACAACCTGGGATCTAGCGATCACAGGATGATCACATTTAGCGTAAATAACAATATAGCAAGGCAAGTGGGGAACATAAGAACCCTAAACTTCAGAAGGGCAAACTTTCCAAAATTGTACTCATTGATGGAAAGGGTAAACTGGGACCAAACCCTGGGATCCCTGACCACAGAAGAAAAATGGGAATGCTTTAGAACAATATTAAGCAAAGGCATCTTGCAGTGCATTCCTATGGGAAATAAATTTAGAAGAGACAAAGCCAAACCTGGCTGGCTAAACCGTAGCGTTAAAACTTACTAGGGGAAAAAATTGGCCTTCAAGAAATATAAATCAGAGGGCACCGTATCGGCCTTCCAGCAATACAAGGAGGAAAATAGGAAGTGTAAACACGAAATCAAGATGGCTAAAATCAACTTTGAGAGACAAATAGCGGAGGATAGTAAAAAAAACCCAAAGAAATTCTTTAAATATATCAACAGCAAAAAAACTAGGGCAGAGCATATTGCACACATAATTAGCGATGATGGGAGGATGGTTACAGAGGACACTGAAAAAGCAACCGTGCTGAATTCTTTTTTCTCGTCAGTCTTTACGCAGGAAAAGGAAGGGTACACTGACCATGACTGTATGGGGTACACTGACCATGACTGTATGGTTAGTAGTAATACACAGGACTTGCCACTATGGCTAACAGAGGGTGAAATCAGGGAAAGACTGGATAAACTTAACACAAACAAATCACCAGGCCCGGATGGCGTACATCCGAGAGTGCTCAAGGAACTCAGTATGGTTATATCTAGACCACTGTTCCTAATCTTTGCTGACAGTATTAGGACAGGAGATGTACCAGGGGATTGGAGGAAGGCTAACGTGATTCCGATATTCAAAAAGGGCCAGAGACATATCCCGGGAAATTATAGGCCTGTCAGTCTGACATCAGTAGTATGTAAACTTCTGGAGGGGATGATAAGGGACTATATCGTAGAGTATGCTAAAGACAACAACATCATCAGCAGTAATCAGCACGGGTTTACAAATGGGCGATCTTGTCAAACCAATCTCTTAACATTCTACGAGGAGGTGAGCTGTGAGCTAGATAGGGGGAGACCAGTGGATGTGGTGTACTTGGATTTCGCTAAGGCGTTTGATACAGTTCCCCACAAGCGCTTAATTTATAAAATAAGGTCTGCAGGTATCGACAGCAGGGTTTGCTCTTGGATACGGAATTGGCTAAAAGGCCGTGTCCAAAGGGTGGTAATAAACAGCGCATACTCAGACTGGTCTGAGGTAGTAAGCGGGGTGCCCCAGGGCTCAGTCCTGGGACCAACCTTGTTCAATTTATTCATAAACAGCATTGAGGACGGGATCAGGAGTTCGTTATCAGTTTTTGCAGATGACACAAAATTAGGCAGGGCAATAACTTCACAACATGAAGCAGATATCCTACAGAATGACCTGGACAAAATTACGGAGTGGGCAACGACATGGCAAATGAGGTTTAATGAGGAGAAGTGTAAGGTTTTGCACTTGGGGACCAAAAACATAAAAACACAATACACGTTAGGAGGGGAACCCTTGGGGGACTCAAAAATGAAGGATCTGGGAGTCTTGGTTGATGATAGATTAGGCAACAGCATGCAATGTCAAGCGGCAGCTTCCAAAGCCAGCAGAATATTAGCATGCATAAAGAAAGGGATGTATTCCAGAGATAAGACTATAATCCTTCCACTTTATAAAACTCTGGTCCGACCGCATCTGGAGTATTCTGTCCAGTTCTGGTCGCCAGTCCTCAGGAGGGATGTGTTGGAGCTGGAGAAAGTCCAGAGAAGGGCAACTAAACTGATTAGGGGGTTGGAGGACCTTACCTATGAAGAGCAGCTGCAATCGCTCGATTTTCCCTGGAGAAAAGATGTCTGAGAGGGGACATGATAGCAATTTATAAATATCTTAATGGGGATCTCAGCTTAGAAGAAAAGCTGTTCATTCGAAGGAATTGCATGAGGACTCGAGGACATACAATGCGATTAGAGGAGAAGCGTTTTAACCTCAGGCAACGTGGGGGGTTCTTTACTGTTAGGGCTACAAGATTGTGGAATTGTCTACCACAAGAGGTGGTTTCTGCGGGTAGTATGGTGGCTTTCAAAAGACTCTTAGACTTACATCTCAAGGATCAGGAGATTGAGGGCTATGTTAGATGATTACAGTCACACACACCTACACAGGGGGAACTGGATGGACTATTGTCTTTATTCAACCTCACCTACTATGTAACTATAACTATACATGGAGATCATATCCCCCCACCCCCCCTTATGTTTATTTATACATGGAGATCATATCCCCCTTAATCTCTTCTCAGGAGAGAATCAATTCAGTTTCTCTAATCTCTCCTCATAGCTGAGCTCCTCCATGCCTCTCATCAGTTTGGTTGCCCTTCTCTGCACTCTCTCCAGTTCCCGATATCCTTTGAGAACTGGAGCCCAAAACTGAACTGCTTATTCCAGGTGAGGTCTTACTAATGATATTTTTCTCTGGAGTCCATATCTTTTCTACAAACAAACCACAGCTTGGCATTGCATGCTGTTAATCTTAGGATCTACCAGAACCCCCAGATCCCCCCCCCCCCCCCGATCCTTCATTCACTCCCCGGATATTCTAGTATGAAGAAACCTGCATGTTTCTAGCCCCCCCCCCCCCCCCCCATGTGCATAACATTAGAGGAATAGGAGATCTATGGAGGAGTCCTGCTGGTTACCATGAGTTACGGCGGAGCAATCACCTTAATGTCTGCAGCGTACAGCCAGGCTTCTTCAGCGCCTCACATAGCGGCTTTACACCGGCGTCACCAAACTTATTTCCGGTCAGATCCAGTTTGGTCAGAGATCGGTTGGTGGAGATGACAGAGGCGAGCTCTTCCAGGGAGGAAGACAACAAGTCACATCCGTACAAACTGGAGGGGGGAGGGGAGGAAACAAAATGGAGTCAGATTTATTCCAGACATTTCTTCTGGTGACAAAACCCAACACTACAGAGCAAAGGGGGGGGTGGGGGGAAGGGGGGTCTACTTCTGAAGAGCCCCTCCAGAGCACCCAAGGGCAATACTCAACATCTACAGCCACCCTCCACAAAGGCCCCATCTACAGCCCCCTTCCCACACATGGGAGCCCCCCCACCATATTCAACCTGCCACCCATAAGAACCCTGACTAGGGAAGGTGCTCCTCCCACTACTGACACCCCCAGCTCCTCCCACTACTGACACCCCCCCATTTAAATACTATGGCTAAGACTACAGCTTATCCAAAGAAATGAAGGGGCTGCCGTGAGCACCAAGAGAACCTGATGGGGGGGGGGTTTGCAATAGTTTAAGGTGGTCTGCACTCGGGGAGGGGGGGTGGGTTTGAATATAGATCAAACATATAGAGATTAGAGAAGTCTCACTCCAGCTCCTGCAGGGGGCACTGTGGGTCTTTCAGTCCTTCACACAGAACTTTCACCCCAGAATCTTCCAGACTGTTCCAGGTGAGACTGAGTTTGGTCAGAGATCGGTTGGTGAGGACTGATCGGAGGTCCTCGCAGGATGCCCGAGTCAGCTCACAGGAAGATAATCTGTAAGAAAAGACAACCGTATGAAATTCTTCTATCCAATCACCTCCCAGATCTGACGCTAGAGCCCCATTGGCTGAATCCTTACATCAGCTCCTGCAGGGTACAGCCCGGGTCACGCAGTGCTTCACACAGGAGCTTCACTCCGGAGTCGGCGAGGTTGTTGTCCCGCACATTCAGGCTGGTCAGGGTCCGGTTTGTAAGAAGAACCGATCGTAGATCCTCGCAGGACTCGCTCGTTAGGTTCGCTTCAAACAACCTGCAGAGACCAAACAGAAAGCAGTGACTCGGGGCCAACATTCCTAATGTATAGATAGAAAACCACAAACTAAAACCGCGGACTAAATATAAAACCACAGACTAAATCTAGGCCAAACAAGGAAATCCTGGGACCATCTATAGGCCAAACAGGGAAATCCTGGGACCTCTATAGGCCAAACAGGGAAATCCTGGGACCTCTATAGGCCAAACAGGGAAATCCTGGGACCTCTATAGGCCAAACAGGGAAATCCTGGGACCTCTATAGGCCAAACAAGGAAATCCTGGGACCTCTATAGGCCAAACAGTCTATAAACAAAATCCTGAAATTCTACAAAAAACACAACTTGTTTCTTCTGACTGCTGCAGAGTTTCTCTTGCGTCCTGAGGAAGCCATTTCTAGCAAAATACAGCGACACCGAGGACTTCCAATCCACATCAGAATCTGAGGCATGGTAATATCTACTGATTACTGAAATCTACAGCCGACTCCACATAGAAGCTCACAATGGAATTGTTTAGCCACAAATATGTACATGTAAGATTTTAGATGTTTATAGACTCCTATAGTCAGATTTTCATTTTTTGGCTTAAAAAGCAAAACCAGACAAACCATCAGCACCCAGTCTGTTCACCATTGGTGGATGATAAGAGGAGCCTGTACACCATCCATACTACAATACCATTCCAGGATTGGTTGGTGTATAGTGGAGGAGGAACTGAATTAGAACCATTGAGTTTGGTGGCTCCTCCCCGATAGTGGCGCCCCCCAGGGGGTGTACAATGTACAAAGCAGTCCTGAGATCTGCTGAAGTCCAATATCAGAAGTGGTACATACCTCATCCTCTACCCAATACCTCATCCTCTACCCAATACCTACCTCCCCACAAGTACATCATTAACAATTCTTACCCCATACTACAATGTACCCATCAGACCTCACCCAGCACCCCCATAACCCCATCAGACCTCCCCCCCATACAACGCACCCATCAGACCTCCCCCAGCACCCCTACACGATGCACCCATCCATCTGACCTCCCCCATACAATGCACCCATCAGACCTCACCATGCAATGTACCCATCAGACCCCCCCCCCATGCAAAGCACCCATCAGACCTCACCCAGCGCCCCCAAACTTAATCAAGACCCCCCCATAGACCTCCCCCAGCACCCCTACACGATGCACCCATCCATCAGACCCCCCCCCCCCCCATACCACACCCATAAGACCTCCCCCAGCACCTTTACACAATGCACCCATCCATCAGACCCCCCCATCAGACCTCCCCCAGCACCCATCAGACCCCCCCCATACACAATATACCCAATCAGACCTCACTCAGCACCCCAACACAACGTACCCATAAGACATGACCCCCCCCCCCCTCTACACAATGCACCCATCAGACCTCTTCCCCCAGCACCCCCATACAATGCACCCATTAGAACTCACGTCAGTTCCTTCAGGGTGCATCCTGGGTGGCGAAGCGCCTCACACAGCAGCTTGGTTCCGGAGTCCTGGAGGCTGCAATCTCTCAGGTATAAGGTGGTGAGCGATCGATTGGCCATCAGAGCCGAGCGCAGGAATTCACCGCAGGCCGGAGTCAGCTCACAGAATTCCATCCTGGGAGGAGAGAAGTCAGAACTTCAGTAATCATTTCTATGGAGCGTCCTTTCCATGTCTATGGATTGATAAACCCTTCTAGAAGGTAAGGACTGGAAAGCTGTAGGTGGAGGTTGGAACCCATCTAAATTTTTCCTCCATTTAGGACAGAAAAGGAAACCCAATATTGTGAGTTGTTACCAGAACTGGAATAGGGGGAAATCTAATGGGGACACCTATACTGTGACAACTGTTTAAGTCTCTCACTTCCTGCTGTGTCTACAAGACAGGAAGTGAACCCAAACTGCCCATTTCTGCCACACAAGCTGAAGACGTCCTATATGGGAAATCAACAGACCACTCCACTTCCCTTCACTGAATGTGGGTGGATCTGCTCATGGGGCCCTTAAAACGCAGAAACTCCTTCAGATTGGCAGGTCTTACCCCAGAAGGCACCCCCCCCCCCCTTTTCCCCAGAACACCCCCCCCACCCCTCCCATCTCCAGCAGGTTCTCCCCAACCCCAGAAGGGACCCCCCCCCCCCCTCCCATCTCCAGCAGGTTCTCCCCACCAGGTCCCCACCCCAGAAGGCCATCTATGACGGAGGACTCACCTCAGCTCCTGCAGGGTACAGCCAGGATCCTTCAGCCCCTCACATAGAAATCTCATTCCCTCATCCTCAATTTTATTCAGTGCCAGATCCAGCTTTTTCAGGGACCGGTTTTCTTTAAGGGCGGAGCCAAGAATCTCACAGCTTGCAGCAGTCAAGTTGCAGTCGTCAAGCCTACAAACAAAAATCGGTCTTGAAATGGAGGAATGTTGCATCCAAGTTGGACCACATGAACATTTCAGAGGAGACCAACAACTGATATGCAACAATGAGGGACACTTCAGAAGTATCCGGACACCCCCTTATTACCCCAACACTTCCTGAGAGGGAAGAACTTCACAGGGACAATCCGAATCCTCATCTCACCTTGGGGGCATAAGGAGTGATTGTACGTTGACCCCACCACTATATCAGAGGAAAAGCCAACCAACAATATCCAATCTGGCAGAGT
This sequence comes from Pelophylax lessonae, assembly GCF_965119305.1. Classification (NCBI taxonomy): domain Eukaryota; kingdom Metazoa; phylum Chordata; class Amphibia; order Anura; family Ranidae; genus Pelophylax; species Pelophylax lessonae. The sequence continues at coordinate 273,851,534 of NC_138776.1, forward strand.
CTTCACAGAAGAGCAGAGGCCATTACTGCCGCACAGGGAGGACAAACGTTGGGTGGATGGACAGGTAGATGTCCAGGCGCGTTTCGTCATACTGCATTGGCCATCCTGATGCACAGAACATTCCTCTTTTACATTCAAAAAGTGTCTCATGACATCCAAGGGTAATTCAGCAGAAAGTGGTCCCTCAAACTCAATAACTGAAACTCTTTCTATCACCCGGGTTTTCACAAGTCCAATACCTTCTAGAAAAATACTTACGACAACTCCCGCAGGGTACAGCCTGGCTGGCGCAGACTATCGCACAAGATTTTCAATGCGGAGTCCTCCAGAGTGTGATGAGCCAGGACAAGTTTGGTGAGAGATCGGCTGGAAGAGATGAGAGAACGGAGATCCTCGAAGAAAGACGGGGTGACCACACAGACATGAAACCTGCAAGGAGAGCAGAAGCTTCAGAATTGTAGTCCAAGCCTGAACTCCGAACAAAAACTACTACTTGGCTCCTTTCCTTCCTTGTGGGGGGGAACACTAGACTCATCAGAACTTTATGGTACCTACTGTATATTCCCAGCTCAGCCAATGGTTCCATGTAGAGAACAGACAGCCACAGGGTATTGCCCATAAGGAAGGGGCAACTGACATCGCCCAGCTTTCTAGTGACAGGACACTATATTCCAGAGGTATGGATCCCCTAGTGAGAGTTTTTCTACCATGCTGACCCCCCCCATTTATTATAAGCTCCTAAAATCTGAAGGACTTAATGACTGCCCCAACAGATTCAAACCCAGGTCACAATCAGCCTGCCCAGAGTGCGATAAGAGGTCACAAACTTACTCCAGTTCTTGGATCTTGCTGTCTGGGTTGGACAGCCAGGAAGCCTTTCCACCGCTCTCAATGTCCTCAGCAAAGCCACACCGTGTAAAGCTAAGGGAGAAAAATATGGAATGATCTGAGCCAAAAAACATTTACAAGAAACTTTTAAAGCCAGGAGCCCTTCCTTAAAATATTTGTTACAGGTCATAAGGTTAAGTCACCAGACAGGGAGACCCAAAATACATCCAAATGTGATCACCCAATGAAGCCACTCCAAACCTCAACCATGACTTCCAACATCCATCCAAATGTGATCAACCCAATCCCAAACCTCAACCATGACTTCCCAACATCCATCCAAATGTGATGAACCAGAACAAGCCACTCCACACCTCAACCATGACTTCCAAACATCCAAATGTGATCAACCAATGAAGCCACTCCAAACCTCCTCCACATTTGGATGTATGTTGGAAGTCATGGTTGAGGTGTGGAGTGGCTTGTTCAGGTTGATCACATTTGGATGGATGTTGGAAGTCATGGTCATCAACCTGAACAAGCCAATCCAAACCTAAACCATAACTTCCAACATCCATCCAAATGTGATCAACCTGAACAAGCCACTCCAAACCTCAACCATGACTTCCACCTATTTCCAACCAGAAACCAATGGCCATGGCAGTGGATGAGGTCCAGCATCTGAGAAGGCCATGAAATCACAGATGAAGCCCCTACAGAGAATGCCCATGGTATGGTAAGGGTAGCTTTGTTCTTTCATGGTTTGTAGATCACAATTCTGGAAGGGTTTTCCATAGCAGATCCTTTAGTCTAATGGTTAGCCAACTAAAGGCAGTTCAAGGGAGTTTTGTTTTAGTAATTCTATTTTACATGGTGCTCGGGATTCAAGGGCCTTAATATTTAAACGTAAAGCTATATTAACTTAGACTTTGAAAAAGCCAAAATCAAAGCATGAAGATTCGGCCTGATTGTTGTACCCCTATACAAAACCAATTTGTCCTGGGGGTGCCCTACAAAATTTAAGGTGGTCTGGCACATGGACAGATTCGGAGCGTACCACAGATGATCAGGAGTCCAGACTAGATTCATTCCCCGATAAGGTTTAGTTTACGATCTGAACGAATTACTCTGAAACAGGTAGGATTCTAAAATTAAATATTCTTCCGATAAATGATCCTGATGGTTGAGAAGGAACCGGACATCAACCCTTGGAAGGGATTTTATAGGAGAAGGACAGAGAGGTGTACGGAAGGTGTTTCTTCCCACTTTTTTGGGTTCTATAGGAGGTGTTAGTAGTTCTCTGTATTATGTATTAGCCAGGGAATGCCCAAAGTCTGTTTTGTAGCAATACATCAAGAAATTTATAAGGAAAAACCCTTGGCCTGATGAACAAAAGGGAAGATCATGCATTGGTGTGAATGAAAACCTTCCAGGACAGATCTTGTAGGACATTATGACCAGAGATGTTGCTTTGGGGTAAAGTGACTACATAAGATAAAATTTACTTACGATAACTTTGAAGATCCATGAAAGAAAGGAGACAGCAATTCTAAGTCTTTGGGCCTCATCAGGTGATCCTCCAGGCGGATGGAGCCAAAGCTCCCGCGGTCTGCCAGACAATACAGCATCTCTCGGATCCGAACATTCTCCATGGAGGAGCTGTAAAAGCACAGCTGGAACAGCAGGTCCTGGGCACCGAACGCTCGGCTACGCAGAGCCTCATCCTGAGCTTCATAGAAGCAGGTTAGGGCATCCAGGCAGAATTCAGAGGGTTTTCCGGCTGTCAGCCATTTTTCCATGGCAGATTTGGCTCGTAGAGAAGCACTAGACCCAACGACGCCTGCAAGATCCTTCAAGTGCTTATTATTCAGGAGGCCACAGAGGAACTGTATGGTTAAGCTCAAGTATGGGTGATTTTCAGATTGAAAGAACAGAGATCCTCCTCTGCAGACTCTTGGGAGGAATGCATCTCCACTTACCCCATTGTTCTCTTTGACCTCAGCATCTTCTCCCAACACATAATACAAAGCAGCCAAGAATTCCTGAACGCTCAGGTGAACAAAGCTGTAGTTTGTTGGGTCTTCCACATCTTTCTGGAAAACGCTGCCATTTGGGAAGACAGAAGCCACTTCTGATATATTCAGTCCATTCCGTCCCAGATCCTCCTCATTAAACAAGCTTCTCTGACCCAGGACCCCTTCATTGGCCAATGCACATAGGTTCTTCAGACACTGGGCGCTGCCTGGATGGATGAGAAGGCTTCTGAGATAAGACAGATACACGGAGGTGAGCGTTTTACAGTTTGCTGAGCTCAGCTCATTCTTCATTCCCGCCTTCAATATCCTACAGACGAGCCAACAGGTCAACGGAACCGAACTCAAACCCAACAGAACTTGGTTCTCTTTCAGCACCGACACCGCCTCCTCTACCTGATCTTTGTTCTGAAAGAAATGATGGAAATATTGTTGGAGATCTCCCTCCGAAAACCCCAGAAGTTCAGTGGAACAAGGGGACTGAGCAAAGTCCTTCATCTTCTGGAGGGCCATGGATCTGGTGGTGATCAGCAGTGAGGTTTCGCTAAGGATCTCCTTCCTCAATAGACATCTTAGGAGGGTTTCTTTGTGGGTCTTCACAAAGGGGTCATCGTACTCCTCATAGTCATCTTCCAGGGTCCACCTCAACTCCTCAAACCCATCAATGATGATCAGAACCTTGGAGGGATCATTGAGGGCCGACTTTATCAGATTCTCTGGGCACTGCAGCTTGGAGCTTCCGGCCACAAGTCCTTCAATATTGACATTGCCGGTAATCCGATTGATTTCTCTGCCACTCAAGTAGAACACAAAATTAAACTGGTTGGCGTAGAGTTTTCCGGAGGCCCAGTCCAGCATGATCCTCTGTGTGGTCAGAGTTTTACCGATTCCAGGAGGCCCCACCAGAACCAGAGTCTTGGGGACAAATCCACTGCCATCAGGAACAAAGAGGTCCTGGACACTGGACGGGGAATATCGCTCAGAGGACTTGGTGACCTCCACCTGCTCAAGCAAAGTGCCAGAGAAAGGGATTGTGGGATCTTCCCCACGATTAACCTTCAGGGGGCGGAGCCTGGGATATCCCCCACCTACAACCTTCCCCAGGTGGGTGACATGCTCTTCAATATGGTGGAAGACTCGTTTAACAGATGCCAGATATTTGGATTTCCATTCTGTGGAGGAGAAATGGGGATTAATGGAGGACCAGCAAATGGATACAAAGTACAGGGATCAGGAAAACGTATCCAATCATCTCATCGCCCTTCCCTATTCTTCCAAGTCAGATCAGGAAAATTTATCCAATCACGTCATCGCCCTTCCCTATTCTTCCACGTCAGAGATCATTTATACAAGTAAATACAGTAGAGCTCTACACTGGTCACTACCCAGCCCCACCCTCAGTGGGTTCAAAGTTTAATGCCTGCCTGGTCTTGGGGGGGGGGGGGGGGGGGGGGCATTAGTTGGGGCATGAAAGTATTCCTTCCATATAGATCCTGGGGACGCACCGCGTGCGGGCTCCTTACGAGACTTGGGACCCTCATCTGAAGATTTGTGACCGGGGACGCACCGCGTGCGGGCTCCTTACGGGATTTGGGACGACGCACCGCGTGCGGGCTCCTTACGGGATTTGGGACCCTCATCTGAAGGTTTGTGACCGGGGACGCACCGTGTGCAGGCTCCTTACGAGATTTGGGACCCTCATCTGAAGATTTGTGACCGGGGACGCACCGCGTGCGGGCTCCTTACGGGATTTGGGACCCTCATCTGAAGATTTGTGACCGGGGACGCACCGCGTGCGGGCTCCTTACGGGATTTGGGATGACGCACCGCGTGAGGGCTCCTTACAAGATTTGTGACGACGCACCGCGTGAGGGCTCCTTACAAGATTTGGGACAACGCACAGCGTGCGGGCTCCTTACAAGATTTGGGACAACGCACAGCGTGCGGGCTCCTTACAAGATTTGGGACAACGCACCGCGTGCGGGCTCCTTACAAGATTTGGGACAACGCACCGCGTGCGGGCTCCTTACGGGATTTGGGACAACGCACCGCGTGCGGGCTCCTTACGGGATTTGGGACAACGCACCGCGTGCGGGCTCCTTACGGGATTTGGGACCCTCATCTGAAGGTTTGTGACCGGGGACGCACCGCGTGCGGGCTCCTTACAGGATTTGGGATGACGCACCGCGTGCGGGCTCCTTACAGGATTTGGGACGACGCACCGCGTGCGGGCTCCTTACAGGATTTGGGACGACGCACCGCGTGCGGGCTCCTTACAGGATTTGGGACCCTCATCTGAAGATTTGTGACCGGGGACGCACTGCATGCGGGCTCCTTACGGGATTTGGGATGACGCACCGCGTGCGGGCTCCTTACGGGATTTGGGACGACGCACCGCGTGCGGGCTCCTTACGGGATTTGGGACGACGCACCGCGTGCGGGCTCCTTACGGGATTTGGGACGACGCACCGCGTGCGGGCTCCTTACGGGATTTGGGACGACGCACCGCGTGCGGGCTCCTTACGGGATTTGGGACGACGCACCGCGTGCGGGCTCCTTACGGGATTTGGGACGACGCACCGCGTGCGGGCTCCTTACGGGATTTGGGACGACGCACCGCGTGCGGGCTCCTTACGGGATTTGGGACGACGCACCGCGTGCGGGCTCCTTACGGGATTTGGGACCCTCATCTGAAGATTTGTGACCGGGGACGCACCGCGTGTGGGCTCCTTACGAGATTTGGGACGACGCACCGCGTGCGGGCTCCTTACGGGATTTGGGACGACGCACCGCGTGCGGGCTCCTTACGGGATTTGGGACGACGCACCGCGTGCGGGCTCCTTACAGGATTTGGGATGACGCACCGCGTGCGGGCTCCTTACAGGATTTGGGACCCTCATCTGAAGATTTGGGACCGGGGACGCACTGCATGCGGGCTCCTTACGGGATTTGGGACGACGCACCGCGTGCGGGCTCCTTACGGGATTTGGGACCCTCATCTGAAGATTTGTGACGTCACCTTTATCTGAGTGTGGAAGTTGCGGGGGGGGGGGGGATGGGAGGTTAAGGTGGGCGTGTTCTGCTTCACGGGGATCTGCCCTATAAAGTGTGGAAGGACGCATCTCCTACACTCTGCTCCCCTCCCCCGCTGCCATTACCGGGCTTTACCTGATTTAGGATGACACTTGTAGATAATCTGTAAGTGTCAGAGTTACATTAGTATATAGATCTAAGGGGTGACCCCCCTCCCCCATCCACAGTATATAGATCTAAGGGGTGACCTCCTCCCCCATCCACAGTATATAGATCTAAGGGGTGACCCCCCTCCCCCATCCACAGTATATAGATCTAAGGGGTGACCCCCCTCCCCCATCCACAGTATATAGATCTAAGGGGTGACCCCCCTCCCCCATCCACAGTATATAGATCTAAGGGGTGACCCCCCTCCCCCATCCACAGTATATAGATCTAAGGGGTGACCCCCCTCCCCCATCCACAGTATATAGATCTAAGGGGTGACCCCCCCTCCCCCCATCCACAGTATATAGATCTAAGGGGTGACCCCCCTCCACAGTATATAGATCTAAGGGGTGACCTCCCTCCCCCATCCACAGTATATAGATCTAAGGGGTGACCCCCCTCCCCCATCCACAGTATATAGATCTAAGGGGTGACCCCCCTCCCCCATCCACAGTATATAGATCTAAGGGGTGACCCCCCTCCCCCCATCCACAGTATATAGATCTAAGGGGTGACCCCCCTCCCCATCCACAGTATATAGATCCAAGGGGTGACCCCCCTCCCCCATCCACAGTATATAGATCTAAGGGGTGACCTCCCTCCCCCATCCACAGTATATAGATCCAAGGGGTGACCCCCTCCCCCATCCACAGTATATAGATCCAAGGGGTGACCCCCTCCCCCATCCACAGTATATAGATCCAAGGGGTGACCCCCCTCCCCCATCCACAGTATATAGATCTAAGGGGTGACCCCCCTCCCCCATCCACAGTATATAGATCTAAGGGGTGACCCCCCTCCCCCATCCACAGTATATAGATCTAAGGGGTGACCCCCTCCCCCATCCACAGTATATAGATCTAAGGGGTGACCCCCTCCCCCATCCACAGTATATAGATCTAAGGGGTGACCCCCCTCCCCCATCCACAGTATATAGATCTAAGGGGTGACCCCCTCCCCCATGCACAGTATATAGATCTAAGGGGTG